>NC_051203.1:1555107-2155107 GCF_015220075.1 Falco rusticolus
TCCCACGGCACCAACCGCACCCCACAGCACCAACACACACCCCACAGCACCAACCTGCACCCCACAGTGCCAACGCACACCCATGGCACCCACCCGCACCCATGGCACCAACACACACCCCACAGCACCGACACACACCCCACAGCACTCACCTGCACCCCACGGCACCAACTCTCACCCCACGGCACCAACTCGCACCCCACAGCACCCACCTGCACCCCATAGCACCCACCCGCACCCACGGCACCAACCCGCACCCACGGCACTGACCCAGACCCCCCATTCCAGGCCAAATCCCCCTGTTCCGACCTCCCACCCAGCCCACCACCACCCCGGGATGGAGGGGACAGGTCCCTCCTGGGGTCCCTGTGGAGGGGCACCCCTGGGTGCCGCTGGCCCAGCCGGGGGGGGTGCCCCCCACCCCCCCAACGCGTGGCCGTGGCACTGCGCCCCGGGTGTATTTTTAGCCACGAACCATTTGTGCTGGGTTTTGGGTCTGGAATTGGAGGGAAAGGAGCTGGAACAAACCGCGCGGAGATGATGCAGCTTTTTATTGGGGGTGGGGGTGGGCAGTAATTAGAGGGGACCCCCTGCCAGATGGAGCGGGGTGTCCCCAGGGTGCTCCTAACCCTGCCCCCCCTCCACCCGCTGCTCCCTGCGCCCCAGCGTGCGCTCCCTCTCGTTGGGGGCCACCCCATGCTGTCCCCCCAACCCCTGCCATCGTCACCCCCCTCCCCACTGCTGGCTGCCAGTGAATTTTGTCCTTTGATTGTCCTCAATTTCTCCACTTTAATCCGGGTGCTAATCCCTGCCCAGCACCCGCTGCCAGCCCGGCCCCCCCCAGCACCCAGACCCCCCCGCAGCGAGGGTGCCCCGGCTGCGGCACCCACACCCTGACCTTGGCAGCCTGCTGGGGGAATCTGGGTGTCCTTGTCCTTGTGCCACCCTGGGGGGGACCTGCGTGGGTCCCAGGCATCCTGGGGGGAGCTGGCACAGCACCATGCCCCCAGCAGCGTGCTGGGCAGGATTGGTGCCGGCTGCCCGGCTGCAGGCGTGTGGGCTGCATGGGAGCACACGCGTGCAGTGTCCACACACAGACACACAGGCATGCACACTAGTGTGTGCACACACACGCTGGAGACACGCACACGTGTGTGCACCCCGATCACCTGCATGTGAAACACGCCAGGTTCACACACGTGTGCATGCACACAGATGCACCTGCCATACATGTGGGCACGCGTGTGTCCCCCAGCCAGCCACAGGCACACGAGACACACGTGCAGACATGCTTACCCTGCGTGCAGGCCGGGGCTCTCCAGATGTGCTGGCACAGCTGGAGGAGCCAGTCAGCTGTGCCAGGGTGCTGGGGTGCTGGGGTACAGGTGTGCTAGGGTGCTGCTGGGGTGCTGGGGTGCCAGGGTACTGGGGTACTGGGATGCTCAGGTATGAGTATGCCAGGGTGCTGCTGGGGTGCTGGGGTGCCAGGGTACTGGGGTACTGGGATGCTCAGGTATGAGTATGCCAGGGTGCTGTTGGGGTGCTGGGGTTTTGGGGTATGGATATGCCAGGGGGGTGCTGGGATGCCAGGGTGCTGGGGTGCCAGGGCACTGGGGTACTGGGGTGCCTGGGTATGGGTATGCCAGGGTGCTGGGGTGCCAGGGTACGGGTATGCCAGGGTGCTGCGGTGTTGGGGTATGGGTATGCCAGGGGGGTGCTGGGGTGCCGGGGTGCTGGGGTGCTATAGAGCCTTGGTGCTGGGGTACCAAGTTAATAGGTACTGGGGTGCCAGGATGATGGGGTGCCAGCAGTCTCAGGGTGGTGGGGTGCTGAGGTACTGGGATGTTAGGTTGCTGTGGTGCCAGGGTGCTGGGATAGTGGGGTGCTTGGGCACCAGGGTGCTGGGGTGCCAGGATGCTGGGGTGCTGACATACTGGGGTGCTAGGGCACCATATGCCTCATAATGCCAAGGCAGCCCCCCACCCCCAGCACCCACCACACCGAGCCCCCCAGGGTCTGGCTGGGCTGTAGGGTGGGGGCCAGCAGCCAGCCCCTTTTGGGGGGACAGGACCACCCCGGGGGGAGCTGGGTGGGGGGTGTCAAGGTTTGGGGCCACACAAGGACCCCCTGGGCATGTGTTTTCGGGGGCCTGCATGGCACGGTGCCAGGGCAGTTGGGGAGCAGAGGAGCTGGGGGGGTCCCTGGGCTGGGGGGTGTCTGCCCCCCCGCTGCGGGAGGGCATGGCGGGGGGGAGTAGGGGGAGCTGGTGGGTGTCTATGAGGCTGTGTCCTGTCCGGCTCGCCCCTCCCCCTCCCCCCTCCCCCCCCCCCCCCAAGGCTGAATTATTGATGCGCCGGTGGCAGGAAAGAGCAAAGCCATCGATCTGCTGTCACCGGCGCCGCGCGGGCCCTGCCTCAGTTTCCCCAGGGAGAAGAAACCCCCCCAGGACCCCCCCATTCTCAAGATGCACCCTGTGTGCAGGGGCGAGGGGGTGTGGAGACCCCCTGCTACCATTGCGGACACCCGGGGGGGGGGGGGCTGATGCTCCTCGAAGCCAGCTCCTTCCTGGCTTGTGGGGTCTGCGCCCCCCCACTGCGAGGGATCCCCGAAACGTCGGGGTGCTGGGGGGGGTGTCAGCGCGGTTGAACGCTGGTGGGAGGGAGGGAAGAGGTGGGGGCCGGTGGGGTGTGAGCTTGGGTGGGTGGGCAGCTAAGGTGGGCACTCAGGGGGAGTGGGTGTCCAGGATGGGGGTGGGGTGGGGTGGGCACTCGGGGTGGGTGGGCATCCAGGCTGGCGTGGGGTGGGCACTAGGGGGGTTGGGAATCCAGCACCCAGGGTGTGTGGGGGGTGGGCACTCATGGGGGGTGGGCATCCAGGATGTGGGGTGGGTGGGCACTCGGGGTGGGTGGGCATCCAGGCTGGGGTAGGGTGGGCACCCACGAGTGACCAGGACAAGGGGGTCCCAGGTGTTTCCCCCACCCCGGGCAGCGGCATCGATTCCTGTTCCCAGCTGCTGCACGTGGCCCGGGAAGCACGCAGGGGATGGAGGCGGGGGGGGGGGGGGGGGCACACACCGGACAGCGTGGGTGCGCCCACGGGGGTCCCTGGCGCGTGCGGGGCGGGAGGGCCCCGGCGCCGGTTCATCCCAGGTCCCGCGTTTCTAATCTGGTTTGGATGGGTTTATTTTTGGGTCCGTCGTAACCTAGCAATGGGCGCGTGACGCGGGGGGCCCTGCGGCACGGACACGCGTGGCCCGCCTGCCCCTCCCCCCCCCGCACCGCGCCCCGGCGGAGGCTGCTCGACCCCCCCCCCCCCCCCCCCCGACCCCCCAGGCACGCGTGGACAGGGGTCCCGGCACTGCGGGGGGAAGTTCGCGGCTTGTGCAGGTTTTTGGGGTGATGCCGGCCCCGGGAGGAGGTGGGGAGCCCCCCGTATGCCCTGGGGAAACTGAGGCTGGGGGGGGGGGGCGTTACCCCGATCCCAGTTGCTCCATTGCCGAACTGGTAGCAAGGGAAGGGGTACTGGGCTTGGGAGTGGGCAGAGCCGGGGGGCTCTGCGACCCCTCTGAGCGCCCCCCCCAGTCCTGTGCACCCCCCTGCACCCGTCCCCCTCCCCACCCTGTGCCCCCCCCGCGGATCTGACACCTGCCCCCTCCCTCCCGCTGCCCCCTCCCCCCCGGGTGCCTCCCGGGCCGGCCCCCCCCCCCCGCCCCCCGCCCCCCGCTTTGTCTCCCCACAAAAAGGCTGCTCCCTCCCAGCCTCCCCCTCCAGCGACCCCCCCCACCCCCTTTGCGGGGCGATTGGGGAAACTGAGGCCCGAAGCACCACGCGGGGCAGGCACCGGGGGGGGACACCCAGCCCCCCCCCTCCATCCCGCATCCCGGGGGAGCAGAGCCGGGCTTCAGCCGCCGCTCCCGCCGCCGGGTGCCGCCGCTCCAGCGGGACCGGGGCGGCCGGGGCCGGGGTACCGGCGCGCTGGCGGGAGGCGCTTAGGACCCAGCAGCCGGGCGGGTGCGGAGCATCCCTCGCCGCAGCGCCCCGGCCCCCGCCCGGCCCCGAGCATCCCCGCCCGGCCCGGGGCCCCCCCCCGCCCCGGGGCGCCCCCCCGGTCCCCCGCCCTCGGCCCCATGCAGCCCCCCAGGGTAGGTGCCGCGGTCGAGCCGCCCAGCTGGGGCGATGTCCGGGGGGCGGGGGCGAGGATGAGGCCTGGGGGGAGCGGGGGACCCCCCCGGAGGTGGGAGGGGGGGTCCCAGCCGGCGGCATCACCCCTGGGCGCCGGGGAGGGGAGGGCGGCGGGGAGGGGAAGGGGGGACCCTCTGCCTGCATCCCCCTTCCATCAGCGCAGCCCCCCCAGGGCTCCCTGGGGTGCAGGGGATGGGGTCCCCCTCCCCACTGGGGAAGCACCCGTGGGGGAGGGGGGCTCCGCGGTGGCCCCCAGCCCCCCTACCGCACCATAGCCAGTGGCACCCCATTAGGGTGGATTTGGGTGCAGCACCCATCCCAGGGCCCAGCTCGGGGTGGGGGGGTCTTGCACAGCCCCCAAAGCGCAAGGAGTGAACCCAGGAGTCCAGGGCACCGGTGACCCCCCCACCTGTGCCCCGCGACCCCTCGTGGCCCCGAGGCTCTGGGTGGAGGATCCCACTGGGGGGTTTTGGGTCGAAATGTTGGAATTTGGGGGGCTTAGCCCCAGAATTGCTCATTTTTGGGGGAAACCAGGCTTTTGGTTGAGAAGGGTTTGATGGGGGGTGGCATGGAGGGGTCCGGGGGGGGATGGGGGCTGCATCTGGGGGTCACAGCTGAGCTCACGGGTCCCCCCAGGGTCATCCTCCTTTGACAGCTCTGCCTCCCCTGCAGGTGCCCAGTGCTGCCTGGCAGCGAGGAGCGGGGAGATGAGCGGGGCCGGGGGGCACCCTTGGGTGCTCTGAGTGCCACCGCCACGCCACCTGGGGCCGGCAGCAGGCGTAGGGTGGGCGAGGATGTGAGCCCCTGGCGATGCCCGGCCGCCCCGCGCTGGCCGCCCCGAGGATGGGCGATGGGCCGGTGAACACCAGCGTGGTGGCACAGGATGGAGCCCTCCCTGCCCGTCCCGTGGGGCTGGAACGGCTCTAGGGGGGCACGGGTGCTCCAGCCCTCCCCGGGCCCCATGCCCCCCAACGGCACAGCTGACGGCAAACCCAAAGATGTGGCCTCTAAATCGGTGGGGCTCTTCTTCATGCTGCTCATCGACCTGACAGCCATCGTGGGCAACGCCGCCGTCATGACCGTCATCGTGAAGACGCCGGCATTGCGCAAATTTGTCTTCGTCTTCCACCTCTGCCTGGTGGACTTCTTGGCCGCCCTCACGCTGATGCCGCTGGAGATGCTCTCTGGCTCGGCCGTCTTCGACAGCCCGGTTTTCGGCGAGGCCATGTGCCGTGTTTACCTGTTCCTCAGCGTCTGCTTCATCAGCATGTGCATCCTCTCCATCTCCACCATCAATGTGGAGCGTTACTACTATGTGGTGCACCCCATGCGCTATGAGGTGAGGATGACGGTGGGGCTGGTGGCCTGTGTCCTCGTCGGCGTCTGGCTCAAAGCCGTGGCCACTTCCCTCGTCCCCGTGCTGGGCTGGTTGTCCCCTGACCGCCCGCCAGTGCCCGCTGGCCGCGGCTGCTCCTTGCAATGGAGCCGCGGTCCCTACTGCAAGTTCTTCGTGGTCTTCTTTGCCGCCTTCTACTTCCTCCTGCCCCTCATCATCATCGTGGTGGTCTACTGCAGCATGTTCAAGGTGGCGCGGGTGGCCGCCATGCACCACGGCCCCCTTCCCACCTGGATGGAGACACCGCGACGCCGCTCCGAGTCGCTCAGCAGCCGCTCCACCATGGTCACCACCTCGGGAGCCCCTCGTACCACCCCACAGAGGACGTTCGGGGGGGGCAAGGCAGCTGCCATCCTGCTTGCCGTGGGGGGGCAGTTCCTCTTCTGCTGGTTGCCCTACTTTTCCTTCCACCTCTACACCGCCCTGAGCGCCCAGCCCTTGGTGGGGCCGGCGGCCGAGACCGTGGTCACTTGGCTGGGCTACTTCTGCTTTACCTCCAACCCTTTCTTCTATGGGTGCCTCAACCGGCAGATCCGGGGCGAGCTGGGCCGGCTTCTCACGTGTTTCTTCAAGCAGCCGCCTGAGGAGGACCTGCGGCTGCCCAGCCGGGAAGGCTCCATCGAGGAGAACTTCCTCCAGTTCCTCCAGGGCACCGGTTGTCCTGCCGAGCCCCGGCCTCGCACCCCCAGCCCCAAGCGGGACCAGGCCCCTGTGGATTTCCGCATCCCAGGGCAGATCGATGAGGATGCAATGGAGGGGACGGAGCGGCGTGGTGGCGACGGGCTCTTCGTGCCAGTGGTCGCCTCTCCCAAGCTGGAGCTGTAGCGCTGGGGGGGGTCTGGGGGCAAACATGGCTGCAAGGGGACAGCTGGTCTGAGTGCCTCGCTGGGGGTCTGCGCCGCCGTGGGGGAGCGGGGGGCCCATGGCACTTGCTGGGAAGGGCCACCGGGTTTGGAGGGAGGCAGGTTGGTGGGCACAATCCCAGCAAAGCGTGGGAGCCAGGGGGCTCTGGGTTTGGGGTCACTGCTGTCCTGATGTGGTGGGTCTCTGCAGGAGGGGGTCCTCAGGCCCTGTATAGCCAGCAGTGGGGCTGGGAGTGGGGCAGCCCCACTCCTCTGGTCCCCTGCAATGGGTTGTCCCCTCTGTCATTGTCCCTGAGCCCCCTCCCCAGCCCAGGAACCTGGCCCCCTGCCTGGCCCCTCACTTCCCTGGTGCCCCAGGCCCAGACCCCTGGGGCAGCGGAGGGCCAGTGGGCATAGGGCTGGCAACACAATGTGGGGCTGCTGGGGAGGGCACTGTAGGGCTGCTGGGAGGCTGGGGTCGCTGTGGGGCTGCTGGGGAGGTGCTGGGGGTCCAGGGACACTGTAGAGCTGCTGTGGGGCTGGGGCTGCTGGGAGGCTGCTGTGGGGCTGCTGGTGGGGGGCTGGGGTTGCTGGGGGGCTGCTGGGGGGCGAGGGCCACTGTGGGGCTGCTGTGGGACTGGGGCTGCTGAGAGGCTGCTGGGGTGCTGCTGGGGGGGCTGAGGCTGCTGGGGGGGCACTGTAGGGCTGCCTGGGGGCCGGGGACACTGTGGGGTTGCTGGGGGGCCAGGGCCGCTGGGGGACCAGGGCCAGTGCGGGGCTGCTCAGGGCGCTGCGGCTGCTGGGGGTCCTCTGAGGGGCTGCTGGAGGGGCCGAGGCCACTGTGGGGCCCCTATGGGGCTGCTGCAGGGCTGCTGTGGGGCCAAGGCAGCCGTGGGGTGCTGGGGGGGCCGAGGCCGCTGTGGGGCCAAGGCAGCCGCAGGCCCCAGCGACCCCCGGAGGACTACAGTTCCCATCATGCCCCCCTACACCGAGGCGGAAGAAGGGCGCGCCTCCCGTCTCCCATCATGCCCCGCTCCACCGAGGCGGAAGTAAGGCGCTACTCTCTGCTCCCGCCATGCCCCGCTGCGCCGGGGCGGAAGCCCCGCCCTCAGCTCCCAGCATGCCGCGCGGGGACTGCACTTCCCGTCGTGCCCCGCGGGCGGGTGACCGGATATCCGGCGCCGCCTCAGGGAGCCGCCCGGGCCGAGGCAGGCGAGAGGCGCAACCCCGCACCGGCCCCGCTCCCATCGCGCTGCCGGCGGCCGGGCCGCCTGCCGGCCTTCCCCGCCGCCGCCATGGGCTGTACGCTGAGCGCCGAGGACAAGGCGGCGGTGGAGCGGAGCAAGATGATCGACCGTAACCTGCGGGAGGACGGCGAGAAGGCGGCCAAGGAAGTGAAGCTGCTGCTGCTCGGTGAGGAGGAGCCAGGGGCGGCTGCGGAGGGGGTCTGGGCGGTGAGGGGCTTCGGGGGGTGGGGAGGGCTCTGGGGGGGATCCCCGGGGGCGATGAGGTGAAGCTGCTACTGCTCGGTGAGGAGGAGCCGGGGTCTACAGCATGAGGGTTTCAGCGGTGAGGGGCCTCGGGGGGTGGGAGGGTCCCGGGGGGAAGATGTGGTGAAGCTGCTGCTGCTCGGTGAGGAGGGGCCGGGGGTGGCTGGGGGGGGCCACGACGACTCTGGGCGGTGAGGGGCTTCGGGGGGGGTGGTGGGGCAGGGCTCTGGGCGGTGAGGGGCTTCGGGGGGGGTGGTGGGGCAGGGCTCTGGGCGGTGAGGGGCTTCGGGGGGGGTGGTGGGGCAGGGCTCTGGGCGGTGAGGGGCTTCGGGGGGGGGTGGTGGGGCAGGGCTCTGGGCGGTGAGGGGCTTCGGGGGGGGGTGGTGGGCAGGGCTCTGGGCGGTGAGGGGCTTCGGGTGGGGGGTGGTGGGGCAGGGCTCTGGGCGGTGAGGGGCTTCGGGGGGGGTGGTGGGCAGGGCTCTGGGCGGTGAGGGGTTCGGGGGGGTTGGTGGGGCAGGGCTCTGGGCGGTGAGGGGCTTCGGGGGGGGGTGGTGGGGCAGGGCTCTGGGCGGTGAGGGGCTTCGGGCGGGGTGGGTGGGGCAGGGCTCTGGGCGGTGAGGGGCTTCGGGGGGGGGTGGTGGGGCAGGGCTCTGGGCGGTGAGGGGCCTATCGGGGGGGTGGTGGGGCAGGGCTCTGGGCGGTGAGGGGCTTCGGGGGGGGTGGTGGGGCAGGGCTCGGGCGGTGAGGGCTTCGGGGGGGGGGGGGGGGGCAGGGCTCTGGGCGGTGAGGGGCTTCGGGGGGGGGTGGTGGGGCAGGGCTCTGGGCGGTGAGGGGCTTCGGGGGGGGTGGTGGGGCAGGGCTCTGGGCGGTGAGGGGCTTCGGGGGGGGTGGTGGGGCAGGGCTCTGGGCGGTGAGGGGCTTCGGGGGGGGTGGTGGGGCAGGGCTCTGGGCGGTGAGGGGCTTCGGGGGGGGTGGTGGGGCAGGGCTCTGGGGAGGGTCCGGGGGGGGGGGGGGGGGGGGGGGCGAATGAGGGTCTCCCGGCCTCAGGAGTGGGCTTGTGGGGAGCAGGGGGTGATCCCGGTGGAGGCTGGTGTCTGTGCCGCAGGGTGTGTGCAGTTTCAGTGGGGGGGGGTGTGTCTGCGGGACGCAGGGGAGGGGGGGAGTGGACTGGACCGGGGTGTTGGGAAAGCAGAGGGAGCTCTGCAGAGAGGGGAGGGCTGAGACCTTTGGGGGTCTTTGGGGCTTGGAGAGGGTGAAGGAGCCACTGGGCAGGGGATTGGGCCTTGCCAGGGCTCAGAATGGCTTTAGGGGCCTCAGAGGGTGACTTTGGGGAGAGGAGGGGGTCCACAAGGTTAAAAGATCTTTAGATGGCAAGGGGTGGTGAAGGGTGCTGGGGAGGGTCCTGAGAGGCCTGAGGGATCCCTGGGGAGGTGTGAGGAGGACTCAGTGCTCTGGAGGTCTCCCTGGGTCATCTTGGGGGGCCCTGTGGACAAGGCCACTCTTGAGAGGCAGCTTTGCCTTTGTGTTGCTGGCGAAGGCTCAGCTCCATGTGAGGTCCCCAGGTCTGGTCCTGTCACTTCACCCGACGTTGGGTCCCCCATCCCTCTTTGGGTGAGAGGGGAGGTGGCTGCCTGCTCTGCTCCCGTGGGGGGGTGAGGGGAGTGTGCTGCTTTCTTGAGGGCGGGGGCTTTTCTGAGCCAGCTGCCTGCTGAAATAACCCTTCTGAGCCTGGATGTTACCGGTGCTCCCCCCGGGCTGCTGCATGGGGACGGTCCCTCCCCGGTGGCTTTGGGCTGGGGCTCTGAGAGCAGAAGGTGCTCCTTGGGCTGGTGTAGGTGTCCTTTCATCTTCTCCTTCATGGGACAGAGAAGGAAGGGAGCACTTGTGTTCTTAGTTGAATAGAGAGATTGTATCATTGGGGCTTGGCTGTTAAGGTTTTTGCTTATTATGGGGTACTGGAGTTAAGTCCTTTTATCAGGTAGTCGGGTGAAAGCAGCCCCTGGGTGCCCGTGTTTCTCGAACCAGAAGTGCCCACGCTGGTGTGCGAGCTGCCTGGGCAGGGGTATGCTAATTACGCTGTGTGCTCTGTGCCTGGCGCTGCCACAGATCCTCTGATAGGATCTGACTTTGCATGGAAGATGATTTCAGTTTGGCATGCTCTGCCGTAGCTGAGCTGGTTTTGCAGAGCTTGCAGGAGTACGAAACCGGCGGTGGTGGTGTTGCCCCGCTGCAGTCGCTGTGTGTGCAGGCTTCCTGAGAAAGGAAGTGTCACTTCTCTTGTATTTTGACTTTTTCCAGTTAAAATGCATTCGTGGATTTTGAGAAGAGCTGAATGGAATATTTCTCTTCAGAAGAACTACAGATTCTCTTTAGCAGAGAACTTATGCTGTGTTTGGTCCACATTTTGGTCTTTAGAAGTTCTTGTGGGTGATAATGAGAGCGCAGAGGAGGCAAAAGCTGCCTGTCTCTAAAGTCTGCCGGGTACAGGATGACTCCTGTGCCCTTTCTTTGCAGCTTTGTGTGAGCTCAGGACCAGGCAGCACATTGTGGGCTGGTAGGTGGACCATCTGGCCACGTAGGTTTGCCTTTTCCAATGTCTGGGTTGTGGGTTGTTTTTGTTACACCGATGATTTCCACCTTGGGGAAGACAGATTGAGTTTGTGAGGACCAGAACAACTGTGTTGGGTGTCTCCTGTAGGACAGGGTGTATTAACAAACAATTCTGCTTCCCAAGTGGTCCTTGTCCTAAGAATAGTTTTTCTTTTCCATTTAACCTGGTTTCGCTTGTACCCTTGCAAGAGGTGCTCTGAGGTTGGTGATCATATGTGTATGTAGAAAACTTCTTGGCTGCATGTCAAGATGCTACTTTATTCTCCAGGTGTTTGTTTTGGTGTTAGTAAGCAATCCTTGCAAATCCTCTGGGTGGAATATTTCTTCATATTTTTGTATGTCAGGGCTTTGGGTTTTTTTTTTTTTGCAGTGTTGAGTTCTTTGTGGTGATACTGGGAAGGCACTAAGGGCTTTGGGTCTGAGGCTGCCTGTCCTTGTCAGCAAATGACAGAATGGAGGGAGTATCCCAAAGGCTGGACAGTAATTGGATTCAATGCATTAGAGACCAGGTGAAGCTTTTAAAAGTACAAGCAGCAGCTGCCTTTTGGTCTGCTGTTGACTTTGGATGGCAGCAAAATACCTGATTGCTGTGCTTCTCAGCATGTCCTCAGGTAAGGACTTGAGCACGTTGTTACTCTGGAGAAGCTCGTCTGAAATAATTGGACTTCCACACAGAGTGACACTGGAATAGTGATCTGTATCTACTCTTGTTTGGGAAAAAAAACCCACCAACTTATCTCAGATCAGGTTTGCACCTGGCCTTGACCAGCAGGTGCTTAACTGCAATCTCTCCCAAATGTCATGGTCTTCTAGTTTTAAGAATTAGTGTAATGATTCCTGGTGATCAAAGGGAAGGCTGAAATGTGCTCTCCCTACATGTAGCCCTGTTAATGTGCGGGTAGAGCAGAACAGTTAGTTGCCAGAAGAAAAATACCTGCAGTGGGAACAAATGTCCTTTCAGTAATACATCCAGAGCCTGGTGGAGAAATTCATGAGGTTTGTTCCATTGTTTGAGCAAGCACTTGGGATTTTTTTTCATAACATGGTATTAAAAGGTCTGGGATATGTAGTGTCTGGTATTGTTAACTGGTTGTAAGAGATCATGCGGTGGTTTATGTAACTGGAGTGAGCCTCTTGCGGTACTGCTGATGCGGTGAAGTTTAGAGGAAATTTATTTCTTTATAGATGAGGTTTGGAGTCCATACGTTCTTCCCCAGCTCTGTTAAAATAACTGCCCTAGTTTGGGCTTTGCAGAATTATGTAGGCTAAGAAAAGGGTCGTGCTTGTACCCACGGTGGCTGTTCTTTCCCAGCTCTGCTGTTAACCCAGCCTGGGTGTTAGGAGAGCTTGGTGAATTAGTGACAGACCCAAAATTGGGAGTGTTTTGGTGCATTTGACTTCCTCTCCTCTTCTATAAGCATCATCTTTTCTTGGACAGAGGAGGAAGGAGAGGAGACTTCAGCTGCACACTCCATTCTTCCCGGAGGTGCTCTGACTCCGTTGTCACAGCATCTTGTGTCGCAGAGGTGTTTTGACTGCTGGCGGAGGCGATCTCAGTAGTCTGATAACTCTTGGGGTAGTTGGGGTAAGGGTAATCCTGGAGCTGTTTGTGTGGTTGCTTCTCCTTGGGGACTTCAAGTCACTTCACAATGTTTCCCTTTCACAATTCTGCGTGTTGAGCAACTCCTCAGCTTTGGGGTTTTTTATGAAAGTAAACCTGAGCGCTGAATAGCGACTGACCAAGGTCGTGCCAACCCCTACCCATGTGATGGAATTGTTTTTGTGTGCAAGTGCCAGCAGTGGCTTGTCTTGAACTGGGTATGGTTTGAATGACTGCACGCCCCGGTTCGCACTGGCAGGTAAACACTTTCTCCAACAAAAGCCAGTGCTCCTGGGAGGTTGGGAACAGCCTGGGAGTCCTCGCACAAATCCCCATCCTAAACACTGCCTCTCCTAATTTGCCTCCAGGAAAACGCAGCTCTGCAGGCACAGGCATGTGATTCTGCTGATGTGGAGACCTGTGGGATTTTTCCAGTTGGGATGAGCAGCCAAAATGGAGGAGGGCGCAGGAACTCTTCCTGGTTAGTTTAGGTGCTAGCCTGTACCCTGAGCTCTGCTCTCCAGCGCCTTTCAGAAGGCCTGGTGTGTGGTGCTGGGCTGCGTCTCGGATGGGTTCTGTGTGGCACTGAGTGACAAAGCTCGTTGCAGGATGCGCAAAGTTGTCCTGTTGCCAAATCCAGCCAGTTTCGCTTCCCTGCTGGGACTGGCCTGTGCAAACGGCATTTCTGTGGCTCTGGCTGTGCCGGTGCAGGCAGTGTGGAGCCCTTCATGCCTAAAACACACCGTTATTCAGCCTGTTACAATTTTACTGGGTTTAGATGCTCTGTGTAATTATGTTGAAGCAGTCCTGCCAATTCATGCAGAAATAATTAAAAGCATAAGTTTGTTCTAAAATAGCCTTCATCTACATAACTAATCAAGCAAGCTGCAAGCTTTGCTGCTCCTGGAGGCCTTTTTTCTGAGACTGATTTTTTTTTTCCAACCTTTTCCCCCCCCTCAAATTCACCAAAGCTTTGGCAGCGCTGGTACTTGGCGAGGTTGTGTTTTGGTAACAGCTGGAGCTGACGTGGGGACCCTGCCTGGGGGACCTGCAGGGAGCTGTTGTCCTCTCTGATCCCTGAGCGATCTGGAGCTTTTCCCCCGCCAGCTCTCCGAGGTACACGGTGTCGGTATTGTGACTCATGGCCACGTGATGACTTTTTTCCTCACGCATGCAGCAGTTGGGCTCAGCCCCGTGTTGCGTTTTCATAAGACAAAAATTAAATACCTTGAGCCAATTAGCTTGCAGGGGCAACCTGTGGGAGCTGTGATGAGATCAGTTGGGTGCCTGACTCCCAGCTCGGGTTGTGAAAGGTGCTCTTGGTATCAGAGACATCGTGATCTTCATGCAGAAGCATCACAGCCATCTGGTGACCGCTTCCCAGCAGAGAATGCCTGAAACGATTTGATAACGGGTCAGATCTTCTCTCTGAAGACGTGGCACTTCTTGGCTGTGCTTTGGACTTCTTAGAGGACCCAATGCACTTGTCCTCTGCTGAGGTGGTATCTGGCTTGGTGCTGGTATTTCCCTGTCTTCAGGTGTCAGAGCTGCAGCTCACAGGCACGTTTTCCCACCTGAGCATCTGATGCAGGATCTGTGTGCCTTCTGCTTGAATTTCAGTTCTGCCCTTCATCCACCGAAAACAAATGCGGGGCAGGCAAAGTGTTTCTTATCTAAGAAACAATCATTCTTCAGGGTGACTTAACCTTCGGTGTTTTTTGAGGTGTCAGCTGTGATTTAATCAGGGCAACTGCAGCTTGGAAAAAGAGACCGTCATGCCACGCTGGGTGCTGCGTAGGTGCAAAGTTCTGTTTTCTGCCTGATGTCACATCCCATGCCATTAGCCAGCTGTGGGATGGGACTTCTCTGCCTGGTGCCACCTGGGTGGCGTGCACATCGTGTGCTTGTGTAAAGACAGACAGACAAGTGTGTTTGGGCCCGGTGCTGGGAGCTGAGGACAGATAATTTATAACACACAGCTCAGCTGCAGATGGAGCGACTGGCTGGGGAATTGGGATTTCATCTTATCCTCCAAGAGCCCTCTGGACATGGTTCAAGTTTCATTAAATTGAGGCAGAGCACTGAAATAACTTTTCTTGGAAGAGGAGGGTGTGCTGTGAAGAAGAATTTTTTAATTAGACCATGGCTTTTTTTTTTTAAGTTTTGAGTAACTATAGGTGTAAAGACACAATGCTCCCCACTTCAGATGCATGAGATGCTCGCTCCTCACACCGGCAGGGTTGAAGAGTGGTCTCTTAGTGACTTACACAGGGTTTGCATCTGAAATGACTGACAGATGCTGATTATTTTTCTAGTATGCTCTTTGCAGACTGGGTGGTGAGGCTGGGGTAATACCACGCCTCCGTGCCGTCACCTTTTGTTCCCCCGCAGTACCAGCCATGGCGGCGATCCGATGCCTGTCTCTTATTTCATGTTTTCTCAGTTGGTGTTTGGTAACTTCTCTGCCTCGTTTAACCTTCTCTCGTTACCAGGGTGGCACTGGCTGGGTTATCTTTAAAAACAAACACCGAGCAGGATCTGAATTCTGGGGCAAGCCGAGGCGCCGGTGGAGCTCAGCCTCCTGTGGTTTTGTGTTTTGGGGTCTCCGTCCACCACGAGCTCCCTCGTGTTTGAGGAATGAGCTTTTCCCTCAGCGGGGGAACTAACAGTCTGTTCCCTACCCAGCTGCTTATTTTGATAAGTGTTTTTAACAACTCGGGACTGTTGTCCCTGCATGAAATTCAGGGGATGTTTGACTTTTTTTTAAAAACAGTCACATCACAAGAAGAAACTTGATACTTGGGAGACCAGGCTAATGAAAATCTTTTCCAAACCCCTCTTCCCACTGTTCCCACCCCTTCCAAGTCATCTGTTGCTTTCAGATAGAACTCCCATTTTATAGGCCTTGCTTGGCTGTTTCTCTGTTGCCTTCCACTCATGCCAGTAACCGAGCAGACCAGATGGTGCCTTTTTTAACCCATATCCCAGAGAGCATCAGCTTGTGTGAACCCTGCCTGAGAACGATTGGTACTGCTGTGTTACTCCATGGCATTTGGAGGATGAAAATGCCGTGGATGCATCTTCAGGATGACTCTCACAACAGGTTAGGGAAGGTGTTTGCCACGTTTGTGATGCGCTGCAGCGCTTTGCTGGAAGCTGCGCCTCATGATTAAACTTCCGTCTGAATGTAAAGAACATAAAAACATAGGTCTGAACATAAGGAGCTGTTGATGAGAAAGAGGTGCCCAGGAGACCCAGCCAGGAGAGACGTTCATTTGATCTTCAGCCAAAAGACACATTGCGGCAACGTGTTGCTTATCAGTGGGTGTCTTGAGTCCACGCTGCTCAACAGCAGGCGCAATTAGTTTAAAACACTCCCAGGAGTGTTGTTCAAAGAGCTGCAAAAACAACTGCAAACCTGAAGTCCCAGGCTGGCTCTTCGCTGTGTAGCTCAAACTGCAGCGGAGGGGCTTTTTCCTGAAGAGGGATAAGGTGTTTGCAGCCGATTTTGGAAAGAATTGGAACGGTTTGGTTGGGGAGGAGGGAGTTTGGGTCTCCCTTGCTGAGCATTGAGGACACGGGTTGCCAGCATTGGTGCTGTTGTTATGGTGTCCTACCATGAGTGTAGCTGGTGCTGGCTTCATGGAGGAGAACGGCATGGCTAGTATTTAGTTAGCACCCCTGGGCCAGTTGGCCACTTTGTGGTGGGAATGGAAAGCTGCGTTTCCATCAGGGAAGTGTTTTCTTGTGTGTTTGGGTTTGTGGCTCTCAGCACTTTCAGTCCTGACAGTGCCTCTTCTTCCCTGTGCCAGTGGTGGCTGCGCTGCAGAGTTGGGATTAGGCAGCGCTGCTGTTAGTAGCCCTCTCCTAAATTCGGTCTGACCTTTTATTTGAACCTGGCTGTGGATGAAAATAGGGTGGTTTTGTTTGGTGGGGTTTTTTTTGCACAAGGAATTATTTTTCATCAAAGGTAAAAAGGGGACGTTGTCAAAGTTGAGGATGTTCGTGCTGTCTCCCACATCCTGTTGCAGCCTTTGGGGTGCAGAAGCCTACTCCCTGTAGGACCAGTGTCCTGCATTCCCCAGGAGACTTGCTCCTGAAGTCGTTGCTTTGACGTTTATGGTCTTGTAGATTTAGAACAAGGTGAGGTGCTTGAGGAGTGAACATCAACAGTTGCTGTTTGTCTGCTTCACAGTTACAAGTGGTTGTAAACCAGTTGTCCTCTCACTTAGCTGTGCTTCTGCAGACTTACATGGTGGTTAAGACTTAATGCAACAGCCCTGCAAGAAGGGGGGAAAACCCAATCTGCCTGCCTTCCAAGACCAGCCTTTTTTCCCTTTTCCCAGTTTCCATCATTCATCCTATCAAGAAAAAACTTCCTTAAAATCTTTAATTCTGTAATTGCCTGATTTTGTGCATGTTACTGTAACTCCTTAAGCAATTTCTCGGTGATGTCCATGGTCACTCAGATCTGTGTGTAGGTGGCAGCGCTTTGGCAGGTGGCCAGCTGCTGGCCCGGTGGTCGGCAGGACTGGTGTGGAATTCCTTGGGAATATCTCGGTCTTCTGAATGGTCACGGGGTGTTTTTAACCACGTTGCAGCATGAAGTGGAGCTGGCGCTTTGAACCCAGCGTTTCCCAGTCTCTCGCTGCTGTTAGGCTGCGATGTGGTACGATGTCTGCGTTAAATGCTGGGAATTAAGTCGGTTGCTAGTCTCTCCCCATGCTGGCACCGGTGCCTTGGTGTGCTCTCCTGGATTGATAGCTGCACGGTGGCCTCGGCACTGCCCTGCGTGGAGGTGGTCACTGTGCCAAGTGCTTGAAGGCTTTCTCTTGTAAGGCACCTGGTAAAAATCTCTGCAGAAGCTTTAAAGGCAATCGTTATGGGTTCAAAGGCTTTTAAGTGAAACAAGGTTAATGCCTTAATGGTTTCAGGACAAAAAGAAAAAAAGCTTATAAAACATAATGCTTGGGTGCTCAGGGGTTAACGTTCATCACTGAGGCATTTACAGTTTTATGGTTTCAAGTCTTAATTTCTCTGGCTTATGCAACAATGCTTTAAGGCCTATTGAATGGCTGAATGATATATGTAAGACTAATTATTTCCCTGATTTTTTTCATATGAGGATGTTATTAGTTTCATATGGAAAGTAAACGCAATGGCGTGTGGCACAAAGAGCCTGTGACCTGTTGTGAGCACGTGAAAGCAGAGTGGCAGCATGCAGCTCCGTGGTGGGTACCACGGGGCAGTTTGTGGGCTGGACTGGCCAGAGCCACCCAGCTGTGGCTCTTGCATCGCTCATCTCCATGTTGGGTGTTGGGAAACCCTCCTCCGGGGCTGTGGCTGTGCCTGAGCATCTTCCAGGTACCTTCTAGGGGGTGGAACCTGTGTGAGTGGCAGCCCAGGTAAGCCAGCAGGCAGAGCAGGATGCTGTGTTCTGTTCAAAAAGTGGTTGAATTGATCCTAGAGCTCGTGTTATGTTTTCAAAATGGCATTCCTTTAACAGCCCTCCGTTCTTATTTCATCCAGAGGCGGTGACAACTTCAGGTGACTTGTCTTATAACACTGGCTCTTGTTACCTCCAAGGTTAAGCTTTACTCAGCCCATATGCCCTATTTTGTTCGTATATTTTTTTTCCAGTATGTGGTTATTCTTGTAAAAGTGTTGACCTAAGCTGTCCAGGTTCCCGTTGCTTTTTCTAACAGTAGTTGTATTTTTGAGGTTCAGTGGTACGATGCTGCTGCTCCTTTCTCTAATGCTTTTCCCCCTTTTCCTGGTTCCCAGCGCAGCACACTCGCTCCTTTTGAGTCTGTAGCTTGTTGAATCCCTCTTGGCCTTGGGATATGCAAGAGCATTCCCGGGTGCCTTGACAGAAAAGATCACAACAAGGGGAGATGGGATGACTGTTAGCAGGGATGGCAGCTTGCCCTTGCTTAGAAATACTTACACAAGAAGGTGGGGATGTCAGGATTTGAATTTGGCCTGATGAGGCTGGAAACCAGGAGGGAAGCGGCAGAGAGGATGGAGACCTCGCAGTTCAGCTTTCTAGAAGTGCAGTTGCACGGGTACGAGGGCTGCAGGAGGGTGTCCGGGGTGTCCAAGAGCCTGTCCAGGTGGAATACAAACCAGGAGGGCACCACTGTGGAGAACTGCCTGAGGAGTGTGTTGATGTACGAGGGGAAGCATTCGTGTTCACTTGTGAGGGTGGGATGTTGGATAAATGTTGACAAAAGGAAACATCTGTTTTATCAGGGAGAGATCCACTGGGGTTTATGATGATTTGGCTAGCTCCTCCTCCGTGCTTGCAGTGCCTCCCCTGGTATTTTAGGGGCTGGACTCCTCGGCTTTGTTGTACTGTTGATTTGGCCCCTTTTTAGTCTGTTGGAGGGGAGGTTGGTGGCGTTGGGGGTTTGCAGGTGGGCTCTAACCAGAGCCAGGTGATTCAGCATCACTTCATAGCAGCACCTTAGCATGAGAGGGTTGCGTGGGCTTCCCAGGTCTGCTCAGCCCTGCGGCTTCCAGCTTTTCAAGTGCAATGTCTGGGGTTATTCCTGAGCTGTTTGAGAGGCGATGTTTGAAACGCTGAGAAATTCCAGTGGATTTCGGAGTTCAGCAAGGGTTGCGGCATCACCCTGCCTCAGGAATGGTCTGGCAAAGTTTCTGCCAAACCCCTGCTGAGATTTTTAGAGCTGATGCGGGCTGTTGCTGTAGTTACAAGCTGTTCATGCTCTCCTCTAGAGGCTAGAAATCAGAAACATGTCAGTCTGTTAATTTTTGTCTTGCTCGCTTGTACTTTAATGGATATTCCAGGTGCATCACTTCTGTGTCTCTAGTAAGAATTTGTTTCAGCAGTGACCTGGTTTCTCTTCAGAAACTTTCAGATGCTGCAGGGCTTTTCCCCTTAATTTGGGGGCGGGGAAGGAAAAAAATTCACCTGAAGTACACTTCAGTGCAGTTTTGATATGGCTCTAGGAAAAAAAGCGCTTAAAGTAAGCTTGTTAATATCTTCAGCAGTGAACTGGATGCTTGTGTTTGGGAGAGGTAGGTGAGTCTTTGACCTACCTTCCTTGTTTCCCAGGCAGGGTGAATTAGGAAGTAATTGGTTTAAGAGCAAGCATTTTATCCAGAGTGCAGCTGCATAGACTTGTAATTCCCATTCTGAGCTGTGTTTTGGTAGCTTGCTTGTTGCTCTCTTCCCTGTAATCTCCAGCGCATCTACATGCCAAGCTGCTTGGCTTCCCATCTCCTGCTGCAGGAAAGCCTCTGGCTTCCTGGGGGGAAGTGGTTGGATGATAATTTCCCTCCTTTGTATGCATCGCTGTCGCAGGGCCAGGACTAGTACAGCTCGAAGGCTGCTCGGGCTCCCTCCCGTCTCCCTTCCTCCTCCAGAGGGAAAAGGGGTCTGGCTGCAGGACCTCACACAGGGCTCGCCACCCTTTGAGCAGAAGGGCGTTCGGCGCTGTCTGAGGGTGCCAAGCTTTCCCCTCTGGGCTTGGGGTGTTATTCGGGTGGTCTGGGGGAAGCTCCGGGGGCTCCTGGCTCCGGATGGTCTCTGGAGGGAGGGGTTGCTGGCTGAAGGATGTGTTGAGGTACCAGGGCTTCACTAAATTCTTGTGGAGTGTGCATCGATGGAGTGGGGCAAGCCACTACATCAAAAAGCAGCAAATGCTTTGTGACAGATTAGTTGTCCTTTGTGCCTAGGGTGTGCAAGCAGAGCTGTGGGGTAAATAGGTTCCTTGCTGCTAATTTGGGAAAAAGAGAAGTTAAGACTTCTGAAACAATTTTTCCATGGAGTTACAACATCCCTGCTTAGGTCAGCCTTGGTTTCTTGTGACGAAATGTGATCCCTGTGTAGCTGTGCTAATCGGAGCAAAAAGGAAAGGTTTGCTTTTCCTTTTACAGTGAGGAATGTCCCAGTAATGCTCTGACTCTCATATTTTTTTGAACCCAGTGAGATACAGCATCGTGTTTCATGAGTTTTGAACTCTGTAGCTCCCTGTCTGGTCCCTGCCTGTGATCCCGGAGGCTGGGTGCTTTCCCTGCAGAGTCCGTAAGAATTTCAATGTAACTCTATCCACTTGCACTCTTCATCTTAATTTCTGATGTGAAGCATCAGTTTTCTGTAGGTTGGAGCATTGTTTCAGTAGCATTTAAATTCCTACTCTTTTCTCCCCCCCTCCACCAACTAAATGTACTTGACTGAAGGTTTAAGCCGCGCTGTAAGCATAAACACCATGCATCGGAGTAAATGAAGCTGCATGAGAGGAGGTAACAAAAGGTGAAGATTAAAAGCTGTTTACAAAGTAGATACAATATGGATTTCTTTATGCAAACCCTTTACAGCCACTCCAGTGAGTTGGAGAAAGGAGAATAGCCGCTTGTGCGGTGCCGACATCTGCAAATGCTTAGAGAAGTTGTGAGCTTCAAAGAACAGAAGTGAGACCTGGAGATGTTGAAGCTAGGGCTGGAAAGTAAGAGCAAAATGTAAATGATTGTGGACCTTGTCTGGGGTGGGGGGTAAGATCAGAGGTGTAAAGTGAAAGAGGCCCCTGAAAAAGCCTTATGCTGTGTGGGAGGATGTACTACAGTATCTCAGAATAGACATGGGCAATGTTAATGGTTTTGATTTTTTAATTTTTTTTCTTGAGCGGTTGAGATGAGACCATGTCTGACGTTGGCCGTCTCATCAGCAAGCAGCTGCCACCCCAGCAGGAGCTCCCAGCAAATGATTACGGAGCTGGAGGGCAGACGTTTTTAAATGACTGTTTAATGAGGCATCTTGTCTGGATGGCTCTTGCAGGAGCAGAGGGTGAGTCTGAGTGAGGACCTGGAACGTCGAGAAAAACTCCTTTAGGAATAACATCCCAGAGGAGGTGATGACTTACTGCTTGGCCCTTGTAGCTGTGACTGCCAGTAGTGTCTGCTGTAGGAGCCAGTTCTGGGTCGTGTGTTGGTAAGGAGAGGGGGTTAGAGGATGTGGGTCACCATTTCCTACTTCTGCTGGTCCCCTTGAAGTAATAGGGTGAGCAACCTCCAAGAGCGTGGATCGCTGCTCTGCTAAGCTGCCACTGAAGCATGGGGGGCGTTGGAAAAGAGAAGGGAAGGAGTTAAATGAGTATGGTTTGAATTAGTGTTGTATAACCAAATTGACTGTGTTGTCATGGCATAATTGTATCTGATACTGTTTTGTCAGTCAAATGACAGGTAGTACAAGTTCAGCATTGCCTGCTGGAGAAGCAGATTATTTTAAGATAATCTAAGGAGGAAATGACAGCAAATATGAGTATGAGAAATAAAAGCCAGAGGGGCTGTGTTCAAAACTCTCTTCTGAATTCCTGCTGTTGGGACTCTGGGCTTAACACTGCTGTTTTGGGACACTGAAGCTTTCAAATCATGGCACCTTAATACAGGGAATATGAAAGGTGGCCGTGGAAAATAAAAATGAGATTTTGTGCTCCTCCCAGGGTGGAAGAGCTGAGTCTGTGGAGCGTTAACATTTTCACATCTGACCACAAGTGCTGTAGCTGCAGTGCTGAGCACCCAAGAAGCCATAGCAGGAACACACAGATATTCCCAAGCCCTTCTTGATGCCATCTCTATTAAAATCCGTGCCAGCTGGAGGAGAGGTGCAGACATCTTGGCAACTGGGAGAAGAGGCAATAACAAAAGAAAACCTGCCTGCTAAAGGGAAAGATATTCCCTGCAAGCTGCTGGTTTCAGACAGTCTTGCTGTAGCTGGCTGCAGGCTGCAGCAGGAGCCCTGCTGTTGTCATGTGGTTTGGGATTTGCTTGGGTGGAAGGTGTAAACTCCCAACATCTGAGCAGATTTTGGGGAATTCTGCTTAAAACTTGCTTTATTTTTCATCCTTGTTAATGCTTCTGGAACAGCTTTGAAGGTGGAGCCTAGTTTATACTGCCTGCTCTACTTGAGGCTGAACAGGCAGTAGCTTTTTAAGTCTTGAGGGAAGGGAAAAAAAATGGAATTGCTGTATGCTTAGGAATAATTTAAAAGTTGAAATTCTTTGGTTTGCAGACACTTAACATGGCAGCCTGGAAGTATTTTGTCATGAGAGGCTCTAATCTGGTAACCCTTCAACCTAAACTAAAGGCTAATTGATTTAAATTGCACTACGTGCCCTATCTTGGGAACAGTTTTCCTACTGTGGGGGCAGCTGTTAGTGTTAGTCCCCTGAGGGGGACGAGACAGAAACTCAAGCACTGTCTGAGCAATCAGCATTTAAAGGTGTCGGTGCTCTTAGATGTATGTCTTGGCCGTGGCACGCCCCGGAGCTGTGCAGGAGAGGCACTGGGTACTGGTTGGTTCAACACTGTTGTGTTTCTCTGGTTGCCTCTGTTCTCTTGTGCCAAATTGATCCAAAGAAGCAGAAATCCTTCTCCAGCCACTCTGCAATGGAGGTACAACCCTGAGACACCTGGAAATAGGTATAATGAGTCAAGGCATCATTTGACTAGAGGTTCCTGGCATTTGGCAGCCTGAGAGCCTGCCATGAAAGCACTTGTCCTACTGTGAAAGCTCGTACTATGGGAAGAGGCTGGTTTGCATCTGCCCTATTCAGCCACCAAGAGCTGTAAAAATATTTGGCCACATGTTTGGTTTGAAGCTAAGTGCAAATAGGAAATGCACCTTCAGCTTGAAAACGACTTTGTTGGGGAAACTTTCTGTTGTAATGTAATACAGCAGTGGATCCGCAGGAATGCTTGTCAACATCTGGGAGCTGACTGGGATGAACCTGGGAGTGGAAATACAAGTGCATGGCTGTAAAGGCTGCATTGTCCTCGTTAGGTGCTGATTGCGAGTGACAAGTCTGGGCTCAGGTTGGCGCGGTGTGTTCACTGCTGGTGACTGAGCTGCTCGTATCTGGCTGCTGCGTACTCCTCCTCTGCCACCGCTGTAACCGGCACCTTGGTGTTCCTGCCAGTACTTTTTATTCCCTTATCAGTCAAAAGGGTTTTACTAGTGATGTTGGAAAAAACCCTGAAGGAATGTGAAATAAGCAGGCTAAAAGGCGTACAGAATTCCAGGCAAGGGAATAATTCGTACCTGTCACAAACACAATCCCTCCAAAGTGACCTCTTTATCTTCAAGGGTTTGGTTTCTTGCTTCCTCAGCCAACATGACATAAAGTCACAAGACCAAGAAGTGAATTCTACTTTTTAAGAAGCGCTGCTGCTCCCACACCCTGTTCATGGTGCTGTTTCTAGGAGCTGGCCTTCCTGAGGCTTCAGGGATGTTAGAATGACACTGGAGTGCAGCGTTGTCCCCTCTGGATGTTGCAAGAGGCTTGGGAAGCTCTTTCCTGGAAGCTGTGCTTCCCTAAGGTAGCACCAGAAAGCTTTTCTGCTTCTTCTGGTGGAGAAGTTTGCCACAGCCCAGTTCTCACAGCCTGACATTCCCCAAAGCTGGTCTTTTTGGTTTTCCTGTTAGTCTGATAATCTAAAAATTTTTGTCTTCCCACAAAGCTTGCCTTGCTTGTAGCACTGCCATTCTGGGTTAGCACACTGCCGCGTGGTGTGGACTCTGCAGGCTGGGACATTTGGTTCCTGGAAGCTTGATGTGAATGGGAGGTTGGGTTTCTTAGTCCATCCAGGATCTCGAGTCATCTATCCAAATCCAGACAGGCTCAACTTCATTCCATCTCCTTCAGCAAACCCAGTTCTGCAGATCAGAGTGAGCCTTTTAGGCTGAGGAGCCCTGAAGCCAGCGGCTGGTCCGGCTTGTTTGCAACGAACTCCTGGTGCGGTCACACGAGGTAGAGTAACGCAGGACCTGCGCCTCTGCTGACGTGCAGTAACGCCGTGCGTGCCTTTCTCATGCTTCATGGCTGGGACAGGCGTGTGTGTGGGCAGTGCACTCGGCTGCTGCTAACTGCAGAGCTCAGTAAACTGTGATAATGTGATGGCTCAGAGTTCCAGAGTTAGGTAGGAGTCTGCTGCACCGAGCTGTGCAAGCGTGTCAGCTGCTGCACGGGTGTGCAAAGGTGGTTTCTGCCTTGTACCTGTGGGAAAGGGACACTGAATGCTCTGTGGTTCAGAGAAAAAGCTGTGAAAAGCGGGTTAACTCGCTGTTATTTTGCAGACAGATGGGGATAACGCACACACACCAGGTCTGCAGAGGTTTGGCAAGCCAGGTTTCTCTGCCTTTCTTTGAAGGAAGGCTGTTTGCAATGCAGACATGCCCAAGTGCTACAGCCTGCAGGTCTGATATTTCAGCTGGAAATCATCCTCTGGCAAAGGGTCATTTCCAAGCTAAACCCACGGGTCTCTTCAGCCTCAGTTTCCCAGAATAATAATCCTTGCGTTGTGGGAGATGATAGAGAACAGAGCTTGTTAATCCATTAAAATTTGCTCTCTGTGTTCTGTGGGGGTGTGTCTGGGTGTGCAGAGGTGAGGATGCCCAAGTTGCCTTGTGGCTGTAGGAACCAGTGCTGGCAGCTGGAGGGGTAGGGCAGGGTCCTGGGTCTGTGCCGGGGTCCTGTGCTGAGTCACGGGCATCTGAGCTGCTGCCTCAAGTCTAGACAGGTATCTTTGAATTTTGCCAGAGCGTTTCAAAAGGTATCTAGCTCAGGAGTGACACCGGTGTGCTTACCACTGTGCACTAGTAATGGATCGTGGGAGCGCACCTAGTTTTCCGCTGTGGGGAAAAAAAAAATGCGTTTGAATGATTATGGGCAATGTTTGGCTGACTTTGTGCTGAGTGGGCAAGGGAACTTGCAAGATCTGTTTTGGTGTTCCTGCTCTGACATGGTAACGTGTTTCTGGGCTTTAATGTCTTAAGCTGCTTCACCTGGATCTGCAAGAGTAATTTCTGTGTGCTTTTGAGCTCTGTTCTACTACCCTTCCACTGTATATCACATAAGATTGCTTCTGAATTAAATGTTCCCTTGTGAAAATGCTCTAGGATCTGCAATTGCATCCACCTGGGTATTTAAGGGGAATGCTCTTATCTCGCACAGCCCAGTACCGGTGGGTAGCAGCTGATGACAGTGATGCACTTGGCTGTAGGGCAGCCTTGGACCGTAGTTACTGAGCTGGAAGAGAGGGATGGTAGTCTATTAGATAAATCCTCGTCCCAGTTTTTCAAACCTGCCTCATCTCCCGGGTGGCTAGCCTCAGTGATCAAGCAGTACACTCTGGAAATTCAGAAATTCTTGGGTTGGGTTTTTTTTGGTTGTGTGTTTGTTTGGTTTTTAGCAGATGAATGCATAATGACTGTCAGCATCTGTAAATAAAACGCAGGAAGGACGTACCTGGCTTCCAAGGGGCTGGCACGGCTGCTGCGGAGCTGTTACCAGCAACAACACACAGTCTCTTGTTCCAGACCCCATCAACTTCTGTGTGGGAGCTGCGAAGAGTACATTCTGCTTTTCCTTTTAATTTCACGTGGTTGCTAACTGAAATTTTTGTGCTTTTCAGGTGCTGGAGAGTCTGGGAAAAGCACCATCGTGAAGCAGATGAAGTAAGTGAGAGTGCAGGCATGTAACTTGCATTTTTGTACGAGATGAAATAAAAAAAAATCTGTGGTGCCCTTCTGGTTTGGCTTGGCAGTGATGGCTTGGTTTTCTTCCAGGATTATTCATGAGGATGGCTACTCGGAGGAAGAATGCAAACAATATAAAGTGGTTGTCTACAGCAATACTATCCAGTCCATCATTGCAATCATAAGAGCCATGGGAAGGCTAAAGATAGACTTTGGGGAAGTTGCCAGAGCAGTAAGTATTTCACGTATTTCCCTTAGTCTGAGTCTGTGAATTGTGTTAATGAATCCTGGAAATTCAGTCTGTGACACTCACAGCGGAAATGTGTTTGTTACAAGATACAATAGTGAAAGACCTTTCATAATCTGTAATGTGTTACCAGTACAGAGTGGCTAGTATTTTACCGAGGTTATGGGTAAGAAGCTTTAGTAGTTTGAATGCTAAAAAAAAAAGTAATCCCCAAACTTTTGTCTAAACTATTCAAATGTTTAACAAAATTCTCAGCTTTGGTTTAAGTTGCTTGACATCAGCCTTCAGCAGTGTTTCACAGCATTGTGCCAGTTAATTTTTAAGCTGAGCCAAATTTTAATTGCTTTCACTACTCACACTTGTCCTCTTAAGTTTTTTGGGGATTTGAGGCCCTGCTTCCCCCACCCCATCCAGTTCTGCTGATTCCTTGGGCTGTTACTAGTGTTTGTCTCCGGTTTCTACCATCTTGAAGTGTTGAAGTCGGGAGGCCTTGACTGTGGTGGTGGTAAAATCACAGACTGGGAAGGCAGGGACTCCCGAAAACTTGGAGAGAGGAATTGTGTATGTCAGCACAGGGCACAGGCCGCGCAGCCCGTGACTCTTGCTATCTGGCACTAATTCCTCATGCTTACAGTTAATATGCAGTAAATGAACTAACCTGCTCAGTTTCTTTGTGATGCAACTACAGCTATCTTGCGATATAAAGCATCCTGGCTGAAGGGCACATCTTCACTTGTGTGTTAACCTGGGCTGTTCGTCAGCTGCTGCTCCAAATCTTTGTGGGAGTTTCCTTCCACCTTTCTTCTGTGCTTGGTGAAGCCGAGTGGTGAGCTCAGCCTAGCTAACACAGCTGGAAGGAGGAAGATGCTAAAATCCATTTCTCAGCTGACCTGCCCAGGCTTAGCTGGCTTTGCAAAAGCAGAACGAGAGCAGAGTGCTAAGATTTTTCTTGTGTCCCAATCCACCTTGAAGGACAAACAAATTCCCACACTTTCCTAGGAAAAGACCAAGGGAAACCAAATCAGCTGTCTCGCAGCAAACCACAGCAGGGACCTGTCAGCACAGCACCATACCCACAAGTGCTGTACCTGCAGAGGCTCGTAACCGAGGTCCACCTCTGTTGTGGTGTTTCAGACCTTGATTGAGTTAATTTAGGTGCCTGTTGCTTGTGCTAGGGAGGTGTGTACCCTTTGGAGCAGCGTGCTGAGCAGACTCTTGCCCAAGCTGGGGTACACGCTGGGCAGTCCGGTTTAGGGCTCAAGTGAGAGGAGCCGATGTCATGAGGATACAGTCTGAAGTTGAGAACTTGCTGGGATAGCGAAAGGCCTCTTACGTTTCCCGAAAGGATGCTGGCAGGCCTGATCACTCTGGAAATAAACATCAGTGTGGGATGTAGGTCAGCCTGTTGTGCACTCTGAAAATCTGCCTGTTAACTTGTAGAAGAGTGGGGTTCTGCTCTAGGACTGCTGGAAAAAATTTTCATGCTCTAGGGCAAACACTCAAATCCTGATCAATCCATCCCATCTCCTGATGAAATGCTTTATGAAGAAATTGGCCTCCCTTACTTCTGACAGCTATTGCAGCAAGTGGCAAGTCCTCAAACTTTAAGGACCTATAATCCTCCAAAAACCTGTAAATGTTTTAATTTTAAACCTGTAATCATCCAAAACTTGCTTTTGGAACTGAATTTTTCCTTCTTGGTGTACTGTACAACACTATAAGGGAGGTTTCCCAGTTTAAAAACTACTGTTTAGTTCAACCTCTGGGGTTGTTACTGATGTTAATCCTTCCTAACATTTGTAAAGGTACAGATGGACCTATGTCCTAATTTGTTTTGATTTCCCCTTTTCTTGCAGGACGATGCCCGCCAGTTGTTTGTATTAGCTGGAAGCGCAGAGGAAGGAGTGATGACCACTGAGCTAGCTGGTGTGATTAAGCGGTTATGGAGAGATGCCGGAGTTCAGGCCTGCTTCAGCAGATCCAGAGAATATCAGCTTAACGACTCTGCGTCATAGTAAGAAACCGTTCCCTGCTTCTGGGCTCTTCCCAGCTAACCCAGTATGTTCAAAAAGGGCTGGTGTGACTGGAAGCAGCGCAGTGCTGGGTGGTGAGGGTCCCCTCCTGAGGGGGTGGGCAGGAGCCCTAGTCTAACTGATGTATAGGGGGTTGGGCTCACAAGCTGACTTGGTGCTTTAGCCTGTCAAAGTCAGTTCTGCTGTTTGGCTTGTGCCTGGGTGAGTTTGCCAGTCTGGATTTAGGGGAAGACCTTAGCAGCTTGCGTTGAGGGCTTTTTGCAGCAGGTGATCGGCTATGTCACCTTCGTTATCCCTGCCAAAAGGAGTAACATCTCCTGAAACTGAGCTCCTGGTTACACTACCAAATTTGCAACGAGCAGCAATTTCCAATGATATTGGCAGATCGATAATTCACGTCGCTGTTCTCCTTAACAGCCCTCATGTGCTTCTGTTCCGGTGCCTGACACCACTTGGGCAGCGCTGCAGGCTGGCTATAAACCTGCCTATTTTTCCGTTTCAAAAACGCACGCAAGTGCTTAACAATTGGAAAGTTATGACTTGATAAATAGGCTGCTGCTGGCTGGTTAATGAGATTTTTGACTAAATGCCTCATCTGTTTCCAAAAGGCAGGTTAGTGCAGGGAGGGGAAACTATTTCTTTTAATGAGCAAAACAGTTGTTGCTTTTTTTCTTTCTAAATCATGTGCTTGGTCTCTGTAGGACAAATATTTGAAACTCTGAAAGGATGATTTTGGGGTTAAGCATGCCTCCTGATGTCCAGCTGAAAACTTCTCTCAATTTAGCCAGGTTTTAAGCCTTTGAAAGAATTAGTTTGGAAGTGCTTTATAAAAAGAAGCTTTAGATGTGTCACAGCTCAGTTGCCTGCAGGCTCTTTCTGTGCAGAGCATATTTTAGCTTGAAAATAAGGAAGAATTTTTCTAAATTTGTAACACCTTGGCAGGCTATCATGGGTTTAGATCAAGGTAAGTGAGTTGACAAGAGGAGGCTTTCTCAGATTCCTGTGTGGCATGTGAGGAGGAAACCAGATTCAAAGGGAGAAAAAAGGATGAAGAAGGAGGGGGGTGAATGAGGGCATAATTTAATGAAAAGGAGAGGAGAAGGAAAGCTTAAGGACTTCTTGAGCAGAGCATCTGGGGCAGAAAGTATAAGTGGTTGCGTGGAGCTTGCGGAAACTAAAGATGGGGACCCTCAGTGTTGTGGTCTTGATGGTCAGCTTCGAAAGAGAAGGAAAATTAAGGCAGGCTAGAGAAAACAGGGTAGAAGGGGGTCAGAAGCAGAGCAGGTTGGGGGGATGGAGTGTTAGCCTGCTTTAGTAGGTGCCCACTCAACCTGAATGCCTTCCAGAGACTGGATTTCAGAGGGTTATTCCTGTATCTGCAACTCACTCGTGTCCAGTTGCTGGTGTGGGTACGTGTAGGCACAGCTACTGTGATGAATTGCTGTCAGGGGCTGGCATCGGACCCGCGTAGCAGAGAGGTTTCAGCCTGATAATAACACACGTGGTGTTTTTTCTGGTAAGTGCTTCAGAGAATCTTGCTTCCTGTCCTAAGACCACAGCGAGTTGCGCTAGGGCAGCGTTGTTTTGAATCGGTAGCCCAGCGGCTTGGTGATTGAGGAACCCACTTGCAGCATTTCCTTAGCGCAGAGTGTGCCCATGCAGTTGAAGACCTGTTTTCTGCGGAGCCCCCAACTTCCAGCGTACACAGGGAGCGTTCAGTCCCTATTTTTTCCTCGCCACTCAACGTGTGGCTTCGGACCTGCTCTGTTTCCCAGTGTTCCCCAGTTAGCTCCTTGTCCATGCTTAAAGGGTGGATGTCTTGCAATCCTGTTTGGTGGTGGTGGTCCTGACATAGGTACCAGCTTTTGTGCACAGTTCTCTTGAGGGAATTTCACTTCCTTGCTCCTTTTACTATCTCCTACAAATGGGACTGAAACTTCAGGGTCAGCAGCGTTTTAAATACGTGCCCCACCAGAGATGACTGATTTTTTTTCCAGCTGAAATTCAATACTGCGCTGTGTTTCAAGCCTGGTTCTGGCTGGCTGGGTGCTGTGCCTCGCTTCACATCAGACCTCGAGGTCTCTGCTGAAGGGGAAAAAAAGAGGAACATGGGGGTGATTGCTTGTGAAAATTAGGTGGCAACGAGAACAAGAGCGCTGTGGCAGAGCGTGACGGTTTTCAGGGCAGCATCAAATGGTTTTGAAAACTTTTCTTCCAGCTGTTTTCTGCCTCGCAGAGCGTTTCCCCTGGTGCAGGCAGGGATCCTGCCCATCGGAGAGCTGCCCTGGCGGCAGGAGGCAGGGTGGGAGGAGAGGAGGCTACTGTAATAACGGTGTGTCATAATCCATATGCCACGGGTGGGTGTAAGCTCCCAAAGATAACCACTTGTGATGCTAATCCAAATGATCTGTCCTGGAATCATAGTGTTTTGCATGTTTTTTCTTTTTTTTCATGTTTTTCTAAGAACAGTTGAGTAATTCTTGCTCTGAAATGTGGATGGTCAAGCACTAGTGTAAACACTCAGCGTCTCCTCCAGGCATCATCTTATAATGTCCCTCTAGCAACCAGCCTGCTGGTTTGGGGGGGTGTTTCAAACTTCTGTATTTCTACTTATTGCAGCTTCCCTTTTTTCTTTACCTGTGACACGATTAAACGGCTCTGAGCCTCGCCGCTTCAGTCTTGACTCAGTGCCGTGAAGAAGCGTTTCAGACCTTTGTGCACAATTCGTGGTGTAATAGCTATGAAGAATAAAAACCTCCTCGGTTGGTGCAGCAGTGCGGATGCGAAGGCATATTGCTGTCTTGCACATCTCTTCAATTACCTCTGTCTGATACTTGGAAATGTTGACAAGTAAATAATGCTTTTAAAATATTTCACTTGCTGATTTTGCTACTTTTTCCAATGATCATGCTGACACCAGCCTGCAGATACTGTAGGTAATTATCTGCAGTCTCACAGGCAATTAGCATAGTTTCTGATCAACTATTTTCTATTCTGGCATATTTTATCTTGTTCCCAGGTGGTGGTTTTGGCCTGAATTCCCTGACATGATGCTGGATAAAACTTAGATTATTTCTGTGTGGGTTTTTTCTTCCTCTTTGCTCTTGAGTGCTGGCTTGCAGGGCATTGTCCTCCTGATGCTGCCTTGTGATTCCCCTTGAGTAGCACCACCTGGAGAGAACAGCTTGGAGTTGTGAAAGGAGCTTTTTCATCTGTAGGTCTGTGCTGCAGACTGGCTTTAGCTGGCCCAAATGAACATCCAAATTGATAAAGGTAATGCACAATCCCTTTTCGTGGAGATCCTGCTCTGTTACCTTGACTTCCACTTTGCTTATCTGCCAAAATCCAGCTAAAGGGGAGGGAGGAGACGGACTTCTCTGGGGAGACCTTATAGCAGCCTTCCTATTTAAAAGGGGATTATAAGAAAGATGGAGACAGACTCTAATAGGACCTGTAGTGACAGGGCAAGGGGTTTTTGAACTAAAAGAGGGTCTGTTTAGATTAGATATTAGGAAGAAATCCTTTACTGTGAGGGCTGCAAGGCCAGCCCAGAGCAGCTGTGGGTACCCCATCCCTGGCAGCGTTCAAGGCCAGGCTGGATGGGGCTCTGAGCAGCCTGAGCTGGTGGCAGGTGTCCCTACCCATGGCAGGGGATGGGAACTAGATGATCTTTAAGGTCCCTTCCAACCCAAACTGTTCTAGCATTCTGCAGAAGAAATGCATTTTTAAAATATAGGCTTCACCAGGTCTTCACCCGTTTCCTTCTTGCTGCAGGAGGCCTTGGCTAGAGACGATTAATTCTGTGTGAGCTGTCAACCTATGTAGGAAGAATACTGTTTGCATTTTCAGACTGGCAGAGGTGCTTGTGGTGATGTTTCTTGAAACCTTGGTGTTTGGTGGCTGCAAACACCGGCCCACCTGGGTACCAAACCTGCATCTTTCTGCCCTCTTGTCTTCTCTCCATGGCAAAGGCTGGCTTTTGTTCGCTGCTCTGCCTTCGGGCGTGTTGGTGACAGCCCCTCCTTCCCCAGCTCCGGCTGCGGCTAGCCGTTCATAATAAATGCTTTGTATGAATCTTTCAGAGCTTTCAGAGCCACGTTTGGCCTTGAAAGCATTCTTTCCAGCACTAAAAGGAAACATGACTGAATTGTTAGGAAAATACCATTCCAGGGTTCATGTGAGCGTGTGGAGGAGGGGAGCACTGTTAGCTTCAGCGACTGAAAGCTGTCTGCTTCGGAACATCCCTCTCCTGCAGCTGGTGTTCCTTAGAGCGGTCTGAGCGTGAGGTGGGACGACGCTGATGCTGATGGGTTTTCTGATCAGAGTGGAGCTACAGACCATGGCACACGCAGATATTGCAGCAGTGCCAGCCTGCGCGGGATGTTCTGGGAAGGCTTGGAGGGTCACTAAGAGAAACAGGAGTTATGCTGTAGGGTTCTGGTCAGCTTATTTTTTCTGTTGTACTCAAACCCTTATTTTAAGGGTAAAAAAAGAAAGGAAACCAAGCGAAACTGTCTTTTTGCAAGCTTGTATTTGCAAGGTGGTGTTGAAGCACACAGGGATCCAAGGTGGGGAGCAAGTGTTGCAACCTCAGTGTATGAAGGAAGCCTGGTGGCAAAGGAGACCGTGAAAAGGGATTCAAACTGCATGGGGCGTAGGAAGATGCAGTAATATGTTTTCAGTTCCCAAAGCAATATTTGTGAGAAACATCTTTAAACTTTCAGACAGACTGTGGTAAGCTGTGGGTTATGAGTTGCTCGAAACTGGGAGGCTCAGACCAGGCTCTTCCAGTCTTGGGGGTTTGTGTTTGGTTTTTTTTTTTTAAGTTCCACTAAATCTGTCCGTGGTAGAGGGAAACTAGTGGCATCTGCATGGGCTGAGCTCCGCAGGCTGGTGCGACGGGGGGCACAGCTCCTGTCTCTGCCTATCAATTCAGCCGCCTCTGGCAAGGCGAGGGTGGCTGGAGGAGCTGGTGTGCTCCAGCGCTTGGGCTTCTACTGAGAAATGCCCTGTGCTGGATCTTCCAGCTGCTTAGGCGTTTCCATGGGATTTGCCCTTTGTGTCTCCCTGGAATTAGTCTGGCAAAGCTTATTTTTTCAGGCAGCTTGCAGCTAGAGCACTGCTTGATCATTCCCTCATTCCCCTGACTGACGTGCCAGCCTTCAAGTGGCACTTTGCAATTCATTTGATGGGAGTTGCCTGACTCCATTCGCTCTTTGCTGGCTGCCTAAAAAGCCTGAAGTAGGGATGATACCACTTTCACTGCCCAAATTTCTGGTGCCGAGAGCTGGCAATTGGGAGCAGATGCTTTACAGCTTCAGCTTGTGCTTTTATCACTTCAGTGATGCAGGGTAGCTGCGTGATCCGTATCAAAGCCAAGCTGTTAGGAGTTGCTGGGTCAGTTCTTGGGTAGTGCTCCCGTCAGCTTTTGAACCACCATATCACAGTTAAACTCATACTGGTAGGAAAGGTGTTGGGGGGTGAAATCTGGGCACGTTATTTCCCTGGCAGTAATCTCTCTTAACAGCAGCCTAATGAATGTATGTACCTTCCAAATTCTGTTTTACCAAGCTGAAGCTAAAGCCAAGTGTAAGTTTTGGGTGCTGTGTTTCTGGTCAAAGAGCAGTTCACAAACCTGTTATCCCACTGAACGTGAGAGGAATGAGAGGAGTTGGCCCTTTCTGGGCTAAAACTGCTTGCAGATACCAGCTCTTTGAGAAAAGCCCCGCGGCGCCGGGCGAGCACGGGCAGGAGGCTGGCAGGTAGGCTGGATTCTTCTGGGGTTTGGAAAATAGGCCAGCGCTCTGCAAATATGCTGGCAGTCCTGGCCAGAGGAGATGCTGAAGCTGACGGGAGGGAGACGTTGCTCAGTGCGTTGCCTGCTTGGTGGTGGAGGCGAGTGGGAATTTGGGGTTCCCAACACAGCTTTCAGGCGCACGGGAAGGAGCGATCCCTAGCTGACAACGGATCTGTAATAATAATGTTTGGCTAGGAGGGCACGGTTTATTGCACCGGTGTGGAGCCACTAAAATCTCACAGTTGTACAGTACTGTATTGATTAAATCCTGCTCCTGATAAAGGCACGGCTGGTCCCTTCCCAGCAGAGCTGGAGTGATCCTCGTCTCCTTCGGTGGAAGCAGGAGGCCGTTGCTTTCCCCTTAACAGGAAAAATGAGCTCAGAGGTGCTGCTGGCTGGAGTGGGACTTCTGCCGCAGCTGGAAATGATGGATACCTCTTACTTCTGTGCCCAAGAGCCAAACTTCAAAGGGAATCTGCTGTAGCTGGAGTTAGTCGGGGTCTCAACGGGCACGTTGCCTTGATGCTGCAGGGAAGTGGTTTCCTCGGGCAGGAGCTGGCGAGTGCGGTGTTGGTTTGCTGCTCTTCAAGGAGGTGAACGAAGCCCCCCGGTTTGGGGGTAGTTCTGGATGCTTAATTCTTTCCTCCCGGTTCGTTTTGATGTCTCCTTGCCCTTTAAAAGTGAACCGCTGGCTATATTGCCTTGTGCTTTGATGCGAAAGACCTTGACTACTTTGAATTGCCCCAAGAGATACCAGCCTTGGCATGGCTTCTGCATCAGCAGTGCTCCTCGTGCTAGCTCCTTATCGGGCTTCGCTCCCCGGCTCGCTGAGCTCTGCCGAGCACACGCTGCAAGGTCGTGTGGGGAAGGGTTAAAAACACCCCGCAAAGTCGTCCCTTGGGTAGACCCCCAGGGGGTTTGTTCACTGCGCGTTCGAGGTCTGTACTACGTGAAGTTGATGAATAAATTCCGTAATGACTGACTGCTGCAGTTCATAAAAGATTCATGGTGAGCCAGCAGACTAAAAAAAGCGCATCTTGTGTTGTCTCTTCTGGTTTAGTTACCTAAATGACTTGGATAGAATATCCCAGCCGACCTATATTCCGACTCAGCAGGATGTTCTGCGGACCAGAGTTAAAACTACAGGCATTGTGGAAACTCACTTCACCTTCAAGGACCTGTACTTCAAGTAAGTGAAGGGCAGCGCTTGTCCCTGTGGACTGTGCTGGTGGTGGTGGGTCCCACACCTGCGCTGCGAAACCTTTTGCCCTGTTGTAACTGTCTTCGTTGCCTCTGTTGCACTCCCCCTCTACTGGCATTGCTCACTGGAGATACCGGTTTGACTTTTATTTGCCTTCTTCTGTTCTTTTCAGCTGCTTTTATGTTGGAATCGCAGACACAGGTACTTGACTGCTTGTTTACAGGATCAAAACCAAAAAAAAAATACTAAAAGGACACTGACTCCTGGATTTTGAGTTTGAGTTTAACCCCTCCCTTTGATGCGGGAGATGAGAGCTCTCCCCACAGTCACAGCCGTGGCTCTGGGCTGCATGGTGTTCTCCACGAAGCTGCAGATGACTGTGCTGACTGACACTCGCTGCGGAGCAGGAGCGGGGCATGCAGAAAGCGTGCTGGGGGCTGGCTGCCTTGGCGTGGCACCGCAGGGGCTGGCACTCGCCTGTCCTCTCTGCCTTCTAAATTCAGTCCCTGCAGGGCTCGGGTGTCGAGCCTGATCTTGACAGTGTCCCTTTACGTATCACTAATCGAGCTCCCTTTAACCTCCGTAGCGGCTGCTAGCCTGCAGTTAGCTCTCCTCCCCGCTTTTCATCTGCTCCTTAGAAAATCCTCGCTTTGGATCCCGAGCCTGCTCCTGACAAACAGCCCGGAGCCCCGTGGCGTGGGCATTTGTGTCCTGTAACGTGGATGTAGGAAAACGCAGTGCCTGTATCTTGGGCGAGTTCCCTTCATCTGTGGCAATGTTTTCAAGTCTTTGTTGCTCCAGAGCCTTTAAATAAGCATTTGTTTGCTTATTTTTAGCTTGTGTTTGAAAACAGTTTTAAAGAGCTATAGCAAACCCACAAGTGTTGCATATAAAATCTGATGTTTGCATGTGTGGTTTTGTTTTTTTTTTTTGGAAGAACAGTAGCATTTTGGCTTCTGAAGTGTTTTAACTTAAGAACTCTTTTAACAAAAATGCCTGAACAGTTTGCATCACCCAGCTGTTTACGTTGCTTCGGGTTCGTCCAGGGAAAAACTTGTCTTTTGTTGTGATGTATTAGGATTAGCATTTTCAGCTGCAGTGTGTTGCTCTTTTAAAAATCATCGCGTTTGACTAATGGAAGAGCGAGCGGGAGGTAGCAGGCGTATTCAGTTTAATCATTACAACCCTTCTTGTGAAGGAAATGGCTGAGCGCTCGGAGGCGTGCCTGCCCGATGCAAAAAGGGGAATTGCTCTTTCCCAAGCCTGCCTGGAGTTATTGATCATGTGCAGAGCCTGAGACACGAGGTGTCTCGTCTCGGAGGGATTTGCTCCACAAAGGAAAGCATTAATACATCTTAAACCCTGAAGCTGCCATCTTTCCTGTGACGGAAGCCTTGATGTTAAATCTCAGACATTAATAACGGGCCGAGGTAGCTGTAGTGTAACTGTGACTCGAATGTGGATTAGCCTGGCGAAGCGGAGCTGTCAGGGATGCTATTCCTTTCCAGATGTCTCTGCGCTAACAGCGGAGAGTAATGGCAGATGATACAAGCTAAGTAAATAGCCTGTATCCTCACAGAGATACTCATCTCTCCTGCCGCGGTCCACGGGGACGGTTTACGTTAAATGGAAGATGGGAGCTGGCTGAACGGCACTTCTGGCTGCCTTGTTTGGCACCATTACATCGCATTGCTTTTGGCCCACCCTGGGCAGTTGCTGTCTTGTCTGCCTGTTTGCTCTGGTAACAAATCAATGTTTATGACTTTCATAGCTTTTGAATCTTGACCTGTATCCGGCTTGATTTAATTAAGTCGGAGTCCATCAGAACATCCTGGGCAATCCTGCTTCTCATCAAAACGTTTCAGTGAACAGGGTGTTGTAGCTATCAGACACTCACATTTTTATTTATTTTTTTATACACAAATTCTGTAAGCTACTCCGCAGCCTTTAAACTTAAGTAGCCCACAGATTGGGTTTTTTTAATACATAAAACTCTTTCTTAACCCTATTGGGTTTTTTTAATTATTTATTTATTTTTACTTCTGGGTCCTGGTAGCAGCATGCAGGTAGTATGTTTCAGCTAATCCTTTATCGGGCACGGTGTCAATTAACTGGAAGAGCTGACTACGAGTGTAGGTGTTTGGAGTTCAGTCAAGCAAATGGATTGTTGCTAAGGAAATAGGAGACAGAACAAAACAAGCATGCCCTGGTGAATCAGCAGACTTCTGGGTGGGGATGTAGGTACCATCTAGCCCTTCCTGCTGAAATTGCTCTGAAGCACAGAATTTCGGTTTTAAAACCCACCCTCCCGAGGGAGGGAGGGCTCGGAGCTGCCGGCCTTGCTGGCGGAAAGCTGTGTCCCTGCCTTTCCCCTGAACCCTGCTTGTTTGAAAGCCCTTAGCAGAGCCTCCCCCCTGCCCCGTGAGCGGCAGGGGGGCCGGGGAGGGTGGTCTCCATAGCTTGTGAGACGGTTCTTCTGCCTCCCCCAGGATGTTTGACGTTGGTGGCCAGCGGTCGGAGCGGAAGAAGTGGATCCACTGCTTTGAAGGAGTGACAGCAATTATTTTCTGCGTGGCCCTCAGCGATTACGACCTTGTCTTGGCTGAGGATGAGGAAATGGTACGTTGCGGAGGAGTTACCAGTGCCTGGCTGCGTGGCACTGTAGAAGGGAGGTGGAAGCAAGTGCAGACCTGTCCTGCACGGGGGTGGACATGTCTCTGGCTTCCTCTTGTTACAGTTATTAGGGGGCTGTGAAGAAGGGCGCTTCCTTGCAGCAGCCTACAGTATCTTGCCCCAGAAACGGACAAGCACGATGCGGAAATGAGATTTTCTCCCGGCCCTGGTTACAGGGAGGAGCCTTGAGCTGTCCCTGCAGCCCGTTCCCTGAGGTGTGAGCACCTCTCTGGAGGAACGAGCTGTGCAGGGGGAGCTGCAGGGTGGGGAGGTGACCTGACCTTGTGCCTGAGCTCTTCCTGATGAAGTGGCAGTGGGGATAAGTCGGTGACACTTGACTCTTTAGTCTGGCCTTAGCAGTAAAGCCTGTTTCCCCCTACACCCCATCCTCCCCTAATAACTCCGGAATGGTGCGTCACCCTTCTTTTATTTTCCAGAACCGGATGCATGAGAGTATGAAGCTGTTTGACAGCATTTGTAACAACAAATGGTTTACAGACACATCGATCATTCTCTTCTTGAACAAGAAAGACCTGTTTGAGGAAAAGATTAAGAAAAGCCCACTAACAATCTGCTACCCAGAGTACACAGGTAAGGCTGGGCTCATGAAACTGCCTGTTATTCCTGGCACCAGGGCCAGGAATGAGTCGGTTAAAGCCTGTGCAATCCAGGATAATGTAAAAGCTTTTTTTTTTCTTCCCCCCCCCCCCCCCCCCCCCCCCAACTCTGTCTCTTGGGCAGCATCTTCAGGCTGTCCAGTTAGCTGATAGCTCATTTTCTCGGAAGAGATGTGGTCATGCGTGTCTGGCTCGGAACAGGCTTTATCCATGTGTTTTATGGGCTGGAGTATGAATAGCACAGTATTGCGCTCCAGCAAATCAAGGTCACTCCATATTTTCCACATCTTACTAGGACAATACTTCGATTTAACTTCAATTTCAGAGGCTGTGAAACTTATCCACGTCCTGGGCATGGCACTTGTCTGCCCTGGTGTGTCTGTGTTTCAGCAGGAGTCTGTTTCACAGCCTTTCCCTGTGTGCCCCTGCACAGATGTGATACTTTACCCAGTCACTGCTTGAGGCATTTCGATTTTTTTTTTTTTAAACGGTCCTTCCTTCAAACCTGCTTATTCCTGTGGTTTGTCACTCTTCTGCTATAACGACATGTCTCTAGCATGAAGCATCGCTGTAGCCAGTGTGCGATGCTCCCTTCCAGCGCTCTCCGGGAGGGCGGCTGGAGCGGGGAGCGCTTGGGGAATTGCGGGAGTGATGTGTCCAAGGTCACTGACCAGCAGCTGGGAATAGACTCAAGTTCTACCAGAAGGGGTTAATGGTGGATTTGGATTTGTAGCTGGATAAGGCAGATGGTTGCAAGCAGCTTAATGTGTACTTAAAAGATCTCAGCTGTGAACTGCTGGCCAAAGTAAGGGATCTTATCTTTTTCAGGCTCCAACACGTACGAGGAGGCAGCCGCGTACATCCAGTGTCAGTTTGAAGACCTGAACCGAAGAAAAGACACGAAGGAGATCTACACACACTTCACCTGTGCCACTGACACCAAGAACGTGCAGTTTGTGTTTGATGCTGTTACAGATGTTATCATTAAAAACAACCTGAAGGAATGTGGACTCTATTGAGGAGGAAAGGGGCGTGGGAAGAAGGTAAAGCCGAGCTGCTCGTGGCGTTTAAGCGTTGCGCACCAGCTTGGGCTGGCTTTGTCTCGCACCTCACTAATGCTCTCTTTTGATTTGGTTATTGTGTGTTTTTTTTTTTTTCCTTTCCAGTTTTTATGGTGTGGCGTTTTGAGAACCAGACTCTTTGCTGCCTCATGGGGCCGGCTGCAAGCATGAACAGGACCAGGGAAACGAAAACAGCATGCAGAATCGTTGCATTCTTTAGCACAATCTTCTGTATTAGGGACCTTTTTTTATTGATATGGGATGTTGAAGTTAGGTCGAGGTGGAACAACTGTTAGTGTGACTAGATCATCCTGGCATCGTTTGGATGGCGTAATCTCAAATGTGTACAGCTGTTGTGAAGTTGAGGTGCTGGATTCCAGACCTTCGATATGTAGCTTTCTCTCTTTTCTTTGGTTAACAAGCCACCACTAGTCTGTTTTTAAGGTTTTTTCCATCAAGAAAACTGTAACTTTACTAAATTTTATTTCTTTATTTGCAAACAAATCTTGTTTTAAAAATAAAACAACAACAACAAAAATAATCACTTAACTATGCACATGTGACCAGATCATGCAGAAAGTATTCCTCTTAGCAGGAACTCTTTGTTTTTAACACTTGGTATGGTCAGGATTTAATATTTCTGCAACTACTTAAAGGATCCTTAGAGCTCTTATGGCGATAGCTTCGGCTTTTTCTGACGTGTGACTTGTTACCATCCTGCACCCACAAGGCTTTTGAAAGAAGCTTCTGCAGCAGGAGAAGCGAATCTTTTTAGCTTACGGTTAGGGGTGAACCTGCTTTATGCTGATATCTAAATCGAGATTTCTTCCGTGTGGTAAGCGTAAAGGCAGCTTGGCGGTGACCGTGCACCTGGGCTGTGTCCGCTGGAGAGGTGGAATGCCGAGCTCCAAACTGGATGGGAAGCGCGTGCTGCTACAGAGCTACTCAATCAACCACTTAGGTTCTTGTGCGTTTTCGGTTGAAACCGGTGGGCAATTTTTGTAAAGGGTGCACCTCGTTCTGCATTGACCATGGCCTTTTCTGTTCAGAGACTCCCAAACTGTATTGACAAGCATGCCTTTACTTTGTATATGTGGTGCCAAATTCCTGTTTGCCATTGTTTTTACTGTAGTAATGTTCATAACCAGTCAGTACATTCCTTCGCTGAACCATTGCATCGAGACTCTTTTCTCCCAGTTTGTCATGTGTACAGTTTCAATCTGTTATAGTTGTTGGCAGTATTAAAATGGTGAGTAAACAGTTTAGCCTTTTCTCTAGTTTTATTCTGAATTTTTTTTTCCAGGAGTCTTCTCCCCTTTTGTGTGCTGTTGGAGAAGGAAGGTAAGCGCTTTGAGGGGTAGCGGGCGTAATTAATGGGACAGGAGCGTTGCTCGTGCTTTGGGTGGTACGCGAGTGGTGGTGCTCTCCCTGCAGCCGCTTCTGCTGCTCCCGAAGGCTGGGGTTGGGCTGGCACAGATGGAAGGCGGCAGGCATCCAGTCACTCATCAGGATTATTGGCAGATGGTTCGTTTACCGCTTATTTATAGCGCGAGTCTCGCTGCCTTTTTTGAACCTGATGGGAAAATGACTGCTCTGGATGCTGGGACGTGATGGAGATGTAACCCGTTGGCCAGACACTTGTGTAGAAACAGGGAATGGAATACTCGAGGGCTGCCTGTGGGTGCTGAGTGGCCACCCCGTTGTGGCTGCTGGGTGTCAGAGGAGCAGCACGGCCTCGCAGCTGCAGGGAGTCTTTATTTCCGTTCTGGAAACGGTTCCCTCCTAGCCAGCTTCCCGCTAACGTGTGGGATAACTCACCTTCGGAACAAATCCATGCGGACCTCCCCGGTCACTGCACCAGCACCCTGCTGGTGGGAGCAGCTGGGGTGGGCAGGGTGCGGTGGCGGGGAAGGTTTTTTGGTTGGTGGTGGCTGGGTGGCACCTGTGCATCCACCCTGACCGGTGCTGGCGGTGGCCCTGCTCCATGCTGGGCGCACTGGGAGATCTGTGTGCACAGACTGCGGAATGAATGCGAAGAATGTCAAATATTCCTTGACGGAAGCTCTGGGACACAGGAACGGGGCTTGGGAATAGGCGACCCAGAGAAATGGAAGTGGGACAAAAGATAGACATCCACGTCATGCGTATTCCTTTATTTTGTTTTCCTACAGTTAAATGAAGCCGTATATGTGATCTCTGCATAAACAGTGCAAGGATACAGGACTTACCTACAGTACCAGCGTAGATTTATTTACAAACAGTAAAGAGCAAATACAGCTGTAAAGAGCAGAATGAAAACCTTTCAGGAACCCATTTCCTCTTTATCCAGCCCCTTCCTCTTCTGTAGGTGCGATTGCCTCCCCCAGCCCCTCACACCTGCGCTCCTGCCCCCCCCCAGCTGCACCCTCGAGAGGAATTTGCTCAAGTCTTGGGGTGCGCACACTACCCCCCCCCTCCGTTCCTCCTGCCGAAGGACCGAGGTGGGATCCCAGGGGTGCAGCCTCCCCCTTCCCCAGAAACTCCTGGCTGGATGAATTCAGGTTTGATAAAAAGGGGCAGAAGCCAGGTGGGGAAGGACAGGCAGGGTCCTGTCCCCACCGCCCGTGGAAGCGACACTGCCAGCTCTCCCCACGCGCACCGATGGCTTAATATTAATTAATGTGGCTGGGACAGGGGCCTGCGGGCTCTTTAGTGTCAAACCGCTCCAGATATCATTGATAAACACTGCCTTGCACACACTGCAGAGAGCAGGGCTTGCTTTCTTTTTTTTAAAAAAAAGAAAAAAAGAGGAAATGGCTATGAAAGGGAGTGCGAGGTTCAGCTTCAGCCCCTTTGTGCTTGGGGTTGGAAAGGAGGTGGCTTGGGTGGGCAGGTCATAGAAAAAAGGGGGCGTCGAGTGACTTTTATCGCTTTGGTTAATCCGTTTGGCTCTGCTCAGCAGAACGGCGCTGTGCAATTGAAGTCTTTTCCTCTTCTAGGGGGAAGGAAGAAAGAAGAAGGGGGGTTAAATGCTTTTCAAACCAGGCGGCAAAGGCTGTGAGGGTGCAACGCACGGGAAGGGGGGGGTTGGAGACGCGACTTTTCATTGCACCGCGCTGGGTGCTGGGAAAAATTCATCGGCTCGAAGGATGCTCCGAGCCGGGCAGTGGCAGAGCTGGTGCCTGATTCCACACACACACACCCCCCGTAGCCTTTGCTGGGGCCCCGGGAGAAGGCAGGACCCCCTGCCTGCTGCCCTGGCACGGGATTGCGATTTTCCTTGATTCTGGAAGTGGGTTCTCGGTCAAAGCCTGTCTTAGGGAGCAGCTTTGTTCACCGCACAATGCGGAGCTGGCGGCCAGGGCTGTGCCCCCAGTCCTGCCGCAGCCTGCCTCTGCCTGCGGGGAAGCTGTCTGCTTTATTTATTATTTTTTTTTCTTCTCTATTATACTGTTCAGGGACAAGGGAAGCGCTGGAGGTTCCCTGAAAAACAAAGCGTCGAAGCTGGTGGCCAGGAGCCACTGGGAACGCGGGGAAAGGGGATGAAATTCTCACTGCCACACAGGCTAGCAGGCAAACACAGGCGTAAGAACTAGGGTTATTAAATCCTAATTAAACCTTTATGGTGATGAGCTAAAAGGCCAGGTGAAGCGGAGCGTGGCACGGGAGTGCCGTGGGGATCGCTGGGGTTATTCCTGGGAGCCAGGGCGGGGCTGCAAACTGGGGCGGCACCAGTGGCAATGGGAAGCCCTGAGCTGGAATGGTTTGGTCCGGCTCGGGTGCAGGACTGGGGCTGTGATCTGTGGGTTTCATCGCACCCTCCGTGCAAGACATGATGAGAATAGCGACTGGGCTGACCCCAGCCCGCTGGGGAAGGGAACTGGATCCTACTGGGATGCTGACCCTGCCCTGGGGGTGGTTGGCTCCGAGCCCTCCCTGGTCCTTTCTCATCCCAGCACGTTCTCCCCTTCCCTGCTCCCCAGGCGAGGGGTTCTAGGTGATGTTTGATGGCAAAGCCCGAGGGGACCCGTGTCCCATCACCCGGTGGAGCGGGCTCTGCCGCATCCTCCCCCTCCCCTTCCCCAGCCCTGTTTTTGTGATTCAATAACCGTTTCTCGGGTACCTGCCACCCAGCTGCTCAGAAGAGGCCGCAGTCCTTGAGGTTCTCTTTGATGATGACATCCGTGACGGCATCAAAGACGAATTTGACATTCTGCGTGTCTGTGGCACAGGTCATGTGGCTGTAGATCTCCTTCACGTCCTTTCGCATGTTGAGATCGAGGAACTGGGTCTTGATGTAATTCCCCGCGTCTTCAAATGTGTTGGGACCTGCGGAGGGAGGAAACGATGATGATGATGCTGGGCTGCTCCCATGGGAGATGATTGTCAGAGCTGGCTGAGGACCAGGGGATGCTTAAGGCTCCCTTTTGAGAGCTAGACCTGAAATCTCCATGCAGAGGAGGAGGAGGAGAAGGAGGGCTGGGTGGCAACTGCACCTAGCAAAGCAATTTTTTTTAAAAAAAGCCACTTTATCCCGTTTCAGTCCTTCCAAACACATTCCCGAGGCCACATCTCTCCTCTGCTCCTGCCTCCAGGGACCTGACAGGATCCCAAGCTGAAATGCTGTGTCTGCACCGAGACCATGCATGTCCCCACTGGAGACCATCGTTTGGGGGTCTTGGCGTGGGGGGGGGGTGTCAACGAGCCGACTCACCATCGTATTCTGGGAAGCAAATGCTGAGATGGACTTTCTTGATCTTTTCCTCAAAAAGGTCCTTCTTGTTGAGGAAGAGGATGATGGATGTGGCGGCAAAGAACTTGTGGTTGCATATACTGTTGAATAGGTGCAGGGATTCGTGCATGCGGTTCTGCAAGCAAACAGGCTCGTTGGCACAGCGGAAATTAATTTACAAACCCCCTTTTGGCTGCTGCAACCCCCAACCCCCCCTCCGATTCCTGAGGGTGCTGCCGGGGATGTTCGGGTTTGCTGCAGCAGCCGACAGCCCTGCTGCCTGTTCCCTGCCTGCACCCGGCGTCCCCCTTGCTCATCCAAAAATCTCCCGTGCCGTGGTGCGAGACACCTGGATAAATCCAGGCGGTGCTCGGGGTAGGGAGTGGTGGTGAGCAGCTGCGGGCAGCACCATGCTTTGATCCCTCCTGGCAGCTTCTGGGATGTTCAAAGGAAGGATTAGGTGATCGCACTGGGAGAATTATCCCGGGAAGCCTCGCAGCGCTGTGGCACGGCTGCTGGAAGGTGCTGAGCGAGGGTGCTGAGCTGCCAGCCCCATCACCCAGGCTGTGCTGTGGGATGCTCTTGCTGCACTGTGGCCCCTGGCACCCGCAGCTTTGGGAAGGAGCGGGGAGAAGGAAAACTCCAGTTTCACAGCAGCTTCTAGCTGGCTGCAGGCGCATCCTCGGGAGGACGAGGCTCCATCCAGCTGGTGCTCAGTCCAGCCGGTGGCTGTGTGGCTCCCCCACCATGGTACGGCGGCGGGCGGGTTCTTCAAGGGTGACAGGGATGGTTTTGCTTTGTCCAGCTTCCCATTGCAGCAGCTTTTCTGTACAGCTTCTTCAACGAGCAGGGCACCTGCGGGCCCAGCTTTGGCCAAATCCTGCCCCATCCTGCGCCGAGGGAGTGTTACAGCCTCTCCCGAAGGTTTTGATGATAACGATGCTCTCTCCTTCCCCCAGGTGCCTTACACAGGCTCTGCTTCACGGCCGAGGAAGCGCTTGGGCTGCTGCCCGGCCTTGGCAAGCCCCAGGGCTGGCGGACCCCGACCCTTGCCCAGCTCCTGGCAAAGGCGTTTGGACCCGGGAGCATCCACGGGACCGGCCGCCAGAGGAGATGCCAGCAGGGATGCTTTGCCCCAGCCCCTCGGCAGGGGAGAAGGCAGCCTGCTTCTGCTCTGCACATCTCCACCCCTTATTTCTTCTGAGAAACGCCCCATTTAGGGGCTGCCATGTTCCTCCTCTTGGGATTCTGCCCCTGAAGCTGCTTCCCCCGGTGCCGGAGCAGCGGCTCTGCCGGAGCATCCCTCGCTGGGCACCCGCAGGATTTCACCTGATGGGCTGGTGCCATCGTTTCATTCCCTCTTAGCAGGAGGATGGAACTGCCCCACACTGCTGCTTTCCTGCCCCCCTGGGGGGCACAGCCAGGCAGGAGGCGCCTCTGGGCCAGATTCTGCTTCACTGAGGCCAGTTTGCATTTATTTCCCCGCTCCCAGGGTCCTCCCGCTTCAGGTCCAGCTCCGCTGGGCTTGCTGGGGTGGGTTTGGCGCTGGAAGTGTTCCCCGGTGGGATGGTGGCTCTCGGGAGGGGGCCGGCGTCAGGAGCTGCTTGGCCCTTGGCTGCTCGGAAGGCTCGGGGGTTTCCTCGTGGACAGATCCATGGGCCCACCACCCGCGGTTTGGCTCCATGTGGCCCAGAGTAAGCGCTGACGCGTTCACAGGGTGTGACAGGCGGGAGCCAGCTCCATCCCGCAGCTCCATCCCGCAGCTCCATCCCGCAGCTCCATCCCCTTTCCCGGATCACCCAGAGCATCAGATGGCCCAGCGCATTGCCCCCCCCCTCCCCCCGTAACCCCCCCCAAAGCACCCGGCTCCTCTCCCCTCAGCTGCCGAGCTGTGGACGGGCACCTCTGGGACCCTGACCCACCACTTCGTCGTCCTCCACCAGCACCATGTCGTAGGCGCTCAGCGCCCCGCAGAAGATGATACAGGTCACCCCCTCGAAGCAGTGGATCCACTTCTTGCGCTCCGATCTCTGCCCTCCCACATCAAACATCCTGGGGAGGGGACAAGGATGGGGGAGGGAGGGTGTCACCCATCTGATCCTGCCACCCCCTGCGTGGTGGTCCCAGCACCCTGTCCTCCACAGTGTCAGGGATGCAGTAACCGACCATCCCTGGTCCAGGTGGGGTTGGTGGTCCCTGGAGCATTGGGTGCACCCCCTCTATTGGGGCTGAGGGGGGGTGGATTGGGGAGGTGCCCCCACCCACCTGAAATTCAGGTCTTTGACGGAGAACTTTGTCTCGATGATGCCTGTGGTCTTCACTCGGGATCGCAGCACATCCTGCTCGTTGGGGAGGTAGCTGGGGGCTGTGATCCTGTCCAGCTGGTTTAGGTAACTGGGGGGACAGGAGGAGGTGTGACCTGCTGCCGAGGGGCTGCCCATGTCCTTGCCCCCCCCCCCGGCTTTTTGGGGGTGCTGAGCTCTGTCAAACACTGGTACTCCAAGGCAGGGCCATCCCTGGGGGAGCTGGGGGGCTGCAGGGGACCTGGGGGGGGGGGGGGGGGCGGGGGCACAGTGTGGGGCTGTGGCTCAGCAGCACCAGTGGGACGGGGAGTGGCACAGCTGGGATGGAGAATGGCACCAGTGGGATGGGGGACGACACTGGTGGGACTGGGGATGGCCCTGGTGGGACAGGGATAGCACTGGTGGGATGTGGGATGGCCCTGGTAGGACAGGGGATGACCCTGGTGGGACCGGGGTGGCCCAGGTGGGACAGGGGATGGCCCTGGTGGGATGTGGGATGGCCCTGGTGGGACCGGGATGGCCCTGGTGGGACCGGGATGGCTGCTTCGGAGTGTTCCCAGGAGCAGGAGGAGCCTGATTTTGCCAGGCTGGGTTGGGAATAGTGATGAGCAGCCAGGGGGGTCCCCAGACACGTCCCTGCCCCCCCCGCCAGCTGGCGGTGACCCCACTCACTAAGCGGCCGAGTCATTGAGCTGGTACTCGGCGGCTCGCTCGAAGCAAGCCTGCACCCCCCCGTCCTTCCACAGCTTCTTGATGCAGTCGACCAGCTCGGGGGGCATGGTGCCCTCCTCGATGGAGTCCGCCAGGTTGAAGAGCTGCCGCCCCGTGTCCTGCAAGAGGCACCCATCGCCACCGTCCCACCCATCGCCCCTGCCCCCCAAAAAGCCCCTGGGGCTGGGCAGGGGGCTAAGGGGCCCAACACGGGGTCGCTATGGACCCCAGCCCCAGGGAGGGGGGTGCCCTAGCCCCACGTCCTGGTGGGTTGGGGGGGGTGGGGACCACTGCCCTGACTGACCGCGCAGGACGACTCGGCGTAGTCGATGCCCAGCGTGGACATGGCGCGGACGATGGCCAGGATGGACTGCAGGATGTTGCCGTAGATGACAGCTTTGAACTCCATGCACTCCTCGGCCGTGTAGCCATCCTGGTGGATAATCCTGGGGGGGGGGGGGAGGGGGGGGCGGGGGGCACAGCAGCCTCAGCCCCAAGCTGGGGCACCCCTTCCCCTCCCAGCATCACCCCACCGTGGGAACCAGCAGGGTGCCACCACCAGCCTGACACCGTACGGGGGGGTGACAGGGGTCCTGCCATCCCCTGTCCAAGATGTCCCGGTGTGTGTCCCCCGCCCCCCGGGTGCCTCTGGCCATACTCACTTCATCTGCTTCACGATGGTGCTCTTCCCTGACTCTCCAGCCCCTGGAAAAGGGTGGGGGGACACCTCAGTGCTGGCCAGGGTGGGACAGACCACAGGCCTGGTGCCACGGTGATGGGCACCGTGCGGGGACCAGGGTCCCTCTTCCCCCACCGCCCCCCTGCGCCTGCCCTGGCCGGACACCCCACCTGCCCACCCCCACCCCCCGCTGCCATTGTCCCCATGCTCCCATCACCCCTTGCACCCAGTGCCAGACCACACATGTGGACCCCCAGGGGTGGTGGGGACCCCCGGGGTGTGGGTCCTTGGGGTCCCGCGCCTCCCACCCACCGTGGGCGCTGCTGGCGGTGGCTTTGGTGCTGTAAGCGGCTTAGGGTGGTGCAGGAAGCTGCTTAGAATTAGGGTGCTAATCACCTTGATCCCAGCCCCCCCACCTGGATAAGGCCCCGCTGCTGGTCCCTGCCCCGTGGGGTCACCTGGGTGGGGTGTGGGGGGTCCCCCGAGGGCTGTCCCCTCCCGCCCTACGCCCCGCAGTGGGGTTTGGGGTGCTGGTGGCAGGAGCTCCCCAGGGTCTCGCTGCCCCCCCCAGGGATGCGCCGCAGCCAGGTGAGACCTAGTGTCCTGTCCTGGTCCCTGCCCTTTCCCCACGCTGTCCCCTTGGTCCCTGCCACCTGCCTAGCGGTGCCCGATGCCACCCCTGGCTCTTCCCAGGCACAGCCCTGGGGACATCCAGCTGGTGGGAGAACCTCTGCTGGCTGATGGCCACTCATCAGGCTAACGAGGGCTAATGAGCTGCGGGGAAGGGGCTCTCCCTTTTGCCCCTCACCCATCCCCAGCAGCCGCATCCCCCCAGCACCAGCGGGGTCCCCCATGGCAGGTTGGGGACGGGGGGACATCTCCCGCATCCCCCCTGGGGACATCCCCTCCACTCTTACCCAGCAAGAGCAACTTGACCGTCTTGGCCTCCTTATCCGCATCCTCCTGGAGCTTCTTCTCCAGCTCCTTGGACCTCTTGGCCATCTCCTTGTCCTCCGTGCTGGCCCCGCTCCCCATGGCCTCGTCTTCCTCCTCTAACGCCTCGAGCTCCTCTAGGTCCCCAGGCTCTTCCAGGTCTCCCGTGGGACGGCACGCACACCCCGCGGCGGGTGGGCGGTGGGCGAGGGGGGACAGCAAGAAGAAGAAGACCCGAAAGGGCTGAGTTGGGGGGTACCCGCTCCCCCGGCCCCGGGGTGCCCCGCAGCAGGCAGCGTACGTGGGTCCTCGCGGGCTGGCTGCCCCCCGCTCTCTCCCTTAATTCCCCATGGATAACCTGATTTTTTTGGACCCTGGGATTTGGGGGCTTTTTTATCTTGCCATGTGACCCAGGAAATCCAATTAGCCCAAGATGGCAAAGATTAGGGCTCAAGGAAAAAAAAAAAGACGGAGCATCTCAGGGAGGTGGGCACAAGGCTTTACATAAGGGGGGGGGGATGTGGGGACACCCTGTGTCCCCCAGAATGGATTGGGGAGGGGGCAGGGGGTTGGGGGTCCCCCAGCCGTGTCCGTGGGCTGTGTCCCCCCATGTGTGGGGGTGGTGTTGGGGATGGGGTCAGCCCCCTGCTTGTGTGTCGTCCCCTCCATCCTGGGAGCTGGGGGGTCCCCGGGTGCTGCGGGGTGGTGGTGGGGGGATGGTGGCACTGGGGGATTCCTCCTGTGGGGGAAAGGGAGCTAATTACCCTCAGGACTTAATTACCCCCCGGGTGGGTAATGAGGCCCTCCAGTTCTGCCCTGCTGGGTGCCGCCCCTCACCCTCCTGCTGCCTGAGCTCTTTAATGGGATCCTGGCTCAGCCTTCCTCCTCCTCCTCCTCCCCCTGGGCCCAGCACCCCCCTCCCCAGGCCAGCAGGACCACGGGGTCCCCCCACACCCGGGGGGGCAGGGGGGTGCCCCCACCCTGTCCTGTGGGGCTGATTTTGGGTGCAGGGCTGGCGCCGCAGGGGGGACCCGCCGGCAGCCCCACGTTGGGGTGTCGGGTCCCCCCCAAAGGTGCTGCAGGTCCCTGGCACGTGGGGTTAAGGTCCCTTAAATCCCTGCACCCCACAGGGTCACTGGGGTCTTCACGTCCCCTTACTGGTGTCCCTCTGTCCCACCTGGCATGTGTGCCCCCCCCCCACACACACAGGCTCCCTGCTGCCAGCCGCGGTGGCATGGGGACAGCTTGTCCCCGCTGTCCCTGTGGACACAAAGCCCCTTCTGAGCTTCTAATGAACTTGGCGCTAATGAAGGGGGCCTAATTAAAATACCAGACCCCCCCCTTCGGTGTCACAGACAGGCGGACGGACACTGCTGGGGAGGGGACACGGCTTTCGCCCAGAGCTCAGGCTGGGGGTCCCCACCGTGCCCCCCTCCCTGACGGCTGTTGTGCCCCCCCAGCCTGGCACAGGGGGGGGCCTGGTGGGTGGCGTCACCTTGCTGTCCCCTCTCTGGCTCCATGGCAAGATGGGGTGGGGGACATGGGGGGACGGGCCCTGGCGGGTGGCATTCCCTCCGCTCCGGCAGCGGCTAAAAATACCCCCCCTGCTCCGCTGCTGGATTAGGGGACTCGGCCAGGCGCTCGGCGGGGACACAGCCCAGAGCCCCCCCAAACGTGTCCCCAACACCCCCCAAACCTGCCCCCAACACTCGAGGCCACGGCAGCGGAGCCGCCAGCACAGGTAGGAACACGCGGGGCAGGGGGGGACGGGACACAAGGGTGTGACACCCCCTGGCACCCTGCAGCTGCTGGGGGGGGGGGTGTCCCCTGTATGATGGCACCCCCAGCTTGGTGGGGGTAACGGGGGGGTTGGGGGAGCTGGGGGTCAAGCCCTGAGCTGTTGCCCCATGGGGACATCCCCTGTGGGTGCTTAGCCCCCCCCCCCCACACGTAGGGGCTGGTGGGGGGTGATGGTGGAGTGTGAGCCCCCTCTTTTGGGGTGCTGCACCCCATCTGAGGAGGTGATGCCCCGTTTTGGGGGGTACTTGGTCTTTTTTTGGGGGTACAATGTCTAATGGGGGAGTGACGGGCTGTGCTGGGGGGCACGGTGCCTGCCCTGGGGAGGGGGTGCCTGTCCTGGGGGGGTGGGTATCTGTCGGGGGGTGCAGCGCCCAGCCAGGGGGGAGGGTGTACCCCAGCTCTGACTGGGCTGATCCCATCTCTGTGGGGGGCAGGGAGTGACACCCTGTTGGGGGCGGGGGGGGCAATGCCTGTCGGGGGGGCACAGTGCCCATCTCGAGGAGGCTGCACTGTTGCTGGAGGTGCCACTGACATTTGGGGGGGGAGGTGGTGGTGTCTGATACCATTTCTTGGGGGGGCACAATGCCTGCCTGGGGGGGGGGGGGGCACGATGCCTGCTTGGGGGGCACAGTTCCTGCTGGGGGATCATGATTCCTGCCTGAGGGTTATGATGCCTGCCGGGGGGGGGGGCACGATCCCTGCCTGGGGGGGCACGATGCACGCCTAGGGGTGACAGTGCCTGCCTGGGGGGGCACGATCCCTGCCTGGGGGGGCACGATGCACGCCTAGGGGTGACAGTGCCTGCCTGGGGGGGCACGATCCCTGCCTGGGGGGGCACGATGCACGCCTAGGGGTGACAGTGCCTGCCTGGGGGGGCACGATCCCTGCCTGGGGGGGCACGATGCACGCCTAGGGGTGACAGTGCCTGCCTGGGGGGGCACGATCCCTGCCTGGGGGGGCACGATGCACGCCTAGGGGTGACAGTGCCTGCCTGGGGGACACGATGCGTGCCGAGGGGCGCATGATCCCTGCCTGGGGGGCCACGATCCCTGCCTGGGGGGGTCACGATCCCTGCTTGGAGGGTCACGGCTGTCGCCGGGGGGGCTCTCAGCACCCATCTCGGGCAGAGCCCAGCGGCGCAGCAGGACTGGTTGCTCCGACAACCTTCCTCCTCCTCCTCCTCCTCCTCCTCGCCCACATCCTCCTCCCGCCCCATCCTCTTCCTCGGGCCGGCTTCCGGCCGGGCTCCGCCGGGGACTTTGGTCCAGCCCCGGGTTTCCTGCATCAATCATCAACCAGGGGAGGGAGCGGCGGCCATCGCCCGGCCCTGCCGCCCTGCTGCCGTAAGAGTCCCCGCCGGGGCCACCCCCGCCACCGCCACCCCCGCTGCCACCCCCGCTGCCACCCCCGCTGCCACCCCCGCTGCCACCGCCATCCCTGCCACCGCCGCCATCCCTGCCATCCCTGCCGCTGCCGCCCCTGCCCCCGCTGCCGCCCCTGCCCCCGCTGCCCCCCACCATCCCCGCCGCCCCCCGCCCCGCCGCCCCCGGAGCCGCCATGTCCTCGGCCGCCCCGGCCAAGTGCCCCTTCAAGAAGCGGGGCAGCCTGCAGGCCCCCAGCCCCGCAGGTGAGCCCCCCCCCCCGGGGCTGAGCCCCCCCCCCGGGGCTGAGCCCCCCCCCCCCTCCCCGCTGAGTCCCCCCCCCCGGCGGCGCGGTGCCGGCAGCCCACGGGCTGGTCCCGGTCACGCCAACCGGGGGGGGCGATGCTGGGCGGGGGGGATGTGGGTGCTAAGCGGGGTGGGGGGTGTCTATATTTGTTTATATTGGGGGGGGGCGTGCTGGGCTGCTGCCTGGGGGTGCGACGGGGCGGCGTGCCCATCACCGTGGCGTCTGGGCTGCTCCGCGGGCCCTGCCGATGCCGGGGGCTGGGGGGGGGGGAGGCAGCGGTGTCGGGGTGTCTTGCGTGTCACCCCCCCCACGCGGCAGCGCGGGGCCGAGGGGGGGCCTCTGCGGCGGAGCGGTGGCGCAGTGGGCGCTGTGTGCCGGGGAGGGGGGGGCTGCAGGGTGCTGGGACCCCGCGGGGGTCAGGGTGCTGGTGTTGGGGCAGGGGGGGCTTCATGTGTCACCCCCTGGGTGGTCCTGGCTGGCAGCGTGGCACTGGGTGCTCGGGGGGGGGGGGGGGGAGGGGGAGCTGGTGGCACCTTGTGGCTGGCACCCGGGTGGCACGGCTTGGGGGGGCTCGGGGTGCTGCTGGGGTGGCACAGGGTGATGGGCATGTCCCGGGTGGGTGGCACAGGGTGACAGACGTGTCCCAGGTGGGTGGCACAGGGTGATGGGCATGTCCCGGGTGGGTGGCACAGGGTGACAAGTGTGTCCTGGGTGGGTGGCACAGGGTGATGGGCATGTCCCAGGTGGGTGGTACAGGGTGACAGGTGTGTCCCGGGTGGGTGGTATGGGGTGACAGGCATATCCCGGTGGCACAGGGCACCCTGGGTGTCACTGGGCACCAGCCCTGCTGCGGTGCCACCAGCTGCCACCGCTGCCCGGTGCGGGTGGGCACCCACGGGTACCTGTGTGGTGGGAAACTGAGGCAGGGCAGGGGGTGGCTGAAATGTGGGGGCGGGGGTGGGTGATGGGGCACCCCCTGCCCCCCCAGTCCTGGTTTGGGTGATGCGGGGAGGATGCACTATGGGAGCAAATGGGGTGGAGGGCTTGTAGGGTGGGGGCAGGACGCCTGGGTTCACCCCCCCCAGCTGTGCTGGGTGGGTGAGGGTCTTTTACTGGTGGCCCCAGTTTAACCAGTGGGGCCTGATTTCCAGTGCTTCAAACCCCCCAGTGGTGTTTGGCAGTGCAGGTGGTGGGTACGGGGAGTGCAGAGGAGAGTGCTGGCACCCAGGGGTGTCCCCTGACACGGGGGGGTGCTGGGGGGGGCTGCTTCATGGGGGGGGGGGTGTGGGGGGGCACTAACCCCCCCAGCCTGGTGGCCTCAGTGCAGGTAGGACCCGGGGTGCTCTGGGGGGGTGGGGTGTCAGGGTGATGAGGTTTGTTTGCTTGGGGGGGGGGAGGTTTGCCTCCCCTTCCTCCCAGTTTGGGGGTACCCCCCCCCCCCCAGGGTTGTGGCTTTCGCACCGGATGGGGGGAGCAGGAGGCTGGACGGGGCGGGGGGGCATTGCTGGTGTTGGGAGGGTGGGCAGAGGGGTGGGGGGGTGGATGGAGCTGCCTGGCTGAGAGAAGGGGAGGAGGGGGGTGTGATGGGGGGGACCCCAGTGTCCTACCCCCCGCCATGCCAGGAGGGCCCTACCCCCCCCCCCCCCCCGAGCCCCTCATTCACTAATGCTGCTGGCTCGTTACCCCACCGAGGGGGCCAGCAGCCCCCTTTTTGCACCGGGGGGGGGGGGGGGCTGGGGTGGGCTTCCTCCCTTGAGCCACCTCAGTTTCCCCATCACCGCTGTGGGGACCAGTATCCCACTTCTGGGGGGGGACACACGGATGGACTGTGGAGGAGCTGATTAACCCCCCCCAGCCCGGGTCGGGGGGTCTGAGCCCCCCCAGCTCATGCTGTCCGGGTGTCTGCAGAGCTGCGGGCTGGGCCGGGGTCCCGGCCCCTGCAGTCGGCGCGTTCCCTGCCCGGGACCCCCCACTGCCTGAAGCATTTCCCGGTGGATCTCCGCACCTCCATGGACGGCAAGTACAAGGAGATCGCCGAGGTGGGTCGGTGGGTCCCCTGCAGCCGGGTGTCAACGAGAGGGGGGGGGGTGTCTCCCCTCCATTCTTCCCCCTCCCATCCTCTCCCCCCCCCCCCCCCACCTTTCCAGCTTGGTTTGGAGGGGGGGATGGGGTCTGCCCCCCCCCGCCCCGTGCCCGTTCCCCTCCCGGGCTGAGACCGGGCACAGCTCACGGCAGGGATGATCCGGGCAGGAGCTGTTCTGCCGCTCGCTGGCCGAGAGCGAGATGCGGACGGCGCCCTACGAGTTCCCGGAGGAGAGCCCCATCGAGCAGCTGGAGGAGCGGCGGCAGCGCCTCGAACGCCAGATCAGCCAGGACGTCAAGTAAGCTGGGGGGGTGGGGTGGGGGTCCCATCATCCCCCCCCTCCTCCATGGGACGGGACAGGCCGCCCCCTCCCCCACCCCGGGTGCTGCAGGGGGGGCTGTTGGTCCTCTGTGCCAGCTCTGTGTCCTCTCTCCCGTGGGTGTTGCGCTTGGTGTCCCCTTTTTAATTTTTTTTTTTTCTGGTTTCTGTGTGGTTTTTCGTTGTTTTCGGCATTAATGGGGTGTTTTCTCTCCCCGGCCCCTCTCTCCCCCCCTCCCCCCGCCTCGTCCTGGCTGTCCCCCCCCCCTCCCCATCCCCGCTGCTGCCTGCTTGTCCCCAGACTTGAGCCCGACATTTTGCTCAGAGCCAAACAGGACTTCTTGAAAATTGACAGTGCCGCCGACTTACAGTGAGTGTCCGGCTCGGTGCCACCGGCCGGGGACACGGGGGGGTATCAGGGACCCCCCCAGCCCCACTCTGACCCAGCCTCCCCCCACCGCTCCCCCAGACAAAGAGCTGGGAGGTCCCTGCGCGGCTGCTCTCGCTGGCACTGAAGGAGTTAATGCAATAAGAGGGGTGGGGGCGGTTGGGATGAGCTGGGGGGGGTCCCACCCCGCTGGTGGCACAGGACCCCATCCTGGCCCTGTCACCCCCCACCCCAGACAGGGGGTCCGATGCTGCGTGTCCTCCTCCCTCCTGTCTCCGCTTGGGAGTTGTCTCTGTCATGAGTTATTTCGTTCTCTGTCCCCCCCCCGCCACTTTCCGTTTTGCTGATGTGGGGCTGGGGGATGTATCTGGGGGGGGGACAGCAATGCCACCACTGCTGCCGCCATGGGTGGCACCCAGCTGCCCGAAACTGGTGGTGGCATCCCTGGGGACACCGTCACCCTCCTGCCACCCTGGGGCTGGATGCAATTCCTGGGGTGGGGGTTGGCGCTTCTCCCGGGGGGGGCCCACGAGGGTGGGGACAGGCCATGTCACCATGTCACCGGCCACTGTCTGTACCCACAGGCTCTTCAAGGAGCAGAGTGAAGACCTGGTGGACCATGTCCCCAAGGAGCGGGAGGCACTGCTGGAGCGGGAGTTCCAGCGGGTCACCATCTCTGGGGAGGAGAAATGCGGGGTGAGCCCCCACCCACCCACCCCAGGACCGGGCGAGGGTCTTCAGGGTGCCAACCCCACCTTGGGGTGGTGGTTTTTTGGTGTCCTTCCCCCCAGGTGCCCTTCACGGACCTTCTGGATGCGGCCAAGAGCGTGGTGAAGGCGTTGTTCCTGCGGGAGAAGTACATGGGCTTGTCGCTGCAGAGCTTCTGCAAGACCACCGCCCGGTACCTGCAGGAGCTCTCCGAGAAACCCCTGGAGACCCGCGGCTACGAGGAAGTGCCCGAGACCCCCGTGGCCGCCGGTGAGCCAGAGCTGGTGGGATCTTCATGTTGCCATGGGGTGCTGGAGGAGCTTTGGGGGAGCCATCTGATGATGCGTGCCTCGTTGGGTGTCTCCCACAGATGCCCCTGTGCACCCCCCGTTTGCGGAGCAGCACCCCTACGAGATGTGGGACCCCCAGGCCATGCCGGCTGATCTGGGCTTCGGGCTGAAGATGGTGGATGGTGTGGTGCACGTCTACACCAAGCAGGACCTCACCGACAAGTGAGCCCTGGGGGTCACTCGCTGGCATGAGGAGTTTGCTGGGGGGCTGCGGTGGGTGGCGAGGGGCACGGGGGGGAGCCCACCGGGTGGTGGCCTCACACGTGACCCATCTCCATGTCCCGTCCCCCTCCCCCAGGAGCACGGAGCTGGACCTGCCATACCCCGACCTGCAGGAGTTCATCGCCGACATGAATTTCCTCATGGCTTTGATCATCAACGGGCCCATGTAAGGAGAAGGGTCCCACCGCGGGGGGTCTCTTGGTGGGGACAGAACCTTGGGGACAGCACCAGAGGACATGACGGTGGCTATGACACATGGTACTGGTGCAGCTCCCACATCCGTCTTCACGGTCACCGTGCACAGGGAGGGGTGCCGAGGGTCCGGAGCCATCATCCTGGTGGGCACCAGCCTTTTGGGGTTGGCCGTTCTCCCTCCTGTCCCCCAAACTGATGCCTCCTCCCCACCTTGGGCAGCAAATCCTTCTGCTACCGCCGGCTGCAGTACCTGAGCTCCAAGTTCCAGATGCACGTGCTGCTCAACGAGATGAAGGAGCTGGCGGCCCAGAAGAAGGTGCCCCACCGCGACTTCTACAATATCCGCAAGGTACCCGCCGGCTCGTGATGGGGGGTCCTGGCTTGACCCTGGGGCGCTTGGAGGCTCTCGGGGCTGAGCAGCCCCTCTGGCCATGCAGGTGGACACCCACATCCACGCCTCGTCCTGCATGAACCAGAAGCATCTCCTGCGCTTCATCAAGCGGGCCATGAAGAAGCACCTGGATGAAATCGTCCACGTGGAGAAGGGCAAGGAGCAGACGCTCAAGGAGGTCTTCGAGACCATGAACCTCACCGCCTACGACCTGAGCGTGGACACGCTGGATGTCCACGCGGTACGGGGGGATGCCTCCGAGTCCTGGAGCTGAGCAGGGCCCCCAGCCCATCTCTGGCCAGGGTGGAGGATCTTCTCCAGGGGTTGTCCCAGGGTGGGGTGGGGGATGCCAGGGGGCTCTGCATAGGGATGTTGTGGTGGCTCGGGGGTGACGAGGGGTCTCGGCTCACATCTGCGTCCCGCTGCCAGGACCGCAACACCTTCCACCGCTTTGACAAGTTCAATGCCAAGTACAACCCCATCGGCGAGTCCATCCTGCGGGAGATCTTCATCAAGACGGACAACCGCGTCTCGGGGAAGTACTTTGCCCACATCATCAAGGTGAGCAGCGCTGCTGGGTGACCCTCCACATCTCCCTCCATTGCCTGCGGTGGTAATGCCACCCACGTCCCCCTTCCCAGTGGCCGAGGGGTGACGCTTGCCCCTCCGGCCCCGGCAGGAGGTGATGTCCGACCTGGAGGAGAGCAAATATCAAAACGCCGAGCTGCGGCTCTCCATCTACGGCCGCTCCCGGGACGAGTGGGACAAGCTGGCCCGTTGGGCCGTCAACCACCGCGTCCACTCCAACAACGTCCGCTGGCTCGTGCAGGTGCCCCGGCTCTTGTGAGTAACGGGGGGGGAAGATACCCTCAGCTGGGGCCACGTCCTGGGTGGGGAAACCAAGGGCATCCCCCACTGCTGGGTGGCGTGGGGTGGGGTGGGACAGGACAGCCAGCTCTGAGCGGGTGCTGTCCCCCTGCAGTGATGTCTACCGGACGAAGAAGCAGTTGGCCAACTTCCAGGAGATGCTGGAGAACATCTTCCTACCTCTTTATGAGGCCACTGTCCACCCTGCCCAACACCCGGAGCTGCACCTCTTCCTGGAGCATGTGAGCACCACGTCCCGCTCCAGGGGAGGGGGACAGGGGGCACCAGGGGCACCCAAACCCCCCAGCCTTGAGGGCTGGGGTGTATCTCCCGCTGGAGCGGTGACCGTCCCACCCTGTGCTGGTCTCTCCCGCAGGTGGACGGCTTCGACAGTGTGGATGACGAATCCAAACCAGAGCATCACATCTTCAACCTGGACAGCCCCTTGCCGGGCAACTGGGTGGAGGAGGACAACCCCCCCTACTCCTACTACCTGTACTACATGTACGCCAACATGACAGTGCTCAACCACCTCCGACGGTAAGGCCACCTCGGGGTCCCCAGTCCTGGGGGGGTTCCTGGGGGGGCCGGACGGTGACGGTCAGCCCCCCGTTGCAGGAAGAGGGGCTTCCACACCTTCGTCCTGCGCCCGCACTGCGGCGAGGCTGGCCCCATCCATCACCTCGTCTCGGGCTTCATGGTCTCGGAGAACATCTCCCATGGCTTGCTGCTCCGCAAGGTGAGCGGGGACTGGGGTGCCCGTGGGGGCCGGGTGCGTGGCTGGGACCCCCCCTCACCCTGCCATCCCCCCCCCCCCCAGGCCCCCGTCCTGCAGTACCTCTACTACCTGGCGCAGATCGGCATCGCCATGTCCCCGCTGAGCAACAACAGCCTCTTCCTCAGCTACCACCGCAACCCCCTGCCCGAGTACCTCTCACGGGGGCTCATGGTCTCCCTCTCCACCGACGACCCCCTCCAGTTCCACTTCACCAAGGTGACCGGTTGTTGGTGGGGGGTTATGGACCACCGACCCCCCCCAAAATGGCTATGGGGTGGCTACCAGCCAAGCCGTGGCAATGGGCCAGGGTTGGTGGTGGCCGGGAGCGAGGCGATGCCAATAGGCTCTGGAGGATGCTGATGGTCCAGGGGGGTGGGAGAAGCTGGGGACCCCCATCCTCTCCAGGGCGTGGCCCATGGGTGGGTGCTGAGCCATGTGCCCCCCCCAGGAGCCGCTGATGGAGGAGTACAGCATCGCCACCCAGGTCTGGAAGCTCAGCTCCTGCGACATGTGCGAGCTGGCCCGCAACAGCGTCCTGATGAGCGGCTTCTCCCACAAGGTACCGCGCCTCCCCCGTTCCCACCGGGACCCCCGAGCACCGTGGTGGGTGCTGGCAGCACCCAAGGGTGCCAGGCAGCTGTGGGAGCTTCCCCCTTGCTCCTCTCCCCAGGTGAAGAGCTACTGGTTGGGTCCCCACTACCTGAAGGAGGGTCCGGAGGGCAACGACATCCGTCGCACCAACGTCCCCGACATCCGCGTGAGCTACCGCTTCGAGACGCTGTGCCAGGAGCTGACGCTCATCACGCAGGCGGTGCAGACCGAGGAGCTGGAGACCATCCAGGAGGAGGATGCTCTCACCATCACCTCCACCCTGGGCACCCACTGACTCCCCCCCTGAGCTTCTGTCCAGGACCCCTCTGTCACCCCACATCCCCCCAGGGCTTCGCTGCCGTCCCCCTCCTGCTACCTCCCGCCCTGGGAAGGGGACGTTCCCCGCTGCTGTCCCCAGCGCCCTGCCGGTGCCACCGTGGGGGTCGGAGTTTGCAGAGTTCTTTCCGTTTCTTGGGTTTTTTGGTCTTTTTTTGTTGTTTTGTTATTTTTTTAACGTGTGTCTCCTCGCTGGATTGGTCCCTGCCAGGCTTGGTGGCATGGGGATGATGCTACAGGAGGTGACATGGGTGTGGGCACTGCTGGAGGGTCCTGGCTTCACCTCCCAGCTTGGGACACGGTGACAAGTTGGGGGACACCGGTGCTGGCCGTGGGGATGTTGGGGGACCCAGCCCAGCAGCAGGACGCAGAGCCTGATGCTTTTTAATTGCCTGCCCCCCTCTCCGTCCGTTTTCTCACCCCACGGGGACATGGGGACAAGCCAAGCAGCAGCTGAGGGACCCAAACCCGAGCTCTCCGCGCCCCCGGGCTCCTCTCGCACCCTCCCGCTGGGTGCCACGGCAATGGGGACCCGGTGGCCCAGGGGACATGGGGTGCTGTCTGGAGGGGTCGGTACCTGGCGGAGGATGCTCCATCCTCCTCATCACCTCAGGGAGGAAGGCAGAGGGGCCGGGGGAGGTGACATCTGTCCCTATCCCCCATGCTCCCAGGAGCTGTTTGTGGCCCGGATCGGGCTGGATGAGGCTTCTCCTTCCCGGTGGGGTGTTACCCTGTCCCCGTCCCCCCGTCCCCCCATCCCGGTCCTTCCTCCCACCATGGTCCGGAGCTGGTGGCCAGCGCTCCCAGGAAAACATGATGGCGACCATGAAAAAAAAGGAAAAAGTTAAAAAACCCCCACAAACGACCAAGCATGAAAAATAAAGTATTTAAGTAAAATACTTCAATTTAAGCGTGGTGGTGGTGGGGGGGGGGGTTGTGGTAGGAAGTATCGTGGCCCCAGAGGGAAACTGAGGCAGCAGGAGGGTGGCCCCATAGGTGGTCACCATAGGGTTGTGTGTCCTCCCCGATGGCTTGGCTTTGGGGATGGGGGGGTCCCCACAGTGAGGGGGGTGGGGGATCCTGGGCGGCAGGTGGCCGTTGACCCCGTGGCTGGCAGGACACCGTGGCACCCTGCCTGCGCCCGGTCACGGGAGCAGAAAGGGGAGGGCCCAGCACCTTTGCCCCGTTCCCATCCGTCTCCCTGCAGAGCTGGAGCTGGGTGCCGCCATGGTGGTCACTCTGGGATACTGGGACATCCGTGGGGTGAGTGGGGGGGGTTGGGGTGAGGGTCCCAGTGTGTGGGGGGTCCTGCGGAGCACAGGGGGGGTGTTGGTGGGTGCTGATGGTGGGTGCTGTGTCCCCCCAGCTCGCCCATGCCATCCGCCTGCTGCTGGAGTACACGGAGACCCCCTACCAGGAGAGGCAGTACCGGCCCGGCCCCGGTGAGGGGGGCAACCAGGGACCACCCCCCCGTGTCCCCTCAGCCCCCGCGTCCTCATCACCCGGGTTCGTGCTGTGTCAGAAACCGGCTGGGGAGGAGACCCCCTCCCTGTTCCGCAGGGTGACAGCGCAGCCTGTCCTTCTGCCCCCCTCCCCCCAGCTCTGGGGGGGCACCCCTGCCCCCTCCCCACCCTGGACCTCGCCCCCTGCTCAGGTCCCCCCTTACCTGCCCAGGGTGCCTGGGATGGGGGGGGGGGGGGCACACATGGCTGCTCCTGGGGTGCAGCAGAGACCCCCCTGCTGCACACTCCCCCCCTCCCCAAATTTGCTGTGGGTGCGATGATGGGTGCCTGGGGGGGTACCCCTGCCGCCTCCCCACCCTGGACTTTGACCCCTGCTCAGCGCCCCCCTTACCTGCCCAGGGTGCTTGGGACGGGGGGGGGGTACATGTGGTTGCTCCTGGGGTGCAGCAGAGACCCCCCCCTGCTGCACGCTCCCCCCCCCCCCCGAATTTGCTGTGGGTGCAAGGGGGGGGTACCCCCTGCCCCCTCCCCACCCTGGACCTCGCCCCCTGCTCAGGCCCCCCCCTTACCTGCCCAGGGTGCTTGGGATGGGGGGGTACATGTGGCTGCTCCTGGGGTGCAGCAGAGACCCCCCCTGCTGCACACTCCCGCCCCCCCCCGAATTTGCTGTGGGTGCGATGATGGGTGCCTGGGGGTGTCCCCCCACCCCATCTCTCTGCCCTCCCCCAGCCCCTGACTTTGACCCAAGTGACTGGACCAACGAGAAGGAGAAACTGGGCCTCGACTTCCCCAACGTAGGTGATGGACAGGGAATTGGGGGGTGGGCAGGGGCTGGGGGGGCACCACAGCTGACTCCCCCCTATGCCTCCCCCCCCCCAGCTACCCTATCTCATCGATGGCCCCACCAAGTTGACGCAGAGCAACGCCATCCTGCGCTACATCGCCCGCAAGCACAAGATGTGTGAGTGATGGACGTGGGGGGGGGGTCCCAGCACCAAGGGGGGGTCTCTGGGGTGGAGGGGCTGATGTGTCTCCATCCCGCAGGTGGTGAGACGGAGGAGGAGATGCTGCGCGTGGACATGCTGGAGAACCAGCTCATGGATTTACGGATGAGCTTCGCCCGGCTGTGCTACAACCCCGACTTCGTGAGTACTCCCGTGGGGGGGGGGCACAGGGGGACGGCCCCCCACCCCTGGCCACCAGGGTCTTGTCCCCAACCCCACTGGGGACAAGGGGAATCAAGGTGGCCAGCATGGGGGGTGCGCTGGGTGCATCCCTGGCCTGGCTGCAGTCAGGGGGGGATGCCCCCGGGTGCTGGGGGAGTTGGGGGGGCAGCCCCCACCCCAGCTTTGCCCCCCCCCCCTTCCCAGGAGAAGCTGAAGCCAGCGTACCTGGAGCAGCTGCCGGGAAAACTGCGGGAGCTGTCGCGGTTCCTGGGCTCCCGGCCGTGGTTTGCAGGGCAGAAGGTAGGTGGGGGGTGCTGGGGGGTTTGGGGGGGTCCTGTGGGGGCTGACCCCTCTGTCACACCCCCCCCCCCAGCTCACCTTCGTGGACTTCTTGGCGTATGACGTGCTGGACCAGCACCGCATGTTCGTCCCCGAGTGCCCTGAGCTGCAGGGCAACCTGGGCCAGTTCCTGCAGCGCTTCGAGGTGAGTGGGGACACGCGGGGACACCCCACTGTCACCGTCCCCGACACCCTGCTGTCACCCACCCCGACACCCCACTGTCCCCAGCACTATCTGTAGCACCCCAGTGTCCCTGGCCCCATCCTGGGACTCTGGTGTCCCCATCTCTGCCCCAACACCCTGGGGTCCCTGTCCCCATCTCCAACACCCCAGTGTTCCCACCCCTGTCCCCAACACCTTGGGGTCCTTGTCCCCATCCCTAACATCCCGGTGTCCCTGTATCTGTCCCCATCCCTAACACCCTAGTGTCCCTATTCCTGTCCCTGACACCTGGGGTCCCCATCCCCACCCCGACACCCCGGTGTCCCTGTCCCCATCCCTGAAATTCTGGTGTCCCCAACCCCATCCCTGACACCCTGGTGTCCCCATCCTCGATACCTTGGGGTCCCCATCCCCACCCTGACACCCTGGTGTCCCTGTTCCTATCCCTGACACCCCGGGGTCCCTGTCCCCATCCCCATCCCTGACACTCCCCATCCCTACCCCTGACACCCGGTACCCCTGTCCCCATCCCTGAAACTGTGGTGTCCCCATCCCTGACACCTCGGGGTCCCTGTCCCCATCTCTGAAACTCTGGTGTCCCCAACCCCATCCCTGACACCCTGGGGTCCCTGTCCCCATCCCTGACACCCCAAGGTCCCTGTTGCCATCCCCATCCCTGACATCCTGGTGTCCCCATCCCCACCCCAGACATTCCAGTGTCCCTGACCCCAACCCCATCCCTGACACCCTGGTGTCCCTGTCCCCATCCCTGACACCCCGGGGTCCCTGTCCCCATCCCCATCCCTGACATCCTGGTGTCCCCATCCCCACCCCAGACATTCCAGTGTCCCTGTCCCCATCCCCATCCCTGACACCCCAGGGTCCCTGTCCCCATCCCCATCCCTGACATCCTGGTGTCCCCATCCCCACCCCAGACATTCCAGTGTCCCTGTCCCTATCCCCATCCCTGACATCCTGGTGTCCCCATCCCCATCCCTGACACCCCAGGGTCCCTGTCCCCATCCCCATCCCTGACACCCTGGGGTCCCTGTCCCCATCCCTGACACCCCGGGGTCCCTGTCCCCATCCCTGACACCCTGGGGTCCCTGTCCCCATCCCTGACATCCTGGTGTCCCCATCCCCACCCCAGACATTCCAGTGTCCCTGTCCCCATCCCCATCCCTGACACCCTGGGGTCTCTGGCCCCATCCCCATCCCTGACACCCTGGGGTCCCTGTCCCCATCCCCATCCCTGACACCCTGGGGTCTCTGGCCCCATCCCCATCCCTGACACCCTGGGGTCCCTGTCCCCATCCCTGACACCCCGGGGTCCCTGTCCCCATCCCATTCCTCCCCGCAGGCTCTAGAGAAGATCTCCGCTTACATGCGGTCGGGGCGCTTCATGAAGTCCCCCATTTTCTGGCGCACGGCGCAGTGGTGCAACACCAAGGAGTGAGCGGGGTGTCCCCCCGTGTCCCCCCCGCCCCCCCGTGCTCCCCTCGCACCCCCCTCCCACACCCCCAGCCCCCTCCCCTGTTGAATAAGTTGCGGGGGTGGGGGGTGGGTGCTCCCCCCTTGTCCAGCTGCTGTGATGAGCATGGAATCATAGAATCGTGGGAATGTAGAGTTGTGGAATCGTGGAATCGTGGAATTGTGGAATCATGGAGTTGTAGAATTGTGGAATTGTATAATTGTGGGATTGTGGAATCATGGAATCGTGGAATTGTGGAATTGTAAGTTTGTGGAATCGTGGAATTGTAGAATTGTGGGATTGTAGAATCGTGGAATCATGGAATTGTGGAATCATGGAATTGTATAACTGTGGAATTGTGGAATCGTAGAATCATGGAATCATGGAATTGTGGAATTGTGGCATCACTGAGGTTGGAGAAGACCTTTAAGGTCGCCGGCTCCAGCCACTAACCCAGCACAGCCAAGGCCACCACTAACCCATGTCCCCAAGTGCCACATCTCAGTGTCTTTTAAATCCCTGGGGGATGGTGACACCCCCCTGCCCCCCCAGCAACCTGTCCGAACCCACCGGGCAGGCACACTTGGGTGGGTTTTGCTAATAATGGAACGGGATAAATAAGCTGTAATTTATTTTTTTTTTGGGGGGGGGGTTTACATTGTGGAACACCCCCAGCTTTGCACAGCCCTGACCATCCTGCCGGGGGCTGTGGGGACCCCCGCCTTGTGGGGGGATCCCCCATCTTCTGGGGGTGACTCCTGGGGGGTAATGGAAGAGGGGGCTATTGGACCCTCCTGCACCCTGGGGTGGGGGGTGGCCATTCCCACATGCCCCCCCTCCCCACATAATGGGGACCCCCATGGGGGATGTGGGCCCCCCGAATAATGAGGCCTCCATGCAAATTAGGGGCTTGAAAGGGGGGACACCCGTGCCGCTTGAGGGGGGGGTCACAGAGACACTCATGCCCCCCCAGGATAAGACAGTGCCTATGCAGACAGGGGGGGCTGCTCCCCAAAGCCAAGGGGACCCCCATGCAGTCCGAGGGGCTTCAAGGGAGGATTCGTGCCCCTCCCCAAAATAAAGGGGACCACATACAGCTTGGGGATGCAAAGGCGGCATCATCATCCCCCCCCCCTCGATGAATATTGGGGGGGTCATGGGGAGGCCCATGCCCTTCCCAGGACTAGGGGACCCCAATACAGACTGCCCCCCCCCCCCCCCCAGGATAAGGGGGACTGCCCATGCACCCTGGGTGATCCAAGGGGGGGTACTCATGCACCCCCCCCAGGTAAGGGGGACCCCTATGCCATCGGGGGGGCCACAGACCCCCGGGGTAAGGGGGACTGCCATGCACACCGTGGGGCTCAAGGGGGGGCAGCATGTATCTTGGATGGGTTGCAAGGGGGGGTCCCATGCCCCCAGGATAAGAGGGATCCCACACGGACTGGGGGGGCTGCTCCCCAAAGCGGGGGTGGGGGCGCACCCCAGGATAAGGGGTCCCCAGGGACCCTGGAGGCAGCTCAGAGCCCCCCCCCGTAACCCGGGGGGGGGGGGGGGGGCGCACAGGGGACACGACTCCACCCACCCCCAGCCACATCCAGCGCGGTCTCCCGCTAAGCCCCGCCCCGCCGCGCCCCGCCCCGTTAAGCCCCGCCCCCAACGCGAGGAAGGGGCGGGGCGGGGCCGCGATCACGCGGAGGGGGGCGGGGCAGAGGGAGCGGCGCGTGCGGCCATGGCGGTGTTGGGCTACTGGGACATCCGCGGCGTGAGCGTGGGGCTGGGGGGGGGGAACGGTCTGACCCCCCAGCGTGGGCTCCCCCCTGTTCCTGGGGGGGCTCTGGGGGTTCCCCTGCTCCCGGGGGGGACGACTGAGGGGGGTCTTTCTGCTTCTGGAGGGGGCTGGGTGATCCCTTGCCCTTGGGAGGGGGCTGGGGGGTCTCTCTGCTTCTGGGAGGGAGCTGTGGGGGTCCTCTGCCCCCGGGGGGGTGTCTCTCTGCTCCTGGGGGTGGGCTGTGGGGGTCCCCTTGGTCTTGGGAGGGGTCTGGGGGGTCTCTCTGCTCCTGGGGGGAGAGCTGGGGGGGTCCCCTTGGTCTTAGGAGGGGGCGGGGGGGGGGTTCGCTGCTCCTTAGGGGGGATATGGGGGTCCTCTTGGTCTTGGGAGGGGGCTGGGGGGGTCTCTCTGCTTCTGGGAGGGAGCTGTGGGGGTCCCCTGCTCCCGGGGAGGGGTGTGTCTTTCTGCTCCTTTAGGGGGGATATGGGGGTCCCCTTGGTCTTGGGAGGGGGCTGGGGGGGTCTCTCTGCTCCTGGGGGGCGAGCTGGGGGGCGTCCCCTTGGTCTTGGAGGGGATGTTGTTTTGGGGGGAACCCAGTGGGTTGTGGGGTCCCCCCTGCCTGTGGGGGGTGGGTGGGTGGACAGACAGATGGGATGTGGCTCATCCTCCTCTGTACCTCAGTTTCCCCATGATGGGGGGGTGGGGGATTTTTTTGGGGTCTCACTGATCCCCGCCCTCCCCCCCCCCCAGCTTGCCCATGCCATCCGCCTGCTGCTGGAGTACACCGAGACGCCCTACGAGGACAAGCTCTACAGTTGTGGGGAAGGTAGGGGGGGGGCAGGGGGGTCCCCACACCACCCTCAACCTCTCTGGCTTCTGGGGGGGGGGGGGGGGCACAGCATCACCCAACACCCCCCTGTCCCCCCCTCCAGCTCCCGACTACGACAAGAGCCAGTGGATCAATGAGAAGGAGAAGCTGGGGCTGGACTTCCCCAACGTAGGTGGTCTTGAGCGGGGGGTGGCCCTGGGGGTGGGTCCCGGGTGGCCCCATGCCTTGGTGGCCCCATGCCTCGGTGTGTCCCCCAGCTCCCTTACTTCATCGACGGCCCCACCAAGCTGACGCAGAGCAACGCCATCATGCGCTACATCGCCCGCAAGCACAAGATGTGTGAGTGCTGCGTAGGCTTGGAGTAGGGATGGAGTAAGGTGGGGTGGGCAGGGATGGGGTGAGGTAGGGTTGGAGTTGGGCTTTGGCGTTTGGATTATGGTTGGAGTTGGAGGTAATTCCAGCTTACTCCGGTTGGAGTAAGGTTGGAGTTGGGCTGTTGTGGGATGCCCCTGGGTGCTGTGTCCCCATCGCGCAGGCGGTGAGACGGAGGAGGAGATCCTCCGCGTGGACATGCTGGAGAACCAGATCATGGATTTCCGCATGAGCCTGGTGATGGTCTGCTACAACCCCGACTTCGTGAGTGTCCCGGCACTGGGTGACCCGTGCCGGGGGTCCTCCCTGGCCATGCCTTGGGCTGCCCCAGCCTCGAGGACCCCCTGTGGGGAAGGTGCTGTCCGCTGGGGGGGGGGGGGCAGGGTGCCCAGCCTCCCCCCTCCCACTACCCCTCCCTCCTGCAGGAGAAGCTCAAGCCGGGCTACCTGGAGCAGCTCCCGGGCAAGCTGAAGCTCTTCTCCAACTTCTTGGGGGACAGAAAGTGGTTTGCAGGAGAGAAGGTACAACCGAGACCCTGGAGGGGGGGCAGGGGGGCTGGGCAGGGGGTTTGTCCTCACTGTGTCCCCTCTCCATCCCAGCTCACCTTCGTGGACTTCCTGATGTTCGACGTGCTGGAGCAGAACCGCATCTTTGAGCCCAAGTGCCTGGAGCCCTTCAAGAACCTCAAGGACTTCATGGATCGCTTTGGGGTGAGCGAGGCCACCCTGGCCGTCACCTTCCTGCCCTGGGGAAGGTCCCTGGCCCCCGGGGGCATCCAGAAGTGGGGGGATACCCCGGTGGGAGGGGTCTCTGACATTGCCTTTGCCCCCAGGCCCTGGAGAAGGTGGCTGCCTACATGAAGTCCAGCCGCTTCCTGAAGATGCCCATCAACAACAAGATGGCCAAGTGGGGCAACAAGAAGGAGTAGGGGCTTAGCATGGGGCAAGGGCAGCTGGGGGGTCCTGACCTGGCCCCCCCGGCACCCTCCATTGCAGGGTGGGGTGGGCACAGCTGGTGTGAAGCCCCCCAAGACAATAAAGTGCTTTAGATGTGGCACCCTGAGCCCCCGCCCCGAGTACTGTGGTGCTGGGGAGTGGTGGTGGGGGGTGCTGAGCTTGCCCCTCGCCCATCGTGGGGAGGCTGGTGGGTGTGGGGGTGTCATCCACCGCCCCAGCCCCCCGCCTTGGCTTGGCTGGGGTTTGGGGGGGCATGAGCGCAGCCCTGTGCTGTCCCCAGGGCCCCCCCCATGCTCCGTGGGAAGGGAGCCCTGCTCATTAGCACATTCCTGCCGCTAATGAGGCTGCTTTGACAAAGGGGCGGGGAGGGGGGGGGCTTGGTACCCTGCCACCCCCCCACGGTGCAGAGCAGGGTGAGCTGGGGACAGCCCTGTCCCTTGGGCCCCTCGCTGCCACCAACCTCTGCACACGCAGGGGGGTGCCCAGGATGGGGACCTGGGGGTGTCCCTTGCAGGGCCCCCAGGGGGGTGGCACACCGTGGCCCCCTCCCTGCCCCAGTGGGGTGGCCCCCTTGCAGACCCTGGTTCTGTCACTCTTTATTTTCCACAGCCATCGCTACACATTTTGAGGGGTGCACACCCGTTGCCCGCCCCCGCCCCCCCCCCACTTTCCCTGGGGGGCCCCAGCAGCGCATCTCCCCGGGGGGAGGCGTGCCCTCTGGTGCAGCAGGGGGGGCTCCCAGCAGCCTTGTGCCATCGGTGGTTTTGGGGGTGACATGTCCCCTAACCCCCAAGGCTCTCAGTCTTGGGGGGGCCAGGTGGGTTGGGGGTGTGGGGTCCCCCCCCCCGGGTCCTGCAGTGCCTGGGGTGCTCCATCCTGCGGGGTGCGTGGTGGGGACAGCAGCGCGGTGGCTCAATCCCTGGGGTCCATCTGCAGAGGAGGGGAAGGGTGATGGGTGGGGGGGAGCACTGGGGAGGGGGTGGGGGTGGGGCGTGGGGCTGGGGGTCCCTTACCCCCAGGGATGTCCTGGCGGAGGAGAGCTTGAAGAGGACTCGCCGCCACTCCTCGGGGCAGACGGCTTGCAGCTCCGCCGGGCTCATCTGCAGCAGCTGGGACCCCGTCAGCACCCCCAGGCACCGCACTGTGCTGTGGTGTACGATGGACAAAGGGGTGAGCGGGGCTTCCTCCCCCCGTCGTGTCCCCCCCCCCCCAAAATGGAGCCACATGGGTTGGGGGGCTCAAGGATCCACCTACATCCGTGAGAAGCCCTTGTCCTTCAGCCAGGCTGTGACCTCCGCCGGTGAGGAGTTGGGGTGCAGGTTGGGGGGGCTGTCCTGGGGAGGGGGACAAGGGGAGGGGGCAGCAGCGGGGTAGCCCCCTGTCACCTCTTCCTGGTAGTGTGGTGCAGGGAGGGCAGAGGGGACACCCACCTGGCTGGCACTGTCCCCCCCCCTGTGCCCCTGCCCCAGGGGCTCCACGATGTTGCTGGGGACGTAGCCCTTGTCCCCCCAGCCATTCTGCACCAGCCACCACTTGTTCCGCTGGTCCAGGACCTAAGGTGTGTGGTGATGGGAGGGGGGGCAGCACTCTGCTGTCACCCCCTTCCAGGACCCCCAGCAGGCAGGGTGGGGGTCCCAGAGGCATCCTCCCCAGGAGCACCCATAGTGGGGGACGCCCCCGGGTTCTACCTGCAGCGTGTCCCCCACCCTGACGCTCAGCTCCTGCGGGTTCCTGCCCTGAAACTCATACAGGGCTTGGACCAGCCCCTGGGCAGGGAGGGGGGCCCTGGAGGTGGGGGGGGGGTGGGATCAGCATCCAGCCAGAGGCCAAATCCTGCCCCAGCCCTCAGCATCTGCAGGGCAGAGGGAGCACTTACGCTTGGCCGGGACTGTCCCTCCGGCCGGCGAGCGGTGACTGCGCGGGGAGCAGAGAGGGGGTCGCGTGTTGAGAGTGACTTGGGGAAACTGAGGCAGGTGGCGGGAGGTCCTGCCCCCCCCCGAGCTGTACCTGCTCCATGGGAGGGGGCAGCCACCCATCCGAGAAGACCGGGATGTAGTGGGGCACCAGGTTGCCGTTGGGGTACTCTGCCCTGCAACGGGCAGGGGGAGAGCCAAGGTGGGTGCTGTGACCCTCCCCCACCCCGTCCAAGGCTAGACACACCCCACACCCCCTTTTGGTGCTGGGGGATGGGGGGGGTTGCCCCCCACCTGGGCTTGTTCCAGGCGATGCCCAGGGTCTTCCAGGTGCGGTGGTGGTCCTGGTGCAGGGTCTTCTCCAGCAGCTCCAGCGCCTCCGGCAGCAGCAGCGGCGCCTCCACGGCCGCGGGCAGGCTGGGGCTGGGGCAGTGCTGCAGCACCTGGGGCGGGCAGTCAGTGCCCCCCGCGGGGGGGGATGGGCTGACCCCTCCCCCCACCCCTCCCCCGCTCACCCCTTTGCGGGGGACACCCGAGTCGGGGGGCACTCACGAAGGAGAGGGCCGTGAAGATGAGGTGCAGCAGCTGGGAGGGGTCCGGGTCCCGCACGTGCTGGTGGGTCCGGCCCTGCGTGGAGGGGGGAGAGGGTGTCCCCAGGCAGCCCCCCCCATCCCCAGGCAGCCCCCCCCCGTCCCCATGCAGCCCCTCTGTCCCCAAGTACCCCCCCCATCCCCATGCAATCTCCTTTTTCCCAAACAACCCCCCCCATCCACTTGCAGCATCCCCCCACCCCCAGGCGCCCCCTCTCCGTCCCCACGCCGACCCCCTGTCTCCACGTCGCCCCCCATCCCCAAGGCCCCTTGTCCCCAAGTACCCCCCTGTCCCCACGCAGACCCCTTTTTCCCAGGTAGTCCCCCCCATCCCCACGCAGATCCCCCATCTCCATGCAGATTCCCCTGTTCCCAGGTGCCCCCCATCGCCACGCAGCCCCCCCCATCCCCAAGGCCTCTCACCTGCATGCAGCCCCTCTGTCCCCAAGTACCCCCCTGTCCCCATGAAGTCCCCTTTTTCCTACGCAGCCCCCCATCCCCATGTACCCCCCTATCCCTGTGCAATCCCCCTTTTCCCACACAGCCCCCCCATCCCCACACTCCTCTCCCAGCAGTGCAGCACCCAGGGACCCCCCCGGGGGTGCCCACTAGCCGGGGGGGTGCGGGGGGGGTGGGGGTGGTGTCACATCCAGCCCACCAGGACCTACCAGTAGGTTGAGGCCATATTTCACCTTCTGGAAAAACTCTGTGTAGTCACCCTTGGAGGGCAGAGCTGGGGGCAGAGGAGGGGCTGGCACCAGGCTGGGACCCCTGGATGGGACCCCCACCCCCCCTGGCACACAGCCCCCCCCCCTCACCACCTTTCTTCTTCATCTTCTTCTTCTTGCCGTTGGCGGTGCCGTCCATGCCCAGGGCTGTCTTCAGCTGGACCATGAAGAGGTCCAAGTCGCTCAGCACGTGGTTAAGGACCTCCTGCAGGAGCAGGATGGGACCCGGTAGGTGCTGGCTTGGTTGGGGGGGGGGCTCAGCTGTCCCCACCGGAGCTGGGGTGGCTGTGAGGTGGCACTTACAACATCGCGGTCCACGCTGGACATGACCTGGCCGGGGGGGTCAGTCCGTGGCATCCGCTGGGTGTCCACCGAGCCTGGGGATGGCAGAGGGTCCCAGCTCCGCTGCCTGCCCCCCGCCCCCCACCCCGCTCCTGGGGAAACTGAGGCACACTGCACCCCCCACCCACAGACTCACTGTAGTCCGAGGAGGGCAGCCCACGCTGGGGGGGCGCGTGGAAGTCGGGCTCGGGGGTCTCTGCCCACCGATTTGGGGCCACGTAGGGACCCTGCGCGTATGGGGGGGGCAGGCTCGGCGGCGAGTCCAGGCTGCTCCTGGGAGAGGAGGGATGGGGAGGGGGGGGCTGAGCCGGGGGGTGGGGTACGGAGTGATGGGGGGGTGTCTGTGGGGTGGTGGGGTGGGAGGGGGATCTGAGCCCAAGGGTGGGGTATGGGGGTCTGTGCCTGAGGGTTTGGGGGAGGAGGTGGGGGGCTGAGCCTGGGGGGGGCGCGGCTGTGCCCATGGGGATGAGGGGAGACTGAGCCCAGGGGTGGGGTGCAGGTGTGGGAGGGGTCTGTGCCCATGGGGACGGAGTGGGAGGGGGGCTGAGCCAAGAGCTGGGGTACTAGGGCAAAAGGGGGGGGGGTGTCCACTCCCTGGGAAAGTGTGGGGGGATCTCTGCCAAGGGGGGGAGCAGGCAGAAGGGGGTCTGTGCCCCCAGGGAGGGACTCTTTGGGGGATGTGGGGGCAGCATGGGCTTATCCCCCACCCCCAGGGAGACCCCCACAGACACCCCCACCCCCCCCAATTTGGGGGGAGGGGGCAAACAACCACGCGCCCCCATACCTGTGCCCATATTGACTCCTCTGCTCCTCCTTCCACCGCTTCACCAGCTTCTCCAGGCTGCTCTTCAGCGTCTCTGCCTGGCACAGACCCACCACCATCAACCCCCCCACCCCGGGGTGCTGCCCCCCGCCCCTTACCCACCCTCAGGGCTCACCCCCAGATGCTGGCACTGGAAGAGGAGGACGCTGGTCCCCGGGGGGTTCCGCTCCCGCACGCTGATGGCCAAGACCGAGTCGTAGCCGCAGCCGCCCAGCATGGCCGAGCAGCCCTGCACGCTGCCCAGCGGGTAAGTGTCCACCTCCTCCTGGCCGGGGGGAAACGGGGGGCTCAGCCCCCCCAGAGTGGCTAGGGGGAGGGAAGGGCTAAGGGGATGCAAGGGTTAAAGGGGGGGCTAGGGCGTGGGAGGCCTGTAGGGTTGTGGGGTGTTAAGGGTTAACGGGGATGGAGGTGTTATGGGGGGGTACAGCCAGGGGAATGCCAGGTTTTTGGGGGTGCTGTCTTAGGGGGGTGCATGGGGTGGTATTGGGGGGGCAGCAGGGTTATGGGGGTGCCAGAGCTGGGGGACAACAGGGTTGTGGAGGTGCCAGGGGGTGCCAGAGCTGGGGGACAACAGGGTTGTGGGGGTGCCGGGGTTGTGGGGGTGCCAGAGCTGGGGGGCAGCAGGGTTGTGGGGGTGCCAGAGCTGGGGGACAGAAGAGTTATGGGGGTGTCAGGGGGTGCCAGAGCTGGGGGGGCAGCAGGGTTGTGGGGGTGCCAGGGTTATGGGGGTGCCAGAGCTGGGGGGGCAGCAGGGTTGTGGGGGTGCCAGGGGGTGCCAGAGCTGGGGGCAACAGGGTTATGGGGGTGCCAGGGTTGTGGTTGGGGCCGGGGCCAAGGGGGTGCCAGACCTGTGGCAGTGCGAAGTGCGGGGGGTGCCAGGGTTATGGGGGTGCCATAGCTGGGGCAACACCAGGTTTGGGGGGTTTGGGTCCAGGGCAGGTGTCAAGGTGGGTGCTGTGGCCAGGGGGTGCCAGGGCTACGGGTGCAGGGGGCGTGCCAGCACTGGGGGGGTGTCGGAAGGCTGATGTGCATGTGGGGGTGAAGGGGGGTACCGGGATTAATGGGGTGCTATGGCTGGAGCGGGTGTCAGGGCCAGGGGGGTGCGAGGCCCATTGCGGGGGGGGCACCAGGGTTATGGGGTGCCAGAGCTGCTGGGGGTGCCACAGCTGGGGGAACACCCGATTTATGGGGGCGCTGGGTGCAGAGTGGGTGCCATGGCCAAGCTGGGTGCCCTGACCAGGGGGTACCAGACTTTGGGGGTGCCCTGGCCAGGGGGTACCTTGCTCTCTACATCCCTCAGCACCAGTTCCTGGTCCTTGACTTGCAGGATGAGGTCCTGCCCCCAGACCCGTCCCTGAGCCTCCAGCACCTTCAGGTGCTCCAGGCAGTCATCGGCGCTGCGGATGTCCCTCTCCAGGCGCACTGTGAGCAGGTGCTGAGGGGGACATGGGTGGCACCGGGTGCCCTGTTGTCACCCCCTGCTCTGCGAACTGGGGGCACCCAGGCAAGGCTGGGGGGCTCGGGGCAGTTTGGGGGTGTCCTACCTCAACGTGGTGCTGGAAATCGCTTTGGGGCTTGAGCAGGGTCTGGCTGTAGTCCTTGCGCTGGTCTGGGGGGCACGAAGGGTCAGGGGAGGGGACAAGTGGGGGACGGGGGGGGGGGTTGGGGGGAAGCCCTCACTCACTGTAGATGCTTTTCCCACTGGGGCGGGCGAAGCTGTTGGACCGTGGAAGGGGGGAGCTGCTGTCGTATTCGCTGCTGGATGGACGGAGGGACGGACCTTTGTGCCCTGCAGCGTGGTCCCCTCTCCCCACCCAGCCCTTGGGGGTCCCCAAGGTGGGGACACCCCCACCCTGCTGGTACTCACCGGGATGGGAACTTGTCCCAGCACCTGAAGGGGTCTCCCATCTTGCCGGGGGCAGTGAGGGTGCCTCGCTTCTGCTCTGGGGTCCTGGGCTGGGCATGGTACCCTGTGTCACCCCCAGTGTGTCCCCAACCACCTGGGGCCCCTGCCACGCCATCCACCACCCCCAGGACGGTGGCATCGCCCCGGTCCCCCACAACCCCCACCCCTGCCCACCCATCCACCCCATCCCAGCCTTGTGGGGCTCACCCAGCAGCTGGACCCCCCCCACACCGTGTCACCAGCTGGGGTCCCTGTCCCGGGGTGCCCCTGCTCACCCCAATCCCGGTGCTGTTGGCCGAGCCGCCCAGGGCTGGGAAGCTCGCAGCGGAGGGTGGCACGGGTGGGGGCAGGGGCTTGACGTCGGCACCGCACCCGCCTGCTCTTTGCCCCATGGCATCTGCTTTGAGGCGAGGGGGGGGATGGGGGGGACAACCAGCTGGCACAGCCACCATCACCCCGGGGTGCCCACCCTGTGGCTGGGCTTGCTCGCCTCGGGGGCACCCAGGTGGGACTGCAGCCCGGAGCGGGCAGGGTGCCCCCCCCCGAGCCCCTCCTGGGGCTGAGCATTGGCGACATCCCTCATAGCAGCACCCAACCCTCTGTCCCACAGACCTCTGTGCCCGTGCCCGGCGGGTAACCCTGGGCTCGCCCCGAAAGTTGGTTGCCGCTGGGAAAACGCTTCCAGGGTGGTTTGTGCCAAGGAAAGGGACGGATCCAGTGTGCGGGTCCATGGTGGCAGCAGGGTCACTGTCCCCTGTGCCGTGGAGTCACCCCTGGCCCTGGGTGCTCAGCACCGTTCCATCCCGCAGGGTCCCTTTGCAGGATCCATCCCTTGGCACCCCATGGGCATCGGGGAGACCTTTAGTCCCACTCTGTCCCCCTGAGCTGGGGACACCCGGGTGGCCACAGTGTGGTTGGCACTGACTGGGGTTGTGTCCGTGAGACCAGGGGGACCCCCCTGTCCCTCCTCCCCCAGCACGGCGAGGAGGGTTTGGGTTCCTTTTGAGCCTTTTGACTTCTCTGGGCTGGTCCTGGTGAGCTTGGGGTGTGTGTGGGGGTGATGGGTCAGCTGGGCTGTGGTGGCTGTGTCCCCAAGGGCATTGCTGGCTCTGCGGGGTCCCATTCGTGCCCCCACAGCCCGTCACATCCTGGATGACCCTCTCTCTCCGTTTTCTTTCCAGGTTTTTGGGCCAAACTGGCCCCACCTCAGAAAGACCCCAGCATCAATCCGCACTCCAGAGTGTCACCCAGAGCAGGTGGTGACACCCTTTGGGGGTGTTTGGGGACCATCAGTGCACAGGTAAGAGCAGAACAGAGGGGTAAAGGTGAAGGGGGGGCTGAGAAAGACCCCAGGGAGCGGGGAGGGGGTGTAGGGGTTGGGTTTATGCCTCAGTTTCCCCATTTCAGGGAGGGACAGGGTGCAGTCCCCAGCGGCGGCCACCAGAGGGCAGTACGTCCCCACGTCGCCCCGTCCTCCGCTGGGGGCCCCCACCAGATGTGCAGCGCCCCCCCCCATACACAGAGCCCCAGATGTGCCTGGTACCACCCACCCCAGCAGGGTCGCTGGTGCTGTGGACAGTTGGGGGACACTTCTCGAGGTGGGGGCACAAGTGGCGGCCTGCTTTGTGGGGGGTGTGGGGTTAGAGTCCCCCAATAGCTCAGCGCTGCCCCTCCCCCAGCCCCAGTGGACATACTGCTGTGGAAGGGAACTGGGGGGGGGGGGGCATCTCCTGCCATGGTCCCCTTGTCCCTTTCTCCCTAGGGACTGTGCACCCTGCCTGTGTGTGTGGGGGGGGGGGGCTTCAGAGTGGTTTGGGGAGGAAAGTGGGGGGATCTCTTGGTCTGTGGGCCAAAATGCCCCCCCAAGATCCCTTCCCCGGGGGTCCTGTCCTGCTCGGGCCTGGTATTTGGGATCCATTTGGGACGGTGAATGCTGCCTGGCTGGAGGGTGCTTGTCTCCGTGCTGCTCCCCAGTTCACCCAGTACCACTCACCAGCCAGCGGCTGGGCCACACTGGGGTGCAGTGCCCCCACAGCACCCCTCCCCAGCACCCTGTGGGGAGCCAGTCTGCCCAGCACCCCTTACTGGGGAGTCATGGGCGCAGGGAACTGGGGTGCCACAGCATCCACATCTCCAGCTCTACTGGCTCCCCACATCGCCCAGTGCTCCCAGTTGCCTGCATCCTTCCCGGTGACCGTCCCCAGAACCGGGATGGCCTCGAAGGTGTGATGAGCTGCAAGGAGAAAGCAAAGTCCCTGTGACAAGGACAACAAACCCCATCAGGCACTCGTTAACTGGGGACGCTGGTGGCACTGGCTCATCCCCGGGTTGCGCACCCTGGGGGTGGCACTGGCCACCCCAAGTTCTCCCTGCACCCCAGCCACATCCCAAGGGCTGAGTCAAGGCACCCCAACACCCCCCACCGCAGCCCTGCCGCAAGCTTGGTCGTGCCTCAGTTTCCCAACCACATCCCGCTGCCTGTCCGGGCTTGGCTGCGGTGCGGGGGCGACGCCTGGCCGGAGGATCCGGCTCCTTCCCTGGCTCTCCATGGCACTCCCGGCTGTGGGGTGGGCTTGATCCCACCCTGGCAGCACCCACAGCACAGGAGGACCATGGCCCATCCATGCCCACCCCTCTGCAGGGACAGTCTGCTTGCCCTACCCCTTCCCAACTCCAGTCACCCCACTGGGTAAACTGGGAATGGTGCCACTTGCAGAAATGTTATAAAAACTCCGTTTTTATTTTTTTTTCCCCCTTGATTTCTGGCCAGAGGCGACACCTCCCTGCGCAGCCCCAGCCTTGCTGTGCCCCCCCTCATCCTTCCCCAAGCTCAGGAAGTCCCCAGGGGCCACCAACCCCCTTGGGAAGAGCTGGGAAGGGGCTTGGAGGCTTCTCCCCCCCCCCCTCCAGCCCGGAGCGATGCCGAAACCTTTTGACATTTCAGGTTTAGAAATCCCCAGCACCAAACGGTGCAGGCAGCGAGCTGACTCCAAACCGCAGCTGTCCTGGGGAGGAAAATGGCCCCGTCCTGCACCCCCTCTTCTGCCCTGTAAAGGTGCTGGGTCGGGAGACACCCACACCCACCAAGGGGACAGCCCTGGGGGACACAGCTTGATGCCATCAGCCACACACCCTGTCCCCACCTGGGGCGCAGGATCGGGCCCTACCCCAGGGGCATCGTGGCTCTGGTGCAGATTTGGGGGGTACCCAGGCAGAGGGGGACCACGGGGCCACCGGTTCCTGGAATTCCCGGTGACACATTGCTCCCAGCCAGGTGCCACCGGGGCCGGAAAGCAGCTGTGGCTCCGGCTGCTGGGTGCCAGCCAGCGGCACAAACCGCTGGCCAGCCTGGATCCGTCCCCACGTCACCCGGGCAGACCGCGGTGTACCCAGACCTGCCACCTAATTGCTGGGGACCAGTGGCTCCCCATCATTTTGGGGACGCCCGGGGAGGGTTTAACCCCTCGGAGGCTGGGAAACTGTGTTGGATCGTTCTCCCTGGGAACGGCACAGCGTGGCACGGCCCCCAGGGTCGGGATGTCCCTCTCGGAGATGCCCAAATCCACAAATCCTGCCCGGCACAGGGTCTCCTTGGTGGTGATGGTGACAAGCTGATGTCCCAACTGTCACAGCGGCCAGGCTCGGATGCTTTTTTAGGGTGACACAGGGAAGAGAAGGAGGGATGTTTGGTGATGCCCCGCTGTCACCCTGCCTCCCCGCATCCTGCTCAGTCTGGCCCTGGTCCGTGGCCACCCTGGCATGCTGTGCCCCATCCCTGCCCGGGGTTTTAGACCCCCCCAGACGAGTGGGGCTGGAGCAGGAGGAGTCCCAGGTGGGTGCTCAGCCCTGGAGGTGCCTGCGGGATGCTCCTGGACCTGGGTCGCATCCTGCCAAGGGGCTTAGGTAACCACCTGGCACGGCCACCGCAGGAGAACATTCCAGTGCTGGAGAGCCACCGCTGGGTCCCCGTCACCCTGCTGGGTCCCTTTACTGTGGGGGCTCGCTGGGGGCTGCGTGTCCCCCTCTGCCACCCCCGGAGGTCCCAGCTCAGTGCCACTGACCCCCTCGCTTCCCGGGAATATCCCTGGAGCCGGGTGCCACGAACTCCGCAGCCATCCTTGCCCTCATTGATCTGGCTTGTGCTGCTGAACCCCATCCCTTCAGTGGAACGGGAAGAAATCTCTGGGGCTTTTCTAGCCGCTTGGCTTTCCAAAATTTCTCCAGGGACATCCCTGAAGGCTTTTCAGGAGCAGCATCCCAGAAGCAAGCCACCTTCTCTGCTTTTGAAACCTCTGCTGATTTTTTTTTTCCCTCTCTCGTTTCTGGGAGGTGCTGGAGAAGGTGCTGTGAGCAGGTGCCCGTGCCCCATGGCTCCTGGCTGAGCGGCAGGAACCCACCTGGAGACCGGGCACCTTCCCACCAGGAGTTTGCTTTGGAGAGGGTGAAATGGGAATGAGCTGCAGGTGCTGCATCACTCAGCTCCCCCAAAACCCCGAGCCGTCATCCCAGCCCACAGATGGGACAGGAGCCTTGTAAAGCCACATATGGGCACATAAAAAGCTTTTTTATCTCCTGGGAAGCAGCCGGCCCCATGGATTTGGCCACAAACCTGCAAAAAAACATCTGGGTTTTGGGGTGAAGAGGGAAAACCGGTGTCCTGTGGTCGCCCCTGCGTGTGCGGGACCCATCCTGCTTCGCTCCCTGCGGTCTCTCATCCCGGCAGCACAGCCCGGGGAATTCCAGAGGTGGTGGGGGCTGAAAGGGCACTGGCAACACATGGGTTTAATTAGAGGTGATGAGGGCATGCAAATGAGCAGGTTACAGCCTGTTGGGGGGTGGCCAGGCCGCTGCAAATCCCTGGAGGCTTTGGAGGTGCTTCTCGGTGGTTCCCATGTTCTGGGTGCTGGGACCGGCTGGGTGTCGGGGTAAGCACCGGCTGGGAGATGTGGCTGGGGATGGGAGAGGGTGATGAGGTGGGGTGGGGAGGTCGGACCCCCAAAATCATCCCTGCCCATGGACGTGTCCCTCTCCGGGATGAGGAAGGGGTCCCTGATGCGCAGAGCGCGGGGAAGCCTGAGCAGCCTGGGGACCCCGGTGAGCCCAAGGAGAGCTTGGAAAGGGGTTTATTCTGCTCCGGTTGTGGTTGTTGGGATGAATTTCCACGTGGGAAGAGCTGCTGTGTCCATTGCCCCTGTGCTGCCCCTCCCTCCTGCTTCCCACCCCCTCCCTCCTCATCATCACTGCCCAAACTGGGGGTGAACCTAACCCGAAAGCTTCCCCACGTGCCCTGCTGGAGCAGCACCATCTCCAGCAGCAGGATCTGACCCTTGGAACTTCCCTCCACACCTAAAAATCCACAAATTCGGGGGTGAGCAGACCTCAGCCACCAAATCCCTCACGCTGGGAGGCTGAGGCACCCAGCTGGGTCTTGGCACAGCAGAAAAGAAGCTCGGCAAAGCCCAGGAGCCCCAAATACCCCCTCGAAGAAAATGAGCAGAATTTCTTGCCTGGATGGAGCAGCCAGAGCCGGGCAGGGACCCAAACCCATCACCATTGATCGATGCAGCCTGGGTGTGAGATTTACCTTTAGGTATCAAGCCTGGAGCCACGACGGGAAGGACGATGGGGTCAAGTGGTGCAATCGACTGTGTTTCCAAGGAATCCACATTTTCATCGGCATCTTTCCAGAGGGAGCGATGAAGGTGATGAATGAGGCGACACATGGGTGACAGCAGCACATGATGCTGAGCTGGTCGGGCTGTGGAGAGCGCAACCAAAAAAGGCTGCGAGTGGGTGATGCTGTGGTGGGATGCGATGAGCGGTTCCCTTCCTGAGGTGATGTGCTGCTGAGTCAACGCTCAAAGAGACCTCGTGGGTGGCGGGGATTGATTTGGAAGCCACCCGTGAGGTGGTGGACAGGCAAGGAGCGTGCCGCTGAGCACGGGTTCGTGGTGTCCTGCTTGATGGAGAAACTCCGGAGGAAATTGTGAAAGGGCGACCAGATGCTGTCTGTGTTGGCCGGTGGGAGATGCGTGGTGAACTGGATGGGGAGAGCCCATGGCAGGAGGTTCCCAGGGCATCGGATGCCGGGGATTCCTCCTCACGTGCCGTTGGATGCCTTCTCAATGTTTTGGGTCCTTCCTGCTCTCGGGGGTGGGAGCTGGGAAAAAGGTGGTTGCAAAGGGGTGCAGAGCTGGAAAGGAGGCGTTGGAGCAGGTCTAGGAGCTCTATGAGATGACTTAAGCAAAATCCCAACGCTTGCTCCTGCCAGCAGGTAGCACTCCCACACTTGCCCATGGTCCCTGATCCCATGGGAGACATGGGACAGGAGTCCTGGTGCCCCAGGTGCCCCCAGTGCCGCTTCCAGACTGACACCGTTGGGGCTGGGACATAAACAGCGAGTTTTTCCCTTGAAAAGCAACTGTTGCCTGCCAGAAAATGTCATCCCATTGATAAATACTCGGAATGCAAAACGTTTGACCTTCCCTATTGTTTGGCTCCTGTGGGAAGCTGGCCGGGAAGGAGAAACCGTTGGCTCACCCATCCTCTTCAGCCCAGTGCAGCTTCTGCTGGACACCGGGAGGGACGCGTGCCTGGATGCCTTGAGCTTCCAAGACCGTTTGCTGGCCAGCAAGGGGCTGATCGCCTCCTAAATTTGCTCGGCATAAGCTTTTGGAGAAGAGTATCCAAACCTCTGAAGGCTTGGACACCCACCCTTGGTTTTGGTGTGCCTCTGGTCCCTTCCCACCTGCAAGCCCCTGGCAGCACCTTCAGCGTGCATCCAGCAAAAAGTGCCTTTTCCTCCTGGTTTGGAAGGTGTCCGGTGGCTGTGCCACCACTGACCGTGACGAAGGTGAGGGAATAGCAAATCCAGGGGATTCATCGATGGTTTTGAAAATAACCCATCCCTATGAGTCCCTGGGTCCCTCGACAGCAGGGGCTGGAGAAACCAGTAGGGCTGGGAGAGGAGCTGCAAGGCAAAGGGGCTCTGCGTGCCCTGGGGGTGATTTTTGCCATCTGAGCATCTCCCAGCCCTTAGTTGAGCCTCCAAAGTGGCTTTTAAGGGACAAGCAAGAGATGAAGGCCAGGGTCCGTGAAGCTGGGAGATGGTTGATGCCTCCTGAGATGCCTCCAGCAGCTTTCTGGGGTCACAGAGTGAACTGGGTCGTTGCTCACATGGGATGTAGATGGTCCGGGAGGGATGTGGTGGGGCTGAGCTGGGACCTGCAGGTTCAGACCTCCCTGGTCTTCACTGGTCTGGTTGGAGAAACCTTGGCCAAGGCTGGTCAATGGGATAGGAAGGAGCTGGGTGTCTCTGAGCCATCTCAGGGTCTGGCTGATGGAGGTGACAACAGAGGAACTCTCTGGCGAGGGCTCCAGGAGGGGTGCAGGATGCTCATTGGGTCTTTTGGAGGAGGCAGTGGCGAAAGGCTCAGCCCGGGGCGGCAGCTGGAACGGGTCAGGCTCGGAGCCACCCCAGCCCATCAAAAGGGACCTTCTGGCGCCAGCTGCTGAAATCAGGCAATGGCTTAAAAACATCAGCTTGCATTTAAATAAAATAAATAAAATAACAAAGCAGCATGCTTCGAGCTTTCAGGGTGGTGCAAACCAGACATCAAGAGCGCAGACTGCAAAGACCCGGGGCCGTGGGCAGGCTGGGGCAGAGGGAAGCCCTGCTCTGCGGCAGCTTGGGATCCATAAGGGATGCTCCGTACGGCACCGTCCTCGCCATTGCCCTTGCAGCTAGTGGTTTGGTTTTTATTACTTATTTCGTTATTTCTAACTTTCTCCCTTTTGTTTTTCATTTTCGAGCAGCGTCTCGCTGCTCCGGGAAGGACTGAGATACACCCGGCTCCGGCATGCAGGAGGCGGCTGCTTCTCAGAACAGCAAAGATGAGGATTGCAGCTGCTGGGGGGCCTCCTGGGATGCGCAGCACGGGGCTCCGCACCCACCGGCACCCACGGGTGACCCCGCACCAAGAAAAAAGGGCCTTGGGAAGATGCATTTGAGACGAGCCTGGCTCGCCAGAGGGGTTAAAGCTCTGCTCCCGGGAAGAGCCGGCTCTTTTCCAGCCTGAGTACGCCCCACGCTCCTGCCAAAACCTAGCGAAGGCCGTTGCGGGGTTTTTTCGGCTGTAAACAGCGTTGCTGGATGGTGCTGCGCACCCCACGGGGCCAGCACCACTCACACCGGATGGCGTTTTGATAACGTTGGTTAATTAAGAGCTGGCAAGAGGCACTACCCAGATGCTGGCATGAGAACCAGCCATGCAGGAGGCATCGTGTGTGTGGGGGGGTCCTCAGCCACCCCGGCCCCGCTGCTGCTTTGGGGTCACATTTGGCACAAGCCCTGCGAGGGCCGGTGGGGTTTGTGGCCATGGCGAGGACGAGGAGCACCGCGGCAGCGCCGGGCGGTGTGTCTGGCCAAACCATGCTGGCTATTTCCAAATGCCTGTGTGGACCACCCGCCCGGCCCCAAATTTCCAGGGCACGGCAAAGCAGCTGGTTGCATCATGCCGGGGTGGGGGCGGGGAGGGGGATGCTGGCATGGGCCCAAGTCCCCCCGGCCAGCAGCGCAGGCGAAGTGGAGGTGGCCGGAGGGGTTAAATCCCCTCCCTGCTCCCGGGAAGGGCTGGCTCCCTTCCAGCCTGAGTAAGCCCATCACCCTGCCAAAATCCTGCTCGGTGCTGAAGGCCGGTGTGGGGTTTATCTGTCTGAGGAGCAATTCCCGATGCCCAACGCACCAGCTGCAGAGGCACGGAGTGGGGAACTCATCCCAACATAATCTGGCCTTGAGCCGGTTATGCTAGCACCCCAAAATCCTGCAGGATGTGGACCGGGACACCGCCCAGCGCTTGGGGTGCCTGGGCTGGCTCCAGCCTCCCCAGCTCCATCCAGCAGCGCCGGCACAAGCTGAACCGTGATTATTTACAAGAGGGGTGGGAGTTTCGCCTTTGCTTCCCTTTATTTTTAAATTTATTTTTCTTTATTTTGGATTTCTGACTCATCTCGGTCTGTTGCCGGGAGGAAACCGGAATAAAAAGTGCCCCAAATATCATTTGTATCAGCTAAATAAAATCCTCCCCCAAATACTCCGGGAGGAAAGTCAGGCAGCAGCTCCCCGGAGCCGCCCGGGACCCAGAGCCACTTCTCCTTCCCCCAGTCTCATTCCTATGGAGGAGGAAAACTCAATTTTTCCTCTTTTTTTCCAAACCACAGCTGGTTTCTGGCTCGGCAAGCGCAGAGCCAGACCCAGAGCTGCTCACACGCTGGGGGGGCGGAGAGGCGGTGGGTGCTCCCCAGCCCCTGCACCCCGCGGGGTGCCCGCAGGGGTACCCAGCCCCAGCACCCATGGGATGCTCCACTGGGATGCAGCACCCACAGGGCTGCTGAAACAGGGCATGGGTGGGAGCGGGGACGATGCTCTGGAAGGGGTGGGTGTCACATAATGAGGGTGCCCAATTAATACTGGTGCCCAAGAGATGAGGTTGCCCTGTTAGTAATGGCGACCAGTTAATAAGGGTGCCCCAGAGGTGCTGCTGCCCCTGAAATGAGGGTGCCCTTGAGGTGAGGGTGCCCCAGAGGCGATGGTGCCCTGTTAATGTGAGTGCCCCACTAACAAGGGTGCCCAAGAGATGAGGGTGCCCCATTAATAAGGGTGCCTTGGAGACAAGGGCACCCCAGATGTGAGGGTCCCCCATTAATGTGGCTGCCCCATTAATAAGGGTGCCGCAGAGATGCGGGTGCCCCATTAACGAGGGTGTCCCAGATATACTGGTACCCTATTAATATGGGGTGCCCCATTACTAAGGGTGCCATGGAGGTGAGGGTCCCCCATTAATAAGGGTGCCCTGGAGACAAGGGCACCCCAGAGGTGAGGGTCCCCCATTAATATGGGGTGCCCCGTTACTAAGGGTGCCATGGAGGTGAGGGTGCCCAGTGCCTTTCCTCCCTGGAGTGGTTTTGCTGAGTCTCTCCTCGTGAGCTGGGGGCAGGTGGTGGGAAGGTCCCTCGTCCTCTGGCAGGTCCCTTGTCCTTCTGCCAGCCAAGCGTGACTCAGCAGCTGAGCCTGGCTGGAATGTGTGAAGATCAGGGGGAAAACAGCCCAAAAGCAGCGTCCTGGGCGTGTGTGTGGGTGAACTGTGACTCCAGCAGACGAAGCACCCGCCTGGACACCCCCAAAGCCAGCCATCCCCCCCCAGCCCCTCCAGGGGATGGATCTTGCCCCCTGACAGCGGTGCTCCTGCAGTGTGCACAGCCCACAGGAAGGCGGTGGACGCTGGGGAGGCTGAGTTCATCCCCCTCCTCTCCTTCGCCCCAGGAAATCCATCCCCCTGCTCATCCCTGCAGCAAACCTGGAGCCACTTTTCCCTTTCCAAGGGGAAAAAATGGCTTAGCTGATGCTTGGCTGCAACCTGCTCAGCTGCCCTGTGCCAGGTGAGCCCTGGGAGCTGATAGAAACCAGCTGCCAAGCGTTGGTCCTGATACCGGGGAGGATAAATTTGCCTCCCTGCCTCAGCAGAAAGACTTTGGAGGGATGGAGGCAGGTTCTTGGGCATATTCCAATCCCAATCCTAATCTATCTTTTCCCAATTGCAATAGCAGCTCAGGTCCTGCTCACTCCTTGTGCCAGGTGCTGTACCAAGAGGAGCCAGCAGCTCATTTGCACCATCATGGGTAGGGGTTAAGATTTATTACTTAAATCTGCAGCCTGGAGGTTATCCTGCTGCTGCTGTCTCCTGCCCTGAAACGGGGGGATGCTCAGCTTTGGGGTGGCTGTGGGTATTGCACAGGGCAGAGGCTGTTTGTCCAGACTGGGGTCTGGGGGTGCGTTTGAGGACAAGGATGAGGGCAGTGTGGTGGCACTGAGGGGGGTGGGGGATAGGACATGTACTGCCTCCCTTGAAGTCACTGGGTTCACCCACTGTCACCATGCGGCTGGTGCTGTGGTGGCTTGTGGGGTGTTTCAGGAGGGGGTTGATGCTCAGGCTCCATCTGCACTGTATGATGCTCAGCCTGTGGGGCTGGGGTAAATTGAGACCCCCAGGGCAGGGGCTAGGCTGTGGGGAAGCACCCCTCATGTTACTCAGCTCCCCTCCTGTAAATCTTCCCCCCAAAAAGGGGACTTCATCCCATGAGTGGCTCCAGTTCTGGTTTTCCATGCTGGGGGGCACAAGGCAGCTGTGGCTCCAGCTGCTTCCCTGGGATTTGGCTCTTTTTCCCTCCTTGAAGCAAAGATGCTGCTTTTGGGGTCAGGTACCTGGCAGTGATATCAAGCCTCATGTGCTCGGGGAAGGGCTGAAGTGAAGCCAAACCGCTCTGGGACCTCCCAGCCAAGAGACCTGGTGCTGGGCAGGAGGAATTAGCAGCTCCGAGTGGTTTGGGCTTTTCCCAGGGAGCTGATCCCAGCTCATGTCCCACTTTTCCACAGCGTTTCCAGTGGCTTGGGGTAACCAAGGGGTCCCTGCTGTAGCCAGGTGTAATTCTGGCATCCCTGGGGATGGAGGTGGGCTTCATCCCAGTGCTGCACTGCTTTCACCAGGAATTAATGTTTTCCTTTTTTTTTTTAACTGGCATTTCCCTTCCTGCATCTGCCGGTGGCTGCTGCAGCAGCCCTGGGGTGGGACTGGGGGTTCAGCCGATGGCTCTGCCCTCCACAAACCCAGTCCTGGGGGATGTGACCACAGGGGTGGGAGGTGGAGGATGCAACCCATGTGGAAACCACAAACGGTTTCGATGTGTTTATGAGGCCGGGCACAACTTCCCCTGGCCGTGTTTCCCAACGTTGGCTGCTGCTTTGCAAAGCCGCTCGAGCTTGCCTCTGCATGCATCGGGCATGTGCAATGGGTGCGGGGGGTGCAGCACCCATAGGTGCAGGGCGATGACCCCATTCAGTGCTTGGGGTGGCTGTACCCCTGGGATGAGGCAGAGGTGGGTTTGGGGAGGTGGGTTGCAGCTCCAGCACGGCTGGGAGCAATGTTCCCATGCCCATCCCCATGGCTTGGGGATGTGGGAGCGGAGCTGGAGCAGCGCGGGGGCTGGGAGGGTTTGCCGTCACCCCAGGGTGATGCTCGCTGTCGTGGAAAGGGTGAGTGATGCTGGCCGTGGGTCACACTCTCTCCCCCAGGAAAAGCTCGGGCAAAGGTTATTCTTAAAAAAAAAAAAAAAAGTTTCCTCTTTTCCTTCCTCGTCGGAGGCACGTGGTGGTGAGGTCATGGAGTGCCTGGGCTCGCGGCAGGACATGCTTCCAGCTCGGCGTAATCGCATCCCCAGGGCCACGGCAAGACTGTTCTTGGCGGGGTCTGGGTGAATGGTGGGGAGAGGTTTCTGCTGCCCCTGCCCCCACCCAGCAGTGCTCCCCCACTGCCCCTCCAGCTCCACTTTCCTCCTGGTCAAGCGACCACATCCTGAGCCGGCCCTCGGGCTGTTTCCTTCGCTCCTGCTGGGTTTCCCGGAGTGGCTTCTTGTGTCCCAGAGGCGAATGTGGCTTTGCATGGAAAATCAGCCCCAGATGTGGCCGAGCTGCTGCTGCTGCAGCACCCTAAATGGGTCTGGGGTCTGCGGAGGGCTTGGGAACATGGGGACAGCAGAAACTGGGGTCTGCGGAGGGCTTGGGAACACAGGGACAGCAGAAGGAACCTGTTGGGTGGCTGGGACCTGGCAGCCAGTAGCGCCTGGAGGGGTTTATCCCACCCCGCGGGGAGCACGGGCAGGGTGGCAGTGTGTCCCCTTTGCAGTTGGGTACACCACAGGAGGGGTGATGGGGGTACCCAGGGGCTCCCCCACCCTTGGGGACAGTCACTGGGCAATGGGGCGGTGGTACCGGCATCGGGCTGAGCAGAGCCCTGGTGCAGCCTCCGGCGTGGCCGTGCAGCCCTTGGCTTGGGATGATGTGGGGCAGCTCCCGTTTGGTCAGCTGCCAGTTCCCACCTGGGGGTGGATTTCGGGGAAGCGGGATGGTTTGTGGGCAGGAGCTGGGTCCCCATCACCGTGCCACCACCTTCCCTGGCAGAGCTGCGCTCTGTCCCCAGCCGGTGGCACAGCCATACCAGAGGGTCATGGTGAATTCTAACAGCTGCTTGGGGGTCCCTGGGGACATCGTGGCCCAAGTCCCCAGCTGAGCTGGGGGCTGCTGGCCTCGCTCGGGGCAAACTGGCGGAGGGCTCTGGGGCGGGAACCACACGCTAATCAAAAGGGGATGGAAAACTCTTGTGGTTGCTTGGAAATGAAGCACGGCTAAGAGCAGACCACACCAGCCTCCAGATGCGACAGCAGCGGTTGCGGGATGAAATTCCACTGGATTATACTGGATTACGAGAGCTGAGGCAGGGCTGGCGGCGGCAGGCTGGCCCTGTGGCGTCGCTGGGCAGGGGGAGCAGCGTGGAGCCCCTTCCCCACAGCTGGGAATGGGTTTGGGGATGGATCAGCCCTGGCTGCCCCCCAGGTCCCTCGTTGAGCTGGGATTTTGCCTGGCTCATCTCAGCCCCTAAATTTAAGCTTTTCCAAGATCCTTGGGGGATCCTTGGTCCATCCCACTGCTTGGGGTGGGAGGAATCATGCTGGGGGCTGCTGACTCCCTCCAGGGCTCAGAGGCACTCAGCATCCTGGTCACTATCCTGCATCTTCCCCATGCAAGGATGTGGAAGATGATCCAAACTCAGGGTCCAGGTGAGGAACCCCCTGAGCATCACCTGCTCTCTGGGGCTGCAAGCGCCCTCACAGGTTCCCTGTCGTGGTTTTGTGCTCTTCAGCCTCGCTGGGTACCGTTTCCTTCCACCCCATTGTGACAGTGTGTTGCTCCATGGGGTTTTGAAGGGGCTGTGGGGCCGTTTTTGCTGGCGGTCCCGTGGGCCGGAGGGCTGCCGGGCGGGAGCATGGGTGGAGGCGCAGCAGTGCATGCCAAAATGCATCAGCCTCTGTTTTTCTGGTGGCGGCTGAAGGTTGTTTGTGCTGTCCCGGGGATGATACAATGCTCTTGGCGTAGGTGCATGACCCGGCAGCCGGGCACACGCAGTGCTATCGGCCAGGAGGAGGGCCCTCTGGGCTATCTTGCAGCATCTCCTCCTCTAAGCATGAGCCACAGTCCCCCCAGAATTGCTGTGGGACCCTAATTTTGACCCGCTGTGCTGCATGCCTGCATGAGCACCCCACTTTCCAGCTCTGCTCAACCCCCCTGCATCTGCAGCACAACTGATGCTCTCTGGAGTGGGACGGGGCATTTGCTCCCTGGCTGAGCAGGAAAACAGTTCACCTGCTGCAAGGACCATTTGTTTTCTTGGAAAAAGCAGCAAATAACTCAAAATTGGAGTCTCCAGCCACGTGCAAACTGCTGGCCCATTGCTGGGGTCTGCTCGGCTTTGCTCTTGAATGGAGGTTGCAATGGGTGGGGAGGAGAGAATGGGGAAAAGGGTGAGGGTGTCAGAATGGGAAATATCCCCAGGGAAGGAAGCTGAGGCCACTGGGATGGAGGCAGGAGTGCCTTGTCCAGCTGTGAGGGAGATGGGAAAGGCTGGATTTAGCATCGACATTAGCTGGGGAGCGTGGGAGCAGCAGGAGCGGGCTGCACTCGCCAGCCAGTGGCTTTTCACCAAGAGATGCCGGCATGATGCGGGCTGCGCTCGGTCCTCTCGTGTCCCCTCTGGTCATGCCAGACCCGGGCTGCCTGGAAGTCGGGGGTTGGACTCAGTGTATCGCACTGATTTGCTTTCCCAGAGCCCCAAAGATGCTTTTAATAAACCCGAGTGAATTCCAGACCATTCCCAAGTGCAGAGTTTGGCTGGAGTAAGTGTGAGGCTGGAGAGCTTTTTGCAACACCCCCAAACTCTCCCCCCCCGATCGCCACCTTTACCCCCACCAGCAGTTGCAGCGGGTCTGTGTATCCTGTTTTCAACCCAAAATGAACCACTTTCCCACCCCCCCCACCCCCCCCCCAAGGGCACCAGGCTGCCAGCACGGCCGGGCTTGCAGCACGTATGTGCCACAGCATCATGATCCCTCTGAACAGCCGCCTGAAAGGCATGTCTGTGATGGAAAAGGGCCGGATCCAGGCATGGAGCCGTGGGGAGCTCTGATGGCCAAGGTTCATCAGGGCTGAACCATCACTGGCTTCCCTCCACCTGCCACCGGCCCACCAGGTAGGGCTGGGGCTCGCGGGGGCCATCCCGGAGCCGTGGGCAGGAGGCAGCTTCATGATGCTAAAACCTCTGCTGCTAATGAAAACCAGGCTCTGGGCAGCCCAGCAGCTGATCTGAGTAATGCCTCGAATTCCTGGCAGGAGCCGCTTCCTTTCGGGAGGCGAAGGCTCCTTCCCCGGCAAGCGGGGCCCTTCGTGTGTCCCCCTGGGCATGGGGGTCTCCTGGGGCATCAGTCCTGCTTGGGGACCAGTTACCTCAGCTGCCCCTCGGGGGTCGGGGCTGGTGTCAGGCAGCGAAATGATAGGGGGTTACATGGTGCAGGGGGTCTGGTGGGTGGGTGATGGTCTGTCCAGCCCTCTGTCCATCCGACTGGCCCCATAGGCACTTGGCTCGCTCCCCCTCCCCCTCCATCCACAGTGAGGAAGATGATGGGTGATGAGCCCTGCTGTGCCCCGCAGAGCCCAGGGACCGATCCTTGTTCCTTAGGGTGTCACTTTGGCTGGCAGGGATGTCCCTTTGGGCTGGGGGTCCCCCCTGCTTTCAAGGATGGGTGCAAGCAGGGAAAGGAGCTCGGCAGCTCCCAGGGATGGATCCTGCGTGGGGGAGAGCTGCTGCCGGCAGCGTGGCAGGACGGCTGCTGGGTGTGGAGCAGGATGAGGCCATGACTCAGGACTCTCCCCCTCCTCCCCCAGCGGCACCTGGGGACCCGGGGGTGCAGCCGGGGACAAGGCCCCAGCGTGTGTGTCCATGGTGGAGATCAGGGCCAGTCGCTGATGTAAACAGTTCTGGCTGCAGATAAACAACCAGCCCCGGCGGGGAGGACAAACGGCTCCTCTGTTCCCATGCGGGGTGGCTCTGGACCCTCCCCGCGATGCCCCAGCAGCATCTCCGTTGCCCAGGGGTCGGTGGCTCAGAACTGTCCCCCAGCCCCCTGTTTGTGGGTGGCACAGGGGTGCCACCGCGTAGCCTGGGGCTGGACACATGTGGGGTGTGGATGTCCGGTCTGGGGGCAATGGAGGGCTCAGCCACCTGGATACGTGCCGAGGTCAGGGATGATGCTGGCTCCATCCATCACACAGCCCGTGGGCTGCGGCATCCCGGCGAGAGCTTGGCAGGAGCTCATGCCTGGCCCTGGTGACAGCCAGGGACACCCCAGCCCTCCCAGGATGGGTGCCGCCAGTCCCCCCACCGCCACGGTGCCAAGGCCAGGCTTCCCAGCAGCACTCCCAAGCCCTTTGCCCATCCTGCCCCTGATCCTGGCACAGAGCCATGCTCCCCCAGCTGCCACTTGGCCACCCACCCCCACCTGCACCCAGCTGCTCCCAGCGTGGCTCCCGGACCCCCCCACGGGTCGGCACCCGCTTGGCTCCAGCCTGGCTGAGCCAGAGTGTGCCAGGGTTGCAGCCATGTGGCACCGTGCCATGAACACTGGGTGATGCTGAGCTGGTGCGTGGTCCCTGTGTGGGGCTAAGCAGGGGACAGGGCATGCCGGGGGCTTGTGACCCCCAACAGCACCCTGGTTCAGGGTATACTGGGGGTGCTGGGGACCCCATGGCACCCATGGGTGCAGCCCGTCAGAGCACGGGCACATGGAGATGCCGCAGGGTGGGCAGCCTCCTGCTGCCACCCTGAAACTGCTGCAGCCAAGGGGCTGCTGGTGGCACCTCCTGCCCCTCCTTGTCCCCCCTGGCCCTGGTGGGTGCTGGCGGGCAGCTGCCCCGGAAGGTTTTTGGCTCCAGCTCCGGCTGCATTCCTTGGTGAGGGAGGAGTGGAGCTGGAGCCTGGCATGACTCAGCCCTGGCCATGAGGGCTGGGGACACGCTGGTGACCCATGTGGGGCCATAACCCATCCTCTGTCCCCTGCCCCCCACGCCTGGCATGGGCAACCCCTCCTCAAGCCAAGGGGCTGAGTTTCCTTCCTGCCCAGGGACCCCCCAGCACGCACCAAGAGGTCCCCCGAGATCCTCTGCGGTGAAGGACAGCCGGACCCCGGGTTATCATAACTCTAAAAAGGGACTTTGTGGGCGCTGGACACAGCCTGACCCTGTGGTTCCCTCACTCCCAACCTGGCCAGCTGACAGCCACCGAGTCCCCTGCACCCAGAGCCGGCCAGCACTCCCTTCCCATGGGTGCCCACCCCATGGGGAAGGGGCTGCCGCCAGGGGACCCCCAGCACAGGGGTGTTTGGGGATGGATGGGAGGGTCCAGGGCAGGATAGAGGGTCCCCATCAGGAGCAGGAGGCATGGGAAGATGAGGGGGAGAAGTGGGGGTCTCGCTGTAGGATGAAGGCTCCAAGCAGGATAGAGGGTCCCCATCAGGAGCAGGAGGCATGGGAAGGATGGAGGGGGAGAACTGGGGGTCTCGCTGCGGGACGAAGGCTCCAGCCTCATCCTGCCGCCTGCTCGTGACATCCTGAGTCCCCACCGCTGGCATCTGGCTGGGGGGAGCGCCTGCCACCCACATTCCTCCGCTCGTCAAGGAACCGGTTCGGGACCTTCCCACGGGGATTTCCAGGCTGGGCACACACCGCTCCAGCCCGGATTGTGCCGGGGGGGGCCCTGCGGTCCTGGCTCTGCCGCAGCACCCGGGGAGACGCGTCCACCGGCTGCGGGGAGAGCGTCCTGGCCCTGCAGTGAATCATCGGGGAAGGAACTGATTAAGAGCTCGCAGCACTTTCTTGCTGGAAATAACTTTCTCTGCAGCGGCTGTTTGCAGCCCAAGGCTGGTCCCCCCAACACGGCTCGGGGGGCTTTGGAGGTGCTGCAGGTTTTGCCCCAGCTTCGGTGCCTGTTGGCCCGAAGGAGCCTCCTGAAATGAGGCATTGGGTTGGTACTTGCTTCTGCTCCCATCGGGGCTGGGAGGAAGAGGGGGAATCGCTGAAGCTGAAGCTGTCCCAGGTCCCTGAGCAGGAGGGTGGGGGTCCGGGGATGCTCTAACCCCAGACCTGGCAGCGATGTGGCTGGTACATGTGCCTGAGAGGACCCTTTGGAGCCACAGCATCCTGCTTCCCCCCGCCTGCATCCCTGCAGACCCCTGCGCTGGGGGCTAGCAGACATGGGGAGCTCCCTGGGACACCCAGGAGCCCCCACGGCCTCATCCTGCCTTCCCCCCACTAGTGACAGCCTTGGAGGTGCGGAGAAGGGGACAGCAGCCCCCTGGCAGCACCAGAGCGGTGACAGTGCCACTGGTCCCCATTTGCAACTGGGAGATGGACAGCCACGTCTTCCACCCCACCCCCAAATTTTGCCAGCTTTGGTGCAGACACGGGGGTGCTGCCACCACTGTCACTTGTCATCGAGCCACCACTCAATATCGTCTCAATTTCTGCCCTGTGACTCAGGGATTTCAGCAGGTTTGGGAGGGGAGGAGGGGCAAAAGCCACTTCCCTGCCAAAAAACAAGAGGCGGCCGCTGCTCTCACTCTCCGTCATGCAGGGGGTGAATTATTAACCCGAGCGCGATGCTGTCCCACTGTCTCTCTGTCCCCCTGCCCGCGCTCACTTGTCCCATGACTTGGCGATGTGACACTTTTCCGGTCACTTCAAAGGAGGAGGGCATGTGTGTGCAGGAGATAAGCAGCAGCGTGGTCCTCAGCCAGCGTAGAAGGGCCTCACGCGCTGGCACGGGGTCCCCGTGAGTCACCCCCTGGGGCTGGCATCACGCGCCTGCGTCCCTTGGGTGCCCACCAGCATCCTCCCACTGCTGGGTGCTGCTGAGGCTCATCACGGAAAATGAAGATAATCTCTTGGCTCTTGCGGGGAGAAAGGGGAATATTTTGTGAGCATGGCTCACTTTTAACCCCAGCTTCCTTCCTCCCCCCATCCCCGTCATCCTCAGTGTTGATGTTTATCTGTGTGCAGTTGCTAACAGCCACCCATGGGTGATAAGGACACGTGGCACCCATGTACCAGTGCAGACTGGACGCTGTTTTGGGGCTGTCCCCACCTCCGGATGGCTCCTGGCTCTTCCCCAACCCCAGATTCCCACCGTTCCTCCACCAGGTCCCCGATCCCAGCCGTCCGCCTGCTTGGGGTTCTCTCAGCTCCAAGAAAAACCCTCGGAGCTTCCGAAACCCGTGGCGTTCCTGGCGCCGGGGAGCAGATACCGCTGCTTCCTCGAAGCTCGGATGTGGTGGCTGCCACTGACATGCGGCCCCGTTGTCACCGTACCCGTGTCAGAGCCAGAACCCCGGGGCTGTTGCTTGCATCCAGTTGTGTCTGCGGAGTATTTTGCTTTCTGCTTCCTCGAAGCTCGGATGTGGTGGCTGTCACCGACGCGTGGCCCCATTGTCACCATACCCGTGTCACAGCCAGAACCCCGGGGCCGCTGCTTGCATCCAGTTGTATTTGCAGAATATTTTGCTTTTTGCTTCCCTGTCAGGGTGACCAATGCTTTGCATGGCAACAGTTCACCTCGTGGCAACTAATTATTTCCATATATTCCCATATATTACTGGCAGCAAACTCCCCCAAGCAGAGGAGGAGGCTTTCTGCATGCCCAGCACCTCCGCACCGGTGGATTTGCTGTCCCCAGGTCTGTCCCCAAGTGGGTCTGTTGGTGCATTTCTTTGCACGTGGCTCCATCCGTGCGCTCGTGGAACCCTTCCTGGAAAACTGTGCAGGAGGATCCGCTTGTGCATGCAGATCCGTCCACGCACACGTGATTGCATCCGTACAGATGTATGCACACAGATCTGTGCATGCAAATGGCCCTGCTTGTGTGCGCAAGGAGACAGCCGTGCAGATGTGCATCCAGCCATGCACATGGTTCTGTCCATGCACGCCCATGTGAATGGATCCATCCCTGCACACAGGGATCCATCCATGCCTGGCCACGCACATGGATCCACTCACAGCTCTGTGCCTGCCTGGCACCAGTGATAGGAAATGCAGCCGTGGGAGCTGGACCCAACCCTGGCAGGAGCACCCTGGCACCTCTCAGCACCCCCTTGTCCCAACACCTCCATTCCTGCCCTGCTCACACACGCCAACACCCCAAATTTGCCCCCGCCACTCCCCCCAGCACCCAGTGCACTCCTGCACCCTGCATCCCAGCATGGCAAGGGCACCCCGGTCCCGCGTCACCTGTGACCCTGTGCAAGGCAAAAGCATCTCCCAAGGGCATTTTGGCGGCGGTGGGGTGCAGGCAGTGGGGCTGGGAGTGTGTGGGGGGGTGGGCAGTGGGGCACGCGCCCCCTTGGGAAGGTCGCCCATCTGTTCCACGCAGGATTTTCTGCAGGAAAACTTACGGCGTGGACCGGGAGCAAGGCACAGCATCGCAGCGGGGCTGCGCGTCAGCCAGCGCACCGGGGTGCACAGTGGTGTGCGCATGGATGTGTGTGCACGTGCTGCGTGTAGGATTGTGTGTGTACCCCTGTGCGTGTAAGGGGGGGGTTGTGCGCCAATAGAAACATGCAACCCTGAGCGTGTGGAATGTACGTGCGTGTGGGTGCATGCACAGCTGTGCAGTTACACAGGTGTGTGTGCAAGTGTGTGTGCACATAGGAGTTAATGCATATGTGCACTTTGGGTGCGTGTTTGTGTGCAGTGGCTACGTGGGTGGGGGGGGTGTGTGCACGTGTGTGGGTGTGCATGCATGCCTGTGCGTGCAGGCGTGGGGGCTGTGCGTGCATGTACATGTGTGTGTATGCCTGCATGTGCTCAGGGGTAAGCGTGCACATACGCATGTCTACAAGCCCCAGGGCTGTGTGTATGTGTGTGCATGTGCTCTGTGTGCACATGGGTACAAATGCCCAGGGGTGACCATACACATACACATGTGCAAGCCCCCGTGCTGTCCATGCAGTAGTGTGTGTGTGTATATACACCCCAGCGATGTGCATGCATGTGTGCATATGTATGTGTTCCAGGGGATGTGCATGCACATATGGGGGGGGTGTGTGTGTCTGTCCCTAGTGTGTACATGTATGTGTGTGTATGCATGCCTATGTGTGTGCCCAGGGGTGCACACGCATGTGTGTGTGCGTACCTGTCCCAAGGGGTGTGCATACGTATGTGTCCCAAGGGGTGTGCATGCGTGTGTGCATATGTACGTGTCCCAAGGGGTGTGCGTGCATGTGTGTGTGCATATGTACCTGTCCCAAGGGGTGTGCATGCATGTGTGTGTACATATGTACCTGTCCCAAGGGGCGTGCACGCACACACGGGAGGGTGCCCGTGACTGGCATGTGCACATGTGTGTGTGCATGCGTGCATGTGCGTGTGCCCAGGAGTGCTCATGCATGTGCGTGTGCACACATGTGTGCGTGCATGTGGCGGTGCAGGGGCTGGGGGTCGCGCACACAGCCCCCGGCTCTGCGAGTGTCCCGAGCCGAGCCGGGCTGTGGCGGGGCCGAGCCGAGCCGAGCCGAGCCGAGCGGGGCCGAGCCGAGCCGAGCCGAGCCGCGAGCGCTGGCCGCCCGCCAGCCCTTTCTCATAAACCACATGCTGCCGCGGCGCTATAAAGGGGAGCGCGGCGGCGGCGGCGGCTCAGCCCGGCCCCGCTCGGCCCCGCCGCCGCCTCGCCCGCACCGCCCGGCCCCGCCGCCGCCCCGGCCCCACGGCAGCCCCCATGCCCCGCCTCGGAGCCAAGGTACGGCGGCCCCTCCCGTGCCCCCCTCCGCCGCACGGCGCCCGCTGCCACCTGTGCGGGGTCCCCGGGGGGAGCAGCCCCCGCCGCTCCGCCAGGCCCGCTTCTCCTCGTCCCCCCTCCTCGATCGCGCAGGGAGACGTGGCAGGTCCCCGCCTGGGGGTCCCGGCTTCCCGGCGGGGTGATGCTCCAGCCCCGGCCCGCCTGCGGGACCCGCGGGGTGAGGCCCCGGCCCGGTTCCCGGGCCCGCGGGGTGAAGCCCCGTCCTCGTTCCCTGCTCCAGCCCCATCTCGGTTCCCGGGCCCGGCGCGGGGGGGCTACGGCCCCAGTCCCGTCCCGGTACCCCGCTCCAGCCCCGTCCCGGTTCCCGGACCCGCGGGGTGAGGCTCCAGCCCCGTCCCGGTTCCCGGTTCCAGCCCCATCCCGCCCCCGGTTCCAGCCCCGTCCCGGTTCCCGGACCCGCGGGGTGAGGCTCCAGCCCCGTCCCGCCGGGGTGAGGCTCCAGCCAGCCGTGGCCGTGCTCGGCGGTGGCCCGGGCGGCATCTCGCAGTTTCACAAGAGGGGAGGATTGCTGGACCAGCTCCAAGGGAAATTCCCCCCTGTCCGCCCCTCCATCACCCTCGGCACCCTCTCGGTGCCGGTGCATCGCGGGGTGGGGGGCACAAGCACCAGCCCCGGGGGTCTGCTCCATCCCCGCCTCTGGGGTCTTGGCCCCGGGACAAGCCCTGTTGCCTGTTGGGGTCCCGCCGCGGTTCGGGGCCTCCCCGCTTCCTTGCAGGGGGATTGGGAGGGGAATTTGGGGCCACGCCAGAGCCACTGCATGGAAAGAGCCCGGCGGGTGCAGGCACTGGAGGCTGGGGGGGTCCAGAGGGTGGGAAGTGGATTTTTGGGGATGGGTGGGTCAGTGTGTCAGACGGCTCCCCGGAGCCGGGGTGGAGGAGAAGATTTGCAGGAGAGACTGAGAAATGGTACGGGAGAGGGGATGAGGGCTATTGGGGAATGTGGAGGTGGCTGCTAGCCATGTCTGGGCTTATGCCAGCCAGGCCCTGGCCACGCAGCCCCTGCACCACTGGGAAATTCCCGGCTGAGTTGGTGCGACTAAAAATAGCAGGATGGGGATGGGCACGGGGTTGGTGGACCACGGTGGGATTATCCCCTGGATCGTGGTCAAGCCTTGGCCGCCACAAAGGTGGCCACTGGGGGTGGTGGGGAAGGGTGGGGGGCTTAGGGGGCTGGGGGGGGTTACCCCTGCTTCAAGCCTTCCCTCTGCCATGCTCAGGCGTGCCTGCTCCGCTGCACCGTGCTGTCGTCCCTCCTCCTCCTCCTGGTCTGCAGCATCCATGAGACGGAGCAGAACAGCTACTGCCAGCAGATCATCACCGAGAGGCACCTGGCCGAGCTGGAGGAGCTGGTGAGTGCCCCGCCAGGCTCTGCTGGGGGGGAGAGGGGGGCTCGCTCGGGGCTGGGCAGGCACAAATCAGCCCTTATTTTAGGGCTGAAAATAGGCAAGTCGAGTTATTTTCTGCTCGACCAGCATCGTGATGGTACCCAGGAGCTGAGCATCCGTGGACACGAGGGACAAGTGGGCACTGGGGTGGGGGCAACGTGCTGTCATGCCCTTAGCAGGGATGGCTGCAGAAAAGTGCCGGCGGGAGAAGTGGAAGAAGAGGGGAAGCGGGAGCTGGCAGGAGCGTGGCCAGGAAGGGGACCCGAGTGGGGCTGGGTGGACGCGGGGGTGATGGGGAAGCCGTGGAGGGGCCCGGCGCTGTTTTCCGGGCGGTTGCGCAGGGGTTAAGCTGAGGAATCCGGCTGCATTCCTGAGTCCAGCTGCTTGCCTGGAAGCTGGGCTGGCAATGGGGCTGTGGGTGGGTGGCAGGCGAGGGGGGCCGCCGGCCAGGCTAGCGTTGGAGCCAGCCGGGCTGGGGCGAGGAGGGATGCCTTCATCCATGGGCAGCTCCGGGTGCTCCTGCTCACCCCACAGGGAGGCAATTCCTGGCCCCATCCCGGTTGCTGGAGCCGTATCTCGCCCTGGCCCTTGGCTCACCTCCGGACGGGGAATCACGCGGATGTTCAGGGGAGAAACGGGAATCGGGGGCACGCAGGGATTTATTTGCACGGTTGGCGCAGATTAAATTCTGCTGTTGCAGCAAACGGGGTGCGCGGCGGAGAAGCCATAGCTGTGCCTCTGAATCCTCGCTTGCTTTGCACTGAGCTCTCCGGCTCACAGCGCCTAACCGCTGGGCTGGGGCTGGTTTACCTCTTCCTCTTCAAGCACCGAGTTGTGGTGGTAGGAGATAACAGATCCGTGTGTGCAAGCTCTGCTTCCTCAGCTCCAACTGGCCCAGCACCCCGCAGCCCCGGGAAGCCTTTGCTTTGCAAGCCCTGGGGATTAAAAAGCGGGTGCAGTGGCTGGGGGGAGAAAGGGGATGGAGCAGGTTTGAATGGAAGCCGTGGTTTTTCTGCCGGGGATTGCAGCCCTCTCCTCTTCCCGCTGGCGGAGAAGCCAACCCTCGCTCCAGCCTCTGCAGGATAATGGAGCAATTGTTTCCGGGCCGGCATCCCAGGCTGGGAGGGTGAGGGCTGCCAGAATTGCCGGCCGGCAATTCTGGCAGCCCTCACCCTCTCAGCCTGGGATACCATCCTGGAGGTGGGGGGCTTGTTTGGAGTGGGTTTTCACCCCCAGCGGAAAGACTTGTGGTGTGGGGGGCCAGCAGCGCTGCGTGCAGGACCCCGGCGCTGTGTGATGCTGAGGGATCTGTGACCTCTGTGTCACAGCCACCTCCCGCATGGCAGGATGCTCTTTTGCAGCCTGGCTTCGGCGGAGCAGGGGAGACTCTGGGAGGATCTAGCTGGGCTCTGTGTGGTGCTGGGAGGAAGAGGAGGAGAAGGAGGAAGGGAAGCGGGGTGGGAGCAGGCAGGGGGAGGCAGCCATCCCTGGTATGAGGGGCACGCTGTCCTGATGGGAGCGGGGCTCACCCCTGCCTGAGGTTTGACCTTAGGGAAGTGTCTGTGAGGAGGAGGACGGTGTGGGATGAAGAATGGGTGGCAGCAGACCCCGCCCCCCCCCAGCCCTGTGGATTTTGGTCGGCTCAGGCACCCCTTTGTGCCCAGGGCACGGCACATCTCAGGGCTGCTCAGCTGCAGCCCCTCAGAGCGCCCATGGCCGTGGGGTCACATCCTGCTCTGTCCTTCCAGGCTGACACCCAAATGCAGCACCCGGGCAGGGTCTCCTTCAAGTTCATCGATAAGATGCAGCTGGTGAGTGGCTCCTTGCTGGACACCGGGGCACAGAAGGGGACCAGGGCTGCCTGGGGTGGGGGGTGGGGGGTGTCCCTGCATCCCCAGTCTCCCCTCTCCTGTCCCCCTTTGCGGGAGGCAGCCCAGGAGGGACCTGTCCTGCTTGGCCAGGCAACTGTCAAGCACTGGCTTGGGCCGCCTGTGGGACCAGGGAAAGGCATTTTGTGGCTCCATGCCTCAGTTTCCCCCAGGTAGAGAGTGGGATGGAGGATGGGCAGAGGCAGCAGCAAGTAACCAATCTCAATTTTGGGGTGGGGGGTCTGTGTCCTTGCAGAACAATTCCGTCTGCTACGTGAAAGCTGCCTTTCCTCTGCTGGGCAAGATCCTGGAGCGAACGGAGTTCAAGGAAAACTCCTCCAATGCCAAGAAGATGCAGATGGTGCGCAGGATGTACAGCCGCATCGACGAGAATGTTGACCCCTGCATCAGGGAGGAGGATGATGAGGAGAGAAAGGTACAGTGTCCCCTGCCTTGTGGGGTGCCAGATCTGCAGGGCTGTGGGTGTGAGCCCTCATCCTTGGGTGAAATGGGGTGTCCAGAGCATCCTGGGGTGGGTGCATGGGCAGGACCTGGAAGTGGAGCGGAGCTGGGGTGTGCACGGACACCAGGAGCCATGGGGGCTCAGACCCTGCCCTGGGTGCAGTGTGGTACCCCGTGGTGGTGGCACCGGTGCCCTGCGTGGTTGTGGAGCTGCTGCTGAGCCTGGCTCTTCCTCCAGCTCTCGCAGATGTGCTTCGAGGAGTTCACCACCTCCCCCTATGAGATGCTGGTGCTGGTGAAACAGTTCTTCCAGGACATTAACCAGCTGCTGCAGAACAAGGAGACCTTCGAGAAGGATTGCAGCCAGGTCTACCGCAGGACCTGCCTGGGACCCAGGAAGGCTGGATTCTCACCAGGTGAGATGCTGAGGCTTTGCCTCTGCCTGGCAAACGTGTGCTGGGCTGGGGGGCTTGGGTTCACCTGCATGGAGCAGCTTGGCAGCCGCGTGTCCCTGTCCGTGGGCACACGTGGGCGTCATGGGCACAGCATGTGTCTGAGTTGGTCCCTGTCTCTGTCGCTCGGCTGGTGGCCATCCCTGCAGGGTGGCCTGGGCGGTGTGTTGACGAGCTCCGTGTCTGTGTCTGGGGAGAGCCAGGGTGGGGAGAAGGGGGCTGGCCACCCCTTGGAGGTGGGATTTGGGCCGAATCCTGCTGGAAACAAGGCCAGAAAGAGATGCTGGCGGGGAATAAGGAGGCATCTCCATCGGCTGGGCTGGAGGCATCAGGCTTGGCTTCATCTCAAAGCCCCAGCACCTGGGTTGAGCGTAACACGGAGAAATCAAGGCGCTGAAACCCCTCTGCCACCGATGTGCTGCATGACCTTGGCTGTGTGACTTCAACTGCCCCGTGCCTCAGTTTCCCTCGAACAAGCCTTCAGGGAGAGCCCTGCCTGCCGGGGTGGAAGAGCCCGGTGTTGCCGTCCGTGCTTTTGCGAGTGCCCGTGCTGTGTGTTTGCATGCCCGTGGAGGACATGTCTTGCTGTCATCTGTGTGTTGGAGCCGTGCCGTGTTCCTGTGCCGTGGGGGACGTTAAACGTGGCTCCTGCAAGTCGTGGATAACCCACTGCCATCGGCTCAGGGGACCCGCTGATTCGGGTTTGCTTCATCCTGTCATCTGCTTGTCATCTCTGTGCTGCCGCCTGTGTCCCTGCCTGCTCCCTGCCTGTTCCCTGCCTCACCTTGGCTCTCCCCGTTTTTTTGGGGGGCTGTTTGACCCGCTTCCCCGGGGCTGCGGGGAGGGCCAGGGATGCTGCCCCCGACCTCTGATCTGCTGGCTGTGCCCCTCTTGGAGGCTGGTGACCCCACGGCCGTCTCTTCTCTCTGCTTCTTTCAGGTGTGGGGACAGATCCTGACTGCAATTGCCTGTCCCCTGCCCCCCCTTCTGCCACCCAGCCCTCCCTCCCTGCTGCCACCCATGCCGGCAGCGAGGTGGCACCCGCTAGCACCCAGGTCCCTTACAGCCTCCTCCATGCCACCCTCGCTGACTTAGACACCCCGTCACAGCCCCCCAGTAGCATGGACAGCGGTTCAGGGACCGAGGAGGTCCTGGGTGCTGGGGTAGGTGATGTGGCGTCGGTGCCGTCCCCCGCGATGCAGCAGACAGCTCCAGCCGACAGCGCCGAAGCCCTCCTGGATCCAGCTGGGACCCTTGGCCTGGCAGCGGTGGATGTCTCCATCCTGCGTGGGGATGGAGAGCTGGTGGAGGGGGGCACCGAAACGGTGGCCAACCACCTGCCGCAGGATCCGGCCCAGCAGCAGGGAGCCTCCGTCCTCCCGGATCATCCCGGTGGGCTCAGGATCACCATGCTGGCAGCATCCCCCAGCGCCGGCTCGGTGGGCGATGGAGCCAGGATCCGTCCCGCTGAGGCGTCGGAGCCCGTCATGCAGCTCCGTTTCTCCAGGATGGCCCCAGAGCCACGGGGCCAAGTGCCGGGTGGCCCCGGGGACGGGGCGAGGGTGCGAGGCTGGGGGCTGAGCCGGCTGCGGGAGCCCCAGGACGGCGGTGCCGGCCCCAGCTTTGACTCTGGCTTTGTTCCGAGCACAGAGCAGCGCAGGAAGGAGCCAGCCGTCAGGGAGGGCCGCCGGGAGCCCCTCATATACATCACGGTGGCCAGCGTGGTGGCCGTCTTGCTGGCCATGGGAGGGCTGCTCTTCTACAAGTGTAGGTCCAGGGTAAGCTCGCCCCTGCCCCTCCCCAGGCGCCAGCATCCTCTCCTGCCTCAGTTTCCTCACTTGTGTCCTGGTGCGTGGGGGTTGAGCCCCACTTTCCCCATCATTTTGAGATGGGGGGGTCATGGGGACAAGTGGTGGTGCTGAGAGGGGTGGGAGGATGTTATCTGGGAGATTCCCCCCGTCATTGCATGGGGAATTGCCCCGCTGTGCTGCAGCCCCCTCCCCATCCCCAGGGCTCACCCCCCCATTCCCCTTTCCTCTGCACAGGTCCTGGAACGGCCACTGGAAGATGGAGACTGCGACCCCGAGGAGCCGGAGAGGAGGTGGGTGCAGTACCATCCTGCCTGGGGGGGCTGTGTGGACCCCCGCCCTGGCCTACCCTGCCCTAAACCCCCCTGACTTTCCCCCGCAGGGCGCTGCAGGGAGCGAGGGGATGTCCAGAGCTGGAGACTCAGGACCTCTGAGGTGAGCAGGGGCTGGATGGGACCTCACAGGGCTCCGGTCCAAGCCCGTGGGGACAGTGTTGAGTCCCTGGAGTGTCCCCACTGGCACTGACCTTGGCCACAGGCAGGGAAATCTGGCTGCTGGCAGGGAGTGGATGGGGTGGGAAGACCCGGAGAGGAACAGGTCTGCGCCCCAGCACTGCCAGCATGCGGTTTTGCAGCCCATTAATCCATTACCAGCACTTTCTTAATATATATAGTATTTTTTCTGTGGTTTTTATGTATTTCTCCCCGCACCCCGCCCTCCCTGGCAGAGCCTCTGCTCCCGTTCATCATTCCCCTCCTTTCCCCAGGCCCGAGGCGGGATGTGAAGCTGCTCGGGGGATGGATCCGGCCACTCCTCGCTGTGTGAAGGAGGGTGGGCACACGCTGGCCCCTCTGCGGTCCCACCATGATGCTGATGCTCCCTCACCCCGCGCCGGTGGCCAGAGACTGCAAAAAAAACTCCCTGGCAGGGACAAAAGGATGGGGGGATGCACCCCGAGTGGGACCCCCAGGCACCAGGAAGCGAAGGGCTGGAAGGTGTTGGACCGATACTGAAGGGCTTTGCCGGGGCTGGTGTGGCACAAGGGTGCTGAGCAGGATGATGGAGATGCTGGCGCTGGATGTGGGATGATGGATCCTGCTCGAAGATGGCTGGTGCTGGCTGAAGATGGAGGGGACCAGCTCCCCAGATCCCTGGCTCTCCTCCCACCCCAGCATGGTGGGGTTTGGAGCAGCACCCATCGCCCCCCCTCTGCCCTGCCTTCAGCTGGAGCATCCTGGATGCTGGGGGATTGGGGGGGGTGGTGGTCAGCCACCGGGCCTCCCCTGGGCTGCACGACCCCAGCCCCCACTTGCAACTTAAACCCTCACACTGTGAATATTTAAAGCCCACCAGTGCCTGTGTCCCCACGCAGGGCCAGGCTTCGGGGTGACGCTTGGCACCGTCCTGGTCCCCATCCTCCTGCCACCGGAGATCTGGCTCCGGTCCTGTGCCCGAGCTGGCCTCGGCTTGCTGTCATGCCGTTAGGGTTTTCTTTTTAATATAGTGGATAAAAGCCTTGATCCCGCAGGAGGACTTTCCGGGGGGGCCTGTCCTGCCCCCTTGCAGGGTTATTGCTGCGAGCTGGCCTCGCTGGCGACTGAATTCTTTGGTGACTGCGCTTTGGAGAAGGGAAACGGGGCCGGGAAGGACTGGAATGACGTGGGTGTAATGGATGGAGATGCCCCACTCGGATACCCGGGGGCTTTTCGGCTCAGCCCTGCTCCGTGGCCTTGGGAAGAGCCTGGTCTGGGATGCACCAGCCCCAGAGATACCCCAGGCTTGGGCTGCATCCTGCCCCACCGCAGCACCCCTCTGGCCCCGAATGTGAAGCGTGGCCTGCGCTGCTCTTGGGTTTTGAAGTATTATTTTTATATGATGGAAGAAAATATGGACAAACCAAACTGTTTTTAAAGAAAGCATTACTATTAATTTTTTTTATATATATATGTGTGTGTGTATTTATGACTGCTAGAAGGAGGGGGTTCCAGTGCAAGGGATTGGTGTAAATCAGGAGGAAAGCCCTGACTGCAGCAGGGAGGCTGGGGCCAAACTTGCTGCTGGTGTAAGCAGCTGGCTCAGCACCAATTTGCACCGTGAAGGAGATGCTGACACCGTGCTGGCCCTGCTCCTGGGGGAGAAAACTTGCCTTTAAGCTGTGTTGGATTTATTTTGCCTCCATTTTTTTGTGGTTTTTTTTTTTTTTTTTACGATGAAATGTTGAAATATTTTATACAAAGTCATTTAAAGAAGTCTATTTAAAGAAAATAATAGAAAACAACTTGTATATTTAATATTATTAATAAACAGAGATGTGTAGCACTGTGTCAGCGTGGGAGCTCTGGGGTGGGGAGGGGATACAGCCTGCGCCCAGCCCTGGGGTCACTGATGGGGCGGGGGGGGGGGGAGTCTGGGACCTGGGGGCCCTGCTGGAGCAACCCCCGTGCCCAGGGGATGCTCCTGGGGACACTGATGGGGGGAGTCTGGGACCTGGGGGCCCTGCTGGAGTAAGCCTCATGTGCAGGGGATGCTCCTGGGGTCACTGATGGGGGGGTCTGGGACCTGGGGGCCCTGCTGGAGCAACCCCAGTGCCCAGGGGATGCTCCTGGGGACACTGATGGGGGGAGTCTGGGACCTGGGGGCCCTGCTGGAGTAAGCCTCATGTGCAGGGGATGCTCCTGGGGTCACTGATGGGGGAGTCTGGGACCTGGGGGTCCCGCTGGAGCTACCCCTGTGCCCAGGGGATGCTCCTGGGCTAGACCCAGGACCCCAGGCTGTGTCCCCTCCCTGCACCGAGGGGGTGGCTTTAGTGTCCTGCAGGGGGGAGTCCCCAGGAGCCCATGGGGGCAGCTCTGGGGGGGCTCTGGGAAGGCTGCCGGAGCCCTGGCTCGGGATCAGGCTCCCGGCCGCTTTCCTGTTGATGCAGGCGGGAGTTCATGGCCAGTGGCGCGAGGGTGGAGGGGACGGTCTGACCTTCCTGCCCCCCCCCCAGCCCACCCGTGTCCCTCCGGGAGCGTGGGGGCCAGGGGCTTCAGCCCGGCATCCCTTCCCTGGCGGTGGGGCCCCCCGAAATCTGGGGAAGCATCTGTTTAAAGCAAACACACTCGAGGCTGCTCTCGGCAAAGCTTCCTGCGAGCACTTCACTTGGAGAGGCAGCGCGAAAAGAGGCATTTCCTTGCCCCCCCCCCCCCCCCCCGCCCCCCCGGCCACTTTTGCCTTCCAGGAATGGGGGAGCCCTGCACCCCGCTCCTCTCGCACCGATCCAGCATCTCCAGGGGGGTACCCAGGGGGCTTCGACACCATGGGGAGCCCCTACCAGCGTGCTCACGGAGGGGTTGGGGGTGCAGTTTAAGCCCCTCCCCCTCCATCTCTCGCCCGGGGGGGGGGGACGGGAAGGGCAGGATGGGACCCGGGAGCCTTTTGCGGGTGTCAGGGTCCTGAGGTTGCTCTGCCTTTGCTGACAAACAGGATTCCTCGAGGGGAGCTGACTCAGCCCAGCCCTTCCTCTCCCCAGCAGCAGCCCGGGGGTTTCCCAGGTCCACATCCCCTTCCCAGGGAAGTGGGACCTATATATATCCCGCCGGATTCGGGCCACAATCATTATGGTTGGATTTGTGGGGGTATTTAAGGTCAGAGGCTGCTCTTAGGGGTGGGCAGGGTGCCCGGGTTTGGGGGTGCTGGGGGAAGCGAGCCCCTGCCCCGCAGGCAGCTCCAGGTGGAAGCCGGCTGCACAGGGGAGGGTGTTAACTCTGGAGCTGAATGATGGCAGGGCCGTGGTGGCAGCTTAATGCTTTGGCAGAGCTCAGAGGAGCGAAGGTGGAGGCGGCCCTGGCTGCTGGGGGGCTGTGAGGAGCACCCGTACCCGGCCCCTCCGAACTTACACCCCACAGACCCTCATCCCTGAGCCCCTCTGGCTGCTTGGAGCAGCCCAAACCTGTATAAGCACATGGAAAACGGGGGAAAAAAGCAAAAATCCGGGGGTCTGGGCAAGGAGGGTCCCTCTGCTTCTCTCATGGCCACAACTGGGGGTTCTTCCCCACCCTGCTGCTGACCCAGCTGGGAGCAGGGAAGTGACTCCCTGCCCCGACACCCCCCTCCAGCCCCCTGCGGGGGGGGCGGGGAGGGGAGGGGCAAAACCTGCTCTCAGCCCCCCACATCATGGGACACACAGAGCCAGGAGCCATATCCTGTCCCTCCACGGTTGTAGGGGAGGGTGGAAAAAGAATCCCCCCACTAGGGTTGAGGGGAGCAGGGAGGGTGGTGGCACCCTGGGGTCACTCTTGGGGGTCCAAAATGAGTGTTTGTCCCTTAAAAAGCTGCTTGGGTGGGGTAAAAAAAGATGGTTTTGGGCAAAAGATGGTTGGTGGGAGGGGAAGGTGTCGGCGAGCAGCTCCTGGGGTGGCACAGATGGGGGGCACTCTGCCCCAGCACCCCTCCTGGGCGCCCAGCACCAAACCTGGGGGGTCCTCCTGCATCCCCAGTGCTTGCAGCATCAGGGGAACTGGGACCTCCCAGGCTCATCCTGCTGCACTGAGACCCCCCCCAAGCGCCCCAAGACCCCCCCAGGCGCCCCGAGAGGGCTCTGCCCACCCTGGAAAGCTTCCCCCTGCGCCACCGCGCCACCACAGAGCTGCTGACGGGGCAGAAGTGCCCGGAAAAGGCCCCAGGACCGCGGTTCCTGGGGCACAGTGGGTCCGGGATGGGGTTTTGGCTGCTGGAGGGTTCTGGTGGCTGGAGGCCGTTTTGTGGCCAGACACAGTGATTTTGGCTAAAAAATGTTATCTGCATCCCGCCTCCCCCTCCCCGCCTTGGGATTTAACCCAAATGGCGATGTTTTTGCAGCTTGTGTGTTCAGGCGATGCCCCGGGGAAAGCAAAGCCCCTGCAAGGCTCAGACCCCACCTTGGGTGCCCCTGGGGGGCTTGGGGCTGGGGTCAGGGTGCCCGGGACAGGGGCATGAGCCTGTCCCCAAAGCCTGTTTGGGGACCCTATGGACCTGGGGGTGATGCTCGGGCCGGGTGGGTGAGCACCCATGGGTGGGTCTGCAAGTAGGGTGGTGCCCAGCAGGACAGATGGATGGACACCCATCGGTGGGGACAGGGGCCTGGGACAGGACAGACAGACACCCATGGGTGGGGACAGAGGCACAGCTGGGACAGACGGACAGCCATTGGTGGGGACAGGACAGACGGACACCCATCAGTGGGGACAGAGGCACGGTGGGGACAGACGGACACCCATTGGCATCCCAGGTGGGTGCCCCGGTGGATGCTCATCCCTGAGCCCTGCCCATGGTGCAGGATGCGGCCCCTTGGTATCCCTGGCCCCATGGGTGTGGGTGTCCCTGCCTGAAATGAGGGGGCCAGCATGGACCCCACACTGGGGACCCCGAGGAGGAGGAGGAGGAGGGGAGGAAGGCAGCCCTGCCCAGCACCCCCAAAAGGGGCTCAGCACCCCCCATCTGGGCTGTGGGTGCAGGCTGGGGATACCCAGGGACCTCAGGACCCCGTGCAGCTCGTTAACGGGTAATGAGGGCTGGGGAGGTCACGGACCTGACCCTACGCTGGCGCTGAGCAGGATCTGTGTGGCCGGGGCTGACCCTGCCCAGCACCCAAGGGTGCTGGCACCTGCCTGGGACCAGGCACCCAGATGGACCGTGCACCCACCCAGGGCTGGACACGCACCCGGGCCCGTGCACCCGCATCCCACTGAGCCCACACCCGCTCCCTCTGCCTTCCTGGCTTGGAGCTCAGCACTGGGCAGGATCAGGCCCAGCATGGCTGCTCCCAGCCTGGGTCCTGGGGTCCAAAGGGTGTCTGTGCCCCACCCCCCCCCGCCCGCTCCCACGGGCGCTGCCCATGTCCAACTTCTGCCACCATCCCTGTCACTTGTTTTTTCCCCATTATTTCTCCATTTTCTGGAATTCTGATTTTTTTCCCCCCAATTTATTTTTTTCCCCTATGTTTTAATTTATTTTTTTCCTGATTTATTTTTAATTTCCCCCGATTTAACTTTTTCCTCCCCCATTTATCTTTCCCCCGTGTTTTAATTTTTTCCCTGATTTATTTTTAATTTTTTCTCTCGATTTATTTGTTTCCTCCCCAATTTATTTTTCCCCCAGTTTTCGTTTATTTTTTTCCTTAATTTATTATTTTTATTTTTTCCCCATGTATCTTTTTCCTCCCCGTTTTATTTTTTCCTCCGTATTTTATTGTTTCCCTGATTTATTCTTAGTTTCCTCCCCGATTTAATTGTTTCTTCACAAATTTATTTTTTCTCCCAGTTTTAATTCTTTTTCCTTGATTTTTTACTTTTTCCCCATTTATGTTTTCCTCCCCAATTTTTTTCCCCCGTGTTTTAATTTTTTTTCCTGATTTTTTTTTTTATCCCCCCCGCCTTTCCCCTCCCCCCTGAACACACACACACTTTTCCCTGAGAATCCAGGTTCTTTTGTTTCCCCTTTGGCAGCTTCATGGGGATGCGCCCCGCGATCGGTCCCCCCGCCCCGCCCCGCCCCTGCCCGGCCCCGCCCCCTCTCCGCCCCGCCCCTGCCCGGCTCCTCCCCCTCTCCGCCCCGCCACTGCTCGGCTCCGCCCCCGCCGAGCCATCCTCGCCCGCCGCCGCCAGGGGGCGCCGCGCCCATTCCTCCCGCCGCCGCCGTGCGGCTTCACTTGCCCGGCGGGTGCGCGCTGACGTCAGTACGCGCTGACGTCACGGCAGGGCCGCCCCTGGCGCCGAGCGCGGCGGCCGCAGTCCCCGCCGCAGCGCGCTGCGAGCCGGCGGCACCGGAGCCTCCGCCGCGGGTCCGGCTGGGCCCAGCCGAGCCGGGCGAGGCCGAGCCGAACCGGGGCGCTCCTGCCTTCCCGCCGTGCCCCGCCCCGCCCGGTGCCGCGGGCGGCCCGCCCCGCCGCCGCCGCCTCAGGATGTCGGTGCCGGAGCCCGCCGGCGGCGACGAGGTGAAGCAGGCCAAGGAGGTGGAGGACGCTGAGAAGTACTCCTTCATGGCCACCGTCACCAAGGCCCCCAAGAAGGTACCGGTACCGGCGGGAGCCGGCCCAGCGCGAGGGAAGCAGCTCCCGGTTCGGAGGGGAGGGCCTGGCCCGGTTGGGGAGGGGAGCAGCCCCTGGTTTGAGGGGAGGCCCGGCCTGCTTCCGAGGGAGCAGCCCCCTGGGGTGGGGGGTGCTGGGGAAGCAGACCTGGGCCGGTTTGGGGGTGCCTGTGAGGGGGAGGGGTGGGAAATCGGTACCGGGCTTGGAGGGGGCTGGTACCGGTGGGGGGGCTGGCCCGGGCTGGGGGCGGCTGGTACCCAGCGTTGGGGCAGAGGTGGCCGGCAGGGGATGCTGGCCCAGTTTGGGGTGGGACAGGGGGACACTGGGTACTGGGGGAGAGGGTCTGCACTGGGGTACAGCCCCGGCCTAGCTGGGGATGAGGGGGGGCTGCTATGGGCAGGGCAGGGGCTCAGCCCTGGGGGGCCAGGGCCCCCTCTGGGCAGGAGGAGGTTGGGGGGAAGAGGGGGGTCTTGGCTGTGGCATAGGGGTGCCAGGGGGACCCCGGGCAGGGGGACAGGCAGGTACGACTGGGGGAGTGGGTTTGGGGGCCCTGTGTGTCAGGGCCGTGGGAGTGCCGTGTGTGTGGAGGTGACAGCACTTTGCAGTGGGGACAGAGGAGGGGGACCCGTTAAATAGGACGAGCTAGCGGCAGTGATCTGGAGACCCTGCTGTAGGTCACTCTGAAGGGCAGCACGAGGAAATTTGGAGCGTTGAACTCTTTTTGGGGCAAGGGGTCTGTTGGAGATGTGGGTGGGAGCACCTTTGGGCGGGGGGAGGAGGCTGCTGGAGCAGCCCCTTGGCGCTGAGCTCTCCTGAGTCACCTCTTTACCCTTTCATCCTTGAAGGCCTTCTCACAGGAGCTCCTGAGATCTCTGGGTGCCGCTCCCTGCTGCCCGCGGTGCTTGTGTAACCTTTACGGGGCATACAGATGGCACTGTGGGTGGGCGAGCGCTGGCCACGCCGCTGTGACAGGGTGCAGGACCTCCACTAACTCGGGTAACCAGCTTTTAGATAGATGAGCGCATGGAGACGTGTGCTTCTGCCTCGGTGCAGACCTGCCGGGCTTGGTAAGGTGCTGCTGAAGTCCCTGTCCTGCCAGCGAGGCAGATTTTGTGAGGCGGATTTTGTGCTCCGGGGCTGCGGCCAGAGGTCCCTGCTGTGCTGATCATCGTGTTCCCCCTGGGGCTGCAGCCACCTGCCTCCCTGCTGGAAGCAAAAGCAAAGCAGTTGCAGCAAAAGGCCAATGTCCTCCTTCTCTGGAGGAACGTCTCTCTTGCCTGTTCTGGCCGGTGGTGGGGTTAGGGGAGCGTCCGACCCTCCTGGCGGGGCTGCCGTCAGGTGGCTGTTTGGAGGCATCTCTCCTCGCCCAGCCTCATGGCTGCTGCTGGGGAGCAGGGCTCTGGAGGCTCTCCCTGTGTCCCAACCCTGTTTAGCTGGGCTGTGGACATGCATAGCCTGGAGGAAGGAGCAGAGGAATGCGGAGCTGCGATCTGTCTCTTCCAGCAGTGGCTCTGCGCAGCTCAAACTTGCGGATTGTTTTTACCTTTTCATTACCGGCGTCTTTCTCAAAGCTGGGGAGCGAACAGTGCAAGGCTGCAGCTGGCTGAGCTGAGAGGGGAGAGCAAACTACTAATCCTGAAGTATCCTATAGAGTCAAAATATGCGTCATGAAAAGAAATGCAATGTGTGTAGAGGGTAATCGATCCGGCATCCTCAGAGGCAAAGTTTGCGCGTGTCTTGGGGGTATGGAATTTTGTATCACCTTGAATTAGCTGCTGTACACACAGGCTTGTTGCCCAGCGTGAGGAGCACGGTCAGACTCGGCGGCTGCTGCAGCCTTTCCTGGCTGGGTGATGATATTAAAGGTGCCCAGAGCGAGACACGACATTTAAGGCTGATAACATCAGCAGCCAGTGAGATCTTGGGGAGCACGGATGCAGCTGAGGTCAAGGAACAAAATGCTTCAGGCCACTATTTTCCTTGCCTGGCTAGTTACTGTGGATAGAGCTCTGTAATAGCAGAGGCGTTGGCAGAAGGATAAAAGGACAAGGAAGGGAGAATTGCCCTCCTGAGATAAGATGGTGCGTGCCCCCAGCTCAGATGCCTTCGAAGCAGGATCGCAATTAAACCATTAAAGCACCTTTCTGTTTGAATGCAAGTCGAAGTGACTTTTGTGCGCACTGCCCTTGGAGCTCTCAGCGTGGTCAGAGGCCAGCGAAGATGATTGAGAGAGATGATTTACCAGCATTGAGGTAGGGGAAGTCGTGGTGTGCTGCTGGAGCAGGTCCCTCCCTGGGCTTTTAGGCTCCTTGAACTTTGTCGATGCAGTTTGCATAAGGTGATTGGAGATGGGGAGGGTGGGAATGTGGCCAGGCTTAGTGCAGGCTCCGTCTCCTCCGTGTGACCTGCCGCTGAATAGCTTCCCAAAGAGGAGCTATAACTTGTGCTGGTGCTTGGGGAAAGTGCCAGTGTGCAGCGGAAGAGCCGGTGTGAGTCTGCCAGCGTCCCGCGTCCAGCCGGGATCTGGGGGAGCATCTCGGACATAGCTGGAGGTACATCAGCCCCACGGGTGCTGAGAAGTCACCGGCATCCTCCTTGCTGTTGGCAGGCTGCATCGAGGGTGCCCGGAGCGAGCCCGAGCTGCCCAGCCAGCCTGGGGATTGCTGACCTCTTGTTTCCTCTCTTGCCAGTGACTTGTTTAAGGTGAAAAAGTGAAACAGCAGGAGGTAAGAGATTAAGAGATTAAATATGATCAACCCCGGATTTAAGTAGGAGCCGATGCAGTTGAGGTGAATGGAGCTGTAGCGTTTCTGCAGAAATGGGGTGGTTTCTCCCCAAAAGCTGGGGTTGCCTGGCTCTGCCAGAGCTCCTTTTTCACTGCAGTTTATGGGAAATTGGTCTGTCAGCAAAATAACACCAGCTTTGGTCAGAGCTAGGCGGTTCTTTGGTGGGGAGTGGTTTAAAGGCAGAGGTGAGCAGCGCTGAGCTTTCTGCTTTCTCCTGCGTGCCTTGATGTTGCTGGGGAGGATTTGAAACAGAAGCTTGCGGCTTGTCTGGGTTAAGTGAATACGGGTGTGGGGATGATGGCAGAGCTCAAGGGCAGGTTGTGCTCTTCCAGATCCTTGTGTGCCATCACTGCTGCGTCTGGGCATCTGCTCTCCTGCCTCCCTGGGGACCGTGGGTGCCCTTGACGGCAGTTGCTTTCCGAATCTGCGTCAGCCAGTTGGCGGAGCCTTAAACCCCCAACTGAACCGTGGGTGCCCTCAGCTGGGAAGGACGTGGGCCTGTGCTTGTGGCAAAGCAGGGGGGCTCGACAAGTGTTATTCCTGTCTGTCACTTCACCTGATCCCTGTGGTGGCCTTGTCTCGGGTGGAGGGGGGGAGGGTTGCTGTCTGGTGGGCTCCTTCCCACCTGGCTGCCGGCGGACAGACAGACAGACGGATGCTCTGCAGACAGATCTGCTTACTCATGCAGCGTGCCTGGAGTGTGAAATGGGCTAAAGCCTCGAGTTTGCTTTTGGGGAGGTGAGCTACATGGCACCTCTGCGCCCCGAGAAGCTGACGAGCCTGTGGCTGGTGTGTTTGGGTTGGTGCTGTGCCCCTGCGGATGCTGGCACTGGAGGAGTCCCGCTGAGGCTGTGCGGCGGCAAATGCTAATGCACAGTGCTGCAGCTTTGCAGTGGTAGCGAGCCGGAGCTGCGTGCTGGCTGGCACGGGGGTGGCAGGAGGTGGGAGCCAGGGGAAGGATGGGGAGAGGGGGATGGAGCCCGTGGGGAGCTGCGTCTCCTGGGGAGGGCTGGATGTCTCCTCCAGAGCATCGTTCCTGCTGCTGCTTTTTGCAGTTGCCTGCGGAGCCGCTCTGCTGCTGCCTGAGCGGTGTCTGACCTTGCTGCAGCCGGCTGCTTCCCTGCCCTGCGCACAGCCCCTTCCCAGGGCCGGCTTTTCTGCCCCATTTTTCTCAGTCCGGAGTCATCTCGGGTCCCTGCAGCTCTGCCAGGCCGGGTGCTAATAAACAACCTTCCACTTCACTCTGTCAGGGGGACGAGACTGTCATTGTACTGACAGAGCTGCCGGAGTCACTTGATTTTCCTTTCTTTAATTTCATCCTTTAGACTGGCTGCTCGTAAATTCTTCTGTGCCTTTGTGTGCTTGTCCAGGGCAGCAGCCACCACCTCCTCTCCCGGTGGTTTGGCCAAACGTACACTCGACCGTCTTTGCTTCCTTGCCCAGATCCTCCATGCTTTTGCTTTCTTGCTCTCGCTGCAGTTTTTCCTTCTTATAATGAGATGCTTGGGCTGGGGTGAGCTGAATGGCTCATGCTACTCTGTGTGGATCACCTGGGATGGGTCTGGCCTTCCTTGGGGTGCAGGAGAACCCCAATAAGCGAACACGCTGCTGTGGTTAGACAGTCACAGGCTGAGCTGGTCATACCCTGACCTGTGCTGAGAGCAAACCATGAGGGTGTTCTTAACAGAGATGATTTACTGGGTGCTGGAAGCCAACAGGTCACTGGTGGTGCTATATTAAAGTGATAAAATCGTAATTATTTCTGTTATAAGTCAGTCCTGGGTTCTTCTCATCACTTTGGTTTTTTGGAGGGTCTCATTGCTGTCCAGAGGGGAAGCTTCATCCTTGTGACCCAGCATTACTGCAAGGCCAGAAGATGCTTAATTGAGTTATTAAACTGGAGAGGAGGAAGAAAGGAGATCTTCGGGGTCTGAGGGATGCAAGCCATCTTCAAAGCGGTGTGCCAGGGCATTTGGCTTTTGCTCCTGTTTTCCACCACCTGCAGTCCCGTGAGGTAGGCTGGGTTTCCACTCCAAGGTCTGGCCTTTGGAGGCGGTAGAAGAGCTGGATATTCGTTCTCCCCAGTCTTCAGAAGCATCTCTTATCATCTTTTGATGGTGGGGGCGTGGGGACCACCCATCTGAGCAGCGCTGGCTCTCCTGCGAGCCCTGCTGTGCTTGGTGGGAGCCTCCTTCCCATATGAGCAGCCAGGTCTGGAGCGTGGGAAGTGTGCTGGCGGCAGAAGCACAGTGTTTTCTTTTGGCCTTTCCCAAAATGTGAGATTATCTCCTGCTAGGGACCAGCCTACCACAATACTTGCTTTGGGGCCTGAACAGTTTTCACCGTGCTTTCCAGCCCATGCAAATGTCGGAGCCTGTTCCTGTGTTCCCTACTAGAGGTTGGGGCCGGGATTTTTTTCCTCTGGAAACCAGCTCTTCAAGGTCAGGTTGGAGTTGATCCTTTCGGATAACCCACTGGCTTGATGCGGGGATTTTGCAGGTGAGGATCCTGTCCGTGCTGTTCCTCCGAGGAGCTGGTGGGTGCCTCGTCCCAGATGTTAGAGCCGGGGAAGGTGTGGGATTTGCCTGCTCGGAGCAGCACTCAGGTGAAGAGATTTGCTTATGCCTGGCTGTGTCTTTTTATCATCAGGAGTTTCCTGAAGGCGCTGTTCACGTTTGCAGAGGGTTTGTTGCGTTTCCTGCTGAGCCTTTTGATCAGGGCTGCTTATCTGGGGACTCTGACTCACCTTCACTCAGCAGATGGTGGTGACGTTTGAGGTGACTGTCCCAGGGCCTGCTGCTGGCCCCGTGGAGCCGTGGGTGCAAAGGACCTTGTGCTAACGCTTCTGCAGAGCGTGACCCTGCTCTTTCTCAATGAGACTGTGGGTTGGGTCAATGCAGGGCTGGGGGCTGCTGTAGGAAGGTCGGGGGGTCCCACCAAGGAGGAGCATCTTGTTACCGTCTCAGCAGGGTATGCTGGAGCCCCCCATCAAAGCCCTGGGGACTTGGCCACCCTCAGCAGTGCCTGAACCTGGTCTGCTCCGTACCCCTCTAAGCGTGGGATAAGCATCATCTCCTCACGCTTCCCAGCGTGGGTAACCCTCGGCGGGGAATGGGCGCTCTGCGGCAGCTTGGCTGATGGTCCAGAGAGAAAGCTGCCACTTGGGGTGGTTGGTTGTTTTTTTTTTTTTTTTCCAGCAGCTGATCTCACCCTGTGGGCTCCCTGCCTCTGAGAAAGTGGGATGCGGAAGCTGGGGCTATTCATGCCTTGAGGAGGCTGCCCCAGTTGCCCTGTTGCATTGGGCTGCTTGAACTGTGAATTTTAATTACACTTTGGGATCAATACGGTGGCCTTGGTAACGAGCTTATTGCTGCTGCAGAATCTGTTTACTTCAGGTTGGTGACAGCCAAAGAACTTAGGTGGCCGAGGACATGATGTTCCAGCTTGTCAAACAGGCTGCATTGTAATTCGGGTGAGGCTCCCGCGGTCCTCTGAGGTGGGTTCGGCTTCCCCTTGGCTGCCTCCCGCGGACCTGGAGTTCGCTGGCAGGACCCGTTCGTGCCTGGCGGCGGAGCCTTCTTAATTCAGGAGCCGTGATTTGGGTGGGGGTTGTGGGATTTTGGTTTATCTGCAAGGCGTGGGCCTAGGGAATAGCTCCTTCCAGCCTTCTGCGGGGAGGGAGAAGGTAGGCAGCCTGGAAAAGGAGGTTCCTCAGGGCTTTGCCTTGCTGAAAAAGACATGTTTTGGTTTTCTCCTTCCAGATGGCCTGGGGTGAGGTTCAACCTGTGTCTGCTGTTTTCTGTCTCCTCCTTTCACTTCCTGTAGGGAGCTCCGAGTATTGCACATTCTGTATTGCACATTCTTGCACCGTGGGGGCGAGGCTTGCATCCAACCTGGGCATGTTTTGGAGTGAGAACATCTGGCCAATCCCTGTTGACCTTGGAGCCATCAGCCTCTTGCAGGCAGCGTAGCCTGTGTCTCCCTATGTTAACCAACCCCTTCTCCAAATATTCTCTGAGCTCGCCATCCCCGCAAGGATGTCGCTTGTTACCCTTCCTGCCCCACTTGAAAGGAAGGAGCTTAATTGAATCAACCCTGTTTGCAGGATGGGGTCGGTTTTGCTCTGACGCGAGGAGTCGGTGTCTGGGCCGGTGATGTTTCTCCATCCTGGTGACGATTCCTCTGAATCCTGAGCAGTGAAGAGCCTAAGCTGAAGCCTGGGGTTCCTCTCCGGCCTTGCCTCTAAGCGGGTGCATCAAAATCAAAGTCTTTCCCAGGGCTGAAAATAGTGCGTTGGTAAATGAGAAATGAGCAGCTCTAGGTGATACACTTGTGGAAATAGCGCTGCGAGGGGCTTTTGGGGGTCAGCCAGGGCAAGCAAGGGGTATGGGGTGGGTGTTCTGGTGATTTTTCTGACTGTGTGGCTGGTTTCCCTGACTCTCTGGGAGGTATTGCAAACAGGCTGCTCCTGTTTCAATGCTGATCCTGCCAGGCATTTTTCCCTTAGAGCCGTGGCATAGGGGTGGATGGAGGGTCTGCTGAGTGTAGCTGGAGCCTTGTCCCGGTGGTGTTTGCTATATTGGCCTCTTGAAAGACCAAAAGGGGTCTTGAAATGCTGTGATTCTGCAAGCCAGTTCTGGGGGAGAAAAGGAGGCAGGTGGATTGTGCAGCTGTGGCTGTAGAGGAGTTTTCTAATTTAAAAATCAATGCTAATGGAAGATGATTCCTTATCAGCTATTGCACACAAACACATTTCTATTGGCTTCCAGCTCCAAAGCAACCAGCCAGGCCGTTAGTCCTTGGGCTGCCCCGCGAGTATTTAACCCACAGTCCTGTCCATGCAATGCTCCCAGCAAGGTAACTCCAATTAATACCAATTATCCTATTGCCCAAACACTTGGTGTGCCAGAGGCGCACAGCTGGCTGGGTGCTGCAGGTCCACCCATAGGTGAGAAGTCTGGGATGTCTTTAAACCGATTGCTTTTTGCGCTGCGGGAAGCGATGTTTGCACGCCTGGGTAGCTGCGCTGGGCTTGTAGGGTTGACCTGCGCAACGTGGTGGGAGCTCACTGTCCTTAAGGATCCCAGATACCGGACTGCTGCTGTTCCTGCTGTGAGGAAGATATCCCTCTGCATGACAGCCGGGAGCAAGCCTTTGCTTCGATTCCTGCAGTCTAAGGACGAGATTCCTGCAGTCTAAGGACGAGATGCGTTATCTGCTGGTGGGGAGCTTTCCCTCTGCTTTTGCTGGAGGCAGTGCACCTTTGACCTCAAGGTGTTTATAAGGCAGTAGTTATTCCCAGTTACTGTTTAACAGCTGGGCACTCGAAATCACATTTATTTTATTTAATCCCGCTTTCTGTTTATTTTTCCTTTAACTAGCATTTACAGTGATTCCCATGATGACCGAAACCTTGCAGTGGTTTCCAGCCTATTAACCTTCATAATGGGTCCATTTTCTTACTGGTGTTTCTTCTTCTCTGCCAAGCTTTGGGGTTCGTGTGAATGTACTTCATTCCCCTCTTGTACTCATGGAAACTTTGGGGCTTTTTTTCCTTCCCAGTGTTTTACCCAACCAGCCCTTCTCTGCCGGTGAAGGATGGAGGCTGGTATCAGGGCTTGGCCGGTTTACTTTGCCAGGACCTCAGTGCCGTTTATTTCCTTGTCAAGAATGGTGTAAAGGTTTCCAGGCAGAGATCTGGCTGCAGTTCCTGCTCAGGGAGTTGGCGGGGAGAGTGCCAGCCAGGTCTCTGCCTCTCCGGGAAGAAAAACCTGCCCTGTGAACCCTCTGGGGGCTAGAGGTACAGAGCCAAGTTGCACAGAATTCAGCACTGATCGTGCTTCCATCCACAAAAAACAGCACCCTCGGGCAGCTCTTCCCAGCTATGTTGTCCAAGCAAAGCACTTTGAGGTTTCTTCTGAAGGTTTGGGTTGGGGGAACCATCAGGTGAAAGCCCTCCTGTTGCAAAGGCCACACCGGCAGCAGAAGTGGGTCGTGTTCTTCCGTACAACATCTCCAGCTGGGGCTGTGCCACCTCTAGCTCTCCCCAGGGCCCTTGGTGCTCTGCCAGTGGATGTGGAGGAACAGAAGATGCCTGCTGAGCACCCGCCTGCCAGCCTGCTCCTCCAGCATTCCTGTGGCATGGTGGGGCTGGAGCCATGGGCACTGCTAATGCACCACCACCACACACACGCCCCCCCCCCCCCCCCCCACTGCCTATGCCTGGCCTTGTGCTCTGGCTGGGGTATCTCTTGCTGCTGAACTGGTTTGGATTGGGAGTCTGGTTGTCCTATGAGTTTGGTTGCAGCCTCGTGTGAATTCACGCAGCCGCTTGTCACCAAGGTGTGTGTTGGCTCACTTGGCCGGAGCTCGGAGCTGGTAAAATGGGGTGGTTTATGAACTGCGTAGCTGAATCCACCTCAGAAACTTCCCCTTGCTAGTGATTTGGGGGTGAGGATGATGAGTGGTCAGGGTGGGAGCCTTACTGATCCTGATGTCCCCATCCCTCTGCTCCAAGTACCTGATTTTTCCTTTCCTTCAATCCTTACGGGATGCTGTGGTCCAGAAATACCCCTTCAGGGCTGGCTACCTCACAGGAGGGGAACCTTAAGAACATTTGTGTCCGCCTTGCCCATTTCCACCCCAAAAATACATGTGTCCTTTTGGGTTGTGGAGCAGGAGCTGTGTCCTGGAGGGCTGAGGACTACGGTGGGTTCCCTGCTCTGTGTCTAGATGCTGTCCTGTGGGAGCAGGGGCTTGGCTCTCCCAGCCTGGAAGTGGGGCAGAAGGGGTCTGAGGACAGTGACAGCCAAGTCCTCTAAACAAACCAAGCACCCTGGCATGGCCACGCTGGCCATTCCCCCGGCCGTGGCAGGATGGCCACCAGCCCCGGGGCCAGTGCAGGGGAGAGACACTGGGAACCTGCAGCGAGTGGGCTTGGGGGGGCTTCAGCCCCTCGTCCCAAGGGAGGCACGTGCGGTGGGAGGCTGTGGATGGCTTTGGGGAGGGCTCATTTCTCCTGGTTGGGAAGCATGGGGTCCCCTGTGGGACCCAAGTGGTTGCAGAAGCAGAGCCTGGAAGAGTGCTATCCCTTCTCTGAGGAGGTGACACAAGCAAACCTGCTACTACTCTCTTCTTTTTGACCTAGAATAGAAAAAAAAAAAAAAAGCTTCATGCTGGTTATCTCCCCTCCCCCTGCTGATGCATGGCTGGAGACCTCAGCCTCTGGGCCGCTTCTTTCCTCCCCTCGCTGCTGCATTGACTGAAGGTGCTGGCTCACTTCTGCAAATAAGTGGATTAAAACAAGTTGTCCTTTAGAAATGCCCAAACTCATCAGCCTGGCAGGACACAGCTCCTCCTGAGAAGGTGGTTGCAGCTCCCTGGGAGGAAACGATCCTTCTGCAGATAACAAATCCTCGGCGTTCGAAGCCTGGGTGTGTGAAAGTGCCCATCATCTTCAGGTCTGCAAAACTCAGCCTTGGTGCAAGCCGCTGATCATGTCTCATGTGTGAGTGGGGCTGGCGAGCAGGATGAGTGCTGATCCGAGCTGTAAAGCAGTTGTAAAGCTGTAAAGAAAGTCTGGTTGAATTTCTGGGCATGACAAAGAAACGATGAACTTAAAAGACAGGGCACGTCAGGGCTGCCTTAGCAGCGTGGGTAACCAGCAGTGCCCTCCCAGCCTCTGCCAGAGGGTTTTTGTTTGGGAGAGGAGATTAAATAAGGGGAACTGGCTGCCCTGAATAGTCCTGATCTCTGCTGCTTTCTGCAGTCAAAGGAAAGGTCTCAGGACCCTGGATCCTTCCAGGCTTTCCCCTGGGAGGGCAGAAGTGGATTAAAGAGACTTTCTCGCATTCCAGGTGGTTGTGGTGGGGTGAGAACATGTTCTGCTCTGATTTTGCTGTTTCTTGCTGCTGCATCATCACGTCCATGGATGGTGGTGGAGGGAATTTAGGAGGCTGGAGGGTTTTAGGTGGTTCGCTGCTTCCTTCTTGTCTTGGGTGATGTGCAGAGCCTGCTTTTGTACCCACCCCACCACTTAGTCCAGGACAGAAGCGGCTGTAAGGGCATTTTTTTTTTTTTTTTTTAAGCTGTTGTGGGTGTGCCATCACTTGCATTGTCCTTAATGAAAAATAATAATTAAAAAAAAGGACTTGCTAAGGCAAACGTGGTATTGGTAAGATGGGAGCCTGAAGCTGCTCCCTGGCACGTGTCCTTTCCCCTGTGGAGCCTGCACCTCAGTGAACCGGGTCAGCATGCGGCCCTGGGGATGGCTGTGAGTTGGTGGATGCTTTCCAAAACCTCTTCATCCTCCTTCCGCAACCTGCTCCGCTGCCGTCCCCCGAGGCCGAAGAGGATGCGATCGGGGCTGTAGCGTGGTGAAGGAGCTTGAGCATCCTCTCTGCAGCCGTTCAGGAACAGAAAGAGTTTTCAAATAAGAAGTGGGGTTGTCTTTTGTGAGAGGGACTGTGCCTAGCTCATCTGTGCTTGAAGTAAATCCGGCTGGATTTACAAAGTCCTCTGCAGCTCAGAATCGGGTGTGTGTAACTTCTCTTACTCGCTAAGCTCAAAAAAGCTGTGCTCGAGCTGGAACGCTGGGGAAAAATGCAGGATAAACCATTGAGGATGGCACACCCAGCAGTCACGAGCTGCCGGTTCGTTTCGATGGTAGCAGTCCGGATCTGGGATCTGTTTGCTCTTTCTATGTGGCAATAATTTAAACAAAAGAGGCTGTGTGTGCTGCTGGGTTCGGGGTTCCCCAGCCGCTGTGCCCATGTGTGGGCAGGTACCTTCTAACAGGGAGAAGCTCCTTGAAGCGGACTGTTTAGCTTCATGGTGGTTTTGGGATGTGCTGGGCAGTGCAGCCAAAGAAAGTGGCTGGTGTTTGCCTTGGGAGGACCCAGGGGTCCCTGGCACCTCAGCGGCCGTCGTTGGAAAGTGTTGGATCCGTGTAGGAATGGGCACGGACGTGCCAGATTTCACAAGGGGAGAAAAATGTGCTTCTTTCTGGCTTGGCAGGTGTGACTGGGAGCAGGCAGCGTTCAGTGTTGTTTTGCAAAAACTTGGCTGGAGATGTCAGATCAGGACATCTCCCAAACCCCCCTGTGATATGAGCAAGGAGCTGTTGGTTTGGCACAGGGGTCTACCCAGGACCCTGGCCCCATCCTGTCCTGTAAGGGGATGGTGACGCTGGAAGCCACCCCGGCTCTGTTTCTGTGCAGAGATAGAGGTGCTGTGTTGTTTTGCCTCCTTGGTCATGAATTGCTGGGATGAAAAAATATTTTCCTTGCTCTCAAACCCTTGTGCTCCACCCGGTTGGAAAAGCTGCTTCCATCCAGCAGGATGAAGTTTGGGATGCGATTCGTGATCGTGCTTTCTGCAGCTGGACGGTCCCCATCCCCGTCCCCCCTCGCCGCAGCCAGACTGGCTTCGGTCATCTGCAGCCCCTGGCGGGGGATGCATTCATTCAAATTCCCATGCCAAGCCGAGGGATTACGAGATTTTCTCTGTTGCCTTAATGCAGCTAGAGAGCCCGGCACGTGGAAGGTAACGCAGCCGACGGTCACACGCGTCGCCAGTCGCTTGGGTCGCTTTGCCTGGTGGCAGCACCCGCCGTCCTCCCTCATCTTCCTCTCGGCTGGTTGCCGGATGCCGCGTTAATTTGCTGGGCTAGGAGGGGGTTTGATGTGCGAATGGCGCGTTCAACTCGGAAGCTGCTTGCAATGTTTGATGATAATTTTAGACAGGGCAGATTTTGCTAAGCTGTGGAGTTCAGATGAGCTCTGGTAAAGCCACGGCAGGGATTACTGTAGTTAATTCAGCACTTGGTTTCTTTAGCAGTGATTCTTTTTCCCCTTGGGTTCAAACCCTCTATTTCTAGACCTGCTGTTTCTCCTTAGAAGTGAGACTGTACCCAGGAGCTGGCTCAACACCCGTGGCTGGTCTGCTGATGAGGTTGAAGGTGTTCAGTAGATCTTGGTTGTCTTGATGGTGTGGAGCTGGGGAGCGCAGCAGCCCTCCATCCTCACCCTCTCCTTCCCTTTGCATCCCAAAATTTGCTGCGTGAGACCATCCAGGCAGCACATTTCACTGCAGGGAAGTGCCCTGGCCTGGGGCTCCGGTGTTCTGGCTGCTGTAAGCCAGACAGACACCCACCTGCACCCTGGGCCGGAGCAGCGAAGCCTGGGTTATCTGCTTTTTCCCTCGTGGATTCACCTCTTCCCTGGAAACCTTTCCCTGAGATGGAGAAAATTCCTCAGCTAACACTTTAAGCTGTTTTAATGCCAGCAGCTGTTTTATGGGGCGTGTTTATACCCTCTGGTTTGATGAGTTGCCAAAGGAAGAGCTGGGTGCAAAGGGGTTGAAATCTTACTGTTCTGAAATTGCTGATCGATTATTATTTTTTTTTTAACATTTTTTTTTTTATTTCCGCCCCACCCCAGAAATGGCCATGAGCAATACACCAGCACAGAGGTGCACAAGCCTTTCCCAGGCTGTCTAGCAAAGATTGATCCAAGCCACAGACCTTGAACAAATTCCAGCAATACAATTCCTTGGTTGGGAAACCGCTGTGCCTGCCAGCTCCAGCCCTGCACCCCAAAGACACTGCTGCTACGTGCCTGCTGTTGATGGCTAGAAGTGCTTCTGCGCCTCTTTTATCGCTTGGTACCAGCTCTCCCGGTGGTGCCATGGGTTATGACGTCGTATAGTTCTTCCCTCTGCAGCAAATGACCTAAAACACTCGCAAAACCAAACTTGCAAACTCCATTTAGCATTTTCATTCCTTCCACTAATGCAAATTCATGCAATTTGCGTCAGAATTGCACAGGTGTCTGCTGGGAAGCCTGCTCTGGGAAGCAGATACCAGACTGTAACTTAGCCAGTACAGAGGAGCTGGCTAAAATCCTTTTAGCAGCAGCACCCACAAAAATGCATGGGGTGCTTGCCTGGGTGTGGTGATGGACTTGATCTGGTGCTAGCCCCATTCCTGGAGGGGATGCTGGAGTCACCACCACCCCCCCCACGTGTCCTGCCTTGGACTGAGCAGTGGCTCTCGTGTCCCTGTTCTTCCCGAGCAGAATGCCAGTGCTGCTTTTGGCCCGTCAGCTGGGTTTCTCCAGGAGCCATAGCTCCATTTTACAGCCCCAATAGCTCTGCTAGTGCTGCAGACGCTCCAGACTGAGGAGATTCCTCCTTTCTGAGATGGATCATCTCAACTAAATAGTTTCATTCTTCTCCTCTTGAAAGCTGTTTGCTGCATCAAAGCTTTCAGGGAGCTTTTAGGATGGTTGTGGCATGGAAAACCCCTCCTCAAGGCCACTGTGGCCTGTCTCTTTCCATCATCTTGATTTCTTCAGGACTCTTCTAGAGGTCTCCTGGGTCTGTGGGGATGCTTTGTTAATCCCACTCCCTGCGATGACGTCTCATCCCTGTTAAGTGGCAAAATTAAATCCTGCAGTGACGTGATCAGAGGGAAGAGCTGTGCTGGGGCTCTTTGTCAGGGTCTCCCACATGGCAGTGTGCTGGGGAGGGGGGCATCAGGCTGGATTTGCTGGCGCTTTTCCTAATTCCCTTTTATCTTTGTCATCTTTCTCCTGCAGAAGCAGCAATAAGGCTCTTTGCTGGGTGGTCACACAGGATGAGTGCAGCAGCTGAGCAGTTTGGGGCTCTTTTTCCCCTACTTTTGGCCCACCGCACTTGAATTTGATGAGCCAGTGGTAGGTGCTGGAGCCTTGAGTTGCCTCTGGCTGAGAGAGGAAGGAGGGGTGGCTGTTTTAGGGCTTCTCTTACAATGGAAACATCTGTAATACAGAGGAGACTGAAAGCCAATGCAATGTCAACTACTTTTTGTTGAAATGTTCTCTCTTGCTGAGTTTTCTTCCCCCTGCTTTTAGTGTCGATTTTGGAAGGATGCGCCGTGTTTTTAACCTGCGGGATGCTCTGTTCTTGGGGAAGAGCCTGGAAGCCCCAGGGATCTGAGTTTGTGCTGGGACCACCCCAGCTTTCTCGCTGCTGCAGTTTTGGGGCAGAAATCCATCGGGACCGGTTGGGGCAGGGTCTCTGCGCAGGGTTTGTCCGGAGGGCTGCCCAGTGTTTGTGTTGTACAAGCAGCCTGACTTTCTTGGAGAAGCGTCAGGGAGCTGAGATGGGTTAAGGGGGATGTTTCAGGCCTCGCTGGGTGCTCTTTTTATTTTCAGGTGTTAAGTCTGCCTTACCCTTCTGGTGACAGAGATGATCAGGCAGAGGAGGGGGTTTCATTTTTTGGCATCTGTAGCCACAGATCTATTCCTTGATTCATTTGATGATGGCCGTTTCTGAGATTACAACAGTCAGGGTAGACTGAAGGAAGCCGCAGGCCCGTATAGCCTGGAAAGATGCCGTGCCGTAAGGAGCACCTATTGATTTAGCACTTCTCTTCCTTTGCACTTCTCAGCAAATCCAGTTTGCAGATGACATGCAGGAGTTCACCAAGTTCCCAACCAAGACGGGCCGTCGGTCCCTGTCCCGCTCCATCTCGCAGTCTTCCACCGACAGCTACAGCTCTGGTAGGTCCCAGGCTCCTCGTCCGTGCGTGGTCCTCCCCCAAGTCCAGCGCTGGTGCCACTGTGAGTGTGCTGCTCGTGCAGCATCTCAGGATGCTCCATACTGCTGTGTTGTACTCAGACGTGGAGGGGATAATTCTGGGGGTTCCTGAAGCTCAGGCATTGATTACCAGTTGATAACCCAGTTATCTCTAGAGAACAAGTGTGCAGAATTCCTTCTGGACGTTGGTTTTCCTTAGGAGATTTGTAGTTTGAGCCGTGAGTGTGTGTGTGTGTATGAAAGCTGGGAAGTGAAATGCAGCAGAAACCTGAGGTGCCTGGCCTCCTCAGACCTGGGGTAACATGCATTCCTCTCCTGGCTTTAGCTGCCTCCTACACAGACAGCTCTGATGATGAGGTGTCTCCCCGAGAGAAACAACAAACCAACTCCAAAGGCAGCAGCAATTTCTGTGTGAAGAACATCAAGCAGGCAGAGTTTGGGCGCCGGGAGATCGAGATCGCTGAACAAGGTAAAAGTGAAGCATGGAGTTCGTGGGGCTTGCAGCTGGGTGCTGTGCTTGCTGGAGTCCAGGAGCTGAGCCATGGTCATTCCCGCAACTCATGCTACAGCCTTGGACACACTGTCCTTTCCCCCAGCAAATCAGCAGATTATGTGGGGAAGAGCTAGATGTGACGGCAGACGTTAAAAATGTGTGGCATCTGTTTTCTGACAGCAGCAGAACTTTTGCAGGGTTTAATGTTCTGGTGGCTTTGCATGAGAAACCTCAATGGGCAAAGACATTTTGCAATCAGTGGGCAAAGACAACACCTACAGAGACATGAAAACTGACAGTCCCAAGCCCGTCCCCTGGGGCTTGCGGGAAGCTGAGTTACCGTTTCCAGTGGGGTGATTGGGTAACTTTGCTTTTGGGCTGCTTTGAGACACATGCTGCCAAAGCTGTGGAATAGAAAGATCATCCAGGCACGTTTAGAGCCGCTCTCCTGGGATGTGGCAGCACTGTTTTCATCTTCTGTAGGTGCTTCTCCTTGATGCTGTTCTGCTGCAGGGCTGGTGACTGTTCTTAACTGCCTTTGGGCAGCGCCTGACCCAGACCTCTCTCGTTACATGATCAAGTGACAAATGACACTGGTGTTTTGGTTCCATTTTGGACAGACCTGCCAGGCCAGGGATGAGGAGTTTTCTCCCCAGCTGTGTAATGACTATAGCAAAACCTGTGTGGCTGGATGTAGCCTGTGAGACCCCAGAAGGGACAGCAGCTCTGGCAGAGGGGGGCCTCTCTGCACTAAGCCATCGTTAACCCCCTTCTCTTCCTTTTGCAGACATGTCTGCTCTGATTTCACTCAGGAAACGAGCTCAAGGGGAGAAGCCTTTGGCTGGAGCTAAAATCGTGGGCTGTACCCACATCACAGCGCAGACTGCGGTGAGTGGCTGCTTCTTTGGGGTGTCTGGGGTGGAAGGGACTGGTTGTTCCCTGGGGAGGAAAGTCCCTTAGCTTCCCAGCCTTGGGGTATCAGAGGCAGCACCTCCACTTTTCTGGAAACATTTTGGAAAAGTTCTGCTGCCTGCATTTCCCCAGGGCAACGTTTGCTGGAGCCGCTCTGTTCCTGTCTGCCTGTTGCACGAGGCTGTGCCCGGGGCCCTGCGCCGTGTGCCCATCACCGCTCCCCCGGGCCTGCCGCTCACCCTGCTCTCTCGCAGGTGCTGATCGAGACGCTGTGTGCGCTGGGAGCACAGTGCCGCTGGTCTGCCTGTAACATCTATTCCACCCAGAATGAAGTGGCGGCTGCCTTGGCAGAAGCTGGTGAGTACAGCTGCGCCTAGGGATGCAGTGCCCTTCCAGCCCCTCCTGGCTCTGCAGCCTTGTCGCTGGGGGATGGTTTGGAGCAAGTATCTTTTAGGGAGGGATGAACAGGTCTAATCCTGCTGTGGGCCGCGGTTTGATCTCTGTGTGGCCCTTTGGCCCTCCTGTCCGCGGTTTCCTGAGTTGGCCAAGCAGGAGGGAGCTCTGCCCAGCTCAGCAGATGCCAAGGATGCTCCTCTTCTTCTAGGTGTTGCCGTGTTCGCCTGGAAGGGGGAGTCAGAGGATGACTTCTGGTGGTGCATTGACCGCTGTGTTAACGTAGATGGCTGGCAGGCCAACATGGTAATGAGCCTTCTTCCAGCCCTTCCTGTTCCTCTGGAGTGGTCACTGGGTGCTCCTCACCCCTCTCTGGGGCTGTCCCTGGGAGCCCGTGGGCTGCCTGGGCACCTGCTGGCTTTGCAAAAGCCTCTGAGCCTCTGTTAAAGTGGGGATCCTGGAGAATGGCAGCCGGAGCTGGGTTGGGGGCAGCCGTGAGGGTTGTAGGAGCTGCAGAGACGATGTCCTGAGTTGCTCCCGTGCCACTGGGATGTACCATCTTCTGCTGGAGCTGCCAGCAAGCTGAGAAACTACAAGACCTCTTTCTGCCCAGGGTCACCCCTCTGGGAGCTGCCCCAACAGCTCCTCTCTTGACACAGATCCCATCCACCCTCTCCCACAGAGCAGGAGGGCTCTCTGCGGGGGGCCTTTCCCTGGCTGAAAGCACATGACACCTCTCACTGCCTTGATGCATGGTCCGTGATCACTAATGAAGCAACAGCATGCGTCAGTGGGCCGTGACAGCTCCTGCAGCCTTTCCTCTCAACTCTTTGCTTTCAGGGCATGAATGTTGTGGCGTCCTTCTGATCTCAGCCTGTTTAGTTAGTACTGCCTGTGGTCACGTTTCCAGGCTGCAGAGCAATAGCGGGGGCAGAAAACCTTGTTAGGATCCATCAGCTCCACGCAGGGGGTAAGAAATCCTCTATCTTTTGGAGGAGACCCCAAGTTGCTGGCAACTAGGGGAACCCAGGAGTCCTGGCCCCCAGGCCTCTGCCCAAACAGCCTTCCATTAGTGCCTGAAGATGCTCTCCATCTCTCTTTTTTTTTTTTTTTTTTTTTTCTTTCCCCCCATCCTGTTCCCAGTGAGTGCTTTTCCCAGTGGAAGGCCTGACTGCTCTATGTTTTTCCTTGCCTGTTCTCTAGATCCTGGATGACGGTGGGGACCTGACCCATTGGGTTTATAAGAAATACCCCAACGTATTCAAGAAGATCCGAGGAATTGTGGAGGAGAGCGTGACCGGTGTGCACAGGTGGGAAGTTTGGGAAGGCTGATCTGGACATCCTTTATTGAGTTGCCATTCTCTGCTCTGACCTGCTTGTCCTCTTGCAGGCTGTACCAGCTCTCCAAGGCCGGGAAGCTGTGTGTCCCAGCCATGAACGTGAACGATTCTGTCACCAAACAGAAATTTGATAACCTATATTGCTGCCGGGAATCCATCCTCGACGGGTGAGTCCAACCCTTCTTCCCATCCCCACTTTCACTCTCACACCAGTGGATTTGGCTCCAGCTCCTCTTGAGCAGAGGTTGGGCTCTTTGCTGCTTTGCCCTTGCTGTGTGCTTGCAGGACCTGGTTTTGGGGGGGCTCTTACAGCAGAGCACTGCCCTGTGCCATCAGCGGTGTGCGCTTGACTAATCCCAACACAGGTCTCTCTCTGTCCCCCAGCCTGAAGAGGACCACGGATGTGATGTTTGGAGGGAAGCAAGTGGTGGTTTGTGGTTATGGGGAGGTGAGTTTCATAAGCGGCAGTCGGTGGAGCTGTGAGTCAGCCTCCCCCTGAGCTCAGCATCCTGCTTCTTCCCTGTGCAAAGACCACTTGCCCTTGATATAGGAGCAGATCAAACCTGGTGAGCAATTAGCAGGGAAATCTTGCTGGAACCTGCTGGGAGGCTGGAGAACAAGCATCAGATTTCCCAGTCTGCCCGCAGATTAGCTGGGCTGCAAATACAACAGTTGCTGGGAGCGCTGGCCTTGAATTTTAACTACCCATGGGTGCTCCCATCTGCTGTCCCTGGACAGAGTTCAGCATCCAGCGCGGCTGTCACTGAGCCTGTGACAGAGGAGGTGGAGGGGCAGGCTGCATCTCGCTGGGGGATAATGTTCTGGCAGAGAGGAATCGTGTCACAAACTTGTAAATGATTCTGCCCTGGAAGAGCATGGAGCTGGGAGTTGACACCTTCCCTCCATCTGTGCACTGTCTGCGTGGGTGTTTATCTTCCCGCGCTGCGAAGGGCCTGGCAGTAGCTGCAAGTGCTCGCTTCCCGGCAGGAGCACACTTACTGATTTATTTAGACGCCAGTGGAGCCCAGCTCTGCTCGACCGAGAGGCTGCCCTGGCTCTTGCCCAGGCGCTCCAGGGTGGCATCTGATTCTGATTCTCCAGCAATGAGCCATGCTGGGAGTTGTAGTCTCCGAGGCCTGTCCTGAGTTTTACTGGACTCCTTCAAAACAAGGGAATCCTTCCACCTTCACTGGTTTCCCCTTTGGATGTGGGCTGGAGTCCCAGTTTGCCCTGCCTGGCTGTTTTCTGTAGACCTGAGGTCAGAGCTGAGCGATAAGTGAAGGTGTCTCTGGAGATGTTTCTTGCCTGGCAGCATCTTGCTGCTCAGAAAATGGGGCTGAGCATGGGTACAGCTTAGCCAGGTGTTAGTGTGGGTAAGTGGCGTGGAAAGCCAGACTTCAGTTTATTTTTATGGTGAGGATAGCCAGAGATGCTGTTAGAGGAGCTCTGCTCTCCCCCATGCTTATGTGGGGGGTATGGGATGGAGGATCTGTCCCCTGATCAGTGCAGGGCAGCTCTGAATGCCACAGAAACACTTGGCTCAAAGGCAGGTGGGGGAAGTGCGTGCTTATCCAGGCTGGCTTTAATCTCCTCTTGGAGGAGAGCTCAGAAGGGCTCCTTCAATGCTGGGGGCTGTGCAGGCTGCGAGCATGTTGGTTTTGGAGAGCTGCTGCCAGCTGGTGGCCCTGCTGGAGGCCTGGTGGCCTTGGAGGGGGAGTTGGGCTTGCAGCAGAAGTGCCACTGGCTATTTATGTTGCTGAGCTGCTCCTGGCATCAGGCAAATGGCTGGGACGAGCATCTCCCAGTCCGGGATGCGCTTGGGCTGTTCTAGGGAAGGGGTTATAGCACTTGGCGTGCCCAGTGTTCACCTTCACACAGACGCTTTGCTTTGGCAGGTCGGCAAGGGGTGCTGCGCTGCTCTGAAAGCCCTGGGAGCAATTGTGTACGTCACGGAGATTGACCCCATCTGCGCTCTCCAAGCTTGGTAAGATGTTACATGCTGCTTGTGAGCATCTCTTCATCTGCTTCTGGCCTCCTTCAAACCCTGACGGGGGCTGAAACAGAGGCAGGAGGATCTGTGTGGCTCATGTCTGAGAATAGACATCTGGTTGGGGTGTGATGGGGAAGGGCTGGGGCAGCTTTCAGGGCTGGTGGGGTACCAAGCAGTAGACACTTGCCCCAGCTGCCTTGGGAAGGCTGCTGGAGGGTTCATGCAGGGCTAGCTTTATGCTCCGCATGTTCCCCTGGCTCCTCCAGCATTTGTGAGAGCAGGTTTGACGCCACATCTTTTGCACAGCCCTTCCTCGTGCATCTGGCGTCCCTGGGGGTGTGGAAGGATAGCCTGGCTGCTGCGTGAGCAGTTCGGAGCTGCTGCAGCAATACAGCGCTGAGAGCCCTCCTGGCCTGGGGCAGAGGGAACAGGCTTCTCCTCCTCATCGTGGTCCCTCTCTCCCTTTTTTGCCAGCATGGATGGATTTCGGGTGGTGAAGCTGAGCGAAGTAATCCGTCAGGTGGATGTCGTCATCACCTGCACAGGTAGGGATGGAGAAGGTCGTGGGTGAGCCTTGGAGCAGGCTGAGAAGGAGCAGTCATTCCAAAGCGGGGGTCTCAAGGGCTCTGGGGGAGCTGGGGATGGAGGACGCTTTGCTGCCATGTGCTGCTGGTTTTACAAGAGCAATAGCTGTGCTCTGGCAAGAACTTTTCCTCCTGCCCCCCTAGTCTGTTGTTTGGCCACAGTCCTCAGCCCCTGGGAGGAGGGACATCACCTGTTCAACTTAGTCATTCATCAGTGAATAAGTTGGGACATCAGTCCTGTTCAGTTTCCTCGTCAGTGACCTGGATGAAGGGACAGAGTGCACCCTCAGCAAGTTTGCTGATGATACAGGGCTGGGAGGAGTGGCTGAGTCACTAGGAGCCCGTGCTGCCGTTCAGTGATGCCTGGACAGGCGGTGGAGTTGGGCAGAGAGGAACCCGATGAAGTTCAACCATGGCAAGTGTAGGGTCCTGCACCTGGGGGGGAGCCACCACATGCACCAGTAAGGGCTGGGGCTGACCCGCTGGAGGCAGCGCTGCGGGGAAGGACCTGGGTAGTGCTGGTGCACAGCAACTTGCCCATGGGCCAGCACTGTGCCCTGGTGGCCAAGGGGCCAGTGGGACCCTGGGGTGCATGAGGAGGAGCGTGGCCAGCAGGTGGAGGGAGGGGATCCTTCCCCCCTCTGCTCTGCCCTGGGGAGGCACATCTGCAGTGCTGGGTCCAGTGCTGGGCTCCCCGGTTCAGGAGGAGCTGGGAACTGCTGGAGAGGGGCCAGCAGAGGCTACAAAGCCGATGAGGGGGCTGGAGCATCTCCCTTGTGAGGACAGGCTGCGAGAGCTGGGGCTGTTCAGCCTGGAGAAGACTGAGAGGGATCTTATCGACGTCTACAAAGAGCTTAAGGGCCAGTGTCAGGAGGACGGGGCCAGGCTCTTTTCAGTGGTGCCCAGGGACAGGGGCAACGGGCACAAACTGCAGCACAGGGAGCTCCACCTGAATATGAGGTAAAACCTTCCTCTGAGGGTGACAGAGCGCTGGAACAGGCTGCCAAGAGATGTCGTGGAGTCTCCTCTGGAGACATTCAAAACCCGCCTGGACGCAATCCTGCGCAACCTGATCTAGGTGAACCTGCTTTAGCACAGGGGGTTGGACTAGCTGATCTCCAGAGGTCCTGTCCAGGCTCATTCTGTGATCAGAGGTGTGTGTCCTAAGGGTATTTTGGGGTCTCCTAGAGCCTGGTTGGTTCATGGGACCAAAGATCAGTGTTCATCCCGTGTGTTTCTCTGCCGTCACAGCCAGGTGGGCTCTCATCCTTGTGGAAAGTTGATCTGATGTTGCCCCAAGCTGAGCTGCTGTGACTCGAGCGCAGGGAAGGAGGAATTGGAGGGTTATATTTGCACTGCCTTGGATTCATCTGTGCCCTCTCTGCCTGCAGGAAACAAGAATGTTGTGACCAGGGAACACCTGGATCGGATGAAGAACAGCTGCATCGTGTGCAACATGGGCCACTCCAACACGGAGATCGATGTGGTGAGTCTGCCTGCGGCCTCGATGGCTGTGTCCACCCCCCTGTCCTCCCATGCTGACTCCAGCCTCTTCCTCCTGCTCTTGCAGACCAGTCTCCGGACCCCAGAGCTGACCTGGGAGCGGGTCCGCTCCCAAGTGGACCATGTCATCTGGCCGGATGGGAAGCGGGTGGTGCTGCTGGCCGAGGTGCGCCGAGAGCTGTGCCGCGACAGTGCTTTGGGCCGCTATCACTGCGTGCCAGAGTTTGTAACAGAGATTTAACCAGGTGGAAGGGTGCTAGGAGGAGGATCAGAGCTCAAGAAAGGGTTTCTTGATTTTTTTTTTTTCTTTTTTCTTATTTTTTTTTTTCGTTTTCTTGAGGCGAGGGAGGTACCGTGTACCACATGCAGCCACAGAGGTGCCATCTGGCTCCATTCTTCCGAGCTGGGAGCCATCCCTATCAGCCAAACGCCATCTGCTCCTGGCTTTGGCAGGTTTTCCCATGCAGCAAACTGGCTGGGTGTGCTCTCTTCGCACTTGAGCTCTTCTGGCAGTAGGAGGGACTGGCTCTTTCTAGGGACCACAAAATTTCCCTGCCTTAAAGCTAAGGGTTAGGGTGGAAAATGAGGCAGAGTTTGAATGCTCTGATCGTGTAGGTGGCTCTTGAATCACTGTGCTGGGGTTGCCCTCTGCCCCAGAGGGGGTAGAGGTGAATCCTATCTCAAGATTCAGTTTGGTTTGGTGGCAAATTCAGCTCTCTGCCAACTCCTCCTGCTGTCTCCTAGGGCCGACTTCTTAACCTGAGCTGTTCCACGGTTCCCACCTTCGTTCTCTCCATCACGGCCACCACTCAGGTCCGTAGGCTTCGGGGTGGGGCGTGAGGGGTGGAGGATGCTCCGGGGCTTTGCATGAGCCTTGGGGTGGGGGTGGTTTGGAAGAAGCTGGGAACATGCAGTTGGACGGGTCCTTGGGATGGCACCAGTGCTAGAGATACTGTAGCCACCACCTCTCTGTTGGGATGAGTTAATGGTGGCAGGAACTTACTGGTTTGCTTACAGCTGGGAGAGAGCTTTTAAATGAGCCAGGCTTCATGGCAGAGCTCCTGCTGTGCTGTAAGCCACTGGAGAGCTCCCCTAGCACGGCTTTAAGCTAACCTCAAAGCAGGAGTTTGTTTTGTCTCTGGACTCTGATTTCAACAGCACAAAAAAACCCCGGGGTGAATTTTGGGGATGCGGAGGTCAGTGGTTAAAATGCTCCCCAGCATCAGCGCTGGCTCAGCTGGATGGACGCGGCTTGTCACTGTTTGTCATGACTCTGCCTTTCCAAAGAAAATGGTGATTAAATTTGGCTCCGCTCTGAGATCTGCGGTCGGTGCTGGCTGTGCGAGCAGCAGCCTCGGTCAGGGAGCAATGCAGGAAACCCGCTGGGCTGGAAAGGTGGAGGGGACTGATGGCTGGGGATGGCGATGGTGGGGGAGGGCAGCCATGCTAATGGTGGGAAATTTCCTTGGCTTCATGCTTGTGGGTCCGAACTGCCAGGGATGTGTTTTGGACCTGGCTCTCAGCTGTGTGAAGCGGCACTTGGGGGAGATGCAATTTGCTTGCTGCTGAAGGAGTGGCCGTGGTTTTTTTGGAGTAATGACGCCAGTTTAAAACGAGCAGTCCCTTCGTTTCCGTGTGACGCAGCAGCCGTATGGTTTAAGGGAATTGGATCTGCTCCCGTCTCCTCCATCCTTGTGTTCTGGTTTTCCCTGGGGCATTAAGCCCAGATGGTGCAAAAAGCTGGGTGGCATCCGATCTCTCTGGTCCTCCCCTGGTGGTGGAGGGATTACAAAGACCCGGAGAGGGATGTACCCTTAGGTGGAAGGCTTTCCTCAAGACATTTTGGGAATGGTTGCCCCCTCCCTCAGGCTCCCAAACCCGTCTGTCTGCTGCCAAGAGCTTGGTGCTGTGGTGGGTGCTCAGTGCTGCCCAGCTGGTGGCCGTCCCTGACCGTCCGCGGGCTGTCCCCTGTGCTCTCTGCAGGCTCTGGCTCTGATTGAGCTTTACAACGCTCCCGAGGGCCGCTACAAACAGGACGTGTACCTGCTGCCGAAGAAGATGGGTGAGTGAAGGGAGCCCAGGCTCACTTACCCCCCTGCCCTGCAGTTTTGTGTGTCAGGAGAAACTCAGACCTGGTCTGGAAAAAACTTCCAGGGAGAGGAGGAGTGCAGGGAAGCCATCAGAGGCAGCAAGCAACCTTGAAATACGTGCAGGTGGTTTGATTTATTTTCCTTAACGTTCTACAGCGTGGCAGGCATCCCTTATCCTGCAGCCTGCCTGCTCCAAAGCTGTTCGTGCAACCTTTGTGCCTTTTGGTGCACATCCAGCCCTGCTCAGCACCAGGGCTTGTGCTCAGCTCTGCCATCAGCTTACGTGGTGGTGAATCCGTGGGGCCAGATGGCAAGGGCTGCCTAGCCAGACCCAGCGTGTGGCCTGGCCCTTTTCATGCCATATGATGAGTCCATACATCACGCCCCTGGCAGTGCAGCGGGGGGGGGTGTGTGCGCATCCCCTGATCCCCTTTTTCCTCTTCCCCCCTTCCCAGACGAGTATGTCGCCAGCTTGCATCTGCCTTCATTTGACGCCCACCTGACAGAACTGACGGACGATCAGGCGAAGTACCTGGGACTCAACAAAAACGGGCCTTTCAAACCCAATTACTACAGGTCAGTGCTGGCTGGGGCTGGGGGCTGCCCTCTCCCCACCCAGTGGGTGCCGTGGGGGCATCCCCTTGCCCTGGGCCAGCATCGGCTCCCAGGAGCTGTGTCCCCAAGCACCCATGGCCTCACTGTGTCCCCTCCTTTCTCTCCTAGATACTGACGGACCATACCCATGAAGGACCAGACCACACAAGGCAACATTAGAGAGATTATTTTTAAAGATAATTTTTATTTTGGTTTACCTTTTTCTTTTTTTTTTTTTTTTTTTAACCAACCAAGGAACCTGTTTTTACATTTATCAGATTTTAAGGTCACTTTTTTTTCTTTTCTCTTTCTTCTTAGTTTCACCCTTTTATGTGATCACATCTCTGTCTGATCTTGGCAGACAACCTGGGATTCGCTTCTTGCTTTCATGTGGCTGAAGCCGCCGGTGGCTCCCAACCCTGGCTCCCGGAGAGGGTTTTCCTTTCCTGATGTGCCAAGGGCAGTTCATTCCTGCAGCGATGTTTTGGGGTTGTTTTTGGTTTTTGGGTTGTTTGTTTTTTTTTTTTTCACCTTTCCAGCCTGCGTTAGTCTCGGCCGGGATCCCTGCAGATACGGAGATGCTGTTCTACCTTATCTTACGTTTCTTTCTTTGTGTGGATTATCTGCAACTTCTAAATTGCCTTAAAGAGCCCAGTTTTAGCTGCTAGATCCCTGCTCCTAGCGCTGCTTGGGAGCAGAGTGGCGCCTGCTGGCCACCTCGCGAATGGGTGACTGTCCCCAAGCCCGGCCAAGGTCCCTGCGCTGAGGTGGCCCAGGTTTGGTGGTTGCTGGCCCAGGTTTGGTGGCCGGCTGGGTTACGGGGGAGTTCACTGTTTCAGGGTGCTAATCTGAATTCGGATGGGGGTCGCTTACCCAGCATTATCCTCATCTCTCCTAGGTTTGGTTTGTTTTTTTTTTTTTTGATTTTGGGTTGTTGTTTTTTTTTTTAGTCAAACCGCACCTTAATTGAGTTAAAAACATTTTTTTTTTGTTTATTTGTTTTTTCCTCTTTTCCTTTTTGATCCTTAAAAGAGATGTTTTAAAGCAGGGGGGGAAGTGTCAGGGATGCGGCTGCCTGCCGAGTCCGGGCGCTTGCTGCATCTGAATGGCTCCAGCTCCCACCTAGAACCATGGGGTGGTTTTAAAGGGTGTCTGGGGTTTTGGCTTTTTAGTTTTTTGGGGTGTTTCACTTGTTTTGAGACAGATGCAGAGATGAGCCTTCCCCATACCCCAGCCTGGGCCCTCTGCACCGCAGACCCCTGCGCAAAGCCCTCTGCTCCCTGCTGCTGTGCCGGCCCTCGAGCTGGATTGTCTCAGCTCTTCCCTGCCCTCTCGCAGTGCGTTTCAGCCACTCATCGCAGCCTCCATCCCCTTCCCCATCCTTGCTGGTGATGTGTTTCTCTTTTCCATCTCTTGCAGCTTGTCCCGGGATGGGGGAAGTTCCTTGCAACCCAGTGAGGTTTCTCTTGGCATTTTTTTTTTTTTTTTAATCTTCCCCAGATTGCCTCTTTCTTCCCCCAGCCAAGGCCAGAGCACGGAGGGAAGGAGGACCCCCGTTGCCTGCCCTGCCAGCATTTCCCGGTACAAGGATAATGGAGATGCTGTGGTACCCGTGACCACCGGGGCTGCTCCTTCACCTCTGGCCACCCCATCCCATGGACCAGGGATATGCTGCCTTAGTGCCGTGGGGGTGGGTCCCTGCCGGGGAGCTCCTTTGAGGGGATGGGAAGAAAACGGGAGGGGATGCTCGTGGCTTGGATCACCCTCCTCTTTTCCCCTCTGCCTCCTTGTCCTTTGACTATTCCCCTTTCTCACCCTGGACGGTCACTTGCTGTCCCCACAGATTTCGGGGACCACCTGTCTTGCAGGGTCCCCTCCGGCATCCCTCAAACTTCACGGGGGACTCATGCCTGGCTCAGTGAGCCGGGTGGGTGTCTGCAGGGAGGGAGCAAGAGTGTTCCCCCCTTCCCTGTGCTTGGGGGTCACAGGCCCCCCCTTTCCCACCCACGTTAGGGGCGAACCTTGGCATAAGGGCTCCATCTCTGTATAAGCCATGTTGGGGGGGGAGGGGGGGGAGCCCGGGGATGGCGGTGGCAGCATCGGGCTGGGAGGGAGAGGTTTATTTTGTATATGAATGATTTTTAATGAATGCAATATTAATCCTTGCAGATGAGCAATAAATCGTTAAAGTCTAATTAAAACTATTAGGAAAAAGGAAACGCTTTTGCTTGTGGGCAGTTTATTTGGAAGGGCGAGCGAATGCAATCCTTTGGGAACCCTGAGTTGTGTCTGAGGCTGGGGATCAATTTGGCAGCCCCCAGATGGGCTTTGGGGCCCCCCTGAGCCCCCCAGTATCACGTTTTGGGGTCCAACCCCCTCTGGGCCCTTTTGCTTGCGGTTTAACCCCCACCAAGGCCCCTCTGTTGGGGCCCGGCTCCCCTCCGAGCCCTGTCAGCCCGCCGCTGTTTGGGGTCTCGGACCCCAAAGCCCTTTGATTTGACGATTCACTCGTTCCAGGCCCCCCTAGTTTGGGGTCTGGCCCTCCAGTTTGGGGTCTGGCCCCCCGGGGCGGCCCCGCCCCTTCCTGCCCCTCCCAACATGGCGGCCCCCAGCGCCCAGCCGGGGCGGGCGGAAGTGCCCCTCCCAACATGGCTGCCGGCGGCGCCCTGCCACCCCGAAGATGGCCGCTCGGGGGCCGGCCGCCGCGCCCTCTGTGGCCGCCGGGGGCGGGCGGTGACGCGGCCGGGCCGGCGGAGCGGCGGGGCCGGCGGGCGGAGTCACAGCGCGGCCGCCCGAGCGGGCGCAGCCCCTGCGGTGCCACTCCCAAGATGGCGGCGGCGCTGCCCCGGCTCTCCCTGCCGCTCCCGCGAGAGGGGGGGGTGAGTCCTCGCGAGAGCTCGGCGCGGCGGAGGCGGCCGACATGGAGCCGGGCGGCGGCGCGGGGGGCGCGGGGCCGCTCCCCGGTAACAACAAGGCCCGCGGAGGAGCGGCGCCGCCCGGCAAGGCCCGCGACCTGGGCCGCCCGCCGCGCAAGGACTCGGAGGTCAGCGCCGCTGCCGCCGGGCCCGGCTCCGGCTCCGGGGGGGGGGCGGCCTTCCCGGGCGGGGCGGGCCGGGCCGGGCCGCGTCCTCCTCCCGCCGGGGACCCGGGGCCTGCCCGCGGGCTCCACCGCCCGCCTCAGCCCTGACCCGGGCTCCGCCTTCCCCCGGGCCGGGCCTGAGCCGGCCGCTGCCCCTGGAGCCGGGGCCTGGCACTGCGGGGCCTGGCGCGCCAGCAGCCGGGGCCGGTGGCCGCTCCCCGCCAGGCCCGCTCGGTACCGGGCTGCCCGGGCCGGTGCCGTTCCGCCGCCTCTTCCCGCCGAGTCTGGCTCGGTCTGCGCTGGCCGGGGCGTGCGGCTGGCTCTGGTCCCAGCCCCCCGGGGCACCGGCCACCCCGCTCCCAGGGCAGCCCTGGGCTCTCACCGCCCCGCCCGGCGCCTCTCCCAGCCCCGTCCGCCGGTGCCGGCCCGGTGCGGCAGTGAGCGGGCCGCGGTGTCAGGTCCCCTGCGGCGGGTCGGTCCCGCTGTGGCAAGAGGTGACCGACCCCTCCAGGGAGGCACCGAGAACGCCCCCTGCGCCGTGGGGGGCCCGGAGGGTTGTGTGGGGCAGGGTGGAGCTGATGGATCCTATGTCTTTGCCGTCGTGTTCCCTGAACCCAGTTTAATTCCTGGGATGGCCCTAGAGCCGTCGGCTTCCAGGGGTGTCCCCCCCAGCGTGGGGACGCTCCCTGAGGTGACACAAGAGGGCCGTGAGGTCTGTGGGTGCTGGGGAGCAGCCCCCCAGCCCCACAGAGTGGCACAGACCCGTTGCCCTTTGGAGGAGCTGGTGGGTCGGATCAGCCCCTTGCTGAGGAGTGGGCGCCCTGGGGTGGGGAGGGTTTTGCGGTGGGTCCACGTGGGTGACTTAAAGGGAGCAGGTGTTTTGTGCTCTAAGGCTTCTGGATGTTTTTCCAGTCTTGGAGTTGTTGCGGTCTCGCTATTTGCATCTGCTGGCATCACTCCGATCGGCACCGGGTGGGGGATAGCCCAAATTTTCACACATCTCTGCAAAATGGGTGAGCTCTGAGAGCCGCCTGGTCCCGCATAACCTGCTTCCCACCCTGAGATGAAACGTTCCCTGCCTCCTGCTGTATTTTTTGGCCTTTTGGGGCTCCTGGAGTGTTTTAGAGGTGGTGCAGTGGCAGAGGCTGCCCACCGGCAAAGCGCAGCATGGCTCAATGCGGCGGAGCTGTGATGGAGATGCAGGAGGTGGGTAGGAGTTGCCTTGGTAACGTTTACGCTGCTGCGGGTACATTTTTGGGCTCAAACAGAAGATACAGTCCTGGATTCGCGGGAGGATGAGGTGAATTGGGAATATCTTGGGGATTTTGGTTTTCCTCAAAACCGCTGCAATTTAACTGAATTCTTCCTCTGCTTTCAGGGCTATTCGGAGTCCCCAGACCTGGAGTTTGAATATGCAGATACCGACAAATGGGCGGCAGAGCTCTCTGGTAAGGATCTCATCTTGATAGATCAATTAATCAGCCATGATTTTCTTTCCCGGTGGTGATTAAAGCAGCTCTGGCAATGCCAGTATCGCTCCATTCTTGTCCTTAAACGCCTTTTTCATGTTAAAAGGGCAGTGATACTGTCTAATTAATTTTTTTCAGCCTTATGCTGGATGTGTTTTTTGCATTTCCCTAATCTTGGGTAGAACTGCAATTAATGTAGCTGAGTTGCAGCTTTCTCTGGCGGCTCAGTGCAGGTTGTTGGAGATTTTCCTCTGTGCTCTTTTGGCAGAGCTGTACAGCTACACAGAAGGGCCGGAGTTCCTGCTCAACCGCAAGTGCTTTGAGGAGGACTTCAGGATCCACAGTAAGACCCTTCTTTTAGACCTCTGGGGAGGGACAGGGGTCTCCCGAAGGAGACGTGGGGATTGGCGCGTTAGCACTGCGTCAGAAAGCTCGAGCTGTGCACTGGTAATCGTCAGGCGGTTTGTACTGGAGACCTCATTAGTGTGCGTGGGCTGGCCTTGGAGCGCAGCTTGCTGCCTCCAGTGTGCTCAGCATTTGCTGATGTTGGTGTCCGAAGTGGTTCGTTGGCGCTGGGACAGCTCTGCTGGAACATACTGGCATCAGCAAGAGCATCCAGCTTGTTCCCCATCAGCTGCCAGCGCTGGTTCAGATGGATGTGATTCATCTAGTCGTCTGGTGGAAGGCAGGAGACGGTCCCTCCGGGCCGATCACACATCCCTGGGCGTTACTCCCAGAAGCACAGTGTTCCCTGAAGCAGCCCGGTTTTCCCTCATGCTGAATCCTTTTGAGCTGTTCCTGCAACGTTTGTGTCCGGGGCTGGCAGAGGTGCCCCATGCCCTCAGCCTGCCCGCTTTGACTTTTCAGTGCGCGACAAGAAATGGACCGAGCTGGACAAGAACCAGCACCGCACCCACGCCATGCGGCTTCTCGATGGGCTGGAGGTCACCGCGCGGGAGAAGAGGCTGAGGGTTGCCCGAGCCATCCTTTATGTTGCCCAAGGTGACGCCGGGCCTCTGCCCCTTTATTTTTCCCGTTGCTAAATCCAGATAATGGATTGGAGGCGATCAGTTTAAAGTATTTTAAAATCATTTTCTTTCCTTGTATTTTTTAATTTTACCTGGGGTGTCTGGAATGAAGCTAGTTCTCATGGGAGGCAGACAGTTTATAGGAGATTGGTTCAAAATTTGGCCCACTTCCCTGTGCTGTGCCGGCTCTGCCAGATCTCGATTGCATTCCATACAAGAGCGCAGTTCCGTCCTCTGCATCTGACTTTCACCTTAAAATTAAGGCTGTGGGTTTTATTCCCTTTGCAAAATGCGCTGGTGGTGTGGGAGGGCCTCGGGATCCCTGCAGAGGTGGGATCCAGCGAGGGTATCATTGCAGGCACGTTTGGGGAGTGCGGCTCCGAGGCCGAGGTACAAGCTTGGATGAGGTATAACATCTTCCTCTTGCTGGAAGTGGGGACGTTCAACGCTTTGGTGGAGCTGCTCAACATGGAGATTGAGTGAGTACTGAGGGAAGGCGCTTCAGAAATGGCTCTGGAGCTCCTTGGCAGGAGTTTTCCCAGTCTGTGGCAGTCCCATTCCTGGTTTGCCTATCCCTAATGTGATTCCTGCAGCCACTGGAACGACTCCCGCTGTTCTGGGTGGATACGTAGTGTAGGGTTATACCTGATTTATACAGAAATGTGCTATGAGCTCTGCTGACTGGCAGCAGATAGGGACAGGTCTGTTCCTCCTCCCTCGATTGCGCTGTGAGCAGGGGGCTTGCTGCGGTGGTATCTACTCCAGGGTTTGGCGGTGGTGTGTGGGTTACCTGTGGCAAAGTTAAGCTGCCTCCAAAGGCCCCTCTGAGGCCGTTTTCCCTCCGCAGTAACAGCGCGGCTTGCAGCAGTGCCGTGAGAAAGCCGGCCATCTCCCTGGCTGACAGCACGGACCTGAGGTATGGAGCAGGGCTGGGGAGAGGGGATGCTCTGGGGTCGAGGAGGGGGATCCAGCTGCTCGTTCCTTTGGCAAGCTGAGACGGGCCAGTTGGCACCGGAGGGTGTCCCAGGGCTGTCCCAGCTTCTGCCCCGGCTCTGTGAGCATCGTCAGGCGTGCTCAGGTCGGCAGATGTCCCTTGTCCTTGGCCTACACAGCAGGCATGTGGCTGCTTGGGGACATGAAAGCAGTGAAGTATGGGAAAGCAATTTTTTGCCCCATTTTGAGTTGCAGAGACCTTTTTCCCCAGTGCCTGAGCACCGATCCCCTGGTGTGGAGTGGGTGCATGGAAACCAGCTGTGGTCTGGGCAGATCCAGCCTCCCCCCAGAGCCCTGGGTGCCGGTGGTGCCTCCATAACTCATCCCAACCTTTGGTGATTGGCCCAACCTTCTGCTTTTTGCAGGGTGCTGCTGAACATCATGTACCTGATCGTGGAGACGGTTCGGCAGGAGGCGGAGGGGGACAAGCCCGAGTGGAAGAGCATGAGGCAGACCTTCCGAGCAGAGCTGGGTGAGGACCAGGTGCCTGGGGCTTGATGGGACAGAGGTTACAAGGGCTGAAGAGCAAGAGAGTGAGATGGGCTTTGGCTCTAGGCCTCGGTTCATAGGGACTGGCAGCACTGGGTTGGTTGCTGCTAGGCTGAACCTTGCTGGTGAGGTGAGGGGGGGATGGGCAGGGGAAGCCACTCAGCCTTTTGTGCTATCTGGGTGCTCTCCCTGGGGAAAAAAATGTCAATAGTGGGGCTGTTGTTTCCTCTCAATGAGAGGTAAGAAATTAGGGGAGTTTACAAGGCCTTGGAAAGGAAGAGAGGAGCTGTCTGGGGTGGGATGAGGATCTTGGAGAATAGAGGGTGTGAGGGTGCAGGGGCTGGTGGCCCTGGCAGTTGGGGTGAGGACAGGGATGAGGAATGCCTGCTGATTGCTGCCATGTGGTTCCAGGAGCCCCTCTGTACAACAATGAGCCCTTCTCAGTCATGCTCTTTGGGATGGTGACCAAATTCTGCAGCGGCCACGCTCCACACTTCCCCATGAAGAAGGTGCTGCTCTTGCTCTGGAAGGCTGTGCTGGTAAGGAGAGGCTGTGGGGTGTGCTGACACGTGTCTTGCGGTTTGGCGTTTGGCAGAGGAACAAGTTCTGCCCTCGGAGCTGGCTGTAATTGCTCCATCCTCTTTTTCTGGCGTTTAGCCGAGTAGATTGCACCCTATTAAACCCACCCCTGGGTTTCATCCCGTAGGGGAGCATTGGATGTCGGTGTCTGGAGCTGGATACAAAGGGATGGACCCAAAGCAAGGTCCCTGTCTGGGGTCTGCATGAAAGAAAAGGTCCAGACACTTCGGTTGCGAATGTCTGAGCACCCTCCTGTCCCTTTGGCCTTTCACAGTGACAAGAGCAGCATGGGGATGGGCAGCTCTTCGTTTTACACCCTGGGGGAAGGATTTGGGACGGGCAGGTGGAGGTGGCCCTGGCGCCAGGTGTTGAGGGGTCCCCTGTCCATGCTCAGGGTGCTGTGGTCTCCCTTGCAGTGCACTCTGGGGGGCTTTGAGGAGCTCCAGAGCATGAAGGCAGAGAAGCGGGAGATCCTGGGCCTCCCGCCGCTCCCGGAGGACAGCATTAAAGTGATCCGCAACATGCGAGCTGCCTCCCCGCCTGCGTCCGCCTCCGATCTGATCGAGCAGCAGCAGAAGCGAGGCCGGCGGGAGCACAAGGTGAGGCTGGCGCAGGGAAGCTGGGGACAGGGACGTTACTGGGGGCATGGCTGGGGTCGGGGCACTGATCTTGGAGCAGCTTGTCCCCGGGATATTCACCTGTCTGCCCTTCTCTCTCCAGGCCCTGATTAAGCAGGATAACCTTGACGCTTTCAATGAGCGAGACCCTTACAAAGCTGACGATTCCCGTGAGGAAGAGGAGGAGAACGATGACGACAACAGCCTAGAAGGAGAGACCTTCCCCCTTGAACGTGATGAAGTGATGCCTCCGCCCACCCAGCATCCCCCCAGCGACCGCATCACCTGCCCCAAGGGGCTGCCCTGGGCCCCCAAGGTCCGGTGAGTCCGTGGGGCTGACCTGCAGGGAAAGCTGGAATACGCTGTCGAAAAACCAGGCTGTTCAATGTTGAATACTTCAACAGGGGTGTGGGGAAGATGTTGGGGATGGGGTGGTCACTTTGGTGCTGTTCCCTTGGTGGGGTGGGCTCAGCACCATCTCCTTTATCCGACCACGAGGCTTTTGTTGATGCCCTGTGCCTGGGCTGTGGTGTGCCAGGTGGACAGCAAGATGTGACTCTTCCCTTTTTCGCTTTGCTCAGAGAGAAGGACATTGAGATGTTTCTGGAGTCCAGCCGCAGCAAGTTCATTGGCTACACGCTGGGCAGGTGGGTTCCCGCAGAGCCAGCCTGGGGGGCTGCTGGTTTTGGGGGGTTCGTGGTAGAGGCTGCTGGTGTGGGGGCTGCCATTGCCCTCTGCTTGGCAGCAGAGAAGTCCTGAGCTTGCTGGCTGCTTCCTGGGTGGCGTGGTGGTCTCTGGCCCGTGCATGGGTGGCTTTCAGGTTTGCTCCTGCCTGCACCCAGCCTGGCTCTTTCCCTTCTCTCTAGTGACACCAACACCGTGGTGGGCTTGCCCAGGCCCATCCACGAGAGCATCCGAACCCTGAAACTGGTGAGTGCGTTGGCAGCAAATTCCTCCAGCCGCTGCCGCTGTGTTGGGTGCCCCTTCCCCGTACCCCTGCATCAATCACAGGTCAGGGCCAGTGGTGCATTTTCCTGACCCCTCCCCAACATGCTCAGCCCCATGACGGGAGCAGCCTTAAGTTTTCATGCCAACCCCGATCTCCCAGGCTGGCTGAGCCCCTTTCCTTACTGGCTTCATGCCTTTTTTACTGGGGTTGTCCCAGAGGTGAGGCGGGTGGCCAACACCCTGCCCATCAACGCCGGTTACCCACTGGAGCAGGAATAGCAGGGTGGGACTTAAAATTATGATGGGACTGGGCTGGGGCTGGTGGCATCGATGGGGTGGCCCGTGCTGTGAAGCCCTGTGCTCTTTCTGTGCAGCACAAGTACACGTCGATCGCAGAGGTGCAGGTGCACATGGAAGACGAGTACCTGCGCTCCCCGCTCTCTGGAGTGAGTGTGGGGATGAGGATGGGATGAAGATTTTGGGCTGGACGTTGAGGACACTGTTCTGCCAGGCCTTTTGGCTTTTGGCAGGGCTGGGGGGTTTGCTGAAGGGCTAGGAGGAGTGATTTCTCTGGGGCAGAGGGTGGGGTGTGTGAGGAGGCTTCGGGCAGGTGCCGAGGGTGTCCCATCCTTGGGGTTGGACGACCTTGGGCTGAGTAAGGCGCGTGGCACTGGTGGCAGCTCCTGGTAAGAGGTTTTTTGGTCTTCCCTGGCACCAGGGGGAAGAAGAAGTGGAGCAAGTCCCTGCGGAGATACTGTACCAGGGCCTCCTGCCAAGCCTGCCACAGTACATGGTGAGCTGGGGTGCACTGGGGGTCCGTGGGCTCAGTGGTGGGGGCCTCCTTCCACTGCTCCCTCCATCCCTTTCCAGTGGTGCCCCCAGGTTTTCTTCCCTCCCCACATACGTTACTCCCTCCTGCTGTGGGGAGAGGGGCCTGTGGCCAGTCCTCCTGCTCCCATACCCTTTTCCATCTCTCCCTTCTCCCCAGATCGCTTTGCTGAAGATCCTCCTTGCCGCAGCCCCCACCTCCAAAGCCAAGACAGACTCCATCAACATCCTGGCAGACGTCTTGCCGGAGGAGATGCCGTGAGTGACTGTGGAGGGCGAGCAGAGGTGCTGGGTGGTGGTGGGGAGGGAAGGGGGGGTGGGAGGGAGCCAGGCAGGGTGGTGTGGTTTGGGCTGGGGCTTTGCTGAGGCCTCCTGGGTGATCTGACCATCCGCTGCTCGGTGGTGTGCCAGGAATCGTGCGTTGCCAGGGGAGCTGGATGCTCAAGAGCCCAGGGGATGGCAGGAGCGTCTGCCAGCACCTCTGGGGCTGGCAGGGTGCGGATAGTGCCCCAGCCCTAGGATCCCTCTGTGTCCTCCAGGACAACAGTGCTGCAGAGCATGAAGCTGGGGGTGGATGTCAATCGGCACAAGGAGATCATCGTCAAAGCCATTTCTGCTGTACTGCTGCTCCTGCTCAAGCACTTCAAGCTGAATCACATCTACCAGGTGAGATGGGCCAGGGTCCAGCCCCCCTCTGCAGGGCTTTGGGGGTGGGCAGGACCCAGGCTGGGTCCCAGCTCACCCGCCTTTCTCCCCAGTTTGAGTACATGGCCCAGCATCTGGTCTTTGCCAACTGCATCCCGCTCATCCTGAAGTTCTTCAACCAGAACATCATGTCCTACATCACTGCCAAGAACAGGTAGCAGAGGGTGCTGCCTGCCTGCATCCCTGCTGGTTGTGGGGAGGGGTCCCTGCTTGTTTTGCCCTCCACAGTCCTTCCCTGGCTGTGCCTTGGGTGCCAGTGGACCCGGGAAAGTGCCCACTGCAGCTGATCTCTGGTGGGTGGGAGGTGTGGGGCTGCGTTACCCCCAGGCCAGGTAGGATCTGGGGGAGCAGGATGACACCCTCTCTCCTTCCCGCAGCATTTCTGTCCTGGACTACCCCTACTGTGTGGTGCACGAGCTGCCGGAGCTGACGGCAGAGAGCCTGGTGAGTCGCTGACTTCTCTGCCGGGTCCTGGCACCCTGGGGTGCTTCCCAGGGGGAATTGTGGGTGTGGGGAGGTGGTGGGGCTCCAGCATCCAGCTCTGGCACTCTCAGCACTCCTGTGCTCAGCCCCTGGCGCTGCTGGGGCTTTGTGGGGTGCACAGAGCTGGCGGACGCCTCCTGCCTGCGTGCTGTGCTGTACCTCTTTGGGCGAGGGTCCTCGGACCAGAAGACCCTCTCCTCATCCCTGCTCCGCTCTCTTGCCTGACCCCTGCCTCCGCTGTCCTGCAGGAAGCCGGAGACAACAACCAGTTTTGCTGGAGGAACCTCTTCTCCTGCATAAACCTCCTGCGCATCCTGAACAAGCTGACCAAGTGGAAGCACTCCCGCACCATGGTGAGGGCCGGGGAACCCACGGGGGGTTCAGCCCAGCCACGCTGGGCTGTCACGGGGTGCCTGGGCTGGGCGAGGGGGCTGTGGATACCTTGGGGTGCCCTTTGTTTGGCACCCCAGACCTCGCTGGGGAGCGGGAGCGGAGAGGGCGGGATGGAAAGGGAGAGGGAGAGTGCACACCACAGGGAAGGGTTTGTGGGTGCTGGAGGAGGTGGGTGGCACGCGTGCGGTGGGAGGTACCCGCACGTGCCCACCCCAGCCGTGTCACCCCGCTGTCCCCGGCTGCCGGGGGGGGGCTGTTCCCCGCAGATGCTGGTGGTGTTCAAGTCAGCACCCATCCTGAAGCGGGCGCTGAAGGTGAAGCAGGCCATGATGCAGCTCTACGTGCTGAAGCTGCTCAAGGTACAGACCAAGTACCTGGGCCGGCAGTGGAGGAAGAGCAACATGAAGACCATGTCGGCCATCTACCAGAAAGTGCGGCACCGTCTCAACGACGACTGGGCTTACGGCAACGGTACGTCCTGTGCAGCGGCTGCAGAGCGTCCCGTTACCGACTGTCCTTCCCACTCCGTGCAGTGACGTGTCTGTGCCCAGAGCTGTCCCTCTGCTGCTTGGGGCTTGGGCGGCCCTTGGGTCTGGTGTGCAGGGAAGGGATGTGGGGTGGTGGCATCGCGGAGAAGAGGGAAAGGGCTGGCAGCGGCTGGTGGAGCTGTTGGTGGCTGTCAGCTCTGCACCCTGCGTGTTGCTCTTTGTAAGGACCTGCAAAGACCTTTCCCAGGGGGGCTGGGCCGGCTGAAGAGCCCCCCAGCTCCCCTCTGACACCCCTTTTCCCTCTGCCCAGACCTGGACGCCCGTCCCTGGGACTTCCAGGCGGAAGAGTGCGCCCTGCGCGCCAGCATCGAGCGCTTCAACTCGCGTCGCTATGACCGGGCGCACAGCAACCCGGATTTTCTGCCTGTGGACAACTGCCTGCAGAGCGTGCTGGGCCAGCGTGTGGACCTGCCCGAGGATTTCCAGGTCAACTACGACCTGTGGCTGGAGCGGGAGGTCTTCTCCCGACCCATCTCTTGGGAGGAGCTGCTGCAGTGACGGATGGTGGGGAGGCAGGAGGGGTTGCTTTGGGGAGATCTCGAGGCTGGCCTGCTGCCGAGGGGCAGGGGGAGCAAGGCTTTTTGGGGGGTCTGTGGGGGCCTGGACCCCCGTGGTGGGCTTGGGAAGAGGCTGGAGCTGTTGGGGTCCTTGCCAAGACACCGTCCTGCCCCTCTGCCTCCTTCTAGGCTGTGCCAGGCTCAACCCTGAGCGGAGGGTGAGGGCTTGGTGGTGGCCGCAGTGCCCTGGGGGTTTCCCGTGGGGTGGGGGGGGGACCTGTGCGATGCTTTTGGAAGCAGCACCCCCACCCCCCTCCTCCTGCCCCCCACCAGCCGGTGCCGAGAAGGGGGAGCAGGCGGCGGTGCGGGGAGCTGGGCAGCGAGGCGAGGGTCCCTGTGGCGCTGCTGTGGGACACGGGGAGCAGAGGTGGCTGTGGCAGGAAGGCAGTCTGTCCCCCTGCCCAGACCCTGCCTGGGGACGCGGTGGCGGGGTCGGGGGGGCTCTGGGGGGATGCTGGCGGGGGGAGTCGAGGGGCTGGAGACTGCAGTCTTCCCTCGCCCCGCTGGGTGGGGTGGATGAGCTGTACATATATATATATATATATCTCTATTTCGTGATATCTGCTCCGAGTGTGCCTGGGCCCCGTGTGTCCCCGTCCCTCCCGCCCCTGGGAAGCAGCAAGGGATGGACCCCGCGATGGGGCAGAGCTGCTGCACGGGGCTCCCTGGCTCGTGTCCTTGTCCCTGCTCCCTCCTCAGGTCCCACTGTGGGTGGATTACCGCAAGATTTTAAATATTTATCTTGCAACTGGATCTGTTGGCTTTGGGGGAGCTGGTGACCTTTGGGGGTGCAGGCAGGAGCTGGCAGCCTTCCCTGAACCCCCTCGAGTTCTGTCCTGGCGTTCCGGTGCTCGTGTCACTGGGATTTTCTTTGGCCCCTGCTCCCAGCAGAGGAGCCAGGTGTCAAACCCCGCTCCCCAAAGCCTGCCCTCGGCAGAGCTCGGCCCGGCGCCTTGCTGTGCCTCAGTTTCCCTGGCAGAGGGGGGGCAGCAGCCCCAGCTAGCTCGGGTGGGTGAAATCCCAGGAGTTTCCCCCCTGGTTTGAGCAGGGAGGGGCAGAAGGAAGCTGCTTCCCTGCCCAGCTGTGGTGATGGCTGTGGGCACAGGGAGGTGGCACAGCCCCAGCTGCCTCCCTGTCGCCTGCTGGGATGCTCCAGGAGCGAGGCCAGCCGTGGGGGTGCTCAGCCACTGGCTTGGAGACCTTCAGGGGGGCTCTGAGGCGGGAGATGCCAAACTCAGCCCTTAGGAGACATCAGAGAAGCCACAGCAGCTCAGCCTCAGTGGTACCGTGCTCACAGTCTGCAGGCTGCGCAGCCTTGAGAGGGGCTGTGGGACCTATCCTGCCCCCCTCCCCCTTAGCCACGGGCAGGGGCTGGGTGGTGGCATTGAGCTGGAGCCCAGCGATCCCTCCAGGGTCCCTGGTGCTGCACCCTGATCTCATCCCGCCGTAAGCAGCACGGATCGGGGTGGGGGGTGCTGTGTCCTGAGCAGAATCTGGCCGATCGGGGTGGGGGGTGCTGTGTCCTGAGCAGGATCTGGCCGATCGGGGTCGGGGGGGTGCTGTGTCCTGAGCAGGATCTGGCCGATGGGGGTGGGGGCTGTGACCACCGCTGTGGCGTTGCATTGGGTGGTGCGTGTTTGCAAAGCGTGCTGAGCCCTCGCTGGGGGTTTTCCTTCTGCCCGGCTGCCCCCAGTGCCCCCCCTGGACCCCGGACCCCAGTCCCAGTGCAGGAGCCGGCCCGGGGAGCCTGGTGGGACACGGGCAGATGAGGTGCGAGCCCGGCTGAGCGCTCTCCATCTCACCTCGCTCCCCTCCGCCTGCGCCAGAATGTTCCCCAGCTGCGCGGGGCCATCACAGACGGCGGCTTTTATAGTGCTGCCGGAGCCATAAATAACTTATTAAAAATGTGTTTTATTGTTTATAAATGAATAACAAAATCCCCGCCAGTGGAAGGCGGGCTGCGAGAGCCAGGGTGCAAGATGTCCCAGGCGAGGGTGGGCACCCGCTGGGTGCGTGGCCGGGCTGTGAGCTGCCCCCCCGGGGGGCACCCGCCGTGGCCAGGCTGTGCCGGGGGTGCCAAGCCTGGTGGGTAAGGAACACCCGCACAGGCTCCCTTTGGCTGCAAACCTTGTTTTGTGGCCCAAATCAGGCTGGACTGACAGGTTGGATGCCTCCTTGAGGGGGGTCTGTGGTGCTTGACCAGCCCCCGACACCCCACCCCACCCCCCCCCCCATCTTAGCATCAGGATGCTGGAGACCAGGAGCTGGGGCAGGGTGGGGGTGGGTGGCATCACAGGTTTGGGGTTTTTTTTGGCACAAGGCGGCTCTTGAGGATGAGGCATCTCCTGGCAGTAAGGAGAGTGGGAGCAAAAGGGGGATTCCCATTTGTGGCTTCATCTGGCTGGGGGGGCGGGGGGGGTCACGCTGGCTGGAGGACAGGGTGGGACATGCTGCTGAGACGCGGTGCTTGGAGGAACTCACCGTGCACCCTGGGTCCCCTGGAGCAGATGAAGCGTGTGGGATGCGACGAGCTGATCCCCCACCCAAGACACCCGGGACTGGCTGTACAGGTACCACTGCTAACAGGCTTCCTGCAGGCCCCCAGAATGGGGCAACCGGCCCCCCCAAACTGGCCACTGGTGCCCCCAACACCCTGAGCTGAGGCACCCGGGATGAGGATCCCACCCGCTGGGATTAAAGCACCTCCTGCCTCATCGATCTGAGGGGTCACAGGGATGGGGTGGCTATGGGTGACCCCCCCAGGGAAAACCGCTTTGGTTTAAGTGTCTTCATCGCCGCAGCCCCCTGCCCTGTACTGGGTTACTGCCCATCCCAGGGGGCTCCACGTGTTGTGGGAGCTGGTGACTGTGCCAGGGGCTTGTCCTGAATCTTGTACCCCCTCCAAGCGGGAGCAGAAAGGGCTGCCGTGGCTTGGGGGGGCTTTGGGGGTTCCTTGAACACGGCTGGGATTTTTGCTTTGTCCCCAGTAACACCCCCCGACCACCGGCAGCCCCCATGGGTCTCCCCAGTGTGGTTGGACTGGGACGTGAAGAGCCCAATTTCTGTCACTGCTGCCTGCACTGGGGATTGACAGGCAAATTTCAGCTGGGGAGGGGAGCGCTACCCCCAAAACAACCTGCTGCCCCCCCCGATGGTGCTCCCCTGGCACCCCACACCGGCACAGCCCCCTCCCCTCATGTACCCAAGGCTGGTGCCCCCCGGGTTGGTCAGGGGGCCTTGCAGCCGGGGGGGGACAACGACCCTGCTGCAAACCACTGCCTGTCTCCATCACGTCCCATCCACTGAAGGTGCTTTGGGGGGCTCAGGGGTTTTTGGGAGCTGCTTTCGGGGTCCTGAGCTGCCAGTGCCAGCTCTGCTGGGGCGGACTGGGTTTGGGGGTGTCCTCCCTCCCCCGGCAGCCCCGCTTTGACCACCCCTCACCGGAGGGGCACCACGATGGAGTAGGCTGAGATGCAGGAAAGCTCGTGGAGATCGGGGTGCGTGGGGAAGGGGGGAAGGGTGACCCCACCGACCCGCTCCCCACCCTGGTGCTGGGGGGGGGAGGGGGGGAAGGACGAGGTCGGGTGGGGGTGGGGGTGCGAATGGTCCGTGTCCCTCCCCACGGGGGGATCATGTAGCCCAGTTCAGCAGGCTGCTGGTCGCCTCTTTGCTCTTCATCCTCAGCGGCACCAGGGTGGGTGACTTGTAATCTTCGGGTGCTGGCTCGAAGGGGTGGGCACCCAGGGCCGCGGGGGGGAGGCTGTGCAGGGAGTAGAGGCTGTTGATGCCGGGGTGGGGGCCGGGAGAAGCAGGGATGCCCATGAAGCCGGTGATGTTGCTGTGAGTGTGGGGGTACGGAGACATGCAGGGGGACGGGATGCTCTCGGGGGGCAGGAGCCCCGCAGGGCTTCCCGGGCCAGAGCTCGGCCACAGGTTGTTCTGCAGCTGAAAGAAAGGATGGGAGGGGGGGGGAAAGCCCTAAGTGGAGTGGGGGGAGGCCAGCTGAGGGGGGGGAACCACATCCCCCCACCTTGGATTCCCCTCACCCACAGGGTGCAAAGCGAGGGATGCTTTATTTTAATCGCCTGGGGCTGTTGATCCCTGGGTGAAATCTTCCTCCCCTGCCATCCAGGGTGGATGTGGGGGGGTTCGCATCAGGGATGTGCATGAAACTGAGTTTTAAATTATTTTTACACTTTTCAGTGTTGGGGGGAGAAAAATAACGGCAGTTTTGCAGAAAAGGGGGGTGGGAAGCACTGATGGATGTGGGACAGCTACAGGGGTTTCTTGGGGTGGGGGGGTGACACCCCAAAGCCTGTCCCAAAGGACATGTTCCCACAGGGGATGGAGTGGGACATAAAGCAGCATCTTCCTGCATGTGGTAAAATGTGACGTTGCTGTTTTCCCCCTTTTCCATCCAGGACCACGTGCCTTTCTCACGGGTGGATGGAGCTGCATCCCATGGGGGATGGGCCCCTGGGAGACAAGGGGCAAGAACAGGTGATGTGGGTCACCCCACGGGACCCCCGTGGGCAAAGGGATGGGACCCCTGCCCTGGGCGCGGGCTGGGGCAGGCAGCGCCACAGCATCTCTCACCTCCTGGATTTTCCCGTAACGTTCTCGTTTTCGCCACTTGGCCCGTCGGTTCTGGAACCAGACCTGGGGGATGGAGGAGGGGGCTGAGGTGCAGGGACCCCTGCCCAGGCAGCCCTCTGGTCATGGCCACGCTCAAATTCCCGCAGGAAAGGAGCCCTAATGGTGCCCCCACATCCCGGTAAAGCGGAGATGGAGGAAGCTGCCCTTGCATGCAGCCTTTTTCTCTACCAGTAGCAGAAATATCTCTTATCCCTCTTGGGAAACAAGCGGTCCTGCTCTGGGCACCATCCTTTTCCCTCCCTTGTGCTTCCAGGCCTCCTTCACCCCAGGTTTTGATGCAGAATGAGGCTCTTTGGGTCCTGCGTGGTCACAATGACCCACCTGCATGTCCCCTCTGTGGTGCTGGCTGGGGTGGTGCTGGGTCGAGCAGCACCTCCCGGGGCAGAGGACGTGGTGCGGGGGTGCTCAGCGCCCAGATTTCACGGTTACAGGTAATTCTGTTGAAATCCAGCCCCAGCCAGGGCTCCAGGCTGTGGTGGGTGCTGAGGGGCTGGGCGGTTGCAGGCTCAGGGTGTGCATCCCCTGCCTGTGCCGTGTCCCCAGATTCTGCCCCACAGGGAGGGCAGCACCCAGGACTCGGCGGCTTGAGGTACCCAGCACCCAATGGGTGCTCCCTGTTTGTTTCGTTACCCGCTCACCTTTGCTCTTCTCCCTGCTGGGTGCCCCCTCCAGCCGCCTCTTCCCGCTGGGAGCCTCAAACCGCAGATGCCTCTGGAAGCACCTCGCTGGCCTGACGCAAGCGTGATGCTGGCAGAACCGGGGTGGTGGGGGAGGGCCTCATCCTGCCCCACCTCCTGGGACATGCTACCCCCCCACACACCCCATCCATGCTGAGCTCCCAGGGATCCCTCTCCTGGGATGGCAGCTCCATCGCTGCTCATCCTGGGCTGGAGGTGGAGGGGGGATCACATTTAGGGGCTGCTGAGCGGGGCAGGTTGGCAGTGACCTCCCAAATTTTGGCTCTTCCTGCCCCTCGGGTGCTGCAGAGAGGGGACAAGGGGAGAACTGGAGAGAGCTGAGAGGCAACCAGCACCCACACCCCGTGGCGGTGGGTGAAGCGTGTGCCGGGGCTGGATTTCCTCTCCAAGGCATAGCGTTAATTCTCCTGGGAAAAACAGCTGCGGAGGAGGGGAAAACCTCCTCCGGCTCTGCCCGCCACCACTCGGGGTGGCCGTGCCCGTCCCTACGGGAGCTGGGGACCCGCGCCCGTACCTGCACCCTGGCTTCGGTCAAGTCTGTCCGTAACGCCAGCTGCTCGCGGGCGTAGACGTCGGGGTAATGCGTCTTCTGGAAGACCTTCTCCAGCTCCTCCAGCTGGAACGTGCTGAAGGTTGTCCTGTTCCTCCGCTTCTTGCTTTTGCTCTTGCCCAGGGGCTCGGGGAGCTCAGGGACCCTGTGTTCCTGCAGGCTGCCCAGGGGTGCTGCCAGCGGGCACCCCAGCTCCCCCGGGGCTTTCACAGGGGCCCGGCAGGATGCGGGCATCACCTGGTACCCGCCTTTGCATCCCTTCTCGCCGCCTGGCAGGGGGAGAGGCACAAGGTGGGGTGGTGTTAATGGTGCTAATGAAGCCAAAAGCCCCCCCGTGCCCGCAGCCCCAACCCTCCCCTCCCACCTCTGCGTGGCCCCAGCCATCCTGGGGGGATGTTGGGGTAAGGCTCGGGCAAAGGGCTCGGCACAGGCATGCAGCGGGTCAAATCCATCATGGGGGAGAGCAAAATTCCTGCTGGCTGCGGGGCTGTGGGCATGCAATGGCCCCCGAGGGTGGGGGGAAGCCCGGCCAAAGCAGCGGGTGGCTGGGGACCCCGCTCGGGGACCCTTTTGGATGCTGCTGTTAAGGGATGGGGGGCAGAGAAGGCGAGCGCAGGGCTGCCTTGCAGGCAGGGTTTACTCCATTCTCCTCGTCCCTCTCCTCCAGTTCCCCTCCCCCCCCCCAGCACAGGCTGGCGCCTCCACCCTGCCCAGCTGTGCCCACCGCAGAGACATCGGTGCCACCAGCACCCCCAGCCCACCCTGGCGCTGGGCCCTATCCAGACCCCCGTGCCTGAGCTCGGTTCAAGGGCAGCCTTTGCCTGCCCCCCTCCCTCCCCCACCCCCAGCATTTCCCTGCAGCTGTAACTCTCAGGAAACCATTTGGAAAGGAGTGAAAAATACCCCCACCCACCCCCCCCAGCCTTTTTGCTTGGGAGGAGCTCCCCCTCCCCACGCTCCTTCAGGGCTGGGGGGCAAAGCAAGAAATATGGGGGTTCCCCCTTTCCCCTGGCTGCTGCTGCTGCATCTCTGGGGTGTCTGATGAAACGGGTTCAAGATCAGTCACGGCCAACGCATTTCGGAGGTCACCTTTGTCCCCCGGGAGGGTGGTTTGTCCCCACGCAGGGACACACGGAGCTCAGCACCTCTGGCTGATGCCGGGTGCTACTGGTACCCCAAGGAGCTGAACCAGTGATGGGAGAACTGAGGGGGGGCTCAGCAGATGGAAGGGATGGCTTGGTGTCCCCCAGCGGCCGAGGGGACACAGGGGTGTCACCTGGGAAGGAGACAACCCGAAAATACGGGGGTTTGCCCTGGTCTCACCCCCAAGCTGAGCACCGGCTCCGGAGATGCAGTTTTGCTGCAGGTGGAGACCACTGGCCCCCTCAGAGGGGCAGGATCAGGCCCATGGCTGGGCCTTGGGCAGAGCACGGCGCTTGGGGCCGGCAAGGGGGGAAATCGCCTCCTTCGGGATGGATCCTCCTTCCCGTCCCGTTAACCATCACATCCTGGCAGAGCGGGTGAACGGGGTCCCCATCCCGATGGACCCACCGGGGGCTCCGCACCCCCTGAACCAGCCCTCGGCGCCGCGGCCCTTTCCGGACTTTCGGTTTTGAGTTTTGGTTGTTTTGTAATTAAGGCAATTTGGGGGTTACGGCACGCAGCTGAGCGCCAAGCCCCAGCTGCTTCGAATTAATGGCAAACTGTTATCTGGGGGGCGGGGGGTGTGTCTGGGGGGGTGAAGGCTCCTTGTCCCCCTCGGTACTGACCTGTCTACGTGCCCGGCGGTGGGTAACGGCGAAGGGATGAGGCCAAATTGCCGTTTCCTCCCTGTTTTCTCCTCTGAAGGGCTCGGCCGCTGGGCCGGGGAGGTTTACCGGTAAAAAACAAGTCCCGCCAAGGTGCAGAGTGAAGGCAAAAACCCCCAAATGGGACCGACAGTAAGGAAAAAGGACCGAAATAAATTAAAATAAATTCCTCTGCACAAAGCGGTCCGATAAATAGAGCGGGTTTGGGGTTTTTTTTCCCCCCTTTCCAAAGGCAACGCGCCGTGCTTCCGAGCAACCCGCGGGTTTTGGCGTTGGAGACAAATAAATAAATGGCCAGAAAGAAGGAGAAGGCAGGAAGGGAGCAGGATACGGGCATGTAGCTAAATAAACACGGCATCGCAGGGGGACAAAGAGGATGGGAAAAAGGGAAGATATTGATATTTTTTTTCCCCCCGCCATCCTTCCTAAAACTGACACCCCCACGCAAGATTTGGCGGCGCTGGGGAAGGCGGCAGCTGGGGAGCAGCTGTAACCGGGAGGGGAAAGGAGAACTCAAAGGGATCATTAGCGAAGGGATGGGGGCACGGGAAGGGCTCCCGGGAACCGGGACCACCACCCCGGCCACCGGTGAGAGGCTCCCGGGATCGGCACAGCCCCGCTGCAGCGGCAGCAGGTAAGCGCGGGGGGGATGGACACCAGCCCGGGACCCCCGGCACCCCCGGGGGGGGCTTTTTCTACCTGTTCCCCCCAGCCGGGAGCGGGGCTTTGCTGGGCCCCACCTGGTTCCCATTACACCCGCGGCGCTGCCTGTTTCTTCTTATATTAAAGCGAAGGGAAAAGGGGGGGAATGAAAGGGCCGGGGAGCCCCGGGGGGACGGGACGAGCCCGGTCAGCCCCGGCCGCAGTCCCCGACGGTCCCGGCCGGGAAGGGAAGCGCGACGGGGCCGGCGGTGTCGCTGGGCCGGGGGGAGCGATGGGGAGAGCCCCGGGGCTGCGGCTCGTCCTGCCGGGGGCGGGGAGGGCTACCGGGCACCGGGCAGCCGCGCGTCCCGGGGAGCCCCGGGCCCGTCCGTGCGGCCGGTCCTGCCTCTGGTCGTGCCCGGTGCGGCCCGGTCCCGGGAGCCGGCGGCGCCTTTCCAGCCTCCTCCGCGGGCCGGGGCCGCTCCCTGCCCGGTAACCGGCTCCGCGGGCCGGGGCCGCTCCCTGCCCGGTAACCGGCTCCGTGGCCGGGGGAGTGGGCCCGGGCCGGTCCCCGCCGTCGCGGCAGCGGGGCCGGGGCTCTCCCGCCACCTCTTCCCGCCGCTCCAGCAGGGCGAGCACGATCCCGGAGACCTCGGTCTCTCTGTCGTGACACAGGCCCGGTTGCCCGACACACGGCAGCACCGGCCCGGCCTTTGCCGGCTACCGTCGGGGGATGCCCGAGCGGTCTCCGCACCGACGGGGCCACATCGCGACAGCGGCCGCCTCGGTGAAGCCGGGGGGCTGCGTGTCGGCGACAGGACACTGTGGGGGCGCGGGGATCAGGGCCGTCCCCCCGAGGGCAGCGGCAGGATCAGGCCCCGGGCGGGGGCAGAGCGCAGCAAAGTGAAGCCGAAGGGGCCGGGGCGGGGGTCGCGGACCCGGGTCCCTCCCCCCCGCCGCTCCCCCGGTACCTGCAGCCCCGGCCGGGCAGAACGGCTTCCCACGGACGGCCCCGGCGAGCGGCCCCGGGCCGGCGGCCCCCGGGTATCGGGGCGCAGCCCTGCCGGGCGGGCAGCGGGCCGGGCGCGGGCTGAGCGGCGGCGGCTGCCGGGGGGGGCCCGGCGGCCCGGCCGGGAAGGCGGGGGGAGCCCGGGGGAGCCCCGGGGGGGGGCCCGGCCCGGCCCGGCGGGGGGAAGGCCGGGCAGCCCGGTGCCTCCATGCCGCAGGTTGGAGGGAGTGGGGCGGCCGGCGGGAGCGGATTTTGTGCGGGGGGCCGGGGAGGAGGGGGATGGTGGGGATGGGGAGGGAGGGATCGCCGAGCCCCCCCCGCCCCCCCCCCCCCACCCGCACACCCCAGCCCACTTCCCCCACTCCACAGCCAGTCACGTGCGTCCTCCCATCCCCTCCTCAGCCCGCTAATCCCGGCCCCCCCACCCCAGCGCCCTTCCCGAGTGGGTCGGAGCGGAGCAGTGGACCCCCCCTCCCCAGCCCCGAGCAGGGGCCGTGGGGGAGCCCTGCCCCCCCCCCTCCCAGCGCTCCCAGTGTCTCCCAGCCGCAGGAAATGCCCAGGCCCTGCCTTGGCGTAAAGCTTCGTCCCCAGCCGCTGCGAGCGGCTCCAGATCCCAGGCGGGGGGAGAAACTTCCATCCCTGACTCCCTCTGGGATCGTTTCCCTTTTCCAAGCTGTGCTGAGCCCGGCGGCGGCCCTTCCCTCCCCAGGGCCAGGGATACTGCCTGGGCAGGGCAGCCCAGGGGTGATCGTGACCCTGGGACATGGGATCCAGGGGTGATCGTGACCCTGGGATGTGAAATCCAGGGGTGATCGTGACCCTGGGATGCGAAATTCAGGGTGATCGTGACCCTGGGATGTGAAACCCGGGGATGATTGTGACCCTGGGATGCAGGATCCAGGGGTGATAGTGACCCCTGGGACACGGGATCCAGGGGTGATCGTGACCCTGGGATGTGAAATCCAGGGGTGATCGTGACCCTGGGACGTGGGATCCAGGGGTGATCGTGACCCTGGGATGCGAAATCCAGGGATGATCGTGACCCTGGGACATGGGATCCAGCAATGATCATGACACTGGGACATGGGATCCAGGATCCCACGGTGACATGTCCCTCCTTGGAGCCTGCTGGCATGGGTGGTGTTTGCCCGCAGCACCAAGGTGGCCCTATCCTGCTCTCGGTGTGTCCCTGCCACTGGTCCCACACCAGGATTTGGGTCCCCCCATCCCAGCGGGCACCAGTGTGGGGCAGAGCTGATCAGAGCTTGCCTGAACTTTTTTTTCCAGCCTCTCTCCTCTCTTTTTGCTCTGATGCATCCATCCGCCTTGGAGCCGCTTCGGCTGCTCCCGGTGGCCGGGCGCTGGGCTTGGTGGAGGGGGAGGGGGTTATACAGCTTTGGGGGGGGTTGTGTGCGGAATAACGGGGCAGCTTTGGCGATCCTAAGGCTTGGTGTCGTGGAGAGAGGGGATGAAATAACAGGCATGGAAAAATGAGCAGATATCCGGGCTGAGGGGTGATTTTTACACCTCCATTTGCAGTTTTCCCTTATGCACAGCACAGACCGCAGCTTTTAACTCACCCTGGGGCATCGCTCCTTGCACCAGGTCTAGAAAAAAATAACCTGCAGGTATCGGGGCTGCAGGGCAGGGGATGGACTGGTTGGGAGCCACGAAAAGAGGTGGAGAAGGAGCAGGCGGCTCGCAGACGCGTGATGTTAAATAGCGGAACAGGCTAACACCGACCATTAAATAACATTATGCAGCGTGCTATCGCTTTTATTGCGGTGCTGGGGCTGTGCTTGGTTATCTCGGGCACGGTACAAATCTGGAATCACAAGACAGTCTCGTTTCAAAGAGCTTATGATAAAAATATAATGTCTTGGCAGCAGCTGCAGGATGGATACGATGTTGTTGGGTCGTTGCAAAAACCCGTGTTATCGCAGGCGCGGCGGGTTTGTGGCGTGTGGTATAAATCACGGCTGGATTTTCCAGCCCCTAGTCGGGGAAACCTGGGAGTTGCAAGAAAAATAGCGGCTGGGTTGGGATCCTGGGCTCAAACCTCTTCTGGCAGAGAGTCCCATGAGGGTCTGGCTCTGCAAACGGGGGTCTGAGTGTGCAGTGCCCCCTCCTCACCCACCCTTTATATGCCCACGACAGCTCCGCTGCATCCTGCAGCATTCCCTGACGCTTTCCCTTCGCAGCAGCTGGAGCTGTCGGGATTTTCCCTGTTTGACTGTCCGCAGCTTGCTGCGTGTTGTAAATTATTGCTAAATACGGACTGTAAGTCCTCTGGCATGCAACAAGTCATTAAACATTATTAAACATTGCATAACTCCTGTAAAGGCTTATTAGTTTCAATGTACATCTCTCAGTTTTACTGCTGGCATTTAAAGGATTTTGATAGCAGGGGGATGAGTCTCTCCATGTGTGCCGGTGGTGCGGAGGGGATGGGCAGGCTGGTTTGGGATGTGCTGGTTTTCCAGGCTGGAGCCATTGCTGGAACCCTTCTGGGCAGGTGGAAGAGGTCTTGGGAAGGTGGGATTCGGGGTATTTGGGAGCTGAAGGCAGTGTGAGGAGAGGTTTGTGAGATCTTTTTGTGGGGTCGGTGTTGGTTCATGGAACTGCTGCGGGGTTTGGTCCCTCCAGCGAGCACGGCTGAGGACCAGGACTCCTGGGATCTCCTAAACCTTCCACCAACCCTCTACCTTGGTTTTTTTTGTGTGTAGAGCCAGACCAGGGTGCCTCATTCTGCTGGTTTGGTGCTTGGTGTTGGGTGCTTTGAGATCGGGGACAAAGGCTGCTGGGGCAGCCCAGGGTGGGTGCCTCTTCTTAGAGCACCGGGGATGGGTGCCAGTATGGGACTGACTTGGACATGGAGGTCCCCATGGTGCTCCCAGGTCTCACTGGGGTTTATTTGCCACAAACCGGATTATTTGTGGGCGAAGGATGATCCCAACAACCTCCTCGGCTGAAAAGCTTCCAGGAGAAACTTTTCACAATGTCACAGTGTCCGACTTGGCCATCTCCGGAGGGGAAGCGCTGCTGGGTCGGCTCTTGGGTTGAAATGACCTTTTGTGGCCCCATTTTAATTGCATCTGCCACCAAACGAGACCTGGCAAGAGAGCCACCAAGTGCAGTGGGAGGACTCCAGCAGGATGCTCTGTGGGCAAATGTTTTCTGTTTTCAGTTTCTCTCTTGCTTGCTGGGAGGAGGATTTCCCCCCCCCCCCTTTGCCTCCCATTGGCTTTCCCCACGTCTCCAGCCATCCCAGAGAGCTGCCTCGCCTCCCCTGGGATCATGAGATGTCACTGAAGAGCTCGGCAGGAGGCTGGGAGGGTTTGCATAGCTCTGTGGTTTGTATGAACATCCCTGCACAGCCGAGACTTTGCAACATTACCCAGAGCCTTGGAAATGCTGGCGGGACGCAGAGCAGTGCCTAACGCACAGGACCGGGGATGGGCTCTCCTTTTCCAAGGTTGGGCTTTCCCTCCCAGCCTGGAGGTCGAGCAGCAGGCAGCCTAGAGGAGGACCAGCAGCCGTGGTCCAGCCCGTGGGCTTTTTCTCCAGAGGGTTGATTTTTATTGTTTTTTTTTCCCCTCTGCGCTCTGCAGTTTGGGAAGAAAGCCCATTCCGGGGAGCAGCCTGCTGGGAGAAAGCTATGGCTTCCTCTGGAAAGCAGGGAGGCAGCTCAGCTCAACGTGGCTCTGGCACATGAGCTTCAGGCTGAAGGCAGGAGGGACAGAGCCTGGGGACATCTGTCCTCCTGATGACACTGTTAGACACCAAAGCCCCCCTCCAGCCTGTAGCATCCCCAGCTGTGCTGGGTGGCTGCTGGCCCAGCGCTTGGAGGCTGATCTCCAGCTCTGCTGCTCCTCTCCATGCCCAGGTCAGGTCCTCAGCCTGGAGAAACCCCACGTATGGACAAAAGGAGCTGGGACGATGCGACGCAGGCCATTCCCCCCCACCTCTGCAAGGACATGCGTTTTGGGGAGGTTCTTCCCTTGCCCGGCGGGGGACTCAGCTGGCCACGCTGGCTGCTCGCGTCCCACAGCGAGGACCTTCTCCTAATCCCTGGGGAGATTTATACCACCACTTGTTGGGTGCCAACAGGCTTCTAGCTGTCTTGGGCACATCCCTGCCTCTCTGTCACACAGGGACAATAATCTCGGCTCTGAGCAGCAAAGGGAATCTGTGCCCTTGCTTACTTTTTTTTTTTTTTTTTGGCTAAAGCTGCAGAGCTATTGTGGGTTCAATCCTCAGCCCTTCCCTGTCTGCTCATCCCTCTTTGCTTCCCAAATATCCCAGAAAATCCTCCGATTCCTAACGTCCGACTCATTGCAGAGCTTCGTCTCAACCTACGGGTCGATCTCGCTCAGGAATGTGCACATTGATGCCGGCAAAAATGTCTTTATTGATTCACCTGGGGAAATCTCCCTTGCTGATTGCAACCCCGGGTTTGCGTTAGCGACTGGGAGACGGAGCCCCTCGGGCTGATCCTGCTGGAAACCCACGGGATCCACCGAGCCGGGCCCAGATTCGGTATTTAACAAGGTTGAGGATGTAGAAAACGGCCCTGTTTCCAGGTCTCCCAAAAGCAAAGCGCAACCACCAACATCCACCCACGTGTAATCCCGCTGCACAAAGGCAGGCGACAGCCTCTGTGTCATGAACGTGCTTTACGTGCACACGTATATATTCATATAAACGTATGCATATTTATACATGCACATTTATACATGCATGCATATTTATAGCCACACACATTTATAGCCACACATATTCATAGCCATCCAGATACATGCACTGAGAATTTAATCCCATGCAAATGCGTATTATAATTTTGCACACAAACGCAGCGTGTTTCTGTATCAGCACACGGGCACTAAAATCACGTAATTTGCGTCTAGACTGCGCAGGCATGCAGATGAGCGTGTGGAAATCGCACCCACATCATTGCACAAATACCTAAATTTGTACAAATTTAATGTGGTGGTATCGTCTGTACGGCCAGCCCTGCGGAGCTGGGTTGGAACCCTGTGGATGCAGCGAGGAGGGATGCGCGGCTGCTGCAATAACACGGGGGGGATTTTTCCCCGCAAATAGCAAATTTGTTGAAATGGTAACTTTTTTGGCGATATTTTTGAGATATTTTTTTGGTGATTGAAACCTCTAAGTTACTGTTTCCATCCTGGCGCTGCCTTCCAGCGCTCACTTCGGAGCAGCGTTCGGTGTCAAAGCGTGCCGTAAATTAATGATAGCAATAACAGTCGAGGAAACAAAACCCGGGAAAACGGCGGGGCTGTGGACGGGATGAAACCCGGCGGGAAAGCCAAGCCCCATCGCTTTTGTTTTCGTTTGCGTTCATGGAGATAGATTAGGAGGAAAGGAAAAAAAAAAAATCAACAGTATTTTGGCTTGATCCAAACCGATGTAAAAAATAGCAGTTTTTTAAAAAGCCAAGTGTTTATAAAGTGCTTCGGATATGTAGTGGCCTTTAGAGGAGCCGCAGGAATAAATGAGCTGAATTCCCTCAGGCTGCTTTAAACCAGGATCCGGCCGCATCCTTGCAGGCAGGGGCACGGGGTGGATTTCCAGCGCTGGGTAATTTGGGCTCTATAAACTCGATTTTACGCTGGGAGGCAGCGGGGACCGCCGAGCCCTGTGCTGCCGGCTCCCAGCCGGAGGGATGGATCCCTTCTTCCATCGCCGTGCTCCTACACCGGCCAGTTTCTGCTTTAATAAGGAAAGGTTTTGTGGGGGACTTTCAGGCTGCTTTGGAAAGTGCTTCGGGATGCTGAGTTCGGGCTTGTTTTTCCTTCCAGCTGCTCCAAATATATATATATTATATAAAAAAGAAGGAGCTGAAATTAAGCCTGGAAGTGGCAGCAAGCCGGTGGTGCCGGGGATTCGGGGGAGATGCTGGGCTGGATGTGTCCTTACGGCATTAATCCCAGTAAAAGACATGTAACTGGGAGCCGAATGGGTGTTTTGACTCCTAAAAATGTGATAGCGATCGCAAAATCAGGAATATCTCTAGGGATTAAAAGGAATTTATTCCAGATTTGCTCCGTTGGGAGGATTGGAGTCTTTCAGTTTAGAGTAACGCCGTTAACGCCACATAAATTGGAAATAACGGCATGAAATAAACGGGATCACTTTGGATTTAACATCGATGTAACTGGGAGCAGGATCTGGCCCCTGAATTCAGACAGCAGCCGGGTAAACGGGTGTAAATTGGGCGTTACTGCAGGTTTGTGCTGCCCGTGGGTGCACGGCAGCCTGGCTGGATCCACGGCCGGGGAGATTAATTCCCGGTGGGATCAGTGTGGAGCTGGGCTGAGCCCCTCACCGGCGGCTCGGTCATCCTGAGTTTGCATGGGGGTCGGTCTGTAGCTGGAAAATGGCTGGAAAATGGTGCAAATGGAGGAAAAAAAGGCAAAAAGGAGGGGGAGTGGCATGATTTTGGGGTGCTGGGGAGGGGGGGGGTTAGCTCAGCTCCTGTTTGGGCAGGCAGAATTGAACCGACTCCCTGACCCCAGGGGGGGATCGGGGATAAATCCTAGCCTTTCCAGAAATCAGCTTTGTAAGAGCAAACGCGTTTGGCTGCAGCTTTCCCGGCTTGTTGGGAATCCGTGGAGTGGATCCCAGCAGCGCGCCGGGGGCTCAGCACCCGCCAGGTCACAGGCACTGGGGACCCGCACCATGCCTGGGGGTGTCCCAGGTGCTTCCCACACCTTGGGGGCTCATTTGGCCCCCCCAGCCGGGGCTGAGCCATCCAGGCAGCGGGTCCTGTGCTGTCCTGGCGATGCCGAATTACCCTGGTGAGGGCCCTGCTCCCCGTCCGGCTGCCACCGAGGGAAACCCCAAATTCCCCCCGGGATCTGCAGGCGGTGCACAGAGCCGGACAAAGCTTTTCCCCTCCCCGAGGGATTGATGGATTTATTCATCTCATCCCCTAATGAGCCATTTCCAGATCCCAGTAAATTATACGCACCGGGACAGATGAAATCTTGCTCCATAAATCAGATCTGTAGCCGACAAGTGCTGCCTGCATCATTATCCTGGCAAGTTTCGGAGATCCCAGGTATCGCCGCCTCCTTTGCAAATCCCAATAAATCTGGGAGTAATCATTCCCGACAGAGAGCCAGAAAAAGCACCGGAAAACATTTTCTTCCCTTAAAACGTAAGTGGAAAATTTATTGCAGGGAAAGGAAAAGTTTTCCCTGGAGAGTCCGTAACAAACAGTGATGCAAGTAACTCCCTGGGGCTGAGCCGGTGGGATGGCATCGCCTTGTGATTACTGGGATCAATTTGTAGCAGCCCCTAAAAATCAGGGAAAATTTTTTGGGGGGGAGAGAAACAAGGGGAAAAAAAAATAAAGCCAAGTGTCTCCAACTGCGTCCCGAAAGGACAGTGGAGCCAATGTGCCGGAGTCTGTTGCCTTCTGGTTTGTGTTTAGCCTTTGGAAAAAAAAAAAAAAAATCCCCCCATGCAAACCTCCTCTTTCCTTAAGGGGAAGATTTATTTTATTAACTGGCTGACACCTGAAAGTAATCGGCTTTTTTTTTTTGGTGGCTGGTGGCGGGGGCAGGGTGGGAAGGAGCCATTCCTGGGGGCTCGCTGGGGAGGAGAGCTGTATTTTCTCACTGCTGTTGCTCTCGTACCGCATCCGTCCGTCCATCCATCCATCCATCCATCCATCCATCCATCCGAGTGGGGCTCACCCTTACGCCCGAGCCTCACCGCTGGCTGAGCCCTGCACAGAGGAGTGGGAGCGTATGTGGGATGCTCCAGCCCGTTGGCGTGTCAGGCTGTGGTTTGGTGGGGGTGCTGGATGTGTCTTTACCCTCGTGGTCTCATCAAGGAGATGACAGCAGGGCACAAAGTGCTCCTCTTTCAGATGGGGAAACTGAGGCACACGGCACTGGCGTAGGTGTTAAGGGTGGGAGATACGCCACCAGCACTTCCTTGGATGGGTTGGGGATGCTTGGTGGTCTTTCCAACTGGAGGGAGCCTGGGGAGGGGAGGCTGACCCCAAGGAGCCACCTTCATGCACCTGGGAGGGTGTTTTTCTGCTCCTCGCCATGTGCTTTCCCCTCCTCCCAGGCCAGGGCTTTGCAGAGGGCTTTGCTTTTCCCAAAGGCACGTCAGCAGCAGCTCTTGGAGTTCCATAATGGGGTTGCGCGTGTCAGGACTTCAAGAGATCAGGCTGGTGGCAATCTCTGTACCTGCCAGGATGAATGAAAGGTGACAACACCGAGAGTGCCGGGGGAGTTGTGTGGAAACCAGATGGGCTGTCAAGTCTTTGTGCTTCCCACCAATTTGTTTCGCCTGCCCCGGCTCCCAGCCTGGCTGGGTCGGCTGGTGTAAGGTGCGAGGAGCAGCTCGTGGGGGAACGGGAGCAGGCAGGAGCAGGGAAGGGGGAGATCAAAGTGCCCACCAGCTCAGAGCATGGGTTGGGTGGGCACCGTGGTGCTGTGGTCCGGGATGGATGGATGGATGGATGGGTGGATGAGAGAGAGGGGGATGAAGGCTGAGAACAAGGCAGGGTTGGGCAAGAGCTGAGCCCAGAAGCATTTGAGCTTTGCCATCGTTGGAAGATGTTTCTAGCACCTGGTTGGTTGGGTTGAAGGCAAAGGTGGTCGGATGGGACACACGTCACATCGCTTGGTTGCAGAGAAACTGTCTGTCAGGGCCAGGACTCCGTTTAGGCTCAGGACATCTCCGTCTTGTAAAGCAAATGCTGCTCCTGGCTTTCTCCGGGGGTTTGTGCCTGGCCACCACCGTGTTCCTGCTGAGCTCTGGAGGGGTCCCAGCACCCAAACCTGACCCGGGTCTTCATCGGTGCACCCCAACGGTGCAAGCCAGACCAAACTCAGCAGCGCTGAGTGGGATGTGGAACAGGTCCAGGGAGCTGAGTGGCCACCAGTGGGGCCAACCCCACAGCTGCAGTGGGCAAATCTGCTTTGGGCAATGGTGTCCCCCAACCCATCATGTCCTGCTGCCTTCTCCAGCGGATGGGACCATGGGGCCTGCCAGGGCGGTGGGAAGGGTAGCCCTCCCCTCCATGGCCTTGCTGTAGGTCTGGAGATAGGGCGTAATTCCTGTCTCCTGGGTTTCTTCCCACCTTCTGCCATCGGTGTCTCATCTCCGGAGCCCCGGTGCCCTGGTGCTCTGTCCCCGGCGTGACCTCCCCCACCTGACCCAGGCAGCGAAAGGTTTCCTTCTTGCTCGGCCAACGCTGATAAGGGGAACCAGAAACAGCTTTGACCTTTCAACTGCAAATCTCTCTGCGAGGAGCCGCGAGCTGTTCCGTATCTCAAAGGTCCCTTGATAGGAAACAAAACCCGTGCCATTGAACTTTGAAGCAATTTCACCCCAAACTCTTCGGCACCCAAAAAAAAACCTGAGGAACCGGGCCAGCATGTGCAACTTGTGTAAGAGGTGCCTTGGGTTGATCAGGTGCCTGGAGTGTTGGTCCTCTGCTCTCTCCTTCCCTTTTGGATGATGCACTCACCTGTGGAGACCCCCCGGTGGGGTGCGAAGGCTTCAGGGAAGCTTGGCACCTCCTTTCTTCTCCTCTGAGAGTGAGGGACCCTGATTATGCCGGGACCTTGACCTCTGCCAGCCCAAGGAGGACTGGGGACAGACGGACAGGCCACTACGGGTGAGAAGTGCTGGGAAAGGGTAATTTAACCCCTGGGAGTTCAGCGGATGTGGGATGCGCCTATAGAAGCAAATCTCCATCCTTGCTTTCTTCCCCATCCCAAAGTGGTGCGGTCCAGCTCCTGACGTGCCCTGCTCTCTGTTTACACTGCTGTTATAGGAAGGTGATGACTGGAGGTGTTGGAGCTCGTTAATTGCTTTGAGCAAGCTAATTGGTATAAACACAACAGCGGGAGACGTGGCGGCTCTGCAAAGGGGAGTGTGCTCAGCTCTGAGGGGGAACTGGGCAGAGGTCCCGCATCCTGGTGGATGATCGAGTCCCGGTAACTGGGTTGGGGCTCTCGGGGTCCCGTTCCCCGTGCTGCAGCGTGGCTGTGAGCTGCACCTCGCTGCGTGTGAGCCCACAGGGCGGAGGGGAGCAGTGTGCCCCGGTACTTTCCCCAAATCCATCCCCACTTGGTTCCCATGACTTGAGCTTTTCCAGTGCCGGGGTTTTCCCCTGCGTTGGGTGTTTATCAAGTACAGCTCCATGGCACGAAAGAAAGGGCTGTCCCAGGTGATAGAGAGCCTAAGCATCCTGCAGAATCAGGCCCCAAGCACCAGCAGGCTCCCTATATTTTCTCTGATACTAACCCTACATTTTCCCTGCTGTTGCTTAACCCCATTAATGGGATCCGAGCCAGTTCAAAGCCTTGGGAGCAGCAGGGGGTGAAGTTCAGAGCAATAAGTGGAGGCGAGCTCTGCTAAATTGGAGTAAAAGATGTCTTCCTCCCGCTCCCCAAAGAGGCCACAGCATTTTCACATTAAACCTCTGTGCCCAGAGCCGTTGGGGAGGAAGAAGAAACACCCAGGATCAGCCCTTTCTGCATGGAGACGAGGGTCAAAGGGGCTGCTGCCTCCCAGCGCAGGGGGTAAGGACTCAGCAGCTGACCCCGTGGTCCAGCGCCCGGGAGAGGATGCTCCTGGAGAGATCCCCCAGAGAGCCAAGATCCCAGGATGCGAAGCCTGTGGGAAAGTCTTCAAGTCCAGGTAATTTGGGGGAAAATGAGTGTTTTACGGGGTTGAGTCAGGGAAAAAATTCTGGTGGGGTGTGGGCACCACCTTCCTCATTTGGAATGGGCAGAGTGGGCTGTTCTGGGGGAAAAGCGTCAATCAGTAATTATCTTTTTGGATGCTGCTTTTTTCTGATCATCTTCACTGGGGGTTCACCTCCCCACCCCAGCTGTGCAGAGCCCTGAAAGCTGGAGCGAGGAGCTGGAGAGGGGACCCGTGTGACGGAGGGAGCTGGGGATGGAGCCCCTTGTGCTGGGTGCGTGGGAGGGACATGGTTCTCTGGGTGCTGGGGTCTCGGGGGACCCTGTGGTGCAGGGGGGGCTCTGTATGAGGTGGTTTCACTGGGGCAGAGGATCTCGGGGTACAGAGGTGCTCACACAGGCTAGATTTTAGCAGCCTTAGTATTTTGGTCTAAAGCTCAGGCTGATGGATGGAGCTACCCCAGGAGCAGGATCTGACCCACACCAGCAGCCCCCCTTTGCCCCCCTCGTGCCTTCCCCACCGCGTCTCTGTCTGTCCCTCCACCCTTCCTTGCTCCTGGCTTTTTTTCCTGGCCCCACTTCTGGAAGGATGTGGCTTGGGTGAGGGGAAACGGAGCCCCCCCCCCTTCTCCTGGGGACACATGTGACCGGTGGGACAGCACTGCCTTGTCCCCAGGATGGGGTTTAATGGGTCCCACCTGGCTCCCAGGCGCAGCGTGCCCTGCGGCATCCCCCCGCTGCTCTTCCCTTCAGCTCGCTGGGGGGAAGTAAATTCAATAACTTCACCGAGGGCATGAGCTGGCCGAGGCTTTCCTCGGCATTAACCCCGCTTCCTCTGCCGCACGGAGGAGTCACGGCTGTTAGCCGGGGCCGGCGGCAGCAGAGGGGAGGCAGAATGTCCCTCTCTGTGCCTCTGCTCCCCAGGGAGCCAAGAAGAGGTTGCCCCATCCTCTCAACCCAAGTCAAACCATGCCTGGGGACTTGCTGATCTGAGCAGAGGCTAAAATCGCACGGGGAAGGTTAATTGGCGGCTGGGAGCGATAAGGGTGCTGCAGAATCCTTTTTTTTTTTCGCTGTCTGTTTTGCTGCAGCTCTGTGGGTTTGCTCTCCATCCCTCCAGCATGGCAGCATCCTTTGTTGAACCAACCTGGGCAGGAGCAGGGCACCAAGAGCAGATGCTGGGCGGGGTGGGGATGTTGCAGCATCCCCTTGCTACTGCCCTGCGTAGCGTGCCCCACAGATGCTGCGGTCCCTGGCACAGAGGCGACGCCAGGGAGCTGAATGTGGGAATGCTTTTTCACGGAGGCAGGCACAGAGCCTCCTCTGTGTCCGTCCAACTTGCAGTAATTTCATTAATTTGTTTCATTCAAAGGAGGCCAGACGCCGGCAGCACGGGACACGCTGACCCTATCGAGGCTGTGTCGTCCTGCAGGATGAAATCCATCCTTTCATTGATTCCAGCAGGGGCATCTCCCAGCCCAGCCGATTCCCCATGGCTCTGCACAGAGGATTAATTCTGCTCCCCCCCAACTTTTGCCCATTAACACAACAGCTTCTGGGTGAGAGCAGCCGCCTAAGGCAGGAGCGAGGGGTTGTATCCAGCCCCAAAAGAGCAGCAGAAACACCACCCCTGGGTGGGAACAGGGCAGAAAATGCATTTGCTATAGGAAGGAAAAATGCGTCTGCTCGGCAGGAGTCAGGTGGAGGAGTCGTGCATCACCATGAGGTCCATGATCCCACCACCCCTTGGCTTCTTGCTGGGACCCCTCCACCTCGCGGGGCTGCCACAACCCCCCTCCCTTCCCATGGGGAGCCCCATCCCACGGGGTGGCTCGGTGGGACAGCTGGGCTCAGGATGATGCTTTTTTTCCAAGGCACCCGCTGCCGGCTCCGGCTTCTGCCGGCCCCACAGGAATGCGCGGGGGCACCTGGAGGCACAGCCCCTGTTTGTTGTTTTAATAAATACGGAGCAGACGGATCCGGTGTGGGGTAGCTCTCCTTCGAGGAGCTGGACGGGCTGGGAGGGAGGGAGAGCAAGGAAGATGCTGGTGGAGGGGCTCAGCCCCATCCTGAGCTGCTGTCAATCACTGGCATCAGCTGCCCTGAGGCAGGGTGATTGACAGCAGGTGGAGAGGCTCCTGGTCAAGAGCTGCTGTCTCCTGTTTTCTTCTTGCTTTAGGGCAGAGGTTGAGGGCTAAACCCAGCTCCCGAGGGGTAACGGGACATGGGGTCAGGCTCTTAGGGTTTCTTTTCTTGGAGGCTCCCTGCAAATATCTTTCCTCTCTTCTCCTGTCAGAGCAGCCTGTGGAAGAGGAGGAGGACGAGGAGGGCTCCCTGCCACGCTGGCTACAGAGCCCAGCACAGGCTCGTGTTCTCCCCGCTACCCTATTTCACATCCCGGTCCCAGGAGCTGTGTGGGGATGCAAGAAGGCAGGAGGTGAGTGCTGTGCCCTCCCCAGACAAGCAACCCTCAGGGTAAATCCCAAATACCCCCCTGGGGTGCACCCCAGTATGTTTTACCCCACCTGTAGGGTTGGTTGCCCCAAAGGGACCCGGGCTCTGTGCCCATGCCAGCAGCAGCCGATCCGAAGGCATCAGCTGCCAAAGCCGGTGCTGGCTCCCAGGGCCCCCCATCAGTCCCAATTTCCTGCAGACCCCGGTGATAAGAGGCTGATCCTCAGCCGTGGAAATCCGATGCCCTGGTGTCAGGGAATGCAGGTCCTGGGGGACTGTGGAAACACAGCTGAGAATGAGCAGATCTCGTTGCTTTCCCTCCTCCTCCTCGCTGCCAAAGGAAAAAAAAAATCCCTTTGGAGGATGGATGTGGTCTTAGTGCCGCTCTCCGGCGTTGCGGCTGGACTGCATCACCCGGATTTCTGCCAGCAGCGCTGGCTCTGCATGGTTAAAAGCTGCCAGACACACCTGCACCCACCGAAGCCCCCAGTAAATAACTGGATGTTCGCTGTGATTTAATGTCATCCCCTTTTTTCGGCTTTGCCGTGGCTGCTGAGCCCCCAGGAACTCGCAGATCCCACCTGTGCTCTGGTAGAATCAGAGTTGGGTTGCAAAACAAGGCTCTGCCCGGTTCTCCCACACCTCTTCACCTCCCCTCGCGTGGGGTCTGGCCTGGCCGTGCCCAAACAGAGCAACGAACCCTCACATCTCCCTCCCAAACTGGTCTGGGAGCCTATATTGGGCAGGTGATGGTACTGTGGATTTTGCCAGATAAAAGTGCCGGTGAGATACTGGTCTTGGAGGGGTTGTCTCGTATCACACCAGCTCTGCATCTCGATGCTCTCTGCACAGCATGGACCAGAGGAGCTGAGCAATTCTGACTTATTTCATTCCTTCATCAACCCGGCTCAGGGTAAATCCATTCCCTGACCTCACCCCATCCCTGCACCCTGGGGGCTGCGCTGTCCCCTCCCTGTGCTGTGACATCCCTCAGCTTTGCTGGGTCTGAGGGTTTTGCCCCTCCAGCTAGTCTTGAATTTGGCGTGAATTTCTCCCTTTTCAGCTATTTCCGTGCATTTTGACCAGGTGTTTCAGCCTGGAGCTGCACATCCCAGACCTGACCGTGCTGGAGAGGGACCAGCTCCAGGTTCGGTATCTTTTTCCCAGGCAGGAATTGACTGAACTCCAGGACTGCTCCATCCTGGCAGTTGGTCCTGGAGGGTAGGGGGAAGGTGCAATGCTGAGGCAGGAAAACATCTCCAAAAATCTACTCTGCTGTAGATGGAGTGCTGTGCTCGAGGGACTGTAAAACCAGAGCTGGTGCATGCCCAGAAATCAGGCTGATTTAATGGACCTGTTTCCTAGATGGGTTTGTAGCCATGTGCCAGCTGCTGCAGTGGTTGAACTAAACTGATTTTCCTGGGGAATTCCTTGTTTGGGAATGCTGGCACCAGCTGCTCCTCTGCCAGCTCGGCTGGGCAGTTTAATTCCTCATGGCGGGTTGTTCCCATGGGATTGTGCCTGTGTTAGAGTCTGGTTTTACCCCAGCGAGGTGGCAGCTCCAGGGTCCGTCTTGTCTCCTCTGTTTATAGCTGGTATAACACGGGGTCCCCACGCTTGGCCCACATTATGAGGGGACAGCTGGGGTCTGTACACAGGCTGGGGGTTTATATCCAGCACTGGGATCGAGTGGAGAATTTGGGACCCGCATCACGCTTGCGTCTGGTCTGTCTGGGGCAGAAACGTGGGCAGCGCACATGAGTCCAGAACCGAGACGGCTGCAGGAGAAATCCCTGCTAAACAGCCAAGATCTTCATTTTTTCCACCCAAATAAAGTCTCAGCCAAAAAACGGGCTGTATCCAGGGCAACACCGGTGCCTTGCAGCCTGGGTTTGCTGCGATCCAGTTTGGGATTCCTTTGGACCAGCTCTGGGATGGGATGGCTCCGGGCATCACTCCGGGGTCTGCCCGGAGGGGATGGGAAGGGCTCGGCGGGGGGGGGTGGGTGTCTCCCGAGGCTCCCAGCTCCCCCCAGAGCCACACGGAGATGCTCCACTGCCACCTAGTGACAACGGGACCCCGGCCAGCCGGTGACAGCGGGACCCCGGCGGGGAGGGTGGGTGGCCCGGGGCCAGCCCTGCCGGAGGGCGGCGGGTCCTGCCCGTTCCCCCCGGGCCGTGCAGCCGAGCCGTGTCCCCAGGGGTAAGGGGGTCTCCCGGGGGAAAGGGTCTTCTCCGGGGCTGCTGGTTTCTTCCCTGCAAGGACGGAGTGTTTCCCTGCCATCCTCCCCCGTGCAGCCCGCTGCCGGCACCGGCCTGGCTCGGCTGGGCATCACTGCGGGGGAGATGGCTTCTCCAGCCCTGACTGTCCAAAGCAACGTGCTCAGGCTCTGAACAGCTCTAGCTCAGGCTACTGCATTTCAGAACCTTGCCTTTTCCAAAGGAACCGGTGGGAATAAGGTGCCTGTGCATCCTCGGCTGTGGGGACCCCATCCCCTCCAGTGCCTTGGACATGCTACAGCCTCCTGGAGCATCTCCCTGGAGAATCTCCCTGCCACCACCTCCTCCCTCCCTTCCCTCATCAACGCAGTGAAATTATTTAGTGCCTTTAACATAATTAACACGTTACAATCTTAAACTGCCAGCAGCTGCCCGGCTCTGCAATTTATCCTTCCACCCGGCCATTAATGCCTCCCTCCGGGCGGTTATAAAGCTGAAAAATGCTGCAAACCTGAGCCCTGCACTGGAGTAAAAGGAGGATCGGGGCATAGGACCTGTGTGCGTTAATGTAATTAACTCACCGTGATCCCAAATTGCTTGGCGGCTGCCTGGCTCCGTAATTCATCCTTCCACCAAGCTGTTAATGTGCCCATAGCGGCTGTTAGCACACATGCGTGTGCAAATGTGCATGCGAGGCTGCCCTGTTGTCCCCCTTCCCCGCTTTTTGGAGGTGATTTGCCTCCCAGCATCGTCCCCCCAAACATCTCACTCCTCCGCTTGCCACCCAAATCACAGCGGTGGCTGTATGCTGATACACCTCCGTTCTGTAATTACCTTTGCTTGTGCTAACTGTGTAATTGGGAGAGGCAACTACCTGGTGAAATGAGATGGGAAGAAGAGCTGGCTTGCTATCCCAGCACAGCTGCTCCTGGGATCCCTTCCTGGTCCGGGGGTAAATCAGGAGCAGGGTCCGTGCCTCTCTTGGAGAGGGGACCCTGTGGGTGCAGGTTGGTGCCTCGGCCGCATCCTGCTCACGCGGCGGCTGAAGACACCCCTTTCCAGTCATCCCTTTCCCCCCTTTTAACGCTCAAACTCCCGACCCTCAGGGTTTATCACAGCAGCAGTGGGTTCCCCCCAAATATCAGCCTCTCTCCCCAGCTCCACGCGTGCCAGCTGCCACCTTACCTGTGGGATTCCCCATGACAGGGTCACAGACAGCTCTCACCGGCTCGCTTTCACCTTTCCTCCCGTGTGTTTGCAGGCAGATGTCCCCGGCACTTGGTCTGTCCTCAGCCTGATCCTGTTCCCTCCTGGGATACTGGAAAAAGGAGGGTGAAGTCCCAAGCAGATGGATGGGGCAGGGAGGGGAGGGCTTGGAGCAGGATTAGCTCCAAGATTAAGGATCTGGCTTCTTTCAGTGGCGGTTTTTCTCATCGGTGCTCTAAGCTGATTGCGTTAAGCCGCTTGGTGAGTGATCACTTTGGCTGTATCTTCTCAATTTTGCCTCGGCTGTCCCTTAGGGCCAGATTTTTGGAAAGAAGGTGCCTGGGCTCAGGGTCTAACGGGGACCTGCTGGCTCCCCCCGAAACACACAACACTGATTGGGCTCGCCAATCCCCCCCATCCCCCCCGCCCTCCCCTCCACCCATGCCCCCAGGTCCATCCCCAGCTTTTGGCTTTTCCAGCATGATTTCACCCACTTGGCTTGGTGAGCGGCTCAGAGATGGAGCACTAGCAGAGTCCTGACAAACTCATCACAGCTCGAATTCGGACACTGCAGCTCACTGTAGCCTTGGGTTTCAGTATCAAACTTTGCTCAGGAAGGACATTAAACCCCACGCACAACACATTTAATCTGCTGGCAGCACTAATCCTGTTTGGAAATACTCAGGTGAGGGATGCACAGCTCCGGTGCTTGGCCAAACCCCTCAGCTTCCCGACCGGACCACCTCCAATGTGGGGAGACGGGCTGTCTTTTCCCCTTTGAATCCTAAGCCCCAGCCGTTTTGCAGGATGTAGATGATCCTTGTGACTACACAGAGAGCTCAGCATTCCCAGCGTTCCCAGTATGAAGATACTGGGATTCCCCATAGGATTCCCCTGCAAAACCCCACGGTGCCAGGAGCCAGGATCTGTAGCTCCTGCTGTTTTTTCCCTGTGCGCATGGAGACACGCGGGTCGTGGAGCAGCATCCTCCCCGTTTTCCACCCAGGGCTGGCCCCGCTGCATGCAAACAATTAACAGGCCCTGGTTAATGGGATCTGCGGAGGTGGTGGGCAGATCCGGACCAGCCCAGCCAGGGATTTGGGGCCTTTCCAGAGCCTGAAGACCCCCCAAAGGGCAGGCGATGCTCAGCCCGTAAATCGAGAGTGGATGCTCCATCCTATGAGTAGATTCATGCAGTGCAGCCAATGGGCAGCTGGCTTTTTGCATATGTGATGAAGGGATAATTAACAGCTGGGTTTTCCCTCCCACCCTGCCCCCCCCCCCCCCCCCCCCCCCAAATGGAGGATAAAAGGGCTGAGGGGAGTCTGGTGGCTTGTTGTTATTCTTTGTGTTATGGTAGGGCTGAGGCAAAGACCTGTGGTGGGGACCCCCAAAGCCCCCCAGAGTGAGCTGCAGCGTGGCAGGGGCTGGTGGCCTTGGCTGCCAGCACAGCGCTGGTCCCCTGATGGGGGGTCATGATCTGGCGAGAGAGATCCCAGGCTGAGGAAGGCAGGGGATGCCCAAATTTATGGCCAGTGATTTTTTTTTTTTTTTTTTTTTGTGTGTGTGTGTCCACTCTTGCCAGTTGGCATCAGGCTGGAGTAGGTGATTTGGGGGTGCGGGGAAAGCAACACTGCAGGAGAGGGGACCCCTGCGTGAGGGGTTTGGGCAAGGGGCAGGCAGGAGGGCAGGGATGGGAAGGGAGAGGCAGGTGTTGGGAGGTGCAGGTGGTACAGAAGGAGCCGCTGCGGGAGAGGGGGGATAATTATAGCCTGGAGCAGAGCTCAGCAGTCCCAGGTGTGTGTCCTCTTCTCAAGTGCGAGTGCTTGAATTGAGGCACCGTTAAAAAGCTGTGAGGCATTGGGGCATCTGCCTGGGTGTGTAAAGCATCTGTGACTGCTCTGAGCAGCTCTTGCTTCCCCGCTCCAGTGCGGCTCTGCCAGAGCCGGTTGCTGGAGGTCCCTGATGCCAGTGGGTGGTTTGGTGATGGAGCCTGGCTGGTCCCATCCTTGGCGCAGATGCTGCTCTCCCCAGCTCAGCCCTGCAAACCCTGGCTCCTTTCTTTTTCCCCCATTGCACCTGGGCTGCTTGGGGGCTAAGCCCCATCCTGTGCCATCCCTGCGGGTCTCCTGCAGTCCAGGCAGGTGCTAGGGACCATCTCCCATCACTGGCAGCTCTTGCAGCAGAGCCAAGGTAGCGGAGCTGAAATAAGCCCAAGCAATTAAAAGCACCCGCGGCAGATGGTCGGTGCAGTCTGTCTCCCTGCCACTGCCACCTCCTCACTCTTCCCTTTCCTCATTCTCTTTCCCCACTCCTCTTATTCTTATTTTTGCTGACTTATTCCCCCTGGGACTTCCCAACCCTTCCCCAAAGCAGGACCCCTGCCTTCCCCTGCATCCCCAGCCCCTATTTCCACCCTGAATGGAGGTGCACAATGCAAACCCAAAGCCTCATCTGTTGAGCTCAGGTGTTTAGGTGAGGACACATCTTCTTAAGTGAGGAAACTAAGGCACAATGGGGGCTGGGACCTGGTTCCATCCGATCCCCCCCATCCCCAGCTGCAGAGAGATGGTGCTGTGTGTTTTGTGCCCTTGGCTCCAGCTCTGAGCATCAGAAGATGCTGTAGGGGCTGTAAATTCTAGCTAACAGAGAAGGGAAGGTTAAAATGTTCATAAAATCAGCCTGGTTGAATGGTTCCTATTTTATTCAGGTTCCTTCTGCATCCCCTGGCCCTCCCCTTGATTCACAGCCCCCTCCCCAGGTCCTGGGTTGAGCTCAGCCCCCCTGGCTCTGCCCAGGGGTTACACTTCCAGGTGGTGCAGCTGAAATTGAGCCAGGAGAACTGGCCTCTGACTGGGCCGTGGCTCAAAAGGCCACGGGCTTTGCAATCCTCTCTCCCAAACTTGAATATCCCCCATGCTTCCCCCCCCTCTTGCCGGGGACCCCCACGTGGCCGCATTCCTCTGCGGTCCCTTTCTCAGCGGCGGTGGCCGTGTCATTCAGCCGAGGTCGAGCCCTGCAGCGGGGACGATAGGATTTATCCCATCCTCCAGAAGATGCATTGTTTTTTGGGGGTTGATTTCTCCATTTTTTTTGTCTCTTCACCTCCTCTGGGGTCTCTTTGGCGTTGCCAGTTTTGTTGGGTGTCCAAACCTCCTCTCGGGTGGCAGCGGTTAAAGCCTGACCCGGACAATGGAGCGTGCTGCTGTCTTGGCAGCGGCTCGGTGTGCCGACAGCCGTGGGGATGCTGGCGGGGGGACGGGATGGGGACCGACAGGCGGTTGCTGCTTGGATGGTTTCCCACATAAAGGCTGAGCTGGGTGGGTGTTTCCACTGGAAGATGTCCTGGGAGGTCCCTGAATGGCTGGTTTCGAGGTGCTCTTGTGGGAGGATGCCCTGGGGGGTCCCAGCCAGGATCCTGCTGTGTCACTGCTGAAGAAGCTCCAAGCACTGTTGAAGTTCTGTTCGCTGAGCCCTGAGTAAATCCTTTCCCCATCCCATGAAGCGTTCCTTGATCTCAGCGCTGTCTCCAGCTTTGCTTGGCTCCAGGCGGTGCTGGAGCCTCAGGGGAAGGGATGGGGCATGGCAGGGGGACTCCTGCTTTGCAGCTGGCACAGAAGGCACTGGGAAAAAGGAGGAGAAACATGGGAGGATTGAACAGGTACAAAGCCAGACCCAAACCACAGCCAGCCCTGCTCTGGCCAGGGGTACCACCCACCACCCTGCATGGCCAGCACGTCTCCCCTCAGCAGAGCCATCTCCTGCTGTCACCCCTGTCCAGGTAAGGAGGCCTGGGGAGGAAAATCTCCCACTCCCAGCTCCTTGCAAAGCTGCAGCAAGCCCTGCCTCGGCTGAAAAATTCCCCTCTCCCAACATCTTGCAAAGCTGCAGCAAATCCTGCCTCAGTGCAGGATGCCCAAGTCATAAGCCTGCATCCCTGGTGTGAGGGGGACGGGGCAGCATGGCCATGCTGGACCCCCCCAGCTCAGCCCAGGAGATGCTTCACAGGCAGAAATGCTCCTCAGAGCTCTCCCGAGCCTATTTCTCCTCCTGGCCCTGCTCCAGCTGGGCTGGGTCTGTGCGGTTGGGTGGGAGAGAAGAAGAATCAGCCCCAGGGGGCCTAAGGGCTGGGAGATGGCTTTGTTCGTGCCAGCTATAGTAGGGCAGCCCGGCTCTTCCTGATGGGAGAGGGCTCCAGAGGGGCCGAGCATCAGTGGCTTCTCCGCATCGAGGCAGGGGAGAAGCAGCCCCACGGGCGACTGTCTCGCTGGGTGGATGGGAGCTCAGCGGGGAGGGCGAGGGATGGCATCCAGGCTCCTCTCTCCAGCAGCGATTCACATACCTTGGGGCTTGGTCTGTCCTGAAAGCGCAGTGAAACCCCCTCATGCAGGGAGCTTGGAGGGTTGAGGGGCAGGAGGGAGGGGAGGGCAGCTCATCCCAACCCGCTTGTCTTCATGTGGATGATCATTTCCAGCTGAACTGCTGGGATGGGATATTTTTTTTTTTTTTTTTATCAGCTGCTTCAGTCCTCCGAGTGACCTCTCCCAGCCCTGAGACCTCCTGCGTTTTGTCCCTTCACTGATATGGCTGCACTGGGGGCTAAACTGCAGCCGGAGACATCCCAGCAGCAGGTGAGATGCCGGAGAGCCCATGGAAACACCTGGAAGGGTGATGCCCAGGGGATGCAAAGACAAAAACATAACTGTGCCCAGGGTTTGGGGTAAGGAAACGCCTTTGGCCAGATATTTTGGGTTTCTTTTGGGCCAGGGGTGCTTGCAAGGATGTTGGAGGTGGGTCTGTGCTATGTACAGGGCAGTGGGTACCCCCACGGCATCTCTGTGGCAGCCTGACTTTGGGGACCTCCGAGGAAGGACAAGGAGGCACTTGTGTGCCCAGCGTTGGCACCGAGATCCAGTGGGATGTGCTGAGATGGAGCTGCAGGTAAAAATTCCCGGGGAAAAAACAGGCAGGATCTTTGCCCTTTGCTGCTCTCCACCGACCGTGGGTCAGCCCGAAGAGCTCGCTGGGAGGTGAAGCAAGGCTCCGGTGAAGGTCTCCGGGGACAGGCAGCGGCTGTTTCTGGGACAAGCCAGGAGAGCTCAGAGCTCAGGGTGTGTTTGTGCTGCAGTGCTGCAAACACTCCCCAGCCGCTGGAGCAAGCGCAGCGGCTGTGCTGCTCCATCCCTGCCCTTCTCCCCACATGGCTGTATCCTGCTCTGTGAGGTGCTCAGGCCTGGGAGGTGAGGGGTTTGGAGGCTTGCTCCCGGTCTGGAGTGGGATGCAGCAATTCACTTGGGGCTGGGATGAATGCAGGAGAGCAGCTGGGATGGAGGGAAGGGATGGGGTCTGGCTCCCAGTTTGATGCAGGGAGCCCGATGTCAGGCCCAATGGGGCTGGTCAGGGTGGTGGGTTGGGGCATGGGTGGGATTTTTCACTTGTACCCAGCTCCAAAAGGAAGGAGGGAGCAGAGTGAACCCACCACCCTGGGTGGCTCCATCTCGCGATGCCTTGCTTCCCACATCCACCCTGTGGGGCCGAAGGACCGGTCCTGCTCCGAGTCTGATTGCCGAGGTGAGCTGGGCATCTCACAGCCTGTGTGTTTTCCACCTTTTCCTTATTTTTCCAAGGGAGATAATTAAACATCACCTCCCTCATCCTCAGCTCCACTCAGCTACTAAGGGGTGACCTGGTTGCGGGGAGGCAATACCGCAGGGGCCGGGGGAATTCAGGCCAGGGGAGCTCAGTGCCTGGTGAGGGGGAGCTGAGGGGGAGATTTGGGGACCGTTTTGCCTGAAACGTATGAAAAAGCAGCATCCTGGGGAAGAAGGTGTGACGTCAAAGGCAGTGCTTAAAATATACCCAGGGCAAAATCACATGGCAGCTGGTGAAACAGGAGCCGACGCTCCACGCACCAAGTCCCGTGGGAGCCTTGAGGATCCGGTGGGAAGCATCCCCCAGCTGAAGCCGGCAGCTTCGCTGTCTCCGTTCCCTTATTCCAGCGGCTCCCTCGGCCTCTGCGGTGACCCAGGAGCTGCATGGGCAGGCTGGGGACCGCGGGATGGGCTGGCCGGTGGCAGGCGGTTTGGGGACCGCAGGTGGCCAGCTGGTTCCCATCTGCTCCCGGTAGCCAGGGCTGCGGCTGCACGGCCCTGGGGCAGTTTTTCCATGACTTCTGTTGAAAGCAGCTACTGAGGGGGACCGGCTGGATGGCGTTTGGCTGCTTCTCCGTAGCTGGGTAGGGAGTGATGCCAGGTGCCAAGTGACTGGGCGTTATCTCCCCAGGGGTGGCAGGGGCATGATGAGCAGCTTGGCAGGGGTGGCTCAGGATTCCAGGACATGCTTTTTGTCCCCAGGAGATGTGGGCTGGGGTGAAAATCCTCCGGTTTTGGCACTTTGAGCCCTGTTGAATCTGCCAGGCAGGTTGCACAGTCAGGGTGAGCATCGGAGGAACAAGCCATGTGCTGGTTTGGGCAGCATCGGACAAGGCTGTAGCAAACTCCCTCCTCACCAGGCTGCGTCCTGCTTTTGGGACCCAGAAAGGGGTCAAGTCACCACTCAAAGAAGCTGGCCCAAAGGCAGGCTGAGATCTCTCTTTATTCCTCCAGGAACGAATGGCGCAGCCGGCAGCGGTCATGCAAGAAGATCTGAGGCCAAGCAGCCCTTTGAAGGGTTTTTGTTTTCATTTCCAAGGACAGAACGTCCAAGGATCCTGCGGCTCCCCAGAGCAGGGCCAGGTGCTGGGACCATCCCAGGTCTCTGACTCAGGCCTCTGTGCTGCGCAGGGAGGGCTGGATCTGGCTGTGAGGGGGGGATTTTGGGTGTCTATCCCACTGCAAACCCTCCTGGAGGATGGAGGTGGCTCAGCCGGGGGGCGCAGGCAGCAAGGGGCAGGACCATGGGGCTGGCTGGGGTAGGGAAGAAATATCAGCCCAGCTACAGGCAAAACCTCTCTGAGATCACCCAGAGCCCCTCCGAAAAGACCCATCCAGACCACCAGAGCCACCTGGAAGTGGAGCCTGCTCCGCTGCTGCAGCTGGAGCCACTGTGGTGCCACCCGGCCCCGGCGCTCATGAACTGGCCCCATTGCACAACGCAGACTTGGCCACGGCTGCTCCGATGGCAGCTCGGCATGTGAAGAAAATTAAGACCAGAACTCAGGAGCAGCAGCTCTTTAAAGCGCGTTGTCCCGCTGCTAGGAGCCCTTGCCCAGGGGCGATGGGACATGGTTCTCATTCCTACGCCTGTGCTGGGGTTTATTATTTTTCCTTCTATTGTGCAGAGTCCCCTTTATTCCCTGCATGCTCGTCCCCCGGGGCTGAACGAAACAGTGTGGTTTTCTTCTTGCGCTCAGACACGGCTTATTGCCTCCTCCCAACCACCCTTTTGGTTTTTAGACATGAGCTCCAGGCCAAAAATAGATGGTCCCTGCCCCTTGCAGCCCCAGAGAACATCAACCAACAGGTGAGTGCATGGAGGGGCACTGGGGCTGGGTCCATTAAGATCACTACTAAATGGTGGAGGTTTCTTTTAAAGGTTATTTTCTCCATGATTCATGATGTTTCCAGTTGGGGCTGTCTGGCATTTTCTCCTCTTTTGGTGACACGGTACCCCGCGGTGTTGTCATCCTGCGCGAGTGACCCGGCAGGTTTGGGAGCCCTGGGATGTGCCATCACGTCTGCGTGGGCTTAATGGCCACCGGCTCAAGGTGTCCCTGTGCCCCCTCGTGATGATGATGAGGGGGCATCTCTGGGATAGAGAGGACAAATCCAAGAGGAATGGTCTGGTTGGGATCCTGGCTGTGCCACCGCCTCACCTTGGGCGCATCCCTTGGCCCCATGGGATGGGGGAAGCAGCCTGGCACAGCGGGCTGGGATCCTCGCATGGAAAATGCTCTGTAAGAGCCAGAAATTCCTTTGCTCTGAATCAGGCCGGGCTCTCCTTTCCCAGGCTCTGCTCCTTTCCCTCCGCGTTAGCAGCCCCCAGCCTTGAACGAGCCGCGACAGGCCCTGGCTTTGCAGGCAAATACATATTTAGAAACTGGAGGGCATTATCCCCTTCGATTATTATCACTTGAATGTAGGTCGGCTTGACAGCTTAGGTGGAAAATCATCTTCTGAGCATACCGACAGCTCCACGCTCACTGTCCTGTTAATCCCTCCCTGTTTGCACTCTGCTTTGGGGGGGAAATCACCAGCGGAGGAGGCATTAAGGTGAATTATTAAGGCAGCCGTCTCCTCCCCAAGGTGCAGGGTGATGCCTGCGGCCGGGAGGGGTAAATGCATCTCCCCAAGCTGGCAGCACCCTCATGATGCTCCGAACTGCTGGGGGCTGACCAGGGTGGGATTCTTTCATCCCTGCAAATGTTGTGTCCATCCCTGCTCTCTGTCCATCTGGGTTTGTCCGACTGTCCCTCCCTCCCCGTGGCTCTGCCAGGTGTCCCTGCCTGGCTGCAGAGGGTTGGGAAATGCAGGCTGTGCCGCATCCCTCTTGCGAAGGACCGCTCCATCCTCACCCACTCGCCCCGCTGTATTTTTCTCCTCCCCCAATCACAACTTTCACCTTTTAAAAAGCCTTGGCGACGTCTCCCCCATGCCGGGCCCCCTCCCCTGGACCAGTCTTATGAATGAATGGTTGGTGGCCCTGTGATGCCATTTCCATGGTGACAGATGGCAGCCGAAAATGCGGGGATCAGGGTCACATGAGAGCAGCGGTAAATTCAGGCGGTTATTTATAGGCTGCTGCTCCAGCGTTTATGGAAATGCGTCTGTGTTCAACCGTGGTATCAGCCCTTCGCTGGCTCTCCGGAGCACTGCTCTTCCAGGGGAGACATTACTCATGCTCTGCTTTAATCCAGACTGTTCCCGCTGCTCAGGCTGGTGTTGGAAAAGTACCGGGCTCTCTGGGGTTTGGGGTATATATATTTTTTTTTTTTTCCTTTGGAGCCCAAGTCTCTGGATCAACCTCAGCCATAGCCAGAGCTTCTTGCCTGTGGCATCTTCTGTGCCCATCACTGGCACCGTCTGCAGCATGACAGCCTGGGCCATCACCTGAAATTCCAGTCCTGAGCGTGCACGTTCATGGCAGAGCCCGGACCCAGCCTTGTCTAGGTTTTTTTTTTTTGTTTTTTTTTTTTTTTTAGCTCTGATACAGCTGGGGAATCTTTCTGTGCCTCGGTTTCCCAGTCAGCAACACACTTTGGTGATGGTTGCTCAGCCAAAGGGAGTTCTTTACATCCTCAGGGGAGGGTTGGTGACACCTCAAGGTGTCATCGAGTCCCCTGTGCCCCAGGAACTGCCCCCTCCCCAGCTCGAGTAGGCTCATCCCTGCTCGCTGTGGAGATGCACAGGAGCAGGGGAGCTGAATGGCTGGTTCAGCCCCTCTTAATAAGGTTGCTTGATTTCCCTTTGCTTAAGACCCCCTTAATAAGGTCACCTGATCTTCTTTTGTTTAATCTCTGGGTGTGCAGAGAGCTTTCTGCTGCCGGGATTTGCAGCCCATGGGCTCTGCAGCTTCCCCAGCCCTCCCAAGCTCATACCTATCTCCCTATGGAGACAGTGTCGGGGTGCAATAAAAACCTCCACCTCTGGAAATGAGGAAGTTTTTTCTCCCACCGCTGGGCACTTCCCGGTGCCTGTGACGAGCCTGATGCTGGTCTGCACTGGGGTGTCTGGGAGAGTCTGTCCTCACGCCAGCCCTGCATTGGGTTGAATTTCAGTGGGGGCAGGAGCCCCTCCACAACCTGTGATGTCTCCTGGCTTCTCTCCCCCATGGCTTTGTCCCAGACCCCCGACTGCACCCCAACCCCTGGGCAGTTCCCCCATGGAAGTGACATGCTGTGGGGCACGTTTCTCTCTCCCTGCTGACGAATACCTGAGTGCCTGTCCCCTGTGTGTCCCCACAGGAGGGGGCAGGGGATCCCGTCGAGGCTCCGAGCCTCACTTTCCCTTCCCAGCCCAGCCCTCCATCCTTGCCCTCCAGGTTTGCTTCTCCCTGCAAGCAGCAAGCGTGCTCCGCAGGAGGGACCGCAACAAGATTCCACATCAAAAACACGGAATGCATCGTGCCTTCGGAGAGGGGGTGAAAGCTGACTGCAAACCTGAGGGGCTCCTGGCAGGCTTTGACCCACACCGCATCCCTCCCAGGCTGGTTTGCATCCGCCAAACTCCCCTCTGCCCTGCAAAGCTCTGCCGGGGCCCCCGTGAGATGCTCGGAGCCGTCGCAATGAGCTGAGCAGACGCTGGGGATTTTGCAGGGCGGTAAATCAGGAGCACGATGCGTCTCTTCCACTTCCAGCACGTGTGGAGCTGCCTTTCCCTGCCCGGGACAGGCTTAACGGAGCGGAGCCTGGCTTCATGTCTCCCGGGGGGCAGGGGGGAGAGTTACAGCCATCGCTCTGCCGCTGGCTCTCGGTGCAGGCGCTGGCGGAGCTCCCAGCTACCTGGGAGAATTGATCATTTTGTGCCCAATAGGCTGGAAAGGGAAACGGGACCAAAGGCCAGAAACGTGCATCGACATCGGGATCCGGGAGCTGGAAAGAGCGTGGTTTGGGGATGGAGGTCTGAGTCCTCCGGGGTTTGTCTCTTCTGAATATGTTTTTCCTCCCGTCAGGGTTTCTCACAGGCCTGGGAGCTGGATATGGGTACCAGTATCCCTGGCACCAGTAATGCACTGGTTGTGGCAATGTGTCTGGGCTACCCTGCTAGGACAGACTGAATCTGGGTTTTCAGGACCCACAGACCTTAATCTTTCCCACGGGATACTGAATCAGCAAGGAACTCCTTTGAAAACTCCCTTTCCCCACCAGTAAACCAACCCAACAGCCTTCTGGCTTTCCTCATTAACCCAATTAGATGTTTTCTGAGGGCAGGATTGTGGGCAGCACTGAATGGAAGGGGAGGGCTGATTTCTCCAGGTGTGCCACACCGCAATGACTGCATCAAAGCAGCCTAAGTGGCCGTTTTAATTAATTAAGCCTGTCTCAGAAGCTGGGTTTGGGGTTTGCTTGCCCCAAATTGCTGTGGGTGCTGCGTATTTCTGCCTTCCGATGAACCGCCCGGTGCCGCTCCGTGTCCTCTTGGGGTGGGGAGCGGGACCCCTTTGCCTGCAGAATTGCACCGTTGGCATCAAAGGTGGGTTAATTAATGCAAATCCCTCGTCCTGCAAAGCTGGTTTATGCCCCTCGCGCAGCCTGTGCTGCCCTGGGCAAGAGGGAACTGGTGGGGCTGGAGGGGGACATTGATGGAGACTGAGCCCAGCATTGGGTCTGGGGTTCCTGAGTGTCACCAGGCTCTGGGCCAGCCCCCAGTGTCACCGTGTTCAAAGGCTCCAGAGTGACACTGGGTTATGGGGGGCAGCACCTGGGTCCTGGCAGCCCCTCCTGCTTCCATCTGTCCCTGGGTGGGGGCTGAGACAAAGCGACCCCTCTAATATATCTGATCTATTATATATATCTCTGATATAACTGATCCTTGGGGGAAAGGGGTGACCAGATCCGCCCCCCCGAAGCACTCCCCAGGGCAGAGCTGCAGCGGAGGGGCAGGGGGGCACCTCTGGGGCGGCTCTTTTTGGGTAGGGGGGAGCATAATAAAAGGAGTTTTGCTTTTCCCGGCAGCACCAGGGTGGGCAAAGCTGACCCCCCTCCCCTGCCCGCGCTCGCTGCTATTTTTTATTTTAAATACAAGAGCTCCCCTTGGAGATCTGGGAGGGGGGGGTGGTGTGTGCAACCCGGCACCCCAGCTTTGACGTGCAGCCCTGGTGACTCAAGCCTGCGTCAGGGGCTGCGTGCCCCTTATTATTTATTAATTAATTTTTTTTTTTTTTAATTGCTTTGCTTTATTTTTGCATTTTTTTCCCGAGCCGAGGGAGCCGCCTCCCCCGGGCGGCGGTGCCGAGCCCAGCGCGCATCCGCCGTGGCGGCGGGGGGCGGGGGGGGAAACGAGCGGCCACCGGGCTCGGAGCTACCGGTACCTCCCCGCCTGTCCGCCGCGGGGGGCGCAGGCAGCAGCGGCGGCTCCCGCGTTACCGGCGGCTGCCCGGGTCCCTCCAGCACCGGGAGCCACGCACCGGCCCCGCCGCCGCCCGGGCTCAGCCCCCTCCCACCCCGGGGCGGCCGAACCTGCTCACTGTCTGCCGGGAATTTGCTCCGTTTCCACCGGCACCGGGTCGGTTCCACCCCTCCGGGCAGCCGCCGCGCCCAGGTAAGGCTGCGCCCTCCGGTCCCCCCCTCCCCCACCCCCCGGGGTCCCGCTGCCGGGGGTCCCCCCGCCTTGTTCGCCCCCTCCCCAGCGCTGCTGTCGGGGGCAGGTGCTCAGGGCCAGGCTGGGGGGGCTGCTGGGGGGCACACTTAAGCCTGGAGGCACCAGGCGTGGCCCTAAGGGTGGTGGCATCGAGGGCTTGGGGAGGGGGGGACACGGACATCCAGGGACAGCAGATGGCCTCGGTTACCCCGTAGAGGCTGGGGGGAGCCGCCGGGGGGGTGGCAGCGGCTGTGGGGCTGGGGGTGGTGGTGGGCTCATCCCCTCTGAGGATGGGCAGAAATGCAGCTTCCAGGTTGACCTTGACAATAACATTGGGAAGGGAGCAAGCGTGCGGCTGCGAGAGGTGTTTCACTCCCGGCCCCTGAAGTGTTGGGGGTTTGTTTTCCCGTCTTTGATTTTTATGGTGTTCCCTGAATGCGGATGGCTGGGCTGGAGGCAGAAAAATGGGGATTGGGGTCCTGGTTTTGTGCGATTCCCGATACTGGGTGTGGGGAGTCCTCATTCCATGCTGTGCATTTATTGCATGGTGAGATGCGCCCAAAGGTGCATGTTTCAGGGTGGTGGCTCGGCCAAGCGCCGATTTGCATCGCTCCAGGGACGTGGGGCTTAGACCGGCTGAGAAATCTGGTCCTAGCTCTTTGTGAAGGACCCAGAAGGTGAAATCCTTTGGCTTTTCGGCTGCCTTGTGCCTGAGGCACCTGAGGTTTGTATCCATCAGGAGCTGATGCAACTATTTCTGGTTTTGGTAGGAAAAAACCCGAAATGCCTGAGCTATTCTCGGCAGGGCATAGAGTTCCTTGTGGATGTCTCTCTAGAGGTGTCGGGACTAGGTCAAGGAACCTGGATGGCGGTTTGACTGCGAATCAGCTGCCTGGAAGGGAAATAAAATGTGGGTCTGAGCTGTCCTCCGGGATCAATTGGAGCCAGCTCCGCTGAAGTCAATAGGAATAAAAGGGATTGGTTTAAATCCGGAGTGACTCCCCTGCTACTTCAGGCTTGCACAGAGCTGGGAATCTGGGCTTACACTAGAGCCAGAGTCACGAGGACCAAATTTACCCTGGATCAGATGCTGACCTGTGTGTATCCAGACTAAACCGTTGCCTTGGGAGGAGAAGCTCTGCTTTTACCCTCTCCTGGGTTGCGTTTGGACTCGTTTGTTTACAAACGTAGCAGCAGCTTCGTGAATGACAATAGGGAAAAGCAGAGCTTGCAGGGGGATTTGGGTGCTGCCCCTTTGCTGCCTTTTAGGATAAACCTGGGCTGGGTTTGGGTTCAGTTGCTAACCTTCAGCCGGAGGGGATGAGTTAAGGATCGCGGAGATCTAACTGGAAAAAGATCATCTGGTGAATCAAGCGGAGCCCTGAAGGAATCATATGATGGTTGGCTTTGATACGGTGTCACGCTACTGCAGCTGATGTATGTTTTCATGATACTAAATGAGACATGAAAGGAGACTAAATTCGATGAATCAACGGGCTCATACGCTTCGTGACAAACCCAAGCGCCAAGTCTTCCCTTCCTCCGGCGCTGTTGTGTCTGTCTCATGACCCAGCCGCAAAACTGCCCTTTCCGCAGGTTTCTTGGCACCTATTGAAGAAAAGGCTTGGTGTAACGTCACAGCCTGCCACGGGGAGGGTAAAACCCCCTGAACTGGGGGCAGTGGGAGATGCCCCCACCTTTGGGGTGGAGCGGGTGGCTGGGGTAGCCCCACCTCTGCTTGCCTTTGTCGGGGCTGGGGGTTATTTATAACATCTGGGCGCTTTTGCTGGCGAAAGCCACTTAGGTAGGTGTAAGACAGAAGCGGAGGCAGCTCTGATTCATCAGCAAACGTGAACTGCTCCTGTGTCATGATGCAGCCTTCCAGTACGTAACAGGGCCGACAGGGAAGCTGGGGAGGGACTTTTTACAAGGGCATGTAGTGATGGGACAAGGGGAATGGCTTTGAGATGAAAGAGGGGAGATTCAGATTAGATATTAGGAAGAAATTCTTTATTGTGAGGGTGGTGAGGCACAGGCAGCCCAGAGAAGCTGTGGATGCCCCATCCCTCGATGTTCAAGGCCAGGTTAGACGGGGCTTGGAGCAACCTGGTCTGGTGGAAGGTGTCCCCACCCGTGGCAGGGGGATGAAATCAGGTGGTCTTTAAGGTCCCTTCCAACCCAAACCTTTGTGTGAGTCTATGATCAAGCAGGCCTGAGTGCCTGCACGGGAAGGATGCGGTGCAGAGCATCTCCAGCACCTCTGGCAGGGAAATGCCCGGTGTGTGCCATTGAGCTGCTCTCAACCCGGTGCCGGGAGCTTGGTTTCCAGAAAAGCTTCTTGCGGGTGCCCTTGTCCTTGGGCACCCCTGCGCTCTCCCATCTGCTCACGCCAGCCCTGCCCAGAGTTTGTGCCTCCCCACACGTGGGTGTAGGGGAGGGAGCACACCGGGACGCAGCTTGGCTGGTGGGACTGAGTCACAGTGTGTCATCTCCACAGGGCGGTGAGAGCCTGGCACTAATTAACAGGGATCGTTTAAAGAAGGGGAGAGAGGGAGCAGCCCTAATGAGCCCAGATGGCAAAAAAATCTTCCCTGTGCAGCCAGAGAGGATGAACGGGGAGGAGCAAGCCCCAGCACTGAACAGATTTAAGATGGAGGCATCCTGGACCAGCCTTGGCTGGTGGAAGGGAGGTTTGCATGACCGAGGCTGGAGGAAGGTCCTTGGGGCAGGGCTGGCGGGGGGGCGTCAGAGCTGCAGGGCTTCTGCGTTGGGCAAAAATCTCTTCCTGGGGCTTTGAAGCGGAGCTTGGATGCTGCTGGGAGCGTCCTGCCCTTGGTTCCTTGTGGCTTGTAAGAGTGGGATACCCCCCAAAGGACCTGCTCCGCACAGGCGATCCCTCTCCCGTTGCAGATGCGCTTCTGACCATGGGGAACAGCAGCTAGGGGCCTGGGGCTGGTTTTCTCGTGATTTGGCCTCAAAACCGGGATGTGCATCCAGGGCTTCTTCCCTGTTCCGCTTGGCTTTGCAGCGTACAGAGGGATGCTTGCTCCTTCCCTCTGCCTCTCCTTCCCGGGCTCTCTGGCTTCCTGGGTGACCTTGGATCCATCCCTTCCCCTCCCTGCTTCGTTTTCCCCATCAATGCCAAACAGCCTGGCCCCGGTGCAAGGTTTCCCTGGCCCTGTGCGTGTTGGGGAGGATGGGGAGCTGCAAATGGATGCTCAGATCTCCCAGCCTGAACCCGAGAGCAGCCTTCCACCTCCTGAAATCCCTCTGTGCCTCTGGCTCCTTTGCTCTTCCCTCCCTTCCCTGTGACCTTGATGGACTGAGCTGAACCTTCCCGGGTCTGGTGAGCTGGATGCTTCACCAGGAGCATCTTCCCTCTCTCCTTTAGGAGCTGAGGGGATTTGCCTGGAAGCTGAGTGCAGCGGGGATGCAGCTGAAGGAGAAGAGGCAGCAGGGTAGGGAGGGACCAGCAGAGAGTCCCCATGGTTTAGATGTTAATTTTGATTTCACCCAATCTTAGCCTGTGTTTTTTCCTGCCTCAGTTTCCCCTTTATGGACCCAAACAGGGTATAAGTATAGAATTTGGACACAGGAAAGGAGAAATCTTCCCCTGTGGCCATCCTCTAGACCCAGAGCATGTTTGCTGGTGGTGGCTGTTTTCCCCGGAGGCTGCTGTAAATCCCCATCTCCTCGCCTGCCTCTGTGCTCCCAGGCCTAGCTGAAAGCCTTGCTGACGTGCTTCCAGCCTGCATTTATTGCTCCCCAGCCAGCATCCCGAGAAAGCAAGGACGGGCCAAGCCAGGACACACAGCTTGGAGCATCTCTCCTCTGCTGAACCATTTGTGATGCTGCTGGCAGGGCTGGGCTGGGTGATGCAGTGCCCTCTGCTCCCGGAGCAATTCACTCATCCCAAATGGCAGCTTTTCCCCAGTAAGTGTTTCCGTCTCCAACTGGGATCGATGGGAACCTCTGGGCAGTGGTTAAACCCCCGGGGTGTAGCAAAGCAGGAGCTTCTTAATCTCTGGCCCTTCCCTGAGTGGGGTGAATCCAGCTTGTACCACAGCAAACCATCGCTGTGTGCCTTTGACCTGCTGCAGTGGTGGCTCCTGAACTGTCAGTGACACCTGTGTCACCTGGGCAGGGGGAACATGGATGGGGGATTGCTGCTTTGTGCAGGCAGAAGCCCCAGGCTCAGCTGGTGAGTCTGGGGCAGGAGCGGGGCTCGGGGGGTGATGGTTGCTTTGCATGGAGGGTGAGGTCCTGCACGGGGTTAGACATGAAGGCACCCACTGGGGACCGTGAAAGCGGGAATCCCATTCAAGGAGATACCCAGGGACACCGCGCAGTGGGAGATGTAGGAGGTAGGTCATTCCCAGGGACAACCCAGTGATGCTTTCCTCAACATCTCCCTTTGTAATGCCCTGCAGGGTGGTGGCGTCTGCTCTCAAGTGGTCTCTAGAGACACCGTCACCGACCGAGCACAGACTGGTCCTTTCCCTGGTCCTGCTGTGGGAAAAGCCGTGGTGCCTCTCCAGGCACCTATGTGGGTGGCATCAATGCTGGTTTTACACGGGCGAGGTGGCTGGTGCAAAGGCACCCCTGGTCTGGTGGTGCAAGGGAGGTTATTACAAGCCGTGGGCTCTGAAAGACCCTAATCTGTCTTCTAAAGGGAAAGAAAAAAATGCACATTTAAGAAAATTAAGGCCATGAGGGCTAAGTAAACAAGCTGAATCTCCATCTGTCAGTGACAAGGGTTTTCTATCTCTTTCCAGCCCGGAAAGCTCCTGGTTGTCAGCTGATCTGCCTCGTCTTTCTCACAGGGTGGTTATTATTTTTGGCAGATGAATTTTTGATTAAATTGCCTTTTCAATCAAAGAAATGAGTGGGAATACTTTTCTCAGATGGATTTGGACTGCGCTTTCCAGTTTGAGGGGTGTGGGCCTTGGGGCTGATGCAAAATGCTGGGAAAGTTGATAGGAAGAGCCCCACTGGCCTCACTGGTCCCTGGATTGTTCCCTGGATTGGGTCCCTGTGCCCTGTGGGTTGGTGGCTTTGTGCTGGTTCTGGCTGGTTTCATCCCACGGTACCAGCAGGGATGTGGACAGCAATGGTTGAGTACGCTCAGGACATTGCTGTAGGGAATGGTCCTCTCTCCTTTAGACCTGGATCTCCTCTGGGCATCACCACCACCTCCAGGCTGGGGCTGAGCCATCAGGGAGACAGCAGGACCTCCCGCAGGCAAGCCGTGGGGACACAGGGACAGAGCCATGCCAGGACCAAGATTTGGACCTCTGCCTTGGGTTTCTCCTGCTCTAGTGCAATTTGGGTGCATCTCCCACGGGGAGGAAGACTTGTACCTCTGCTCCTTCATCTTCACCTCATCCCCATGCCCAGAGAGCCCTTGCCATAGCCCCAGAAAAGTGGCCAGGCACCCCTTTTGATTCCCATTGATGGGAAAGTTGCTGTCTTGAGCATCCTCCAAGGCTCCGAGAGCCTCTGAGGCTTGGAGGTGTTTGAAGAAAACTGTTCCTCAAGGACCCTCTGTCCTGCTGCCTCTCAGCTCCTAAGGATAACACTGGGGGGGACCTAAACTGAGGAGGGGGGAGAGGTAGAGATCCAGAGAGAGATGCTGTGGGTCTGTCCTGACCCCGTCACACTGGCCTGGCTCAACACCACCTTCCCCGGGGCTGGGCACCTCCCAGACTTTGTTCCAAGGGGTTGAGCTGTCCCAGGAGAGCAGTTTGTGTGCCCTTGCCATGGGCATCGAGCTGTGGGGGCTTGGCCAGCAGATCCTAGGTCTTCTGGGCGCTATCCCTAATGTAAAGAGATAATTTATCCCCCAAGGCTGGGCTGTCCTGAAGGTCTGAGTCACCTTTGCTCCAAAGGAGCTTCAGTAGCTGCTGAGCAGACAGGGTGAAGCAAATAATTTGGGGGTGATTCAGCCAGGTCTGTACTAATTTATCCAGAGCCTAATCCAAAATCGATGGAAATCCCAATGATTTCCTTTCCTGGCTGCTGGATGAGGCCCTTCCCCACCCTCTGTGCCTGTCCCCATCCTGGCTGAGGGTGCTCCAGCCCTGGGCAGCCACGTGCCGGTAATTGCCTCTATCAAGCCATGAGCGGTTTACGTGAATGAGCCCTCGTTAGGAAATTAAACATTGCTGGGCCAGGCTTGAAAGAATAATTCAAACGGCTTCTCTGGAGGAGCCGGATCCAGGAAAGATTTGGAGCTGACACAGTTGCCTGGCAACGGATGCAGCCGACAGCCGAAAATAGCTTTTCTAATAGGAGCGATGCCTGGCAAAGGGAGAACTTTCTTCAGGGGTGAAAAACCACCGAGGTGAGGGTGATGAGGGTGACGTTTCCTGCTGCAGGTGCTTTTCTTCCTCCCACACCACGCTGGGACCTCGGTGTGCTGGTTGGGGATGGGCTGAACCTGCTGCTGTGAAAAGATTTGGGATTGTGGGCTGAATTGGGTCAAAGAGCTGGATGTTTGTCCAAAGGAAAGAAGAGCTGGGGATGGCTCTGGAAAATCACGGGAGAGTTTTCCTTTGGCTCGCCAGAGGGGACAGCAAGGAGATCCATCCCACATCGCCCATCCTGCATCATCCATTGTGGTAAAGACCAGCACGCCCACGCTGCCCCGAGCCTGTGCTGATGGGTTATTTGTGCAGCGTCACCTGTGAGATGCCACCTGGGTCTTGTACAAGCTTTGAACTGAATGAGAAAGCCCCCGGAGTGAGGGGGAGATGATGCTGCAGCCTGGTCGGGGTGGGACAGGTCCTAGAGCACGGCACCATCGCTCTGCCAGCGGCCAGTGTCCAGCCTGCTGTCCCCTGGAAAGTAGGGGTGGAGGGGGGAGGAAAGAAAGTGTGACCCTTGGGGATAGTCATTTTTTCAAGACATGGGGCTTCTTTTGCGCTTTCTGTGTTTTCTTCCCAGCTGGGGTGGGAGCTGCCAGTCTGACCCCAGTTCTCCCAGTATGAAGAGGAGGGATGTGGTTCATTCCTGGCTTGGGGATCCCCAGCAGAGTGGATTTCTCTGATGCCCCCAAGCTTTTTGAGGCAGGGGCAAGCACTTCAGTGCTCAGCTGGGTTGTGGGCACCCCCTGAAATGCCTCTGTGCAGCATCGCTCCGCAGCTGGAGGAGTCCCCGGTGCAAACGTGCAGCTGCCTGTTTGCAAACGCAGCTCACCACGCGCACCCGCTCGTCACCACGCCGGCGGCGAACCCACGCTCCCACCCACGCTCCCTCCGTGGGTCCAAAAATCACCCTGACTGCACCCATGGCATCTGCTGCCGTTGGTTTTGGGAATGAGGCGGTGGGGGCAAACTGGTGTTAACTGGTGTGACTGGTGTGGTGCTCTCCGGACAAGGTGGGTCCGTGATGAGGGATGTGTGTTACAGGATGCTCTGTGAAGGCTGAACCAGGGGGTTGCTCCTGGTCCTTCATGGAGAAGGGGGCCCTTCACATCCCCCAGTCCAGAGGGAGGTCCCCAAGGTGTGGGGTGATGGGGACCCTTCTCCCCCTTGTGCTGCTGGTCCCACCAGCACCAGGACACCCTGGGGGTAAGGCAAAACCCATTCACCCTCTGTTGACCCCTTCCCCCCCACCCAGGTCCTGCTGATGAAGAGGAGGTGAGACCTGAGCTGTAGCTCACACAGGTGCCATTCCCTGCGGGACGTTTATCTTCTCCCTTGACGCCATCCCGCCCCCCGGGGCCACGTGGAGCCGTCCCGATGCCAAAGAACAGCAAGGTGACGCAGCGGGAGCACAGCAGCGAGCATGTCACCGAGTCGGTGGCCGACCTGCTGGCCCACGAAGAGCCCGTGGACTACAAACGCAGCGTCCTCAACGTGACGGGGGAGACCTGGGATAAGCAGAAGGATGGAGATGAGGATCTGGATGCGGAGAACCGGCCAGCGTGGAACAGCAAGCTGCAGTACATCCTGGCACAGATCGGCTACTCCGTGGGGCTGGGCAACGTCTGGCGCTTCCCCTACCTGTGCCAGAAGAACGGAGGAGGTGAGAGATGGGCAGGGGTGGGCTCAGCCCTTGGGGAGGGGGATATGGCCCATTCCTGCCTCCTGGCATGTCAGGGTGTGGGTCCTGGGGCAGGACGGGGGTTACTGGGGCTCTGAAGGAGGAAAGGGGCCACCAGGAGCTGCTCACGGCTGCACGTTCATCAGTTCAGCGATGCGGGAATGGCCTCTTCCTAAAGGGTGTCCACCTGCCCGCTCCAAACTCGGCGTGAATCCCAGGCTGGGAGCCCGGATTTCTTGCTGGAGCCCTCAATTCCTGTTGGGGCAATGTGGGAACTAGGGGTGGGGTGGGGGGAAAGGAAGAGAGAGTCCCTCCATTTCCCTAGGTCCTGAAGCCACTTTGGGTAGGCACCAGTCCCTTCCCAGATCCTCCTTCCAGCCAGCCTGTCCTCCCATCCCACCCTAGGCTTCCAGGAGCAGCCCAGAGGGCCGGGTCTCTTCCAGCCAGGCTGAGACCTGACACCCTTCATGACAGCGATGAGAGGGCATCATTAGGTGCTCATCGTTAATCCAAATGCAGCCCTTGAGACCGCTCCACCGCAGCCCTGACCTTTGCCGTGATGCGAAGCAGCCGCTGCCGAGAGGCACTGAACACGGCCGGGATCAGCCCAGCTTTCCCCTCTCCCGCTTGCCCTCCCCTTGTTCCCGGCACTGCGTCATTTGGCGTGCCCCCAGCCCCAGGGCTGGCAAGCCTGCAGCGCTCTCAATAATTAAAACATCTCTGGTGTCATCTTCACGATGAGTCATTCTCCCAAAGGAAGACCTGTGCAGTCAGCACTTCCCACCCGGGGGCTGCTCGCACCCCCGTTGCCTTCCCGGCTGGGATGGAGCACACTGCGGCCGGTTCCTGCATCCCAGCATCTCCCCAGCCGCTGGCACACTTAGCTCCCTGCGCCCCAGTTTGGGTCCAGGCCAGGCTGGGTTTCGGTGCAGCACAGCTTTGCACGGCGCGTTGCAAAACTGACTGGGGGGTGTCTCAGCGTGGTCTTGGGTTGCAGCGAGTATCCGCAGGTGCTGTGGGGCTCGGGCACCCGTGTTAGCTGCGTTGCACGTGCTGGTGCACGTGTGCGTTGGATGTGGCGGGGAGGGTTGTACGCTGGCCTGAAGGAGGGTGGGGGCAGCACCCCGGTAAATTCGGGGCTGGGATAGATCGATACATCCCTGCTGGTTTCATTACACAGCTCTCAGCATCTGGCCTCTGACTTCCAAGCAGATTTTCCTGATTAAATGAGATTAGGAACGAGCTCAGACCCAGAGGCTGGAGATCCACGGTCCTGCTTCTCTGTAAGCACTTAACCCAGCCGTGCCTCAGTTTCCCCACTGGCACAGCAGTCAATAGCTAACTGTAATTAGTGCAATGAATGAAAATTTCTCAACTTATGCCAAGGTCTCTACTGTCCTGTGTGTCTGCGGGGCTTTAGCCTCGGCTGTCTCAGGTGCTGGGTAACGGGAGGAGCAGCTTGTATTCCCAGGCTGGGATTCATCCTGGTGTATTCCCTAGCAAACCCAGGGCTGAATTTGCTGTCTATCCGTGGGGAGCATTAAGCAAGTGGTTTTAGACAAAAGGCCAGATGGGGACAGAGAACTGAACGTACAGCAGCCCGGAGACCTGCTGCAGCAGAGGAGACGGGTGTGCTGGGTTTGAACCTGGCAGCTTGGCCCCATCCTGCGGTGGGATGCAGGGGCACGGAGCCAGGCAGGGACCAGGACAAGGAGCTGGTTTGAGGTGCTCCTTGCTGTTGCAAAATATCTTCCTGCAGCGGGTCTCAAAAACGGCTTTACAAGCTGCCCCAAGCATTGCTCTGTTTTACAGGTGGGGAAACTGAGGCACAAACTGGGAACTGCCTTGAGCAGCAGATCGCTGAGCTTTCCTGCACTTTTTCTTTTGGCCAAGTGGCATCATCTCCCCTGACCCGTGGGGCAGACACTGAATTTCTGCCTTTTCTTCCAACCATATTTAACCCTCTCGGCCCCTGACTGGGGTTCCCACCGGGCTGTGAGGCCGATGCCAGATGGATGCGGGAGCTGGGTACTGATGGTCGGACCCCCCTGGGTGTGCTGAGCAGCCCCGGGATGGGGTGGTGGCTGCTGCTTTCTCTCCTGGTCCCCAAGCAGGTGTCTGCGGGGGAGGACGGCTGCGTGCTGGTAGGAGGATGGGCTGGAGCCAAATTTCCAGGACTTGGTGTGCCAGGAGCCAGCATGGGCTGGCAGCACTGCCTGCCGTGCTTCCACGCTGGTGCTGCCGAGCGCAGTGATGCGCGGATCGTGTCTGTGGTGCACCACCGTGCTGGCGCCCGTCTTCCCAGAGATCACAGGAAGAAATTCTCCAATATTGGACAAATTTGCATTTGAATCTGTCCATCTGTCTCATCTCCATCCGTCTGTCCACGGGCTGAGTGTGGATGCCCAGGAGGGTTTTGCAGTGACTCGTGGTCCTTCCCGAGTTACACCACGCTCTGTCCTGCTCTCTGCCTCTCCTTTCATCCTCCTCATCATGCTGGGCTGCTGCCTCTTCATTTCTCTCCCCACCTGTGTTCCTAACACATTCATCCCCACCCTGCTGCCACGGCGCTTGGCTCGGGACACTGTTGTGGGCTGAGCTGCTTTGTGGTTCCACTGCGCGGAGCAGCATCAACTGCCACAGGTCCTGTCTGCGGCCAGGGGGTGGTGGCTGTCACCGAGGTGTAAATCCAGCCGGGAATTTGCTCAACACAACCAGGCTCTGGTGTACATATGCTTTTGGATCGCCTGCCGCCCTGTGGGAATGAGCCACACGCTTCCGAGCCTGTTCCTCAGCCCCTGGCAGGAGGTTGGAGTAATTTACGCTGCAGCGTGAGTCATCGCATCCTTTACGGCCATTTGGTTATGCTTCAGGAACTGCTAATTTCTCTCTGGCCTCTTCAATTAGGTAGAGATTAACCGAGTTTCTAATTAGAGCTGTTTCTACCTCTACCGAAGGACCTTGCTGTGTGCCGGGTGGCACGTGGTGGGGTGAATGCTGCTGCTGGGGACATGGGGTGCCTGTGGGGGGGGGTGTGTTGGTGCAGGGGGCTTGGCTGTGCCCACACACGCCTGTGCAGGCAGGACCCGGGTGGACAGGAGGGCTCCTGCACGCCTGTGTGTCCGAGACAGCTGGGAACACGTGCGTGTCCCCATGGATTGGCTTACGGAGGGTCTCCTTGTGCATGGGGCGATGTGCCCGTAGGGATGTGCGGTGTCCTTAGGTGCCTTGGGATCTATCTCACATGTACCCACACTGGCAGGGGATGTTGCACCCTTTCCTTCCATGCGTGTTTGCTTCTCTCCATTGCTGCCTTCTCTGCTCCCAAGCACTGATCTGCACTCCCAGATCTGTTGCAAACGAACCGGTGGACCAGGCAGCGCCTGTCCCAGCTCTGCTCTGCCTGTCCATCCCTGTCCGTCCATCTGTGGCTGCATGAGAGCAGGCAGAGACGGGTCTGTGATGAGCTTTCTGTCCCCTGCCAGGTGCCTACCTGGTCCCATACCTGGTCCTGCTCATCATCATCGGGCTCCCCCTCTTCTTCCTGGAGCTGGCAGTGGGGCAGCGGATCCGGAGGGGCAGCATCGGCGTCTGGAATTACATCTGCCCCCGCCTGGGAGGCATCGGCTATGCCAGCTGCCTCGTGAGTGCACCCATGGGTCCCCTCGGACCCCCACCCTGGGGTGTGCGGGATGGCTTTGGAAGCTGCAAAGCTGGGGGTGGTCTGCAAGCAAACCTCGAGGGGTCTCATGCAGAGGTCTGAAAGGTCAAAGGGAGTTTTTCCAGCTCCACTTGTGGGTCTGGGGCTGGTTTGGGAATGGGCCCATCCCCTGATCCCACCCCCAGGTCCCTGCCCAGTGGGAGGTGTGTTGGGGACGTGGTCACTGCCCTGTGACAATACCGTGTCCTCCTCTGTCCCCCCAGGTCTGTTTTTTTGTCGGTCTCTATTACAACGTCATCATTGGCTGGAGCATCTTTTACTTCTTTAAGTCCTTCCAGTACCCTCTTCCCTGGAGCGAGTGTCCCATTGTGAAAAACGGCTCCGTGGCCGGTAAGGGATGGCCACCGGCATGGTGGGCTGCGAGGGGACAGTTCCCAGTGAAGGGGGGCTGTGGGACACTGGGGACTCCAACATCTGTAGCTATCAGGCTGGGGACACCGGAGGTTGAGGTGTCTCCTGGGGCACTGGGTCCCCTCCAGTCCAGCTGCCTGGATCGTATGGAGATGGTTCCCTTGGACGAATCTCCCCCATGCTTTCCCCTTGGTGTCTGTCCCCACTGGTGGGATTTGATGCCAACTGGGAGATCCAGAGCTTGGGTCTCCAGGCTGCCTCGGTGCTTGGGGCCAGGATCTGACCCGGGGCCGTGGAGGGAGGCGGTGAGACCCAGGCAGGGCTCACCTGGCTGCTCCATCAGTGCCTGACTGAGATGCTGATGGTGCTAATGGTTTTTAATCACATCGGAGCATCTCCTTGGGACACTCTGGGAGGTTTTATAGCAAATGTAAATGTCTCTCCCTGTATTTAACATCTTATTTTTACCTGACGATGGCTTTATGTCCTGTCTCTTCTTCTTTCTGCTAAAAATGAGCCCCATTAATTCCTGTCCTTTAGTTACGGGGGGTGCCTGCCTTCCCTGGCTGGCTCTGGCAGGAATTTTACATTAATTGATGCTCATTCCCTAAGAGACAGCGAACGACTCTCCCCCAGCCCCTCACGCTCTCCTGCCTCTGCTCGGTTGCAGTTGTGGAGACCGAATGCGAGAGGAGCTCGGCCACCACCTACTTCTGGTACCGGGAGACCCTGGACATTTCCAACTCCATCTCGGAGAGCGGCGGGCTCAACTGGAAGATGACCCTGTGTCTGCTGGTGGCCTGGAGCCTTGTTGGCTTGGCTATGATCAAAGGCATCCAGTCCTCGGGGAAGGTGGGTATTGGTGGCCACCTGAGCCTGGCTGGGGTCTGTCCTCAAGGCAGAACCCTCCTGCCTGGACCACACTCTCCTGCCCAGAGCTGGGGTGGCTGGAGGATGCTGTGTCCCCTGGGATGCTCACGCCTGCTCCAGAGCTGGGGGCATCTCAAAAAGGTCAAAAGAGGGTGTAGGGAAGGGGTTGAGTCCAGCTGCCACCTGTAGCCATGGCCCAGGGCTCAGCCACGTCAGGCCACCAAATCTGCCCAGCCCCTGCGTTCAGGGGCCATCAGCGGTCCGGTCCCCTGATGTGTGCCACCTCCATGGATGCTCGGAGGATGCAGGGGTGAGGGCTGAGCCCCCCCTTTGCACAACGAGCATGGGGACTCTGCACAGGAGAAGCAGGGCAAGGAGGAACAGAGAGCTTTGGGAGAGGGATGCCGTTCGCGTGCAGAGGCCACTGACGTTTCGAGCCAGGCTGCGTCCGCAGTGGGGTCAGGTGCAGAGGGGTATGGTCTCCCCGGACACTTGAGCATCCCTGTCTCCAGACTTGCTCTGTGACAATCTGGTGTGTTAGCAGGTAGCAGAGGGCAATGAGACCCCTGCCCCATGGCCCTGAGAGTGGTGGGGTGGGAGGGAGCTGCAGGCACAGGACCACGGCAGCAGGTCTCCCCCAGCCAGGATGAGGTCCCAGGTGCTCATCGCAGCCCTGGGAACGCGCCCCATGCCGGGGCCAGCTGGGGCTGTGGGCAGTGCTGATGGGAGGGGGTGTGGGGGTGCAGAGCTGTCCTTCCCTCGGGCTCCCCCAGCACCACCAGTTTGTTTCAGGGATTTTGGGAGCCAACAGCAGCATCTTCCTGTTCAGCAGCCCCAACAGATTTTCTCTCTTAAGTGTGCCCAAGCACTTTGCACACCCACCTGAGCATCAACGCTTGTTACATCCCGCACTGAGGCGCCCCACAGCTCAGCCATGTGCTGCCCGAGGAGCAGACCTCATCTGGGGGTGTGACACCCCCTCCTCACCCCTGTTGTGCTGTCCCTGGGTTGGATGGGGAGGTGGCTGAGCTCAGCAGGCAGTAAAACGAGCCCGTGCCCACACTGCATCCCTCTTCCCCTAGGTGATGTACTTCAGCTCGCTCTTCCCCTACGTGGTGCTGGTTTGCTTCTTGGTGCGGGGACTTCTGCTGCGTGGGGCGGTGGATGGGATCATGCACATGTTCACACCCAAGGTGAGAGCCCCCTGAGCAGGTTCTCCTAACCAGACTCGTAAGCAGCTTCTCCTCCCGGCTGGTTGCACCCTGTTTTTCCGCATGCTCCCCACCCCAAAAAACCTGAGTACCAACCCCAAACCACCTCGGAGATCCTGATACATCATCAGGATGTGCCGGTAGCACCCTAAACGTGGCCAGGACAGCCAAGAGCCTCGCAGACTCACCGCCCTGGAGCTGCTTGGAGCCTTAGTATCACTCCCGTCACCTTTAGGTGCCCAGGGTGGCGGGGTGGGGGTGCCCAAGGCGATATATTTAAAGACTTCATGGGAAGATGCTGGCTGGCAGCAAAACCTCCGCTGGTGGTATACATCCATTAATTAACAAGCTAATTAATTCATTAAGCAGAATATAGATGAGCCAGCTTAGCTGGTGAGGCTTTTAGAAGATACTAATTATGATTTCTTGACAAATGATGCTCGGAGGCCTCCAGCCTGCAGCTCTGGCTCGCGGGGTGGGGTGGGGGGGATGTGGTGGGGGGGAATGGGAGGCTGAACAAACCCGCTGGCCAAGACATTTCATTTCCAGAGCTCCAGACACTCTGGAGGCAGCAGATGGCCAGGGGAGGATGGAGACCCCATTGTTGGGTGTCATGTGGCTCCCTTGGGTGGAGGGACGGGGACGTCAGCTCTCCAGGGCAGCTGGGGTGGTCCACTGGGAAGCTGTAGGGCTTTGCACTGGGAGACTGGGCACGCAGCTTGGGCTCTGGGGCAGACGGAGTCAGGTAAAACCTTCATCTACTTTTCTCTGCCTCAGTTTCCCCATCTGTGGGAAGACACTAAGGACCTACCAGTGCTGGGTGATGCAAGACCTGATCATGGTGGGTCAAAGCATCCCCATGTCTGTTGCAAAACCAGCCCAGGCTGTTGGCACAGCAGCCTTCTAATTTGCTTCTGGCACCACTGGAACGAGTTGTGGGACCACCAAACCCCCTAACTTCTTCTTATGTCTTCCTTCCAAGCTGGACAAGATGCTGGACCCCCAGGTGTGGCGGGAGGCAGCTACGCAGGTTTTTTTCGCCTTGGGCCTGGGCTTTGGGGGAGTCATCGCCTTCTCCAGCTACAACAAGCAGGACAACAACTGCCACTTTGATGCCACGCTTGTCTCCTTCATCAATTTCTTCACATCTGTCCTGGCCACGCTGGTTGTGTTTGCTGTGCTGGGTTTCAAGGCCAATATCATGAATGAGAAATGTGTGGTGGAGTAAGATTTGCTTTTTTCTCTCGTTGGGGTGGGTGGGTCTTTGCTGCTGCTGGTCGTGGTGGGTCTGGAGGCAGTAGAGTCAGTGCTCTGCAGCTGGGTGATGCTGTGCTTTGGTGGACCCAGGTTGCTGATGGTCAAGACCTGGGATCTCCAGCGATGTCCCATTGTAGCCGAGGGAGTTGGGGATTAGCTCCTCCAAGCTAAAATCCAGCCCTAAGATGGGCTCTTAGTCTGTAAATTGAGGTGAACCCAACATGCCTGGTCACCTCACCTGGGATCCCCCAGTTGCCACTCGTCATGGTCCAGTTGCCTGCAGGGTTAGGGGAGCTGCTGTGCTGTACCCCAGAAGCAGCTGCGGGAGGGTGGATTTGGGCACCTGGTGTGACCTTTAGGCAGTGAGTTGCATCCATAAAAGTCCGGGCTATGCAGTGTGGCGTCCCGGAGCAGGAGATAAACCTGGGATGGACGTGTAAAGAGCCCGTTCACTGGTGGGACCCCGTCTGCATTCTCTGTCTGTGGCCTTGGGAAGATGCGAAGAGGTCCTCGGGCTCAGACCTGGGTAACGCAACCCAGGGAGGTTCATGCTGCCTGGTGCAAAGGGCTTGCACGGTCAGACCCTGTCCTTCCCCCCGGGAGGAAGGGGACACCTCTGGGTAACCAGGCTCTGCTCTCCCTTAGGAACGCTGAGAAGATCTTAGGCTACCTGAACACCAATGTGCTGAGCCACGACCTCATCCCGCCCCACGTGAACTTCTCCCACCTCACCGCCAAAGACTACAATGAGATGTACAGGGTGATCATGACCGTGAAAGAGGGGCACTTCAAAGAACTGGGCTTGGATGCTTGCCTCTTGGAGGACGAACTCAACAAGGTACCTGGTGGCACTCCTGGTAGGACCAGGAGGTCACCTATCCCGTTGCCTCCCCCTGGTAGGAGCTGCTCTACTTGCATCACTCCTGGCACATGGATCTGGAAAAACTGTTTTTAGAGACTCTCCAAGGATGAGGGTTCCCTGTTGCTGTGGTCTTCCTCAGCACACAGTGGTCCTTCCTGGGGTGGGGGAAAGGTTTGCCCATAGCAAGTCTAGTGGGGTCATCACTGCTTCCAGGCTGGTATCCCAGCCTGGAGTTTTCTTTCCTTGAAGAGGGGTTCAGTGAGAGACACCTGAGGCATGCAGGGGCTTGCAGGCTGTGTCCCTGACATGTTTTTTCTCATCTTTTGGTGCTCTCTCCCCCTGAACAGTCCGTGCAAGGAACTGGTCTGGCCTTCATTGCTTTCACGGAAGCCATGACCCACTTCCCAGCCTCACCGTTTTGGTCCGTCATGTTCTTCCTGATGCTGATAAACCTGGGGTTGGGCAGCATGATCGGGACCATGTCAGGCATCACTACGCCCATCATCGACACCTTCAAGGTGCGGAAGGAAGTGTTCACAGGTGAGGTCTTTTCTCCTGCCACCTCCTGGGGAAGGGGTAGAGGGTCGCCATTGCCCTGGGGAGTCACCCCAGAAGAGTGTGGACATAATGGATGCGTACTGGGCCCTGCTGGTGCAGGGAACGGACCTCATGGTGGAGACCTTGTTTCCCCTTGGGGTGCTCTGCTGACCATGCCTGTTTGCTCCCCACAGTTGGTTGCTGCATCTTTGCCTTCGTAGTGGGACTGATCTTTGTGCAGCGCTCTGGGAATTACTTTGTCACCATGTTTGACGATTATTCAGCCACGCTGCCGCTCACGGTGGTGGTCATCCTGGAGAACATCGCCGTGGCCTGGATTTACGGCACCAAGAAGTAAGACGTTTAGTACAACAAAAAGAATAACTGCACCATAACTCCTGGCTAAAAACCCCAACCTCCTTCCAGCTCTTTTCCATATGACTTTTTCCCCAAGAGGCCAACTCCGATGGAGTGAATGCCCCAGGGGCAGCTGCCTTATAGAGGCAGGAACTCAGTTCACCTTGATCCTCTGGCCCTGCCCTAGGTGTAACCCAGCCTCAGGAGCAGGTCCTTCCCGGGGGTATCTACTGTTGGTTGTGATGCTCTGTTGCTTGTGATGACCCTTTTGTCTGAGGTTTGAGGTCCTTCTGGAAGGTGATCTTGTTCCCTGCAGTGCCTGCTTCTGTTGCTCATAGGTTGGCCAGAGCAAAGGAGGTTGTGGCTAATGCTCAAATGTCCTTTTCCTTAGGAGGTTCCCTCCTACAGGCTTGAGGGACCCTGACATGCTCACCTGGATGAGCTGGGTTCTTCTTCAGGCTCTACCTTGAGCATTATTTACAACGGGGGTTCCTGGGAGGGAGCTTCTCACTTGAAGGTGGGGAACGGCGTGGTTCCATCTCTTCTTCTCGGCAGGTTCATGCAGGAGCTGACGGAAATGTTGGGTTTCCGGCCCTATCAGTTCTACTACTACACCTGGAAGTATGTCTCTCCCATCTGCATGGCCGTGCTCATGACCGCCAGCATCATCCAGCTGGGGGTCAGCCCGCCGGGCTACAGCGCATGGATCAGAGAGGAGGTGAGCACAGCTCCGCCCCCCCCAGCCACCTCCAGCCCAGGTCCGGGCTGAGCAGGGGCAGAGCTAAGAGCTGCAGACCACCCTGCTCTTCACAGCTCTGCTTGCTTCTCCTCCCTGCTCCTGCTGGGAGACACCTTGCCTGTGGCTGTTTATCCTCTACAAGGAGCCAGGTTTGTCCACGCTGCCCAGAAGTCTCCAGCTGGGTCTGACCACAAGTTTGAGCTTGGATTTTGGTTTGCTTCCACAGCTACATGCTGTGTGAAGGACCATGTCCTTTTCCTTGATTTGAACCCACCCTCTGATAGCTTCATGTGGTGACCCTGAGGAGCTGCTCCTGGCTGGAGATGTACCTGTACTCTGTCTGGCCACGGAGATGTTGTACCTGGTGTGCATCACCCTTGCTGTAACAGCCCCTTGATGCTAATATCTGTCTCTTCCAGGCTGCAGAGAAGTTTCTTTTCTACCCAACCTGGGCCATGGCTATCCTCATCTCGCTGATCATCCTGGCATCCCTCCCTCTGCCTCTGGTCTTCATCCTCCGGCAGTTCCACCTCGTGTCGGATGGCTCTAATGCCCTCTCGGTCACCTACAAGAAGGGCCGGATGATGAAGGACATCTCCAATCTGGAAGATAATGACGAGACCCGCTTCATCCTGAGCAAAGTGCCCAGCGAGACCCCATCCCCCATGCCCACGCACCGTTCCTACCTGGGTCCTGGCAGCAATTCCCCCATGGAAATGAGTAGTGCCCCCAACGGACGGTACGGGAGCGGGTACCTACTGGCCAGTACCCCTGAATCCGAACTGTGATGGTTGCCTGCCAACCACCCCCACCGGGAGAGGAGGTCACGGGGGAGTGGATCCTGGCTGTCCAGGCAACAGGAAAATTAATTAATAAGGAAGACGAAGAAGAAACCCCTCTTAAAATCGTAACCAAAAGCAGCCATTTCTAAGGTGACATCGGGAAGAAGGGATTGCGGGAGGGGCAGGACTCCTCCGACAACCCTCGGCTGGAGGGCAGGATCCCCCGGGCTTGACTTCGGGGAATGGAGGAGGAACAAGAGAAGCTGCAATATTTTTCCAAGAGTTGTTCTCACGCAGCTCGAATCTGAAGCAAAGAATCTCTCTTTTCTAAGCAGCTGATGGTTGGAAAAAGGACCTGGCATCCCAGTGCTCTTCCCTCCCAGTTTGTTGTCCTTTAGCCGGGAGGAGTCATGGCCTTATTCCAACGAGCACAATTAACCATCGATGTTCATAGCACAAAAAGGTGCTGTTGTTGTCACCATCGTTGTTGTTGTTGTATCTCCTGTAGGTTTTTATAGCTGTGGACACACCCGGACAACCCCCAGGTTTTGGCCAGGGTTGGCAGGGAGCAGCGCGGGGCTGGCTGAGATGCTGCGATGTGCGAAACGGTGGATGCTGGCTCCTTGGTGTTGTTGCCACCGGTGTGGGGACGGCGTCTGTGGGTTGCTCTGAGACATGGAGTTGCCACGTCCGTGGGATGAGGTGGTCGGCATGCCCCGTGGCTGGGCAGCTGTCGTGCTGAGTGGCAGAAGGACCTCTGAAGTGAGTGTGGTTTGGATGTGTGAGCGTGTGTGGGATCTGGGTAGGGCTACTGTGATGGAGGTCAGGACTCGTGACACATGGGATGCTCTGCTGAACCAAAATCCCTGGCATAGCGATCGTCTCCTCTTGCCACTCTCTTTAGATGTCCCAGAGGGACAAGCAAAGCTGTGGGGCATCGAGTCCTCCCACAGTCCTGGTTTAGCTCTCAGGAAACCACCCCCTGGCTTACCCCCCTTGCACCCACCAGCTGAGGTGAGCTGGACAGTGAGCATCTCTGGACGTGCGTCCTCATTTCTCAGCTTCGAGCCAGGGGGGTGTGCATGGCCTCCTGTCACCCCTCCACAGGAGCTCCCCGACCTTCAGATGGGGGTAACCAGCTCTGGGGTCTGCTGAGCAGCAGTTATGGGGAGTCAGTGCCAGGGAGCTCTCGATCCAGGCTGGTGAGCCCTTGTTAGAGCCTAGGAGCCTCTGTCGTGCCCATCCATGTTACTGGGGACCAGACTGATGTGACCTTACGTTGTGTCTCCCCAGGCTGGCTAGGAAAGGTTGGCATCTCCCAGCTCCAAGTCTCTCCCACTGGGAATGAAGGTCATTTCCCTGAATCCTACGTGTAGCCAAGCATTTCTGTCAAGGGTACCAGTATTCATGGCATCTTCCTCCTTTCCCCATGGGGCAGGGTAGCAGCAGCCTGCTTGCGCCCTTTCTCCCTCTCAGCACGTTGCTGTGGCCTCCAGAAGCTGAGGGAGTTCTTCATCCTTGGTTCTGCTGGGCTTGGATCATGCGTGATGGTATTTCAAGCCAGTCGGAAGGCCAAGTTTGTGGCCAGGAGCCCTTGTCTCCGCTTTCCTGTCGATGGGCTTTTTCCACCTTGATTCTCCTTGTGGCTGGGAGGTGAAGGCAGAAATTATCCTGGTCCACTTGCCACATCCTTGACTCCTCTTAGCCTCCCTGGGGCCAGGAGGTGCCGCACAAGGACATTTCTCTTGTGGGTTGTGATCTCTTATTTATAGTCCTTCTCCATGGGCTTGGCTGGTGACCTGGAGACTTCCTGGATGATTAGCTCAGGTCCTTCGTTAACCAATTTTCCAGGGGGAAAATGGAGGCATGGAAGCAGCCCAGTCTTTGATGGCTCTGCGAAGCGCCAGGTCAGGATCAGCCGTGCTCTTGTCTCTCCTCCAGCAGTCCCCCTGTCACCATCCCCGGCGCCGTCTTTCTCCTTCCCCTGCCCGTGCAGAGGGACGCAGAAATATCCCCACGGCATCATCTCTGAATGGGAGAAGCACAAACCCGTGGCGTTTCCCCATCATTAGCCAAGATGTCCCCTCCCATCTCTTCTTTCTCCCTCTGTCCCCAGTTTCCTCCACCCGACCAGCAAAACAGAGGATGAGCCTAATCGTTGCCCAGTGTCACCTGCCCGATGCCCCTGAGCCCAGGGGCCGGATTCCTACCATAGCTCCCATGGAGTTAACGGAGCAGGACACCTCCTGTGGCCCAAGTGCTCAGTGCCATCCGCTCCCGTGGCGTGATGCTCCTCGAGCCCTGGGGGGAAGGATCCGGCCCTCCGTCGCTCCCATCACCATTCCCGAACCAGCCAGGGAGGCGTTTTGCTTTCCTCCCCTCTTCTTGCAGCATCAATAAGAGGCAAAGTCAATAAGAAGGTAACAAAAAAAGCTATATTATATATATATAAAATATATACAGAGCGAGGAGATGGAATAATAACGTAGAGATTCTCTATTTCTATTGTATATTTATTCTGTAAATGTCTCTGTAAATGCTGTTAAATGACAAAACGTATTCCAAAGTGGCCTGTGACCTATTTTCATCCCCCGTGCTGTACAGATCAATTCTCATTGTATATTGGGACATATTTTTACCTTTTTATTTCTCATGCGTGGTGGGTGGCCGTCCATCCCCCCCCCTGCCCCAGCCCCAGGGGGTCCAGCTGCCCTGGGGATCCAGCAAAAAGGAGGAGGAGGAGGAGGAGGGACGTCGCCTTTATTTTTATCCGTGGAGATACTGTATTTCTTCGTGGCATTTGCTCGGTGTTAGGCACAGGGTGTTGGGGGTCTGTGTGTGTGCGCGTGTTAAAATTTTCAGTGATCCGTGTCGTCACCGTGTGAGCGTGCGCGTGTTCGTCCGTAGATGCCGTGCGTGGGGCTGTGCGTGCGTGGATGTGTGCGCGGGTGCGGTTTGTTTAGGATCCACTTCTCGCTGTACTCGGTCACTTTTGGAGCCTGCGTTGGGGGTTTCTCCTGTTCGCTGGGGCAGGTTCTCCCTCCACACACCTTCTGGGGGTCCCGGGCTGCAGATCAGGCCAATCCCCCGTGGCTTTTAGCCCTTAAAAATCACTTTTTATCCTCTTTTTTTCTCCACAGAGGCACAGGGAATAGCTGCTAGTTGTGAGCACAGGCACTTTTCAGTTTTCCTCCAGGCAGTGGGAGAAGGAGGGGGGAACCGCTGCCAATATTCCTGTCCCCCCACGTCAGCTCCCAGCTTGGTTCCCAGCCCCGATCCTGCTGCTGGGGGGCAGGATGGGGTCCCTGGCTGGGGGACAGGGAGGTGCTGGGTAGATCAGGAGGGGTCAAAACCCCGTCCCCTCTCTGGGGAGGGGTTAAATGGGTCTGGAGAGGGGATGGCTGGTGCTGAGGGCAGAAAGGAGCTTTGCAGGAGGGTGCCCAGCCCGTGACGGTGGCTCTGTGGGTCCGAGGGTATGTGCAGTTCCCGGGCTCTGCTGCTGGTGCTGTGGGCAGGGGCTGGATCTGCCCTTGATGCTGGTGCAATGCAGAGGGGATGGCTGGAGCCGGCTGTGCTCCGCTGATTTGCACCATCCTGGGGTGTCCCTTGGCCCCTTCCTCCCAATCCCTCCAAAAGAGCCCCTGCTTCACCTCCTGGCACCCACCCAGACCCTGGCAGGTCATGTTAAACCCCAGCACCTCCCTGGAGCAACTTCCACTGCCTTCCCTCTGTCCCCCAGCCTTCCCTGAGCCTGGGTCTCACTGGTGGGAGTGGGGAGCAGAGCCGGGTGGCCTTGGTGGCTGGGGAGGGACATGGCACAGCTCAGACAGAGCCATGGCAGCAAGCAGGATGTGGCCACTTCCCCTGTGGGCAAGCACAATGCTGGCAACCCCCTCCTCTACAGGTAAAAGCACAGATCTCGTAGTAACTCGTCCCATGTACCCTCGTAGCCGGTGTATTTACCACGCGTGCCGTGCCGTGCCGGCCGGACTCCTCGGCAGTCGAGAGAAACCCTGTAACAGCTGTAATGGAGTCTGATTAAAAGTCTCTTCTTACCAAATCTCTTCTCACCGAGTCTTTTCTCTGCCTCTGTTTCCTTTCTTGGGGTGGGCTTTGGGGTCTCCCTGAGGTTGGGGGTCACAGAGAGCTAAAGCTATGGAACTGGGGCTGTCGGCACCCATGGGTGTCGATGTCTCCATCCTCACCTGTCCTGCCACCGCTACTGTCCTTCTGTCTCCCCTCATCCTCTGATTCCCTTCCTCCACCCAGCATCAGCCCCTGCAAGGGGGTCGCTCAGGGCACAACTCCCCGCAGGTGCTTCAGGAGCATCGTGGAGGTGATCTTCGATCCTGGACCAGTTCAACCAGTACGCACTGGCTTTATGGGATGCATAGACTGGTAAGACGTAGTGTCTACTCCTCTGCACAATGCCCTGCTAATGTTGCTGGTGGCTTATCCTGAGCACTGGGGGTACTGGGAGTCTGGAGGCTGGCACTGGAAGTACTAGGAGTCTCGACACCCTTCCTGGGGAAGGACCAGAGATTTCCAGCAGCCCCAGCTGACTTCAGCTGCTGGGTATTAGCTTGGTAACTGGCTTGGTGGAGAGTAGGGCTGCCCCTTCCCTTCCCTTCCCTTCCCTTCCCTTCCCTTCCCTTCCCTTCCCTTCCCTTCCCTCCCTTCCCTTCCCTTCCCTTCCCTTCCCTTCCCTTCCCTTCCCTTCCCTTCCCTTCCCTTCCCTTCCCTTCCCTTCCCTTCCCTTCCCTTCCCTTCCCTTCCCTTCCCTTCCCTTCCCTTCCCTTCCCTTCCCTTCCCTTCCCTTCCCTTCCCTTCCCTTCCCTTCCCTTCCCTTCCCTTCCCTTCCCTCCCATCTTTTGTTTGGCTTCTCCAGGGCTGATTCAGCCCCAGGGAGCATGAGGAAGGGGGGAAGAAAACAGAATGGAGGGGACCAGGTGAGATCCACCAGCACCAGGGATGCTATTGGGGTACCGCTGTGGCTGTGAGCTGAGCTTGTCCCCACCGTGGTGGCAGCCGCGTAGGAGCAGGGCAGGTTCTCTGAGCACCTCTGCATCACCTGGAGATGTTGGTGCAGGATTGGGGCTGGAGGAGCAGCACTGCTCGTGGTGGAGGCAGGAGGTGACACACGGGTTATCTTTGCCCAGAGGCTCTCCAGAACCTGGTTCTGGGGGTAAAACATCCCCCAGGGGTGACAGCCAGGGTGACGGCACACATAGGGCAGCGCTGACCCCAGCACGGCCCAGTCTGTGGCAGCAGGGATCAAGATGCTCCCAGCTCCTCCTCAGCGAAGTGGCACGGTGGAGGGATGCAGGATTACAGGTGCAGCACCCATCGAGCCAGGCTCAGGGTGATGCCCAGGGCTTTGTGGTACCCACATGTGGTGCTCACTGCTGTGCTGAGCTGGCCGGCCTCAGCCCGCCCCTCTGCTCCCACTGTGGTGCGCTGGGTGGCTCTGCACTTGGGGAGAGGCTTGGACCCCAGACCCAGGGAGGGGACATGTCCCCACCTCCAGACCATGAGGACAAGGTGCTGGCAGGCTGCTGCCACGCCAGCTTGTCCCCAGGCCACCCCCAGCATGGAGGGGCCTCATTTGGTTTTATCCCTCTTTCCTCAGCGCCTGCAAAAGCAAACACTGCAGAACCCCTGAGCAGTGGCTCTGTTGCATCTTTGGGATCGTGGCTGCTCGGGGTGGGGGGGTGTCTGGGCAAGCTGCTGCCGTGGAAAAGCCCTGGCCAGGAGGGTGAGGGGGGCAGGGTTTGGCTTCACCCACCCTGCAGAGCGATGAGGGCTGGGAGCGGGTCCGGAGGGGCCAGAAACATGCAGGTCCCGGTGCCAGGGGCTCCCTGCAAAACAGATGGATGAAACAAACTGAAAAGGTGATTATGGCCCTTGCGGGACTAGAAAAAAGATCCAGAGAGATGGGACCAGATGTAAAATTTAAGCTAAATACATGCTTTGAAAAAAAAATAATAATTGAATTTCCCGTGACAGTGAGGCAGGGAGCCTTCAGAGACTAGTGGGAGGCAAAGGCTGGTGCCATGGGATTGAGGGGTGGTTTTCCGATGTCCCATCTCAAACCAGCTCTGGACCAGGGTATGGACACACGGTGGAGCTGCTAACAGGAACATCTCACTGTGGTTCCCCAAACATCTCAGAAAGAAAAACGGAGACAGTTATCCTGACTCTTCTAGACAGGGAAACAGAGGCACAGCACCAGGTCATGAACCGCTCCCAGCCGTTCCAAAGGCAGACGATCCCCATCCCCGCTCCAGCCGAGCCTCCTCCCGCTCCCAGATTGCTTTTACGGAGCCAAATTGCATCAACGATGACATGGATGGAGCCAGATTCGCCGTCACCCTCTGCCGCCCGCTCCCTCCCTTGCCTCGGCTCTCGCCTCCGTTGCAGGACCCACAAGGTGGCACTGTGTGACAGCAGCATGGGGACCCTGCCACCCGCGGCCTCGGGAGAAATTTGGGGTGCAGGCCCCACGTGGGGGTCGGGGGCTGAGCTAGCTCTTCTTCCAGATGGAGGTCTCGGAGGGATGGGGCTGCAGGCTCTGTCCGTGCAGCCGGCGCAGCCCAAATACCCGTGCTCAGCTGGTGATGAGCAATTGTGGCGGAAAGATTCACCTGGCAGTGATGAACCTTGCCCATGGCTTGCAACGGCTTCTTGGAGAAGACCCACCTCCAGCACAGCGTCCCAGAAGGTTGCCTGGGGCATCAGCACCCTGCGGCGCCGTGGCTGCCACCACCCACAAGCTGGGGATGGACCTGTCCCACCCAAAGCAGAAGGGAAGAGGGCAGAGACCTTGGGTGCAGCACCTAGGCATTGCTGAGGTCAACGTATCTTTTTATTACTGGAATCTGGAGCTGCAAGCACCTGAAGAGGTTGGCTTGTCCATCTCTACCCCAAAACAGGATTGTTTCTCCCTAAAGTGAGCTGCAGCCCGCCTTTCTCTTCCATCCCTCCATGGATGGAGGCATTGCATGATCCCAGCGTGTCCCCAACCTCTCCTTTGGGCCACACAGCTGTCCGAGCATCCCACATTGTGTTGGCCTCGGTGTGCCAACCTGGGGACGTGTCCGATGTGCTGGGCCATGGGCAGGGCTCAGGGTGCTGTGCCAGGGCAGGGGCAGAGACAGTGCAGAGACCTGTGAGGGGGGAACCCAGAGACCCCTTACTGCATCCTCAGGACACACCCAAGTGCTGTGGCTTTCCAGGTTGGAGCTGATCCTCCTTGAGATCTTCCAGGTCCTGCTCTTCATTCCATCCTTCACTTGGATGTTGTCTGAGATGCCTTCAGCCTGGCAGGAGGTCCCTGCAGAAGTGACTCCCTCTTGCTCCAAAAAGGCCCTTATTCATCAAGCTCTTTCTATTTTCTCTCTTTCTCTTTTTTCTTTTTTTTCTTTTTTTTTTTTTTCATGGACATTAAAAATCTGAAGGCATATTTAGAGAGCAGACAGCTTTGGGCGGGTGTTGCTGGCTAAAAGATCTCTTCCTTCCCCAGATACAACCCATTTGTCTGCCTGGCCACCTCCTCCCACCCCAGGAACGGCCGCGCTTGGGTGCACGAAGATCTCCCTGGGATGAAAGTCGCCGGATAAAATATTAGCATCAGGTCGCAGCATTCCTTCCTCCTGGCCAAACTCGCATTACCGATGATGAGGAGCTGAGCTGCGATGCCTGGCTGGTGATGCAAGGCTCGATTTTTCCAGCACGGTTTTCCCTCGGGCTCCAGGCTCTCCCGCTGGTGCAGCCCCGGGTGGTTTGGGTGTGGAGCTACGCCAGCCTCCACCCGCTCAGGATCCGGCCCTGGAAGCTGTCGAGTTGCAGTTACAGTTGGAGCAGGGCTTTCTTGGGGGTAAGATTTTAAGCGCGGCTCTCATGCCTCCTGGCTTTTTGGGTGGAGCGTTTGCCCCAGCCACCCCCACCCCCACCCCCTGGTAAGGGGGTGAGCATGTCACCGAGGGGACAAAGCTGGGCAGGGGGTGAGGAAGGGACCGGGGGCCCTGGTGGGGATGCTCCACAGAGCCCAGAGAGCTGCAGAGAGGGATGCTGGAGTGGGCAGCATCCCCCACTCACTGTCCCCTTGCCCTGCACCAAGGACACCTTTACCCAAGCGCTGACACCCCCCCCGGGTTCACCCCCCGGAACAGGTCTCTGCTGGGCTTGGATCCCGCCTGTGACCCCAAAGCACCCACCTGCACCCCCTCAGCACCAGCAGCGCCAGCGTGGGAGTAAACAGCGCTGGCAGGACCAGGTCCCTCTGGTCTTCGCCTTGGTGACAGGCTTGTCCCCTGGGGCACCACAGCTCCTCCCCAGCCCCAGGAGATGGGGCTGAGCATCACCAGCACCCCGGGAGGGGGGTAAGAGCCCCCCAGGGAGGGGGGTTTAGGGACAGGGCCCCTGGGGCTGGGGGGTTGGTACCCTGAGTGCCAGCCTCGGTGCCTGCGGGTGCAGGTCTGGGGAAGGGGCGTCTGTCACACAGAAGCTGAGGCAGGAGCGGGGGATGCTCGGGGAGGGTCGGGGGAGGGAAGGAGGGCCAGCTCTGCCTGCGGCCCCCCAGCTCCCCGCCAGCCACGGCCCCGCTCCCGGGGTCGGTCTCTCCTGACCTCTCGGCGAGCGAGGGATCGCGAGCCAGGGAGGGATGGGATCTGCTCGAGCCTCTGCCAAGAGCTGGCTCCAGATCCGCAGGCAGCTCTGGGCTGCATTTCCCCTCCGGCGCGAAGCGGAGCTGGGGTGTCCGGGGTTCACTCCGCGCTGACACCGACCCCCCGAGAGCCCCACCTGCCCCTCGGGGAGGTGAGCCGGGGCCGGGGGCCGGGGAGGGGGGGGAGGGGGCGCTGGGATGGGGTGGAGGGGCCGGAGGGATGGAAGGATGGGAGGATGGAGGGAGGGATGCGGGGATGCGGGAGCGTGGTTGGGAGGGAGGGCAGCGGCGGGGGGCGCCGGCGGGGGGCTGTGGGGCTGGGCGCTGGGGCGGGGGGGGGGGTCCCCAGCCCCCCGGCGGGGCGGTGCCGGCTCCCGTAACCCCGCCGCTCGCTCCCAGCCCTATAAAAGCCCCGGGCGGCGGCGCTTCCCCCGCCGAGCCCCGGAGCCGCTCCCGCCGCCTCCCCCGCGCCGGGAGGCAACTGCCGGGGCGCAACAGGCCCCCCCCGGCCCGGCCCGGCGGCAGCGGGGCCCCCCCGGCGCCGCAGCCCCCCCGGCGCCGGCAGGGCCCGGCTGGGGGGGGGGAGCGGGAGGGGAGGCGGAGGGGGCCCATCCCCCCCCGGCCGGGTACCGGGGAGGCGCCCCCCGACCGCCGCCCCCTCCCCGAGCGCGGCCCGGGGGGTCGGGGGGAGCGCGGCGCTGCCGGCGCGGGGGGGGGGGGGGCGGGCGGCGGGGCCCCCCCGCTGGCGCTGCAGGTACCGGGGACACGGGCACACACGCAGCCCTGCGGGGCTCGGGGCTCGGGCCCCCGGCCTCGGCGGCGGCAGCAGCATCCTCCCAGCCCGGCCCGCATCCCTCCGCGGCGGAGCCCCCCCAGCCCTCCCCGCCGCCCCCTCCTCCGGGCACTTGTTGCTGCCCGGCGGGGCTGGGCTGGCTCCTGGTTTAGGGCGGTTTTATTCGGGGGGGTGGGTGGTTTTGGAGGGGGTGGAGGTTGCAGCCTCCCCTGCTGTCCCCCAGCAGCCAGCGGTGCCCGGCTCGGCTCCAGCCTGCTCCCCCCCAAGGCCAGAGCCAAGCCTGAGCCCCCCCTTTTCCCCTCCCCAGTCCCATCTCTGCCCCCCTCTCCTGCCTCTGCCGACCCCCAGCTCCTCGCCCGGAGGAAGGGTGCGTGTAGCGTGCATCTCCCATCCACCGAAATCTATGATCAGCTCGGTGTGTGTCTCCTCCTACCGTGGACGCAAGTCTGGGAACAAACCACCCTCCAAAACATGCCTGAAGGAAGAGATGGGCAAAGGGGAAGAGTCGGACAAGATCACCATCAACGTAGGTGGTACCCGGCATGAGACCTACAAAAGCACCCTACGGACTTTGCCGGGCACCCGCCTGGCCTGGCTGGCTGACCCCGATGCCCAGAGCAACTTTGACTTTGATGGTAAAAGCAATGAGTTCTTCTTCGACCGTCACCCTGGGATCTTCTCCTACGTGCTCAACTACTACCGTACGGGCAAGCTGCACTGCCCCGCGGACATCTGCGGGCCCCTCTTCGAGGAGGAGCTGACCTACTGGGGCATCGACGAGACGGACGTGGAGCCGTGCTGCTGGATGACCTACCGCCAGCACCGGGATGCCGAAGAGGCCCTGGACATCTTCGAGAGTCCCGAGCCGGGTGGAGGGGCTGGTGGAGAGGAGCCTGAAGAGGAAGGGGGTAGGGAGATGGCCCTTCAGCGCCTGGGCATGGATGACAGGCCACCAGGGGCGGCAGGGGCTGCCGGAGGGGGTGGCTGCTGTCGGAATTGGCAGCCCAGGATGTGGGCGCTCTTTGAGGATCCCTACTCGTCCAAGGCAGCAAGGGTAAGCTCCCGAAACGTGCCAGTGGGGAGGCGGGATGGGGCCGTGCTGGGCTTGCGTCTTCATCTCCCCATCCCCGTGGGAGAGGTGAGCTCTCCTAGTGGGCTATATGCCCCCTCCCCTCCATAGCCACCCTCCTCCTACCATGGGGCACGTCGGCCATCTCCCATCCTACGGGAAGTTTTCCCATCTCCAATCCTGTAGGAAGTCCCTTCCATCGCCTCCCCGTCTCCTCCCAGCACATCCCATCGGGGGGAGCTGGGCTGAAACTGGGGACAGGCCCACTCCCTGCCTCCTTTGCACCCTCGGGTGCTGCCTGGGCACCTGCTGGGCACACAGGGATGAGGGATTGTCCTTGGCCAGGCTGAGTCCTGGCGGAGTTTCAGGATGCTCTAGAACAGGCAGGATTGTTCGGGTTCCTCTTGGGTTGTGTGCGTGCCCATGCCAAAACCCACGTTTAGTGGCCCAGGTGTGGAGTGGGGGGACAGGGCTGGTGCCTGTTGGCACCCAGATCAGGTCCTGAAGCAAATGGGATCCTCATGGTTGTCCCCAAGGATCTCCTGCTCCTCTTCTACAGCAGCGGCAGCCCCAAAGGACACTGTGCGCCTCTGCGCAAGCAGCTCTCCCTGTGCCACACAAGTGCCCTTGTCCCCGCACCCCTGTCCCCCACCGTCACCGCGTCGATGCCGCCCCCGCGCAGTCTACGGTGCCCATCAGCACGTGCAAGCGCAGGCACTCAGCCGCGTTAACGCACAGCCCCCCCCCCCACCCCCAGCCCCCTTCATCCACACACATCCCTGGGGAGCTGGTGCACCACGTACACATAGGCGTGAGCACGTACGTGCACAGTGTCCACCCGTGACCCTCCTTGGTCTTGGGGACGAACCCTACCCACAGGCACTGACATTCCCAGGACGGATCCCCCATAACCAGTCGCATCTCTGGGCTCCCAGCCTGACACGGGCACTATTCTGCACATGCGTCTCCTCTCCCAGCTACTCCTAGATCATCCCCCAAATGCTGCCCACCGACCCCCAGACACCCACCCATACCCATCCAGTCCCATCCCTGCGTGCGTGTCTCCCATCATGCCCAGCCTATAAATCTGCTGCACACACACATGGAGGCATTTGGGATCAAAATGAATCCTGGATACATTTAGAGGTGCAAAAAAACCCATCAATGGTACGAAATCCTGCAGGCATTTCACACCCACCAGCAGCGCGCGGGGCAGGGGGTCAGCTTGTCAAGGCGGTGTTTTTGCAGCTAACGTAAGAGCAACACACACACGCACATGCAGAGGATGCCTGGGCAGCAAGAGCTTTACTCGGTTTAAAAGGGGTACCCGGTCCTTTGCCCATCTCTGAGGGCTTGTCGCCTCCGAGAGATGCTCTGCAAAGCTCCACGTAAAAAATAAAAAATAAAAGCCAAACCCAAGCACAGTAATTCAACTCAAATTTTTTCACCTTGTTATTTGGTTCTGCTTTTGCCATGTGCTGGGCTGCTCTTGGAAGGGCGTTTGCATCAGCAGGAGATGTATGCTGGAGGGAGCAGAGATGGCTGTGGTGTGAACCCTGACTGGGATTGGAGTGGGACCAGTCTGCGCTGGGAGCTCCCTGCTTCCTTCTTACTGCTCTAAGATAAACGCTGGACATAGCACTGCCACAGGGATGGTCTCTTTCCAGTGCTAATGCTCGCGGGCTCTCCTGAGTCGTATTTTCCACCCTAAAATATCAGTATAGTTTTGCAGTGGCTTAGGAGAACTGCTTTGGCAGAAGGGGAAACTGAGGCACGAAGCAGTGCAACCAAGCCAAATGAGCACAACCTGCCCCGTGCACCCAGTTAATGCGGGGAACTCTTACTGGTGTGGAGTCATGGATGGATGCTCCGGGACCCAGGAGCAATGTCCGTGGTGCCGCCTGGGCATTTTGGGGTGGCCGAAGTGGGATTTTCCATTTTGGAGTCTCCCCCTCCCTTTTCAGAGCAAAAGGGGTGCTGCCGGCCGCAGCGTTGGGCCCGGGGAAGCGCCGCAGCAGCTGACCCGGTGTGCCTTGCCGGAGCTCGGCAGCAGCGGGAAGGAGAGCGGCCCCAGGTCCTGTGCGTGCCCCCGCTCCCTGGATCTGCGGCAGCCGTGACTAAGGGTCTCCAGGGCTGAGTTTCTCCTGTTCTTGCTCCTCCTCGGCCACGGAGCAGCCCCTCGGGCCCTGACTCAGTTGGCTCCTGGCTGTTTCCATCTTTCCTCCTTCCAACATGTCTCTTCCCAGCACCTCCTGAGCTGGCAACTGCGTGTGGATAGACCTCCCCCTGGTTTTTAGCCTTTTTTCCTTGTAGCATTGATGCCCACAGGATCACTGGCTGCGTGTCTGGTCCAGGCTCGGTGAAAATGTGGTCCCTGGTGCAGCTGCTGTCCCAGCTGGAGTTTAAAACTCTTTTTTTTTCTCCCCATGGGAAACTGCCCTGGTTGGGATTTTCCTTCTATTTCCAAACTGCCTACTTGTAGATCCTCATTATTTTTCCCTTTGCAGACCGACTTGTGGGGTCCTGACCCCACTTCCATTGGGACTTCCAGGCTGGTGACCCCCCGTAGGGTCACGGTTTTTGGGAACCCCCATCTCGAGCTGTTGAGGGCATGCTGAGATCATGCAAATCGTCAGCAGGTCCTGGAGGACTTATTTGCTGCGACTTTTGGTGCTGTGTTGGTAGCTATTGGGTGTATCTGTAGGGTTGTTTTTTTTATTTTTAAGACAGTTTTGGGAAAAAACCCTCGAGCTTGGAGCAGAGGCCAGAGCTGAGGTGAGACATCTCAGGTCAGATCTTCAGCTGACACAAACTGGAGCAGCATTATTGACTTCGGAGGGGGATGATGGCTGGCACTGGCTGTGAACTTGGCTCTCCTATTTTTAGAGGTTGTTTTTGCTCCTGGGGCTAAATCAGATCTCACCTACACGGCTCATGCAGCAGCGCTGCTTCGTTGTCGGAGTGTTCGCAGGGTCTCACTCTCTTCCTTGGCAATTTTTTTTCTTCTGACTTCGCTTTTACTCTTCAGGTTTCCCTGAGATTCCCCATACAGGGAAGCTCGGGCATGTTGCTCAGCCCTCAGCTGAAAAGTGGATTATTTTGGCCATGGCACCGCCGTGTAGACACACTTGCCCGGTTAACTGGCCTTGTTGGTTGTTGTTTTTTTCGGTTGGGTTTGCTTCCCGAACTGTGCATGGCTGATGGGAATGCCAGCATTAGAGCCCCATCGTGGTGTGTGGTCCAGAGTGGTCTGACCTGAGGGGTCTGGAGCATCTCAGCCCACCCTCCCAGCAGGCGTCTGTCACTGGGAGGGGAGAATCATCTTCCAGAGGTTTCTCCATCAGTTAGAGCCTGGCTTAAACTTCACACCTAACTTTTGGGGAGCTGACACTCTCTGTGCCGGACCCACACAGGTTTGCCCTTGGGGACACCCCTCAAGGATGCTCTTGGCAGGCTCAGGGCTGCTGGCACGTTACCGCTGGTGTCCAGGGCCGGGTTTTTCTCCAGCGTGACTCAGGCTGTCTCTGCTGCTGATTCACTCCAGCCGAGGACCTGGGCTGTCATCTCGAGCAGGCTCGCGGCACGGCTGCCTGCTGAACGCAGCCGGTCGGGTGGGTTTGCCAGCAAAAGGTCACATCCTGCTCGGTGCGGGTGGGATGAGTTAGCAGCAAAAGGTGCTGTCACAGGGTCTGCTCCCAGGAAGCCAAACCCACCGTGCTCTTGAGCTGGAGAAAGGTAGAAGAAGGGCTTTTCTGCTCAGAGGCTTTTTTTTTTTTTTTCGGGGGCTCTTGGAAACAGATGCTCTGGGTAATGGACTCATCATGAGCTCATCCTGCCGGGGAGGAGGGCTGAGCAGGATTGAGGGGGGGGACAAAGCGTTTTCTTTCTGACACAGCCTGCGATTTCCACCCTGTGCAGCCGGTCCCTCCTCGCTCGCATCCCGGCAGCGTGCCGTGGGGAGGAGGCGGCACGGAAGGGGACAAAGGTCTCACCGGTGGGGCAGAGGGGGAGAAATGGGAGCATCTGAGTGTCACCAGGTCCAGGCACCCTGAGCTCTGCTTGCTCCTTTCCTCCTCATCCTGCCCACCCAGTACTGGGACCATTCGTGGGCACCTCATCCACCACTGACCCTTAGGGAGCAGGGAAGTGGCAAAAGGACATCTCTGATACATCCAGACCCCAAATCTCAGGTCACGGATGGCTCAAACATTTCACCTGGGAGGTTAGGCTGAATGTGGGGGAAAGCTCTTCAGCTTAGTCCTCTCAAAGTTCCCTTTTCATGTGTGTTCCCAGCGGAGGCTTGCTCCAAACCCAGGCTGCTGGAGGTCTCCCTTCATCCCCATCACTGTCATTTCTGACCCATCTCCAGCCACAGCCGAAGCTCAGCACCTTCCCCTGCATCTATTGTAGCACTTGAAGAAAGGTTCTGGACTGGTGGCCCCAGACACTGCGGTTTGCTGTCAACTCACACGACAGGTCCAGGGAACCCTCCCCGTTCTCCATCCTTGGTCTTGAGGAGCAGGTGGCAGCAGTGTAGCTCCTGGGGTGGTTTTGAGTCTGTTGTGTTCGTTTTTATTGAATGAGGACTTCTCCCATCCCTGCTATTGCTGTTCGCTAGCAGGGATTAGAAAAAATGTACCAAAGGCAGGTGACACCAGGAGTATGTCTTGGGCTGCCCCGAAGTTCTTGTAGTGGTGGTTCATAAAATTGCTGCTCTCCTCCAAAGAGGGGAGGTTGACCCCAATCAGCTAACGGCCCATGTAATTTCTGCTTTTGCAGGTAGTTGCTTTTGCCTCGCTTTTCTTCATCCTGGTCTCCATCACGACCTTCTGCCTGGAGACGCACGAAGCCTTCAACATCGACGTCAACGTGACGGAGACCCTTGTGGTTGGCAACACCACGACGATCCTGCTGACGCATAAAGTGGAGACGGAGCCCATCCTCACCTACATTGAAGGGGTCTGTGTCCTGTGGTTCACCCTCGAGTTCCTGGTTCGCATCATCTGCTGTCCAGATAAGCTTCTCTTCGTTAAAAACCTGCTCAACATTATTGACTTTGTGGCCATCTTGCCCTTCTACCTGGAGGTAGGTCTCAGTGGCCTGTCCTCCAAAGCTGCCCGGGACGTACTGGGCTTCCTACGGGTTGTCCGTTTCGTCCGGATCCTCCGGATCTTCAAGCTGACACGGCACTTTGTGGGTCTCCGGGTGCTGGGCCACACACTCCGGGCCAGCACCAACGAATTCCTGCTCCTCATCATCTTCCTGGCTTTGGGGGTCTTGATTTTCGCCACTATGATCTACTACGCCGAGCGGATTGGAGCCAAGACGTCCGACCCCCGTGGGAGCGACCACACTCACTTTAAGAACATCCCCATCGGGTTCTGGTGGGCTGTGGTCACCATGACGACCCTGGGCTACGGCGACATGTACCCCAAGACCTGGTCAGGCATGGTGGTGGGGGCTCTCTGCGCGTTGGCCGGGGTGCTCACCATTGCCATGCCCGTGCCCGTCATTGTCAATAACTTTGGGATGTACTATTCCTTGGCCATGGCCAAGCAGAAGCTGCCAAAGAAGAAGAAAAAGCATATACCCCGTCCGGCCCCGCTGGACTCCCCTACCTACTGCAAATCCGAGGAAAACTCCCCCCGTAACAGCACCCAGAGCGACACTTGCCCGTTGGCGGTGGAGGAGGGGGCGGCTGAACGGAAAGGGTCAGGTGAGACCCCAGAGGTGGGGCAGAGGGAGGGGCAGACCTCCGGGAGACCCCAGGGCAGCATTTTTAGCCCCCTGTGTCCCAGGGTCCTTGGGGACCTCCCTGCCACAGGATGTGGCCCCCAGCTCTTGGGTTGGCGAGACGTTGGTACAGAAGGGGCTGGGACCCTTGGGTGTCCAGGTGTTGGGTGCTGTGTTGGTGGACCAGGATGGTGCAGAGCAGGATCCCCCGCTAGGCAGGGGGGGAAAGGCCATGGCCTGCTCTCCTGGTGGCATAGATGGAGTCACCGCGGTGTGATTCACGGTGTCCCTACCTCGCCCACCTCTCCCTCACACTGACAGAGGTAAGACCCTTGTCCCCATTCCCATCTTAGCCTGATGATGCCCTCAGATCAGGTTTTCTTTTGCTTCCTCCCACCATAAACCAGGGCAAGCTTCACTAAAATGGATAAATCCATAGATATTCCCCTGGGTGTGGCCCACCTCCCCGTTCATCTTCTAGTAGCGTCCCTGCATGGCAAGGTCAGCGCTGCTCCAAATCCTTTTTTTTTTCTTTTTTTTTTTTTTTTCTCTGTGCTCACAGAGGAGCAAAATCAGCCCCTGCATGTTTATATTTTGGTCTCGTGCGCTGAGCTGAAGTTTGGGGTTTGGCCAGTCTTTCCTTCAGGTGGGGAGAGGGCATGGCCCCAGCTGTGGGGGGCTGTCGGTGGGCAGCATCACTTGGGCTAAGCTTGGGGGACCACCAGAGCCCCGCTGTGGTATTGTTGCTGGCCACAGAGGCTGCTTGGCCCCTTTTCGTCTTGGTTCGCTGCCAGCGACACCTCTGGAGCAGCCAGCTTTGCAGTGCGGAAAGAGGAGGGACCGTGGTGGGATGGGGTCCTGAGCCAACATGGCATTCACTGAGGTCAGCCCCGAGCAGCTGCACATCTGGCCACATGTGTTTTGTAGTGATGGTCCTTCGCCTGTGGGGACACAGGGAGCTCCAAATGCTGTTTTCCTTTATAAATATCCCTTCTCCACGTGCCTATGCATCCTGAGCAGGGAGAGCAGCTCTCCTGCTCTGGAGGGGCAGGTCAGCCCCATCCCTTCCACCCCAGCACCCATCCAGACCCTCCCCTGGTAGAGCATCCTCCCAGCTAATGAACCACCGAGTCAGATGACATAAATTAGCACTTACCTGAGCAGCCAGTATCCCAGCAGTGTGAATTTTGGAGAGCTAATTCGCACCAATTAGGTGGGTGGATCTCAAGGACCAGGGGTGGTTTTTCCACTGGCTAGAACCCTGCTGGGCTTCACACAGGGCAGATAATGCTCAGCAGGACCAAGAGCTGCTGTTTGCTGCTTGGGATTAAAATATGGCGTGGTCCTGCTCCCTGGTCACTCTGAGTTAGCATCTCCAGGCTGGGATCCGTACCTGAATTTGCAGGTGTTGCTCTGGACCATCTGCAATCTGGTGTCCTGCTTCCTTGCGTGGTGTAAACAAACCCTTGGGGCCACCCCAAGCACCTTGTCCCCTGCGTTTATCAGCTGCTGATGGGTCTGTGCCACCTTCTTGCAGACTCGAAGCAGAACGGTGAGGCCAATGTGGTGCTGGCAGACGAGGAGCAGCCGCTGTCACCAATGGATGAGGAGAAGCGGCCCATGCGGCGCTCCAGCACCCGGGAGAAGAACAAGAAATCCTCCACGTGCTTCCTGCTGGCCACGGGGGATTTCTCCTGCGCAGCGGACGGAGGCATCCAGAAAGGTATGGCTGGTGCTGGAGGTGTGAGCCGCTCCGTGGGCTGGGGCGGGTGGGGTGGTTGGTTGCATTGGTCCAAGAGGGTGGTTCATCTCCATCTGCCTGCCTGGCTATCGGTCTCTGCTCCCGGCATCCACCTGCCTTCCTGCCTCGCCATCTGCTGCATCTCCGTCCACCGCGTCTCGCCGTGCTAGCTCTACACTTTGTTTTCTCCTTCCCTGGTTGCCACCATCCGGGGGCTGTGACCCCACACTGGCCGCGCTGCCTCTTCTGGGGACAGCTCTGTCCCCCTGCTCCCCAGTGCTCCAGTTTCTCCCATCCCTCCAGCTCCTCTCCCTCAGCTTCACCCACCCATCTCAGGGTGGAGTGAGGTGAGGGGGTAAGTGAAGGTGGTCAAGAAGGGTTTTGGCAGGGAAAAAAAATCCACAGGCTTTTCCTTTCCTCTCCCCCTCTGATGTCTCTTGGTGGGTTCGAGCATGGGGAGCTGCGATGTGTCGAGTGCTGCCGTGCCAGAAGCACCGGGCTGCCAGAAAGGCTGTCTCCTCTGGGTTTGGAAAGGGAGCTTTGCTGAGTGTTGAGGTTTTCTGTGGCAAACTGTGGGGGAGATGAGTCAGGAAAACACAAAACTCTTCTTCCCATGACAAAACAACAGTCCTCTTCAGCCTGGTCCCTTCGCGCTGTCCTCCAGCCTTCTCCGCTCCACCAGTGAGCGTGACCTGTGCCCAGCACCCAGCCCCTGGGAGGCTAAATCCAGCACCTACCTTGAGCCACAAAATCCAGCTACATCCTTGATCGCTGGGATAATTCTCAGGACGCAGCTCAGTTTTTTTAGTTCTGTGGATTTTCTTGTGTGCCTGGGGTGGTGTGGGGTGATGCAGCTGCAGAGCTGACCTACCTCTGATGGTACCTCCCTGGTACTGTCGAATGCCAGTTACAGGGAACAGTGCATGTGAGCTGGCACCAGGCAGGAGAAGAGGTGATGGGCTACGTCCCTGAGCTGTGCGCCGGGACCTGTTGGCTTGTGGTGTCACTGCTTTGGAGACCCTCAAGGGTTTGCTGCTGTGGCTCTGCTTGGGATGGTGAGGACTGGATGGGCTTGGGGCATAGGGAGGTGTTTGGGGGCAGTCACATCTGTCACATCAGTAGAAGCAATTTGGTTGCTTCCTCCTGGGAAACTGAGGAATGCCCCTGCCATTCCTGTTCAACCTCATCCCTCAGAAAGAGGAAAACAATGAAAAGCTTTGCTCATCTTCAGGCAGAAGGGTACTATACAAATACTTGCTTGAAATGCCTCGTGTTTGTTTCCTGGAAGTGCCTTTTTCTGTGAAGTTGGTCTCTTTTCTTAACACCTGCTACTGCAGAGAGGTGAGGGGGCTCTCATCCCACTCCTGACTGGGGGGGATGCTGAACTGGATGGGATGAAGGACAGGGATGAGAGCCAGTGCTGATCTTCATCCTTACAAGATGCTCAAGTCAGGCATCTCTTCAGCTGAAGCATTTGAGCTTAGTCCCGCTGAAGCCAGAACCAGAGTAGATCCAGGAGTTGAGGACCCAGTGCTGCTCTCGCCGGGCTCCCGAATCGCAGGACTCGGTTGCGGGAGACCAGGAGGTTTTTCTCCTTGCACGGTGGCAGCAACAGCTGTTTGGAAGGGCACTTCGGGGAGCTTTCTTGGTTTGTTCGGGTGTCTTTCTTCCAAGATCAGGGTGCTTTTCACAATTAAAAGTAGATGTGTATGTGGATCACTTATCCCCACCTTGCTGAAACGGTCTTGCACCTGGAGAAAGGTGGATCTGGTGTCCAGAGGGGCTTGAGTGACGTGCAAGACCAAAATCTGGGGAAGAGGAAATGGCAATAGCTGCGTCCTGCTTGGGCTGTTGGGGATGGACCGGTGGGATGGTCCTGGGAGGTCAGGGCTGATGCCTTCCCTGATGAAATGCTCCAGGGTGGTCAGGGTTAGTGGTGACCAGAGATGGTCAGAGGGGCAAAGCAGCCTCCTGTGCCCCGGCCAAAAGCCATTGGGAGCCACAGAGTTGCCTCTTCCCTCGGTCCTGATTTATCTCCTGCTGAGGCTGTTTGTTCTGGTACTGGGATGTTGGCAGCTCTGCAAATTGAGATGAGCTTGGTTCTGAGCCCAACTTGCTGATGGCCATCTGTCAGATCCTGGGACAGGTACTGATGTCTGTACAAGCTGTGGAAATCAGGAGATGGAGCTGGTTCAGGAATATGCTGCAGATCTCGGCATCCATCATGGTTCGAGCCCGATTCCAGCGGTTGGTCTCATTGGGGCAGCTCAAAGAGAAGAGCTAGTCCCTGCCCACCACCCCTTGGACCTGGGCCCTGCAGAAGTCTGAGCTGGATTGCAGTGGATCGGCATGTGGCATGTGTTTCTTGTCCCTATCGCTGCTTCCAGTGGTGTCACCTTGGTGCCTTGCTGCTGGGGCTGGCTTCGGACCCCTTATCTCCCTTCAGCACTCAAGTCCTGCTCAGCAGTTCCCCAAAATGTGTCCTGGCATGGGTCTGTCTTGGCACGTGAGCTCCTGTCCTTTGCTTGGATGGAGGGATATGGCGGCAGGATGAGTCCGACAGCCCCCCTGCCAGCAAGATTGGTTATGATGGTGTAGGAAATGGTAGTGGTTGAAACCAGAGTGGGATTTTGAGAGAAGCCACAGGGCATGTGGTTAAATGGAGGGAAGGGGATTTACCTTCCAGCACCTTCCTTTGACGGCACACCGGCATGGCAAAGCAGCAATGTTCGGCTTGGTTGCCAGAACCCAGAGCATCGTGCTGCTGCCTTTTACTCCGCTGCTAGCTATCCGCGCAGGGCCATGACCAGCATGTGGCTTGGGCGGTGTGGCATCGAGCGCGGGGATGCTCACGGGAGTGATTCTTGGCTGGGTGGGGGGAAGCGAGGACAAGCCCACGTTTGCACGGGGACAGGCGTGTGAGTGTGTGCAACACACAGACGAGCGCCAGGCCGCCGTTATAAACAAGCACAGGCGTTCCTGGGCAATGCTGCCTGCTTGCATTACCCCGTCCCCATCTGCTGCCGGCTCCAAGCGTGTGTGAGCCTGCACGTGTGCCTGGGTGCCGCGAGCGTCTGCATGTGGGGAGCACGGCATCGCCAGGGCCTGGCCAAGAGCCCCCGGGGGTTACACGCTGCCCCACCACCCTCTTTATAAGATGCCTCTATACAGCTCCTTGGCAACAAACCCGTTTACAAAGCAATCCCGGTGCCCTTGGTTTAGCACCTATGCGAGTTGCTGGAATACTGGCTCCGTTAACCGGTGGCAATTAGCAGATCACAACCCTCTGGTGCTTTGCAGCCTGAATCCGTGGTGGCACCTGGCCCTGAGCTTGGTGGAAAACCGTGATGGCCTTGAGGGACGGACTGCTGAGCTCCTTCCCAGGTGCTCCGGTGAGCATGGCTTGGGAATAAATTGATGGAGAAAATTAAGTGTTGGGTTTGGGGCAGGTTTGCCCTTGGAGTCCTGTTGCAGAGGGGCCCTGGGGCAATCAGGCATCTTTATGAAGTGCTGCCCCAAACAGTGATGCTTGAGACTTAATCAAAACTGGCAGCGTGATTTTGGCCCTGTTCCTACGCCCATTTGCATCCTTTTCTATTCAGTCATCTGAGCAAGAATGCAAAGAGCATCCCTATAAAGTGCTCAGCCGCATCAGTGGGTCCTCACATAGCCAAGGCAGCTGCCAGCAAGCCCCGACCCCATAACACCTTCCTGCCAAACTGATGTTGTTGGGGTGCTGGAGCCACCGGCAGCCCCAAGCTTTCGGGGACCGATTGCATCTCGGCACGGTTGCTTCCCATGTGCATGGCTCAGGGTGGCAGGGAAGCGCGTGAGCCCTTCAAAGAGCCTCAGTGCTCCCAGGAAAAGAGCAAGGTTTGCTGAAGGGGGAGCCCGGGGAATTTTTGAGTGGATTTTGGGGGGGAGCCGGAGGTTTTCGCATCAGCTGCTGTAGGTGGGAAACATCCCCAGCTTCCCCCGGCCCCGACTCCGGCTCAGGGCTGTGCTCGCTTCCCTCCTTGCAAGTGTGGATTCGTGCCAAACTGTAAATAAGGAAATTGCTCTTCTCTTCGGGGCCTGATTCTGGTCTCGCTTCCACTGTGGGAACTGGAAAAGCTTTGCTGAAGTCAGCAACAGGTTTAGGCAGATGGCCCTCTGTCCGCTGGCCCTGCCGCTGCTGCGGAGCCGGAGGAGCAGGGCATCCTCAGGGGTTGAAGACTCCGGTGCCTCCTTGCCGGCTGCTCCGGTTGGGAAATGATGAGGGGGGGGAAAAAAAAGCATAAAAAGGGGGTAAAAATCAGATTTAAATGGGTAATGCTCTGGAGCCCTTTCCAGACGCTGCTCATGTCTCAGCATCCTCCTCGGGGGCGTGTGTGTGGGGGGTGATGCCGTGATCGCTCCGGTGGGAGCGTTAATCCACGATCCGAGCCTGGAGCAGCCTGGCCAGGCCAGCACCCGCCGCTGGTGCCTTCGCATCGAAGCAGAACCCGAAGATGCGCCATTCACTCCCCGGGGGGAGGGATGCGGGGATGGTTTCAAGCTTGGCACTGCCGAAGGGGCCATCCATCACCTTGTTTTTCTGCTGTCAGGGAGCTGCCGTGTGCACACACAGGCTTGCTGCTCGGAGCTGGCTGTGCTTGCGGGGAAGGGAACGGCTCGGCTGGATTCGCTTGCCTGGGCGCTCTCGGGGAAGACGCAGCCAGCATGGCACAGCGCAGGGAGGTTGGGCTCATCGCGGCCGGGAGCGTCCTTAATTTTCCATATTTTGGCAGCAGAGCTGTCCCCACAAGGTGCGGTGATCCAGAGAGCAGATCTTGGGTCTCGTCTTTGAACAGGGCTGCTGTTTGGACCTAAAAATGGAATTTTCAGTGCAAATACTTAGTTTCTTTCCAGAAAGAAAAGGGGCTTTTGACCTGTGAGAGCATTTTTTTTTTTTTTTTTTCTGGCTGTTGCTTTTCAATAACAGCTGGAGCAATTTCTGGCTCTTTGGGGAAATGTGAAGGGTTCCTATGCTTAAAGCAATAGAAATATTTGCTCTTTAATGCAATTTCTTGTGGAAAATAATGAGCACGTCTACCTGCTCCTTTCTGTACAGAAAGGTGTCAGCAGCAGCCTGCTGCGACAGCCAGCTTGAAAAACAGAGCCGGGGGAATAACTCCTTCCAAATCCCATATTTGTTTGAATTCTGCTGCTTTTCCCTGTTTGCTTCAGCCCACAAAATCCCCAGACTCATTCCTCATTCAGAGCAATTTGGGGAACAAAACCCACCGCCCCCAGGACCGCTTCGGTCTCCCAGCATCGGATGATTCCTGGGTCCTGGGTTTGGCTGGCGCTGCTGGACTGCACGGGGAGCCGAGGGGTAGGGAGGGGAAGGTCTGGAGGATCTGCCGAAGCTTGGCTGCCCTCCAGAAGCCCTTCCTGAATTTTCTGAGGGGGTTGAACTGGGGTGTGGGACTGGGCGATGCTCTCCCTGGCGCTCTGTGCTTTCCGAGCCTTGGGAAGGAGGCTGCTCGGCTCTAACCTGTCCGTTTTCTTCACCAAGGCTATGGAAAATCCCGAAGCCTAAGCAGCATAGATGGTGTGGCAGGATCCACGGTGGGCTTGGCTCCCCTCACGTCCCGCTGCAGCTCTCCCTGTCCTCTGCGGCGTCCCTGCTCTCCCGTCCCCTCCATCCTCTAAAACGCCGCCTGGATCCTGCTTTGTCGTGTCGTGTGTGTGTGTCGCTCTGTCCCCCCCCGGTCCCCGTGACGCCGTGTCTCCGGAGCGGTGCCCGTGCCCAGAGGAGGCTGAGCTGGGACATCTCCACCCCCGAGAAGCGGGTTCTGACCCTCGCCAGCCCAGCGCTGCTGCCCTGCTCCCCTTGCCCAGTTTGCAGGACGTGTCACGTCTCCATTGAACTTGTCTCATGTCCACGTGTCTGGGACAATCCCTGAAGTAGGTGTTGGTTGCTTCTTTTTTCCTCCTCCCCTCCTCCCTCCCCTGTTGAAACCTTATTCATCCTAAATAAATTGGGCCAACCCATGCGATTCCCTCTGGTGTCGAGCCCTCCTTCCCGTGGGCCGTTTGCACTTGGGCTAAAGGGTGGTGGAAATGCAAGGAGGACATGTTGACTCATAAAATTATATATCATTGTGCTGGAAATGGCTGAGTTCATATAATTTTAGGCCTTTTTTTTTTTTTTTTTTTTTTAAACAGCCTCAAGTTTCTGGAGGCAACAGATGAATAAACCTCTATTCCCTGCCCAGCAGCTGTTCCCCTCTTGTTTTGTGCCTTTTTCTGCCTGAATCACACTTGCTCCTTCCCTGCTTGTGTCTGCTTCTCCATCCAACCTCAGGCGTGGTCCTGGGGCTGCAGGTGGCTTTGGCAGCCTTGGGAACCAGCCCCGAGGTCCCACGGAGGCTGTAGGGCCCCGGGCTGGGTGGGGGGAGCATGCGGAGGCTGGGATAAAGGATTGGCAAAATATAGGTGTGATGCTCCTATGGAGAGGTGGGAGGTGGTGGGGAGAGGGATGTGGGTCCCTGGAGCGGCTGGGGAAGCTGCTGCAGCTGTTGGGTACTGAGCAACTGAGAGACTTGAGATAAAATGATGCCTAAATGGATGGGGGTGGGGGTGTGAATCCTCTTTTGAGCTGGGATGCAGGGTGGTGGGGCAGAGCATCCCCCTGGGGATGGGAGCTGGGTTTGAGCCAGGTCCTTGCCCATCGTGGAGGGTGAGGGTGGGGCGCCAGGCTCCCTGTTGCTCAGGTTTTGCTCAGGTATATTAATTAGTTTTTTTTGGGATGATTTTCAATGATCTTCGGTGTCTTCTTGAACTAGAACAACACCTTCGCTCCCCTGACTTGGGTCTCATTTGTAGCTCTGTCACCTGGCTCTGTGTGTCCCCTCCCCTGGAGGTGTCTGGGTCTGGGGGGGCTGTAAGGGGCTGGTTTGAGGGGGGCAGCCCCGGTCTCCACGCTCATCCTGCTGCTCTCTCGACCCCCTTCCCTTACTCTAAGCAAGTCCGCCTCCATGGGGCTGGAGCCTGGGGACTTCCAGCTGGAGGATGGGGAGCAAAGCTTAGCTTTAGGTGTGTTAAAAACCCCCCCCCGACAACAGCCCCAAGAGCTTTTTGGGGGTCAGGCCCTTCCCCTCCATCACAGCCAAACCGGAGCTGGTGCTCTGGGGGTGATGCGGAGTGAGGGTCCCCTTGGTGCAAGGCTGGTCCCTGCACCCCGAAGGAGCCAGGCTGGATTTTGGCACATCCCACAGCCAGGACTCTCCTGCTCCACCCCAGGCTTCCCATGCCTCAGTTTCCCTCTGTGCAGAGCACGGTTAGGACCGAGAGCCTCTTGCAGCCAAATTCCTTGCTGCCACAGTGGAGGAGACTAGGTGAGGAGGAAGCATTAAATGCCTTACCTGGCTTATATTTTTCCTCCCCACTGAGCTGAAGGAGCTGCCAGGAGGAGCCAGTCACAACATCTCCAAAACAACCCCCATCCAAGCCCTGCCCGGGGCCCACAAGAAGCCCTCGCCTTTTAATTTGTTTTTTTTCTTCCCCTGCCCCAGCTGCGTGAGCAGAGCAGCAAGAGTCGAAGGGACCCAGAAAAGAGGCGAAAAAACTTGGTGCCGTGAACTGGATCTTGGGGCTTGATGGCAGGAGCCGAGCACCACACAGACCTAGTGCTGGAGCTGGAATTTCTCTGGATTTGAGGAGAAATTAGGATGAGCTGCATCCATGCTCTGCTCGGGATGTCCCGTGGTGGTTTCCAACCCCTGTGCTATGGTGGTGACTCACCCCTCACCAGCAGCACCTGAGTTTACCGTGTGTTGGTGGTGTGGCTGCATCCCTTGAATTTCTGTAATTAAAGTGTGTTCCCACACCGAATGGCCGGGGAAACTCGGCAGGTTTGTGAATCGCCCCAAAACCCTGTGAGCTGGGCGAAGGGGTGAGTACGGCGGCACCTTTGGCGCATCCCCCCCCTGGAGGGGGCTCCTCTCGAGGCAGGAGGAGCTGGAATATCCCCAGCCGGTGCGAGAGGGAAGGTCACCCTCTGTGATTTCAGTGGTCTCTGAATCATAAATGATTTAACCAAGGTCATGCGCTGACTTTGGGGATGAGCCAGGCATGAAAAACCAGCTCTGCTGCCCTGTCTTTTGCAGAAGCAGCGGATCAAAAGACTCAAACTTTGGGGTTTGAGTCTCTTGAAAGCAGAGGATTAACCCTGGAGCAGAGGCAGCCACAGATCCCAAGAGATCACATCCTCTCTTTTCCCAACCCCAGGCTCCCAAAGCAGCTCATCCAGCCGCTGGAGCTGGTTGCCTGGTGTGGCAAACCCTTGGTGGACACCCCCCCCCCAATTCTCATCCCCGCCGGAGCGATGCGGGTTGACTATGAGAGCTGACATGGAGCCGGTGCGATGCAATTTTTAGCAGTGGCGTTATGCAACTTGGGAGAAGGGATGACTAATGTGCAAAAAGCTCCTCTGAAACAACCGAGCCCCGAATGGGAGACGGAGGGATTTCAGTGGGAGGCACCAAACTGTTGAAAAACCCATTGCATCTTCTCCCTCTTCCTCCCCGCCTTCTTCTGAACAAGTGATTTGGGGGATGCAGGAGGGGGAAAACAGCACCTTGTTATTTTTAGGTGGGGTCTGGGTTGGTTGGTTGGGGGGGGGTGTGTGTGAGTTAGCAGGAGTTATTTCCCTGGGTAGGATTATGAGAGGACCTGTAGTGGATCAGAAGAGCAGACCACTAAATATCTCTGTAGCCCAGGGTTTTATCTCAAACCGTGGCCAAAATTGGCTGCCTAGAGAATAGGATAAGAATAGAGCAAGAATATACGATACTTCCCCTGAATATCCTCCCAGCCGCTTATCTATGTTTAGGGATCTGGCGAGGAGCGCACGTTCCAGCGAAGGCGAAAAGCAGTGAGAGAAAGCAAGGTTGTTTGATTTATTCTTGACGAACTGAATAAATCCATAGGAGTCCGGCTGCCTCTGCCCAAGTCCTAAAATGGCATTAAAAAAAATATTACAAAATTGGTGTGTAGCGACTGTCAGGGCAGTGAGCTCGCTGCCAGCATCCCAGCCTGGAAAGGAGAGTTTCCCATGGGATGGGATGAGTGTGTCGGGACTGAGCTGCTGCCTTGTTCCAGCAGGACGCTGTGATTGAGCAGGAACCCAGGGATAAAGCACTGCACATACCACACATACGTGCCCCTTGCAATGTATAGTGTGATGCCTCCAGCATGGTACCAAGGGCAGCTTTAGCGCCCCGTGCTCCTCTCCCCGTCGTGGCTGCAGATGCAACGTGATCCTCAACAGCGGGAACAGGATCAGGGATGCTGCGTAGCATCGGGCTGCCCTGGTGCTGTTGGAGTCCTTGCATCCCTCCGTCTGTGTGTCTGTCTAGACTGTCTGCCGAGACCGGCGGCACTGTGGGACACGGATCGGACCCCTGTAACCACCTGCAGCCAGTGCAGCAAGCAGCTGTGCAAGGAGCAAAGGCAGAGCAGCCTCATCCTTTGGATCCGGAGGGATTTGGGGGCACTTCACCCCTTCCAGCAGCAGCTTCTGCCTTCTTCTTCCCTCCTGGGAGACCTGGAGTCCAGTGCTGCGCTGCCATCCCCGGTTGCGTGCAAAGTATTAATTGTTATTGTTGCAACAACTGCTCTGTTTCTCAGGAGATGCCTGAAAGAGCTGAGAAAATAGAAAGGCCTGTCAGGCAGCCGGGCAGGAGGTTAAAATGTCAAGAGAGTAATTGCTCTACCCAGAAGCAGCCTGTTTCTGGCTTCCCCAGCACTGCCAGGAAAAATCCTCAGTGCTTATTTGATGACAATAAAAAAATTTGATGACAATAATAAAAAAAAATAATAATATAACAACCCCATCCCTTCCCCGTGCTGACGAGGAACAGGGAGAGCAGAGGCAGATGCAAAATAAGATGCAGTTGAGCTTATAAATAGGTGCCTCCCCGCTCCCAGTCTGTTACTTCATTACCTCCGCCCGGGCAATCGATCCTTACGCTTTTCCCCCACGAAAAGGTAAATGGAAGCTCAGAAAGTGTTTTGTGAACTGCTGGGGAGCATCTCATGCTTGTGTGGGACAGGCTGGGGCAGGGAACACGTCCTGCGGGCTGTGAAAAATAAAATAAAATAAATAATTCTTTGGCTTTGGAGAGTGAGAGGGGAATCAGCCCGATAGCAGCACCACGCGAGGCTTGGGACCAGCTCTGGGGATTGTGTGGAGGATGCTCGAGGCGGCTGCGCACCCCCCCAGGGCAGCATCTGTGGTCCTTGCAGCACGGGAGTTGGCTGCATCGCCATGAAACCCCCCATCTTTACATGGTCTGTGGAGATGGGCGCCGGGGGGGGGGGAGGGGGAGATGCTGGCGGGAGGTGAGCCTCTTGGCTGCAAACAAAAAGAAAAAGGTGAAAAAAGAAGAAGGGGGAAAAGAGAAGCGAGCATACCAGCAAACCAAAGTGGAGTTAGTGTAGGACCTACCCAAACATCGTGCTGGAGCAGCTGGAGGCAGCGCTTAAGGGGGCTGGGGGGGGTGCTTGGAGGGGGCAAGTGGGACTGTGTGAACTCACCATCCCGGGAAATGTGGAGGGGCTGGCCCCGGCAGCACCGCAGCAAACCCTGGGGATTTGGGGGGGTTGGCTGATGGCCGGGCTGTGCCAAGCCTCCCGCCTTGGGGCATCACCCCGCTGTCGTCGGGTGGCAGATCTGCACCCAAAAAAAAGGGCTGAGGAGAGACCCGTGTCCCACGGAGGGTCTGCGAGGGGGAGGGGGGCTGGAACCCGCCGGCCACGCGCAATCGAGACGATCATGATAAATCAAGACAGGCGAGCAGTTTTCTCTCGGCGGCTTTCTCTGGGGGACAGCAATTAAACACCACCACCACCACCACACAAAAAGCTCGGCTGTTGTTATTTATTTTTAGTCATGCTAATTTTTTTCCAAGGCTGGGAAGCTGCTTTCCAAGGCAGGTCCCTGGGGGATGCGGGCAGCAGGTCTTGAGCCAGCGCACAAAATGGCTTTGAACGGAGAGGAGGAGATGGGAGTTAAAAGCTGAGTCGTGTCCCTGGTAAATCAATCGACCTGGTGGGGAATGTTTCTAGCAAGCCACGAGCCCTGCCATGAGCTTTTAGCTGCTTGCAGGAGTGACTGAACCAGGAGCAGTGATATTTTTTAGCAGCCACTTGGTGCGTGGCCGGGGCTGGTCCCCAAACTGCTGCTGGGGGATGATGCTGGGTCCCCTGAACTGGTCCGTCGTGGCAGCCCGGGAGGTGGGGACATCTGCAAGCCCTGGGATTTAGGGATTTGAATCCCAAGGGTTTTTCTGGGATGTGTGGCTTTGAAAAGCCTCCGCGTCTGGGCACTACTCACCCAAGCTGCGCAGTGATGCTCGATGGAGGATGCGACCTTTATTTTGGGGAAAAGGAGACAGTTTTGGAGCGGTGTTGGGTCTGCAGAGGGGGAAGCTGGGTCAAACCCCTGGTTGGGAGCTGAGGTTGGGTTTTGCAGCAAAATCCCTGGCTGGGAAGGGCAGCTCCAGGGCTTATCGGGTGGATCAGGTGCCGTCTCTCCGTCTGACGGCCCCTCGCCTGGAAGCCAGGTCCTGGCACATGGGTAGAGGCAGTGCTGTGACTCAGAACTCCAATCAATGTTAATTAATTCAATGATAACGAACGAGAAGGAGAGAGAGACAAGAAAAAACACTGTGGGATATTAATGCACCAGGCTTGGCTTTGGGACATCTGGCTTGGGGTTGGCCTGGGAAGTTTTGGTCCAGAGCAGATTTCTGGAAGGAGAGGGCTGCAGGGATGGCTTCTTTCTTCTCCTCTTCATTTTTGCCCTCAAAATCACCCTGACTCCATGTCTGGTTTCTCTTGGAGAGTCATTTCCCAAGTCTCTATCTCTGGGTCCATTCTGAGGCTTTTTTAAAACATTTTTTCCTGATTTACTGATGGAATAGCAGCATTTTATCCCTCTGGAAAAGGCCATTTCACTTTGTAGTTACACTATTTTCTGCACCCTGCAAAGCCTGGGTCCCCTGGAAGCTCAGTCTCACTCTCCCTCTCCTATTTTTCCACAAATAGCTGATGAAAGCAGTGTTTAACGGTGTGTTATTACTTGTGTTTTTAATTGCAGACACCTGTCAAGATGTCCTCTCTTCCAGTTACCCCCAGGGTGAGGTGGTCACCTTCTCCTGAGCCCCAGCTGGATGCAGGCAGTGCCCCGGCGAGGGATGCCTTCCCGGAGGGATGCTCTCCCCGAGGGATGCCTTCTCCTAGGTGGAGGGATGTGTACCCCGAGGGATGCTTTCCCCAAGGTGGAGGGATGCTGTCCCTGAGGCTAAGGGATGCTTTCCCCAAGGGATGCTTTCCCCAAGGCTCAGGGATGCTCTCCCTGGGGCCAAGGGATGCTCTTCCCAAGGCTGAGCGATGCATTCCCCCAGGGATGCTCTCCGCAAAGTGCAGGGAGGCTCTCCCCAAGGCCAAGGGATGCATTCTGCAAGGAAAATGCTCTCCCTGAGGCTGAGGGATGCTCTCCCCAAGGCTGGGACATGCATGCCCCCAAGGGATGCTCTCGCTGAGGCCGAGGGATGCAATCCCCAAGGGAGATGCTCTCCCTGAGGCTGAGGGATGCTCTCCCCAGAGCCCAGGGATGCTCTCCCCAAGGCTGGGACATGCATTCCCCAGGGATGCTCTCCCTGAGGCTGAGGGATGCTCTTCCCCAAGGAGATTTGCTTGCCCACCACAGCAGCCCAAAGCTCCAGCCGCCAGCTTTGTGGCCAGGGGGGTTGGCAGCCTCGTCCCCCCCCGCGAGGTGCTGCAGAGCAGCAGGGCTGGGAGGGGGGGTCAGGGTGCTGGGGGCGGCCCCACTCCCCTGCCTGCTGCCAGCCCTGCCACCTACACGCTGCCTCTCCCCAGCGCCCCCCCGGGCTGCCCCCCTCCCCTTGCCCATGCTTTCGGATGCACCTCGCCCCTCTGCCTCCGGAGACTTGCCAGCTGCTCACCAACACGTCGTCGTCACCCGCGGCTCCATCCATGCTCTGACCCCCTCCATCGTCACACGGCCGCTGGGGACCCCCCTCTGGGGTTTCGAAGGCTCCATCGAGGTGCTGTGAGTGGGTCGCTGCACCATCGCCCCCCTCCCATGGGTGCTTCCCCTGGGGTGCAGACCCCGAGAGGATGGGGGGGACGAGCGGGTCGGTTGGGGCGCAGGGATGGGGATGGGATGCAATAGGTGAGTGAGGTGGGGTGAACCTGGCTGGCCTGGAAGGGTCAGTGTCTTTCTAATGCTGTTACATATCTCTGTGATCAAGGCAATACTACTCCCATTTCCGTCTGTCCTGTACGCATGCCTCTACCTGTCCAACCGTACTAGAGTTCGAATAAAGACATCCACGAGCTGAGTCAGCTCCCGTACCCCCTCCTGCCTCCATCCATCCTCGCCACCAGCTCCCTGCGTGCCCACGGAGCCCTGTCCCCACCCTGCATGTCCCTGGCAGCAGGGGTGGTGACTTCAGCAGTGGCATTGCCTGGATGTTGTGGCCGAGCTCCTGGCTTTCTTGCAGGGCTTGGAGCAGAGCCCACTGGAAAGCCCATGGCAGACTGTTTTCAACATCCACGCGATATTCGTTTGTTGAAGGAAAGGCGCTGCAGAGCTGACAAACGCGTTGGCTCTGCCCGCTCTGACTATCAAAGTTGAAATAATCAGCATTATGGCCACAGCGGTGCCATCCTTAGGTTTCAGAGTGAACGCTGCATTGAGGTGAATGGACTGGCCGTCCACAGGCTGTCTGGGCTGCCTGGCTACAGAGCCGAGCAGATGGCACTAAGTTGATTCATGGGTCTGGGGTTAATATTTCCCACCCTTTGGGGGGCTGGGGTGCCCCCTGGCCGGCTCCCAAAGAGATTTAATCACTCCGCACCCCCCAAGGCACAGCGTGAGCTGCCCAAGAGACCTGGCACCGCTCCGATGCTCTAAATCACTGCTGCAGTGATTTGGAGGGGCCTCAGCCGACACCGCCAGGATGGAGATTTTGAGGCTTTACCTGCTGACAACCCACCCCAAGGGCACGAGGTCTTTTATTTGAGACCTGTTGCGCAGGGAGAGGCTGGGATGGTTAAAACCATGGCGGGGGGGGGGCGGGGGGTGGAATAGAAAAACTGCCACAAAATTGCCAAGGAAGCCATCACAAGTGTGAGCAATCAGTGGCCGGGGGCCAAAGAGTAATTAAAGCAAGAGCCTTCCTGCGAGGGTGGGAGCGAGGTGTTCTGCTTCCCGCTGCGGCTGCAGGGAGCCCAGGCAAGAGCCCCACGGTGCTGCTGAGCGTGCCGGGCCCTTCCCCGGTATGGCCGTGGTCACGGATGGATCGTCAGGATCGATGCGGACTGCTTGGGTTGGCTGAGCCGGGATGCTCGGTCAAGTGATGCTGAGCACCCGCATCCCCCCTGCAGGGTCCTGCTCATGCAGCATTTGGGGACCGTGAGCGCTCAGAGCATCTCGGTGGTGCTCAGGACCTGCCAGGATGCTTGAGGGTGGCCCCAAGGGGACTGAGACAGCCTGACTCTTTGGGAGGTGGGTTTAGGGACAGGGTGGTCACGGTGTGGGTGGTCAGTATGAAGCTGGCTGGACATGTCCCCTCTAGTGTCCCCCAGCAGCAGGATGAGGTCCCATCTCCCACCTCGACAAAGCCTCTTCCCATCACCCTTCTGTACCACAATGGCTGTTTGCAACTCGTTCCCCACGGACCCCTGTGCAAAAAATTAATCAGGAGGGACAAACCGGTGGCTCAGGGACCGAGTGTGTCCCCAGGGATCCCCCGGCTCTCCAGGGTGCCCCTCTCTTTCCTCCTCCCTCTTTGGTTGTTGGCTGGGAGAGAGAGGTAACCCCCCCTGCACCCCCCCGGGGGCTATAGGGGGAGGGTGTTATGGCCCCAGCCTGGGTGTGGGGCAGGAGGGTGGGTGTGAAGTGCTGCCGAGCCTTTCTGAAGCTGCACAAAGGTGGACGTGAGCCATCACCCAGGTAAGGTCCTTCATCCCAGGACACCGTGGGTGTCACAGGAGGGGGGTGAAGCCCCCATCCCACACCCACAGCCAGCGCAGGGCTCCCTGAGCTCATGCTCTGGATGCTCCATCACGCTGGGCTGGGGCTGCGCACTGGGCATGGCCATGGGCACCCTGAATTCCCAACGGACTGTGGAGACACAGGAGGGTCGTGGCGGGTGGGGGGTGGAGGTGGGAGAGGGCAGACCCCCGCGGGGGCAAAACGCTCTTGGGGGAGCACCAGGGCCAGCCATGAGAGAGCCCAGAGGGGAGCAGAAAGGCTGGTTTATCGATGCCTCGGCTGTCCCCATGAGGAATTCAAACCGGTTTTGGACCCAGGCGTCTGGCTTCCCAGCGGGATGGTCCCGGCGTTCCCCATATCCCCATGGAACAGCCCATCCCTGCTGGTGGGTGATCCCAACCGAGCCCAGCTCCAGCAGCCCCAGCCCGAGGCTGGCAGGGATTTCGTTAGTGCTGCCGCTCGTTTGGAGCCACGAGGCTTGGGTCCGGGCACTGCTGGCACGACTCCCCTCTTGGCCCGAGTTTCTTGGCTCTCCCTCCCTCTAGGTATAAATCCAGCACCAGCCAAGTGGGAGAAGGGGGACAAGGGATGGGGACAGAGCCTCGCACACCCTGACACCAGCCCCTTTCTTTTCCCAAACAAAAATCACGCTTTCCCCCATTTCCAGGAGCATTTTTAACACTTTTCCTTTATTTCTGAAGCCAAGAAAAGACCAAGCAGGGAAGGAGGCACAGGGACACACAGCGGGGAGCGAACACAAGCAGAAGGACCTGATCTAGAGGTGGGGGACAGCGACAGCATCCCCGGCCTCGGGGCTGGGGTTAGCCATTGGGTGCACTTAAAGGAATTTTAATCAGTGAAAGACGCTGCCATCAATAAAAACAAGCAAGAGGCTCCGTGGCGCCGCGCCAAGGCAATGAGCGCATGATTTTTAATCTAGGAAAGTAGCTGCTGGGAGGGGAACAGCACGCGGCCGGGCAGCGGCTCCCGAGGAGCTGCATCCACACCAGGGATAACGGAGGGGCCGGATCCGGGCTGGGAGAGGGGGTTCCCACCCGGAGCCAGGCCACCTTTGGGGTCCTGTTTCAGGGGGAGGTGGTGGGGAAAGGTCGTTGCATGGGGCTGTTGGGTTTCTCTGCAGCTGGTTTGCTCGGGTACCATTCTCCCGTGCCTCAGTTTCCCCTTTCCTAAGTGAAGATGCTTAGTCACCCCTTTAAGACAGATTTTCTTCTTTCGAGTGGGGACACAGCTCGATGTGAGCAGACCCACGCGCGCTTCCCCGCTGGCTGGAAGACGCCTGATAAAAATCAGCGTTATCCAGTTATCCTGAGCCCTGGCCGGGAGGAGCTCGCCCCGCTGCTCCCTGTGTTTCTCTTGCAGTGACCTGAGCAGGGTGACAGCTCTCTGGTGGCCACGCAGGCCCCCAGATTTGGGAAATTCCAACCCCCTGGCACCTGCTTAGGTCCCCACCAGGTGCACATGAACCCAGCAGTGATGCTCACGTGTTCCCTCCCTTAAACAGCCCCAAGCAAGGGGCACCTTCCAGTGCGCTGCATTGCCTGGTTGACTTGGCCTCACAGCAGGCTCTTCCCTGGGGCTGTGGCATTGCCGGGGGGGGGGGGGGGGGGGGGCGGGGGGTGGTGGTGGTGGTGGTGTTTGGAAAGGGGGGACGCTCCTCGCTCCTCGGGAGCCAGGTGTGTATCCTCCTTCCTACTGAATACCTTTGGAAAGAGGAGGAGGCTGCTTCCCTGCCCTAATCCCAGCTGTTAATTGAGGCTACCTGTGCTTGCCGCTGCCTGGAGGAGCCTGGGGGCTGCAGGAGCTGGGGCTGGGGGCACTGGGGGTTTATAAACCCACCCCCAGCAGCTGTGGGGGCTGCCCAGTTTCTGGTACAGTTGGTATCACTGATGGTGGCTTCAGAGCAGGGATGGCGAAGGTAAGAGAGATGCTGCAAGGGGCTCCCTTGCTCTGTTTGGGACCGGTGGGACCCTGCAAAGCCCCTTTCTCCTGCAGAGCCCTGGGTGCTTGTCAGCATTGGGTGGGATCCCTCTCCCCACGCTTGGTGTGATCACTTGAGAAACCCCTCGGAGCCCCCCCTCCAGCCTCCTGGCAGCTTTGTTCCCACCATCTTTTTTTTTCTACCGGTGCATTGCAACACTTCAGAGCAACTGGAACCAGTTTGCTGCTGGGAAGGGGGGGTCCAAGACTTCCCCCGATGGGGTTTCAGTGCCTAGTGAGCTCACTGGGGTCCCAGCACCCCATTGTGCCTCTGCCTGGCAAACTGCTGCTGTATGCAAGGGTGCTGAGCCAAATGTGGGGCTGGGGTGGATGAGCCCCCCCCCCTTCTTCAAGCCCCCCCTGCAGATTTACAGCTGCTGAACTGGGCAGAGGTCCCCTGCCGCCCCATCTCTGCGCGTCCCCCAGCAGCGATGCTTCAGGCTCTTAGTTTAATGGGGCTGGCGCTGAGGGTTTTGGCATGGAGGGCTAGGGATGGTGGCGGGGAATGTGTCCAGTTCCCACTCTTTTAATGTGATGAAACTGAATAAATATCTCAAGCCCAGAATGACGTTTCTGTACCATCAAGGAATGAATGAGACTTGCAGCCTGTTTTGAGCTGGGCTGCGCAAGCCTTGCATGGATTTATTGCTCTGGCTCTTAGAATCCACAAAAAGTGACCAAAAATGTTGGGGTTTTTTCCCCCATCCCTATTTTGCACTAATGTAATCTGTGTTGAGAAAGCCAGACAAGCAGGGGAGAGGCTTAGGAGGGGATGCTGGGGATGGCTGAGCCCTGAAATGGTTTTTACTGGGGAACTTTGGGCAGGGCAGGGGGGAAATGTTCTGCTTGCAAAACCCTGTTTAGCACCAACCCTAGATCCTCTGACTGTGAGCTGACCATGGCATGTGCCCTGCTTCTCCCATTCCCAGGGGAAATAAAGGTTTAAAGCAGCATCCTGGGAATGCTGGCTGTTCCCCTGCAGCCGAGACAAAAGTAAATGTGTAAATGCAGAATTTCCCCCAGAAAAATCAACCCCAAGTTTCCAGCTGGCTGCTGCATTGGATGAGCCTCCACAAAGCCACCCAGATGTGGATTCATCCCCCTGCTCTGGGCTTTTGAGAGCCTTTTAATTATGAGGCAGTGCTAATTGAGGGTAGGAGAGTTTCTGCGATGGATGGGGGAGGGTTTGTAGGCTGCAATGCTTTGGAGGTGAAGGGCAATACTTGACACCCAGCTCCCAGCATGGCTGGTGGGACTGGGAAACCTGGATTCGCTCCCAGCTTGCAGACAGGTCTTGAGCAAACAGGCTTGTGCCTCAGTTTCCCCTTCTGGGCGTTCCTTCCCAGGGAAGGGTGTGCTGCTGAAAGAAAGCCTTATAAAAAGGAAAAAAAAAAAAAGGTGTTTGTGTATTCTGCAATAAGAAGCTCTGGGAGTCAGCTGAGGACAGTCCCAGCTAATTGGAGAGAGGAAAGCATGATCTTATTTGCCTATTACGGTCCCAGTAACACTGGGCTGACGCGGTGGTGAGCACAGCGAGGGCGCTGGCAGCGTAGGCAGCCCCCATGTCCCGCATCCCAGAGGTAACCATCTGCTGGACCTTGTCCTTTTTTTTTTTTTTTTTCTTTTCATCAAAGATGATGGGGGTGAGAATGGAAAGCACTGTGCCAGGTCCCGGCTCGCTAGCGGGCAGCCAAGGTCACCCCTTCCCCAGATTGTCCCCAAAGTCCTTGCTGGGGACAGTTGGCTCCTTCCCCCCAGCCTGCATTAGTGCTACGTGTTGAGCTTGGCGTGCCGATGCATCCACCGCTCCTCCCAGCTGGCTGGGCACCCAGAGAAACCTTGTTTTCTTGCTTTTACACCTGGAAAAGGGGCATCTTGGAGAGGTGAAACAAAACCCCAAGGACCCGTGCGGTGCACATCTCCCGCTGCTCCTTCTTCTCCATCCCTGGGGTGGGGACATGCCCTTCCCCACAACGCTGGTGCTCCCCACACCGTGATGAGGAGGAGACCCCACCATTACCTCCCCCAACCCTTTTATTTTTTTTATATATTTTTTTTTTTAGCTGATTCATGAAATTTCTGCTCTGGCAGCACCATGTTGCTTTAAGCTGTTTACGCGAGTTCAGGAGGCGACAGCGTGTAGGGTATTTTTAGCTTGCTGGGTAGCAGAGCGGGATTAAAATGCAGTCAGTGTTACAGACGCTGGGGCTGAATCAGTATTCCTGCACAAGCGTCTCCGTGCCAGCCTTTTCCATTGAGTGTCTGAAAAACCCAAGTTTCCATGGAGACTCAGCTCCAGGGCAACCCGTTTTCCTTGGGGGGAAAAAAAAAAAAAAAGGCAAAAAAAAAGCAGCAGGTAGGGAGCTTATGCAAGGGATGGCCAAGCTCTGGCTCCAGAAGGAGAATGGTGGCTATAAATCCCGGTCCTTTCCCACCCGGGATGGGGGCGTTGGGTTGTGCAATGCTGTTAAAAGGTGGTTGGGGGTGAGCTGCGTTGCTTGTCCCACCCCGTACCCCTTTGGTGGGGCTTTTTGGGGGTTGGATGTGCTTTCTGGGTGCTTGGTTGGTGGCGGAGGCTAGTGGGAGGTCTTGGTGCCTTGCTACGGGGGAAAAGGAGCAATGCGGTGCTGAAGAGATGGGTTTGAGTTTGCTCTCCTGGAATGGTGGAACGAGGAATTTGCCCCCCATCTCCAGGAATGAAATGAGCTAAGTCAGCAGATCTTACCCATGTTGGGGCAGTGTTCTCCTCTGCCTTGAGGAGCCTCTGAAGCAGCTTTGCCAGGGGCTGGTTGTCTCCAGTCCACAGTGTGGGGGCAGAGATACTCTAAGAGGACATGATGATGATGATGAAGGTGATTGCTCAGGGTCACATGCAGGACCATCCTGTCTCTGTTTGCCTGTTGGCCAACACAGACATCAGCCACAAGAGTCTCCCATGGAGAAGAGACTGGAACATTGTTGTTCTCCTTTATTTTCTAGCTTGGCAAATCTTCCCTTCTCCCCTTCTTGCTGCATCAATCTTGGAAATTTCTAGGGGAAAACAAAAAAGAAAAATACTAATTCTTGCTAGACATTTATATATATTTTCTCCTGTCTGTCCCCAGCACTGTGGTTAGGACCCATCCCTGCTGGCACAGTGACAGCGCTGGGTGGTAAAGCAGGTCAGTGTACAGAAAACCCAGCGCTCCCAGTTTGGCACTGGGGAAGACTTGGCAAGCCAGACCCAGGACTGGCTGGTATGCAGCAACGGGATGGTCATTTGTTTGTCCTAATAACCACGAGCTCTGTGGATGCATTTGGTGGCACCCCTGGAGATAATCTTTTGATAGGGATGTGGATGTGGGTTCTGTGGGGGACCCCAGGAGCTGGTCTCTGCTCATATGGCCCCCAGCAGTAGGGGCTGTGGTCATCATCCTGCCTTGGTCATCAGTTTTCCAAGCAAACCCCATCCTTGAACCCACCGAGATCCAAGCTGGAGCCAAGGTGTTTCCTCAGAGTTGCGTTCTCTTTACTATGATGAGACATTTCCATGTGGTGATCCAGTGTGTAGAAACCTCAAAACCCCAGGCTGGGACCCCCCCCAGCAGGGGCTGAACCCCTCCAGTAAAGCACGATGCTGCACAGCACAAAGCAAAGGCAGCTCTTGGAGTGACCGGCCCCATCCGTGCTCCCTTGGATCTGCAGGGACAGGTCCATGGGTGATGGGTGACGTGGTGCCACTTCTGGCCAGGGTTGGGATGGAGCATCTCTGGAGGGATGAGCTGCTCCTGGTGAGATATTGTCCTACAGCTGGATCTGAGGGCAGATGAGCTTCACAGGGAGATGGAGATTTTGCAACCACAGACAGGCATGAGCCACCAAACCCACGATGCAATCGGGTACCTCAAGGCCACGTTCTCTGCAACATGGTTTGGCATTTTAATGTTTTCAAACCAGTCGAGAGCAGCCACGGTTGAGCAAATCTACTCAGATTTCAAAGCAGAGTTTGTGTTTGCCTATCCTTCACCTAAGGGGGGGGGGGGAAAATCCTATCTGCATTAAGACTTTTTTGGTTTCTCAAAGGCATTTTCATGAAAAAAGAAATGGATGTTTAAAACCCCATGTCCTCCCAGCAAAATCAGAGTTGAGAAATTGTACCAAACAAAACTATTTTTACTGCAGCATTTCTCAGCCTGATTGATTAATATTTTTTTGCCCGAGCAGAATACTTTCTGTGAGAAGGCTTCTTTTGATCTAAAAACCTGTTGTCATCTGCTTTTTTTAAATTGAAAACCACTTCCACTTTCATTAATAGCTGTTCTCCCACCCCTAGCCTGCACTCAGCATGCCTGAAACAGCTCCTGTCCAAGGGGTGATTTTCCAGGATTGGAAGCAGCCGACACGATGGGCTTTTATCTGTGTCCACAGCGATTTTAGGCAGACTTGTTCCTATTCAGGCTGCTTTCAGAAAATGGTCTGTCTACCTTTTTATGGGTAATAAATGGAGAAAAAGTCATATTTCAGCCCAGTTCCTTGGTTTTGCATAGTCCTGGAAACGGTGTCTTTCCCCATGGAGTCATGGGGGTGTTACTAGGGGGACTTTGTCGCCTGAGGTTCGTGGTTCAGCTCATGGAGCTTGGTCTTGGCCAGTGTTTGGCACGGGTTGGGAGAGGACTAACACCCCGGCACTCGCCATGCTGCTGGGATGCAAGATGTGACAGGGCTGGGTGCCTGGGGATGGTGTCACAGCACAGCCGGAGTGTCCCAGGGAGTCCCTGGTGTCCCTGGGCTTGGGGACCATGTGCTTGCGGCCAGGCTCTTGACCCTGTCAGCTGCTCGGTGGTAACAAGGGGCTTTTTTTCCACGTGTATCTTGAAGGCTGCATGAAACACATGCAAATGAATTGCCTCTTATCACTGCCAGCTGCCCGGGCTGCTCCATCATCAGGCTTTTTTTTTTTCCTGGGGTGAGCTAGCGTTCATCTTTGCTTTCTGCTCACAGAAAAATGGTATTTGTGGAACAGCCTGCAGGAGAAAAAAAAACCAAACAAACAACAAAAAAAAAAAACCCCAACAACAAACCAAACCAAAAAACCCCAAACCAAACCAAAACCCTAAAGAAATAACAAACAAAACCCCAAACAAACTGCAGCACTCCAGCTATCTATTGACTTTATTGCGGTAACCTGGCTGCATTCCCACAGGAGCCTGTGGCCATCATTTGGGAGAGGACTCGTGCACCTTGGCTCCCAGCACAGGTGGGAAGCGGGGATGGTCAGGCAGGGGGTGGGTAGCACATGGGGGGGAGCAGAGATACATCCTAAACCTGTTGGGGAAGCATCGCCCTGTGTGCAGGAGAGCATCGTGCCCTCCCCTGTGCATGGAGGCTGTGGGGGGCTTGGCCAGGGCAGGAAGGGAGAAGCCCTGAGAGCAGCTTGCAGTAAGGATGCTCTGCTTGCTTCCAGCTGGAGTAAATACCAGCTCCTTCCAGACTGCCAGCAAGCTGTGGCCAAGCAGCGTTGCCAGGCTGTGGTGGCACCTCGCAGGGTCACTGCCAGCATCATCCTCTCTGAACATGTCCCTTCTCCCTGCAACAGCCCCCCCCCAAGTCCCTCTCTGTGGGACCCCCACACTTCAGCCTCTGCTTTGCATTTATAGCTGCCATTTGCAGCTCTTTTGTTATTTTCTGCTGTTCATTTAAAAAAAGCAGCTGACACCATCTCGCTGTTTGTGGAAGGAAACTATTTAGGGACATAACTAGTGGGTTTTGGAAAACTTACCATAATGGGAGAGCTGGGGTTCCTTCCAGCCTTGCATCTGCCCAGCTCCCTGCCAGCCAGCTCTGCTTAACGGGATGCTTTTAATGGGACGTTAACGACTCAAAAAATACCACAGAGCAATTTCTGAGCAGAATAATTGGGAGTCAGCTGGAGCTGGGGGCTCTTCACACTTCCCGAGCGCTTGTCCCTCTTGGAGAAGGACGTCACATTCCCGTAACTGGCTCAAACGTGCCCTTGGTGCTGACTGGCGTGTTGAAAGCCAGAGTGAGCTGACGAGCTGGTCAGAGCTGGGTTTTGTGGGGAGAAATGGCCTTTTAAGAAGCTGGGGCTGAACTGAAACAACCCTTCCAGAGCAGAGCTTCGGGAGCGCTGGGGAGAAGCTGGGAGAGGTGAAGGTTCTCTCTGCGCTTGGCTGTGGCAGGGGAAGTGTGGTGGCTCTGTGCAGCAGAACGAGGGCTCCTGTAGTCCAGAAAATGATGGGCATAAATTAGGGGTGGATGGTGAGGAGCCCCCTCGGTGTCCCCCATCTGCTAAAACCCATCAGGAGACACCGTGGGCTAAATGCACCTGGATGTAAGGCTGCTGCTCGGCTCTCCGGCAGCATCCCTCGCCCCTTACTCACAATTCATGGGTGGTTTTGCTTCTAAATGTAGCCCTTCTGGGGCAGGACGGGTACGGAGGGGGGTGGATGGGGGGGGAGGAGGGGAAGCATTTGTCTCTCCAGGTCCATTGTCTAATCAAAGGGAGCCTGACTTTAAAGGCTTCCCAGAGCCGACGGGGACATGCATCATTAAAAATGTTCAAGTGCCTCGGTTCCCCAGCACCTCTTTGAAATCACTGGTGACTGCCTGGCCTCCGCGTGGTGGTGGGGAGCTGCCTTGTGCTGCAGCTTCCCCTCCACACCAGCCCCCAGGGACCGCAACGGGGACTGGGCTCCTATGAAAAGCAATTTAAATGCAGGAGCAATCTGGGCTGCAGGCATCTCCCCATCCCAAACGGCAGCACATGCACCAGGAGTTGTCTCGTTTGCACATTCAACCCCTCTGTGTACAGACGTTACTGGAGCCAGGGAGCCATTTGGGGATGAAACAGGCTGCTTTGGTCCCAGGGATGTTTTTCTCTCTCTGGTATAAGAAAACAGTTTTTTCCTGTATCGGCTGTATCCAGAAAGCCAAGCCAGCAGGAGGGAGGTGATGTACATGTCGGGCTCAGGTCTCAAAGCTGCATAGAATATTTGGGTCAGGACCCACTGTTTTACCCTCTGATGGGCAATGTGGAACCCAGGTGCTTTGCAAAAGCATCTGCTGGTGGCTGGAGGGGAAGAGGGGTGGGGAGGGAGCCATGGGGGCGGTGGGTGCTCTCGCCTGCTCGTGGAAGCAGGCAGAGCCCGTGCTGAGGTTGCTGCTCTTGGCAAATCGATGCTAATCCCGTTGTCTCTGCTGCAGAGATGGCACCACCCCGGCAGGCGGAGGGCGATGGGCTGGGCAGGGACGAAGGGGGTGCAGGGGGAGCTGAAGTGTAGGTGTAAATCAGGGTGGCTTGCGTCTCTCTGAGGCACTTGGGTCCCTCGCTGCTGCCGGTGGGGATCCCCAACTTCCACAGTGAGCAAGAAGCTGCCTGTGCTGTTGAGGGAAGGTCTTGTGGTCGCAGTCTGTGCCCATCCTTCTCAAAACCTCACCAGGAGGAAGGAAAAAAAGAGAAGTTTTAGTGAGCCCCATCACCTTTGCTCCTGGCTCTTCTCCCCACATTTCCTTGCTGCTTTTACCCTCCTAGTTTCCAGCCTGCAGGACAAAACCATCCCCTCTGCAGCTGCCCTCTACCCTGCCACCCCAGCCAGTACCCACACCCTGTGTCACCTCAGCATCCCATGCCGACTGCCCTTCCAAGGGATCAGCATCTTCCCAAGATGCAGGATGAAGCATTTTCTGGGTTTCTCCCCCCAAATTTCCCCTGTGGAGGATGCAGATGGATGGGTTTTGCTTGGCCTGATTGAAATTCGGATCAGTGTGTCCTGGCTGACTATCAGCCCTGCTAATCACCGCCCTGAGCCGCTGCAGAGCAGCTGCTTCTTGCTGATATGGCACCGAGCAGCTCCCCAAGACCCCCCAGCCTTGGCAGAGCCACGCGATCAGGCTGGGAACAACAGCAACTCGCTGGGGCTGGGAGGAGTCTAATTAGTCTAATGGGGGAGAAAATTGCTTGGGGGGGATGGGAATAATCCAGCCACATTTGGCATAAACCCATCGTGCCCAAGGCAGGCTCATGGACATGGGTGGGAGAGGAGCAAATCACCAGCCATGGGTTCTGCCACTGGTGCACCATTGAGCTTCAGACACATCGCTTAATTCCCAGACACAGCTTTGATATTCCAAATCAAGGCTGCCAGCAGGCTCTGCCACTTCCAAAGGGCTGTTTGGTCTTTTTCTTTGGGATTATGCTTATTTTTGTGGCTAGAAGAGACCATTGTGTTCAGTAACTTTGACTTCCTGCATTAGACAGGCCATAAAATGCTGCGTGGTACCCAGCCTTATTATTACCGTTTATTACTGCAGAGGGAACAGGCACGGAAAGCGCGGCTCCATGGGTGGGGAGCTTTTTAAAGCAATCACCTACGGCCATGCAACCTGTTATGAAAACTCTCCGCATAACCAGGATGGATTTGTTATGTGCATAGGGGATGGGGGTAATTATAGGAAAATCACCATCTCTTGACAGATAAGAGCCTGCCGTGTTTGTTCTGGAAATTAGGGGGGTCGGTGCAGTTACTGTGGGTGTTCCCCCCCCCCCCCTCCGTCTCAGGGTTGCTTTGCTTGTGCAGGCGGGGATGGTGGTTGGCAACCCAAGGTGTTGTGTTTGCTTCTGCGATGCCTGCCCAGCCTGGGGCTGGCTGCCTGGCTCTCCTCGTGAGCACGGGGAGCCGTGCTGGGTTAACTCTTGGGTAGCAAACTGCAGTGCTGAACACCTGATCATACTTTTGCCTGATCATCCTCTGCGGTTGCCAGTGGGTTCTGGTGATGGTTTTGGCTCAGATCTGCCGCCTCCGCCCCTGCTGACCAGTCTGGCCAGGGGGGCACTGGTGTATTTTAGCACTGGAAGCTACAGCCTGGGCAGGACCCTGCTGTCCAAGGGGCTCGATGGGCATAAAATAGGACCTGAGTATCGGAGCAGGCTTGGGTTTCGGGTGGAAGGCAAAAGCCAGGAGGTGCCCTGAGATGGAGGAGGACCTTGAGATGGGGAAGAGCTAGAAGCATGATGAAGTCTTGGGTGGAAGTGCAGAGTCTGAGGGGCACAGCTTGGAGCGGAGTTTAGGAAGGGATTACTGGGCATCATGGTCACTGGGGTGTCCCCGAGGAGCAGGACAGAAGGAAGAAGGGATTTAGCCTGGTACAGCAGAGAAGCTGCAGTCCTATTGGTCTCTATCCCACCCTTCTTCTGCTCAGCAGCTTCCCCACACCCACCTCCCACCCCAGCAAGTTTTCCCTTGACTCTGCCCACCTCAGCCCCTCTCTCCATCACTGGCTGGGTGGTCTCTGCCCCTACAGCCACCACCTCTAACCACACCAATACCTGTCATTGGTCAACGCAGCCCCCAAAGTGAAGATCTCAAGAGCTTCTGTAGACCAAACTGAGTTGCAAAGGGGCTGGGGGGAGGCTGGCATTTTTGCTGCACCTGGAATTTTTTTTTTTCTCCCTCCTGCATAGCAAAGCTTGGAGAGGAGAAAGGATGAAAGGACCTGAGGAGCCTTTGGGGCCAGATCCAGCCCTGCAGCAAGGTGCTTGCCATGTCCTGGGCAGCGTGGGGACCTTACCTGCTGCTGGAGAAGGGCAGTGCAGGGAGGTGGGGAGATGGGAGAACAGGCTGAGTGCATCAAGATATTCACAGACTGGCTTCCCTCCTGTCTGATTTTGTTTAAATTAAGCCATCTGCCCACATTAAATGGTAAATTATCTCAGCTGCTGCCTGTCTCCCTGGGGGGACAGTGACCAGAGGAGCTGGGGGAGAGGGTGAACTCTGCAGGGCTGCACCTTTGGACCTGGGGAAAATGTGGCTCCCATGGAGGTAGGTGTCATCTCCCCTTCTGGACCCCGGCAATCAGCTCCAGGCAAACCGGAGCCGGTCACTCAGGGAGATCACAGCCCAGCTCCCCTGGCCTTGGAGGAGGGTGAGGAGCTGGTCTCTAATGCATCTAATCAAGCCGAGCGGGGTGTGACCTTCCTTGGCTCGTGTCCTTGGGAGTCCTTTTCTGAGCAGCAGCACCTGCTTGATGATAAGAGCTCTCACTGTGATGCTGTGGCTCGGAGGAAGGAGGGATGCAGTGTACCAGGACGGAGGGTCTGCAGCCACCATGGGGAATGGCAAACTGGGGCTGAGCCGGACCCGGATTACCTCAGGGTGGGATTTTGCTTCATTTCTGCTTTTGCAAGTGGTACCTGCAGAGAGGGGAGATATGAATTGGTCTGGTGGCTGAGGAAGGACCTTTTCTCCATGTTGTTCAGCTTGGAAAGATCTTCCTGGTCCTCAGGATGTCTTCAGAGGTGAAGCCTGCTCTGGGTGAGCACCCACAGTCAAGGTCGGGGGACCTTCTTCCCTTTGGGCAGCTCGGAGCCAGTCTCCAACCCTGCTGAAGGGTCCCAGCTCTGCGAACCCTGATTGTGGGCTGCCAGCAGCGGATTCAGCTTCACTTGTCCCCTCTGCTCCTGCACACTGGCTGGTCTCCTGTGGCAGCGCCACCATTTAGCAACACACACAACTGCCACCTCGCCCTCTGTGCAGCACTCAGTGCTGTGCCAGCACCCCAAAACCAGTCACCCTCTCTGCATAGCTGCTGGCCCTGGGGAGGACGTGGGCTCTTGGTGCCTATTGCCGGCTTCTTGCTGAGACCTGGCTCTTGTCATTGCTGTAATGAGTTGTGAGGTCTTGGGGGGGGGGGCCCAGGACTGGGTCAAGGACATGCTGGGTGACTGGGCACAGCCCACTGTAAGCCACCTTCTGCCACAAGCACCGTCTTTGCAGGAGCAGGGATCACTGGAAGGGGAGAGCTGGGGGGCTGTGGTTTGCTGGGGATGCGGTGGGAGACCATCGGTGCTGGGGGACAGGATTGGGGTGAAAGAAGCAGGTGAGAAGAAAAAGCATCAGGAGGTAGAGGCGGCGTTAGGGGCTGCCAGTCTGGTCACTGGCAAAACCCCAGCCCATGTACTTGGGCTCCCCTGAGGAGCCGGGGAAGGGATGGGTGCTGGTACTCGAGGGAAAAGCCTGCCCAGTGCACAGCATCCCGGCTAAGGGCCCTTGGAGACCGCCTCTGCCCTGCTGTGCGATGGCAGCCACCAGCTCGGAGAATTGCAAAGGACAACTGCTCTCCCTCGGTTAAAACTGAGAAAATAGTGATGCAACCAATTCTCCAGGCTTTTTTCTCCCTCTGCCTTTCCGTCACTCAACCTCTTGCATCCCTCTGGCATCCGCGTGGCTTTAAGCCCAGCGGGAGCCAGGAGCGGGCAGCGTGGGTCTGCTCTGTGCCGCGTGCCTGGCTCTGGTTTGCAGCAGCTCGGGGTGTCCTGGACCAGCACCAAGAGCATCTGCAAACAATTCGCCTTCGCAGAAGCCCTTGGCAGCCGGCCTGGCTGGTCCGAGGCTGCGGGCCGGGGCTGTCCCAGCCCAGCAGGAACACCCAGGGCTTTGTGGCCATCCGCGTGATGCTGGGGAGGGTGATTAGATCTGGTGCGTGGATCGTGGCACTTAACTTTTCTTAGTTGGTATAATGTTTTCTGAAGCTGTAGGGTGTCCTCTCCACGTCTCGGTTGTCTCCTGGTTCCCCCTCTTAGAGGTATTTCAGGGCATCTCGCCCCATCCGTGCTTGGTCTCAGTGTGCCGCAGAGCTCCTAACAGAGAAGGATCCCGGATCCATCCTGTGTGGAAATACAGATGCAGGAGTTGATGGAGCATCTCCAGGACTGCAAGTGCAACAGGACTTTCAGAGGACCTTGGCTGAGAAGTTTTGCAGTGAGCCATGCACTTTCCCCTGCTCTCGGCTCCTCTGTCCCACCTCCCAGCCAGAACCTGGGGAAATTTTTTTTCCAACAAGCAGACAAATATTCACGGCAGCTCCAGCCTGCATTTTGAGTGAGGTGTGAGAAACAACCTCAGTGCCAAAACCTGGACGTGTAGCAAGCACCCAGGGAGGAAGGGGTTGCACCAGCTCATGCAATTTAGTTTGCTGTGAATGCACCGAGAGTGTTGGTGATGGTTATTGCGTCTCAGTGGAGCGATGGTAACATGTTAACCAGCAGCCTCTACCTTGGGGTCATTAAACACCAGGAAAGAGCAATTGGGGTCCCTTAAAGCTTTCTGGAGAGTTCTGGACCAAAATTGAAGCTCTGAGTGTCCTCAGACTCTGAGATGTGTTTGCTCCTGTATCTGTGCTGCTCCACCTGCCTTGTGGGACAGTTTGGAGGAGCCTGGGTGGGAAATCCAGGCTGGACCCTGGTGGTTAAATCTCACCGGTGAAATCCTGGGGCTGCTCACCTGGGATGGTGCAGGCATAGATTAAAATCCTGCCCCCGGGCTGGGGGGGCTCCCCGGGAGGCAGGACCTTGGCAGGGACCCATTCCTTTCTTGGGATCCCTGTTTCCTGGTCTACTACATGCTCTTGTCCATATTTTCTGAGGGATCCCAGTGAGTCACCACTTCGCAAGGGCTGGAGATGCCTGAGCAGCTGGGGAAGTGCCAAAACCAAAAAGAAAGCTAAAAGTGGGCTGCAGGTGAGGAAATTTGGGAGGGGAAACAGGGATGGAAAGCCATGGAGAAGAAGCAAGGAGCATTTCCCCCTTTTCTGTTGGAAGCCAGCAGGCAATCCCGCTGCTTTCCACCTAGCCCACCCAAAGGAGCCAGACAGAATCCCGATGGCCACATCAAAGCAGGCAGGATGAGGGGAGTCTGATGCGAGGGGAGATGGCCACCAGTAGGTGGGATGGAGCAGACTGCTGGGAGTTAATCGCCTGTGCAAGGACCGATGGTGAGGGTGAGGGGCAGAACCTGAAGGGTAAATCACACCTGCATGGAAGATGAACGAGCCAATGGGCCAAGATGAATGATGGTGGCTTCTCAAGGGCGTCAGCAGGAAGATGATCGGGCAGGAGACCATGGCAGAGATGGAAAGGTTAACCTAACAAAACAGATTCTCAGCAGCAGCAAAGACTTCGGTTTTCCACGTTTGTATTTCTCTCCTGGCAGTGTTTAGATGCAATAAAGCCACATGTGTGTACATACACGTTGCCCTTCCCCTGAGGGCTGCCTTGGAAAATAACCTCTTCCATCTGCGGGGTCCGTGCGTGGCTCATGGCCAGGAGGCACCGGGCTCTTAGTAGCTCCAGGAACGGGTGATTATCCACAGGTGTCAGGTGGGAAAACTGAAGATGTAAAGCAGTGAAAGGGTTTGGCCCAGGGTGGAAAGTAAATTGGTTTTGGGGCTATGGATGGACCTGCAGTTTCTTGCAGCAAGCTGAGTGTGGCGGGCACATGCCTTCGCTCTTGAGCGGGGACTAAAGACTGGCCCAAAGCATCAGGTCTGCAAGCAGATCTTTTCCTGACTGTGTAGGTTTAATTTAATTTAAGACTACAGAGGGGCTAACAGCCCTGTTGGGTACCTGGGCAGGGCTGTGGAGGGGAATATTTCACCTGGCTGTTCTTGGCTGGTGATTAGCAGCACCCTGAAGCAGGAGGGGGGACGGACCCCGCCGCGCTCTGCCCTGGGCCCCAGCTGCTATTCTTGCTCAGCCGTGTCTGCTCTTTTTTTGGACTGTTTTTTTGTCTTCAGCCAGCCAGGCACCCTGTCTCCCAGACAGGAGAGATGAAAATGAGCTCTTGTCCTTTGTGGAGGAGAAGATCAGGGAGAGGCATGGAGGAAAAAGTGAGGGAAATTAAGCAGAAATAGCTTCAGGGGTCATTTAAAAATATCCCCATAACTCCCTTAAATATATATTTAGCAAGAATTCATAGTCCATGGCTGAGGGAGCTCCAGGCACCAAATGTACAGAGCGGTTTTTGATAAAGACCCATGGGAGCTAGCGCAGCTTAGAGGGGAAGGATAGTGGGATCTCTTAGTGGGACAGAGACGGGGGAGATTCAGGGGCAGGAGGCTGCAGGGTTGCCCTCAGCCACCCTCCCGTGCCCACAAACTGCCCCCCTGCTGCATAAAGCCATGTGTTGAGCCTTTTGGGTCTCTAAAACAAGGACCCCCCACAGGCCAGACTCAGGATTCCTGCTGATGGGATAGGGCTGGCAATGCAACCCTCGGAGCCCTGCGGGCTCTCACCAGCCCCTGTGTGGCAGGTTTGTGATGCCACCGTCCCGTCCATCATGGTTTTCCTTCTTCGGAAATAACCTGCTCTAGTCCCTCTGCCTGAGTGAGGACAGCCCGGCTTGGGTCCTTGTCCCCATGAAGGCTGAGAGGGGATGAGGAGGTGCTGGACAGAGCCCAGCCCTTGTGGAAGTGAACTGCTGATGGACCAGCTCGAGGGATGGAAAGGCAGGGCGCTAAATGCGTAACACAGCGCCCGTAAGGAGACACAAGTGGCAGGTATGGTCACACCGGAGGAAGAGTACGATGGCACCACGGGGATGATGCTGGATGGGTGTGAAGCTCCGGGATGGCCGGGGGCAGCCCTATGCTCCTTGCAGCAGCTGGTCCATTGGCATTGAGATTCCAAAGTGTTTTCCAGCTCCCAGTCCTTTAGAAGTTACAAGACCCCCTTGTTCCTAGGAGCACCCTGGGCTAAAGACCCCATCTGGGGAGCAGCCCTCATTGCCCAGCTCTGCCCCAGGAGCTGTGTGATCAGCCAGAGCCCGTGAATTATTCACCGCTCCTCCGTGGTGTGCAAGATCCCGTTACGATGTGGAGAAGGGTCTCCTTGAGCAGCAAAGCCTTGCCCAGAGCTGGCAGCTTGGAAACCCAAGAGCTTGAGGGAATCCAACACGTACGTTCCTTCCTCAGGTCCAGCATCGCTCCGACAGCAGAGTCAGGCGGGGTTTTGACTTTGGGGCCCCGGCTGAAGGTTGGTGGGTGTCTCCTTACAGACTTGCAGGTTTATTGATTATCTTCTGCCCGAGTTTCCACCCCATCCAGCTTGTAACTGTTCCCCTTGAGACGACAAATGGAGCTGCCAGCCTCTGATTTATTTTAATTGCTATCTTTCCCTCCTGCTAGCTACACAAAGACGTGACAAACCTGTGCTGGAGGACCTAAGCTGGGATGTGCTGTGGGGCATTTGTGGGCATCGTCCATCCCCACCTGCCTTGGAAGAAAAACTCTTCTCCAAAAACCCGCAGCGTGGGGAAACTGAGGCTGGTTAGGAGCAGGTGGGAAATTGTGCACCGGTAACAGGGAACCGGAACTGGCACTGGGCTGCCCGTGCATGGTGGGGGGTGTCAGGGTGGGAAAGGGAGTAACTAGGGAAAAAACCCAGAGTTTTGTGGTTAGCACATGTGTCCTCAGAGCAGAGGAGCTCCAGGCACCTCCTGAGCTCTCGCCTGCCGCACAGGGCAATGCATTTCAGCACGACACCTTTTCTGCTTGGGAAGATGTTGGAAGGAAGATGTCGTGAAGACCAAGTCTTTTCTCCTCTAGGGCTGCAAAGATGCCCTGATGGGCCAGGAGAGGACGTGCTGTTTGGCATGATGCTCTCTGCTCCCACCACAGCTGGTGCGTGTCACAGGGAAGAGCTATGAGAACGTGACACACACCGCCTTGAAGACTGACAGGAGATGGGGGACTTGTTGTGACAGTGCTCAGCACAGCAGGAGACAAGGTACTGATCCTTACAGGTGCGGAGCAGAGGTGCCAGGTGCCTGGGAGCTGGCTGGCACACAGGGCCATCTCCTCGGTGTCCCCGTGTGAGTGCTGGGCTCTCTGCAAGCTTCTGTCCAGCTTCTGCCTTCCCAGCTGCTTGTGCAAATGGTTGGGAAATGGCTTTTGCCACAGGCTGTGTCCCTGCTTTCCTCCCCGCTGGGACACAGGGAATGGGTGCAGGTCTCAGCTGGGAGCCAGACGATGCTGGTTTTTCACAGCAGCCCTCAGCACTGCCTCTCCCTGCCAGAGCAAGTGCCACTCACTCTGCAAACATGTCACACTCGGTGGTGACATTATAGCTCAGAGCAGAGATGGGGGGTTTCCCCCCCTCAGGTTCCCCCCCATATTTCCCTTGTCTCTCTCCAAGGAGAAGCCTCCTCCACCAAACACACCCAAGAGCCCTGGCTGAGAACAAGTCACATCTCGGGTGTCTGGGTCGTTTTGGGGCCCCGTTGGGTATGTGAAGTCCCCCTCCTCCAGAGCTACCACCTGTTTGCCATCTGCTCAGCCAGACCCAGCTCATGCGAGGCTGCTGCATGCTCGTTGTGTCTCAGCCGTGTCACTGTGCGGTGACATGTCACTGTGCGGTGACATGGCAATGGCTCAAACAGAGGCGCCACCGTTTAAAGGCGCCTGCCTACCGGGATCGTGACGGGTCTTGTCTTTGCTTGGTGGGAGCACAGCCGGGCTGAGCCCTTCTGGGCCGTGCTGCTCCTCCGAGCTTCGAGGAGGGAGAGGAACTGAGGCACAGAGTGATGATGGACCAGATCGCTGCCTCCCACTGAAAGGGTCTCTGAGCCGAGCAGGATGCAAGATTGGGCTCCTCCGAGCACTGGTGGCGATTGGAAGGCAAAGGCACCAGCTTGCAGGGGGCAGATGGACTGGAAACCAGATGGATGGTCACCAGCCAAACCACCTGAAGGCCATGGATGTACGCAGCTTCCCAGGGCCCTGCTTGGCTTCCTCGGACTGCATCCCCACAGGAGGAGCTACGGGGCCCTGCCAGGAGGGACCAGGAGCGGGCACCCAAAATTGGGTGCCTCCATCCTGTTCAGACATCGCTGTCCTGAGTGGGGCCATCCTTGGCAAGTCTCCAGGGGTTGAAGGTGGGGACTGGAAAGGGCAGGAGGGTCCCTGGGTGCTCAGATGTTTGTAATTATAGATTCATGTCAGTGCACCCGCTGTCCTCAGGACACAGGGCTTTGGTGAAGGATGTGGCCCTGCGGTGTGATGCTGGATGCCCAATCCTGCCTTAATTCTCTCTGTACGTTGGGCGTTTATTCTTCCCTCTCCATTAATCTCCCAATATTAGGTGGAAAGCGAACAATTACTGTGCTAATGACTCCATAAATTCCTTCATTACTTATTAAACCTGAGCACTCCCCACGCAGCAGAGGAAAAGAGATGAAATGGAGAAGAAAAGGGAGCGGAGGGGGGGTTAGGAGGGGCTGGACCAGGGCAGGGGGCCCTGCTCCTGCAGCCACCCGGGGCTGGGTTGCGGCAGCAGGGCCGGATCGGGCCCCGGCAATTCGTGGGCTGCCGTTGCCCTCTGCCGGCAGCGGGACGGGCAGGAGCGGGCAGAGCCCCGGGGCATGCGGCTGGGGTCCCCGGGGGCAGGGAGCTGGGGGACCCCGGGGGGCCCGGGGCTGCGCTTTGCGAGGATGCTCCCAGGAGAGCACGGGCAGGATGGGGCTCAGGGAGCTCCCTGCCTGGGGAGATGCTGCAAAAGCTGTCCCTGCGGCCCGCGGGGATGATGCTGAGCAGAGCTGGACCACGGCAAAGGGAGCCTGGCAGCGGTTAACTCCAGCAGAAGCACGGGGCAGGGTGAGGACCCTTGAACTTGACCCCATTGCCATGCTGCCAGCCAGGCCGGAGCCCGCTTTCCCAGCCGCAGGAAGAAATCTGCTCTCTCCCAGCTTTCCTCGAGGTGCTGGGAGTTGCCTTGGTGTTCGCTGCCAAACTTCACCATCATCCTGCAGGGTGGATGTTCTCCAGGTTTTTTTGTTGTTGTGGTGCGGTTTTTTTTGTTGTTTTTTTTTTTTCTCCTGCTGGCGAAGGCAAGGTCTGGGCTGCTGCGGAGATCGTGACAAGAACTGCAGCGAGCGTTTGGGGGAAGCTTTTGCCTCTTTGCTGGGTCAAAGTGCGTGACAGCTCACTTCAGGGCTGGCAGCTCTGGTCCCGGGAGGGCTCTCGTGGCCTCGCCTAACTGAAGCTAATGTATTTCGACATCTCTAATGGCCAACTGGGATACAAGTGCATCTCCAGGAAGAAAAGCAGCTTGTCTGAATGCAAAACTGCAAACCAGCTGTTGCCTCCCCAGCCGAGATGCTTGTAGGGCTCCGAGCGGGGGCTTTGGGGTCCTGCCAGGCAGCCCTCTTTGCTTCTTCCTCCTCTGTCAGACTGACCTGTTCTTCCGCAACCATCTTCAGCCAGGTTTTGAAAGGAAGATGCACAGTTAAACCCCTAGAGAATTTTTTTTTCAGGAAAACAGCAAGTTTCTTTGGTTCCGCAACCCCCAAGCATCCTCTAGGATGAGCCCATCTCCACAGAGGTACCTGGATGCCCAACTCCCATGGACACCAAATGTAATTAGATGTTTATATCTAGGCCAGGGGCTCAAGGGCCATCTGGCACCTTAATTATTCATACACACATATATAAGCGCAGACAGAGTGCTCTTGATCTAGCCTGGGCCTGCGGGGAGAGTCCCGCTTATGCTGGGCTGTTTCTCATGGCCTGACAAAGCATGATCCTCTCCAGGGCTCCTTTCTGGTGCTGTGTTGCCTGTTCCTGGTGCCCATCCCAGTGCCAAAACCTGCTCCAAAACACACCAGTGCCACCCAGTTGGGTGCTGCAGAGATCCCCGTTGATGGCGGCTGATGCGGAGGTGGAAAAATCCAGGAGAAGAGTTCCTCCTTGGAAGGAGCGGGTCAGGAGGACCGAAATCACACTAAACGTCCATCAGGAGGGCCTGTCCCTGCAGTGATGTGGCCCAGCGATCCCCCAAGGTGTCTTTTACGCTGTGACTCATCAGCTGAGGAATTTTAATTTCTGTCTTTCGTTCCCAACTCGAGGCACCACGAGGAAGTGGTTAGGACCTTGGCAGATAGAAGTCTCTATCACTAGCTGTTTAAAGTGATGCATTTCCTCTCAAGCCGGTGGAGCTGTGCCAGGTTTAACCAGATGTAACCTCGAAGGTGAAGCTGAAATACGGAAAAATTGGGTTTTCCCCTCAGTTCTATCTTACCTAGCTGAGGAGGGATTTCTCAGCTCCTCTGTGATGCTCTGATGGATGCCATGGGACACGCAGGAGGGGAGGTGGCAGGAAGGGGTATCTGCATGGGATATGGGCGCATCTGATCCAGACTAAAGCGATGCTTTTTTTAGTTGTAAACTAGGATATTCTGCTCCCCAAAGCATGCTGTGGGCTGGGCCTCCTTCCTCAATTAATTCCAACTCAGCCTCCAGAAACCTTTTGAGCAACCCTGGCCCTGGAAGTGGGATATTTCTGTAAAATGGTAACACCTTGACAGAATAGCAACTTTTCTAGGGGAAAACAGTAATGCCTGAGCTTTATCCTTTGGTGGTGTCTCCCCAGGAAAGTGGCTTGACCCAGACAAGAGCAGCGGTTGCGATAAGCCTGTCTGACAGACTCCATGTCCCCCTCAGCCGAGGCTCCTCCACGCTGGTTGATGCCGCCCCTCCTGCACATACCTTTGTATCACTTCATCTGGATGATCCACATCCACCTAATTGTGTCTGTCTTCCATATACTTTACGCTAATTATATCCACATGAGCCGAGCTCCTGTATCATTGCGGGTCTGTCTCCGATACGCCTGTTAGGTTAACTCCATGTTGTTACATAGGACGATCTCATTTTCAGAAGCTCAACATATATTTCAAACACAATTTCTATCACTCCTAGGTCTATATTTAGACATCATCTATTTACCCACCGCTGAAAACCCACCCACAATTTCAGGAGCTTCTGTGTACCATCTCTGTCAGAAGATGATATGACGGGGAGAAATGCAGCCTAATGGACCGCTATTAAAAAAGCTGATTCAATTCTCCTTCTGTTGGATGAAGACGTTCCTGGGGAGCGATCTTATTTCCAGGGGGTGACACAGAGACGCGAGGACATTTCACTCAGAGGCACAGGGAGGGAACATTGTGCTTTCTGCTCTGCTTATTTCAAACCACTTAGGCTGTGATTATAAAACATGGCTCAGGGGGGCCGTAGCATCGCTGGGTTAAATGAAGTTCTTCCCACTGCAGTGTGGTTGCAGTTTTTCTTGCTCCTCCGGTACTGCCGGATTTCACAGAATCATAGAACGGTTCAATTCATTTGATTTTGATGCATTTCGATGGCAGCTGAAAAGAACGAACAGGAATTCTCCAGCACAGCTCCGAGGGTGTGAAATTAGGGTTTGGGGGGGATGATTTATGGGATAATAGGATACAGGGGCAGCGCTTCCACTGGGGATGGTGTAATCTCCCCCTGCCACAGCTTTCTCACCCTTTGAGCCTTGCTCTTTCCCCTTCTGCACTATGCACCGGCAGAGCAGGGGGAGCAGAAGAGCAAGTGCCAGAGCCCACCTGGCAGTGCTCAGGGCAGTGGGACCCTCACGACATACCCCGATTAGAGCTGCTTCTGTTCAGGGGGTCTGGCCTTCCCTGCCCTGGGGCTCACAGCGGCTCCAAACCCTTCGCCTCAGCAGACAGAAGCCAAAGCTGTTCCTTCCCGTTCCCGGCCACCTTCTCAGCTCCAGCTCCTGAGCAAAAGGTGGGAAAGCTGGCGATAAAAAGGGAAATGTATCAGCGTAACTATTTTCTGTGACGCTTCCCATGGGGATTATTGCCAATGGTTCGAAGGCCTCGAGTGAGGCAGTGAAGGGCGAGGTGTAACCGTGACATGTGGGCAGCCCTGGCCTGCTCCCCGCACCCGGGAGGGTGGGCCAGGCCCCGGGCAGGCCCCGACCCGCTGGCAGCCCACAGCCCAGAGGGGCTCCCGCAGCCACACAGGGACCCGCTTCCCTGTACGTCCTGGTACGGGCGCGTACAAGGAAGCAGGCGGGGGCACAACAGGCACCGCCTTGTAGGCCCAAGTGTTGCGAGCCGCTTGAACGCTCTGTCCCTTCCCCCGCGGCCCTTCCCTCCGGTGAAGCTGAGCCCCAGCCCACCCCGACAACGTTTATTCCCCGGCCGCTGGCGCGTCCCTGCGGGCTGAGGAGACGGGAGGAGCTCAGGACACCCACAAGCTCCGCCCTGCGCCGCAGCCCAGCGCGATCTGGGCCTGCAGCCGCGACGGCACGGCCGACGCTGCCGGGGAACCGCCCTCTTTCCCCCGAGACCAATCAGAGTCAGAGTCAGCGTGACTGATCTCCGCTTTAGCCTATCCGCAAGCGTTCGGACGGCACCCAGTCAGATGCCTGGGGAGATTTTTCTCGCCCAATGATAAACGAAGAGCGGAGCTTGGGCAGCAGCCCGCGCTTCTTCGGGAGCGGCGTAGAGCTTAGCCAATCAGAGCAGCGCAGTCAGGTTCGCAGTGACCAATGAGGAAAGGGAGAGGGGAAAGAGCAGCTCGCGAGAATTTGAGAGGAACGACGGGAACCCGCGTCTCAACGAGCGGGCCAATGGGGAAGGGCGGGGCGGGGCCGCAGCGGGACAATTATAAGTGGCAGGTAAGAAAGCCAATCAGAGGGAGGGGGTGAGGCCGGCCCAATGGCCAATGAACAGGGGAAGGCCGCCCGTGGTTGAACCACTACGATTGACAGGGAACAGTGACCAATCAGAAGGCCGCGCCCTTTCTAATCGCCCAATGAGCGAGCGGGACTGGGCGGAATGGAGGGGGGAACTCTTCCCGCCCCCTCCTCGCGGGCGCGCGAGGCCGGCCGGCGGAAGGACAGCTGACCGAGCCAATCGAAGAGGGCGGCGAGGGGGAGGGGGCGGGCCTTCCGGTCGGCGGGGGAGAGGGGGTGGGGGTGACGCGTTCGGCGGCCAACGAGGGCGGCGGGCTGCAGCCGGACGGCCAATGGGTGCCGGGGGGGCGGGGCTCGCTGCCGCCGCGGCTTCCAAGATGGCGGCGGGTGCGTGAGCGCGGCGGTCAGTCAGTCGGTGAGGCCGCCGGCGGGAGCAGGGCCGGGGGCGGGAGGGGGCCCCGCTGCCCGCCGCCATGAAGGGCAAGGAGCGCTCGCCGGCCAAAGCCAAGCGTTCACGGGGCGGTGGGGGCGGCGAGGACTCGGCGTCCTCCTCCTCGTCGGCGCGGGGCGAGCGGAGCAGCAAGAAGCCGAGCGGCTCCGGCGGCTCCAACGGCAGCGGCGGGAAAGCGGCGGCGGCGGCGGCCTCCAACGAGAGCAACAGCGGGAGCAGCCGGCGCGGCCCGCACCCCGACAAGGCCGCCCGCGCCGGCAGCCGCGAGTACGAGGCCGGGGCGGCGGCGGCGGGCGGCGGGGGCAGCCGGCACGGCTACGGCGGCGGCAAAACGGCGGAGGCGTCGCGGAGCAGCAGCAGCCGCGGCGGTGGGGGTGAGTCCCGGGCGGCGGCGGCGGCCCCGTCCTCCTCCTCCTCCTCCTCGGAGGCGGGCGGCGGCGGGGAGTACAAGACGCTGAAGATCAGCGAGCTGGGCTCGGCGCTGAGCGACGAGGCGGTGGAGGACGGGCTTTTCCACGAGTTCAAGCGCTTCGGCGACGTGAGCGTCAAAATCAGCCGCCTCCCGCCCGGCACCGGCGCTGCCGATGAGCGCGTGGCCTTCGTCAACTTCCGCCGGCCCGAGGACGCCCGCGCCGCCAAGCATGCCCGCGGCCGCCTCGTGCTCTACGACCGCCCGCTGAAGATCGAGGCCGTCTACGTCGGGGGCGGCGGAGGGAGCAGCCGGCGTCGCAGCAGCCGTTCCCCGGCGCTGCTGGACAAGGAGTCTCCCTACGGCACAGCGGCTGTCGGGGTGGCGGCAGCGGCGGCGGCGGCCGTGCGGCACCCCCCAGCTGGGGCGACGCAGCGGGCGCTGTCACCCGCTGGCAGTGGCGGGGCCCTGGGTTATCGAGACTACCGGCTGCAGCAGCTCGCCCTGGGCCGCTTGCCGCCTCCGCCCCCTCTGCCCAGGGAGCTGGAGAGGGAGAGGGACTACGGGGGGTTCTACGAAGCGCGAGTGCGGCCAGCCTACGGGCTGGAGCGGGTGGCTGGCGTGGCAGCTGCTGGGGGCTTTCGTGGAGGAGGAGGGGGTGCCGGAGCCGCTGGCGAGGAGGAGATCAGCCCCGAGGATGACCAGAGGGCCAACCGCACGTTGTTCCTGGGCAACCTGGACATCACGGTCAGCGAGTCAGATTTACGGCGAGCTTTTGACCGTTTTGGGGTCATCACTGAGGTGGACATCAAAAGGCCGGGGCGCGGGCAGACCAGCACCTATGGTTTTCTTAAATTTGAGAATCTGGACATGGCACACCGGGCCAAGTTGGCCATGTCAGGGAAGGTGCTGCTGCGCAACCCCATCAAGATTGGGTATGGGAAAGCCACTCCGACTACCAGGCTCTGGGTGGGTGGCCTTGGGCCCTGGGTGCCCCTTGCTGCCCTGGCCAGGGAGTTTGATCGGTTTGGCACCATCCGCACGATCGATTACCGCAAAGGGGATTCGTGGGCTTATATCCAGTATGAGAGCTTGGATGCGGCGCAGGCAGCGTGCACCCACATGCGTGGTTTTCCCTTGGGCGGGCCAGATCGCCGGCTCCGTGTAGACTTTGCTGACACTGAGCATCGGTACCAGCAGCCCTACCTGCAGCCTCTACCCTTGCCGCCCCCTGCTCATTACGAGCTCGTGGCGGAGGCGGCTGCTTTTGGGGCTCACCGGGGAGCCCCACCTGATCCTCTTCGGGGGGCCCGGGACAGGACGCCACCGTTACTCTATAGAGACCGCGACAGAGACCTTTATCCTGACACAGAGTGGGTGCCCCCCCCACCCCCTGTACGGGATAGGAGTAATCGGGCAGTTGCCTATGACCCACTGGAAAGCCTAGAGCGCCGCCGGGATGGTTGGTCCTTGGAGCGGGACCGAGGGGAGAGGGAGTTGGGCAGTAGTAGCAGGGATCAGCCTAGGAAACGGAGACTGGCGGAGGATGGAGGCCGGCACTTGGACCGCTCTCCAGACAGCGAGCGCTCTTCTTCCTCCCGTAAGCGCCACTGTTTAGCCACGACCTCTCCACCGGACCGCAGCCCCGAGCTCCTCGGAGGGAGGGAGCGTTACAGTAGTGACCCTGAGCGCTCGTCCTCCCGCTTGCTCTTGTTGGAGCGGCCTTCGCCCATCCGGGAATCACGCAGGGGCAGCCTGGAGCGGGGGCAGAATGAAAAGCGTGACCGCAAGAACTCCGCTGAACGGGAGCGGAAGCATCGTGCTTCTGTGGCCGCTGCCGCACAGGAGTGCAAAAGTCCAGCCAAAAAGGACGAGCGTGCTACGGAAGGAGGTGGCGGAGGCTCCCGCCTCAAACCTCCTCCTCAGAAACAGCAGCAGGATGGAGCGTCGCAGGCTGGGGGAGCCCCCAAGCTGTGCTTGGCTTGGCAGGGGATGCTTCTGCTGAAGAACAGCAACTTCCCGTCCAACATGCATCTGCTTCAGGGGGACCTCGGTGTTGCCAGCAGTCTCCTCGTGGAGGGAGCGACTGGTGGGAAAGTAGCTCAGCTCAAGATCACCCAACGTCTTCGTCTGGACCAGCCCAAGCTGGACGAGGTCAATCGTCGCATCAAAGTGGCGGGTCCCAACGGATACGCCATCCTTTTGGCTGTGCCTGGCGCATCAGACAACCGCTCCGCAGCCGGAGCTAGCGAGGCCGCCACCACCTCCACCCAGAGGCCACTCAGGAATCTGGTGTCCTATCTAAAGCAAAAGCAGGCTGCTGGGGTGATCAGCCTCCCTGTGGGGGGTAACAAAGACAAGGAGAACAGCGGGGTCCTGCACGCCTTTCCACCCTGCGATTTCTCCCAGCAGTTCCTGGACTCCACGGCCAAGGCGCTGGCCAAATCGGAGGACGACTATCTGGTCATGATCATTGTCCGTGGGGCGTCCTAAGGCCCTCGTGTTCTCTGTACCCAACCCTGCCTACTCCTCCACACAGCCCCTCCAGCGTGTGCCAGGTGCTATGGGATACAGCCTTAGCCAGCCCTGTCGTTATTTTAAATTAGATCTTTGTTTGTAGGTGACTTTCCCTGCCCGTTTTTCTGTTACTACATTTTTCTATAAAGTTAGGACCCAGGAAGGTTGGTTAGTCATTAGCGTGAATAGGATATTTTGAAAATCCCCCATCAGTGGGGACAGCAGGGAGGCTAGGCCTGCTTTGATTTACAGAAAAAAAAAAAGAAAAAAAAAAAAAAAGAAAAAAGAGGAAAAAAAACTGGGAGGGGGGTGTGCGTTGTGGAAAGAACAAACTCCCGTCTTCTTAATTTTGATTCATGTCCTTTTTTCATTTCATGTATTTTAAAGCGAGTTCAATAGCTCATCCTCGATAAGAGTTTCAAACCTAAAAGACCAGATTTAAAGCACTCAGTTGAAATGGAAAACCACAGACGTACTAGCGGACTGGTGTCAACTCATTTTTTCGAGTCCTTGAAATCCTGTGATGGCCTCAGGCCAGCGGCCCTTTGGCACGCGTGATCCCTTTCCTCGGGAGCCTGAACGGTTTCCCTTTGAGTTGCACGGCTCAAGGTTGATGTCTTTCAGGTGACCAGCACCTGCTCTCGGGTACACTGCAGAACATTGAATTCCTTTATTGGGTGTTTGATAATTTCATCCAGCCCCTCAAAATGCATGCACTGAAGGTATGCTTTTTTAACAGGTGTATTTCTCCTATTTCTCTGAGTTCTGTTGTATCCCATATATGCACTTTGGGTTTGTAGCAGTGACAATGTTGGGTAAATAGCTGAGGACTTTGTTACAAACCGTGAATGTCTTGTGCTTACTCTGGTATGCAAGAAACAAGGAGGTGCTTTAAGAATAACTTTAGTTATATTGTGGTTTTTTGTTTTTACTGCCTTTTTTTCAAAGAGTTGCAGGTACAGTGGGGTCTGGTTCCACAGTGCAAACTCTGAGCAAGTGTGCTTCTCTCCAGAGATGGTTTTAATTCTGTGATAATTTAATTACATAAAAGTTCTCATTAACATTTTACCTCTTTGTTAATAGCAAGAAACTGCTGTCTGCTAGGGACTTTTCAGGTACAGTACAGTGGGCATTACATGAGGTTTATCATTTTATAGGCATTTGGAGTAAAGTGGTTTTTGGCATCTTGGATAAGTCTTAAAAGTAGTCTGGGATGCTGAGGTTTGAGCTCTTGTTCCTGTAATTCTAAGAGAAAACAGTTTGCGCTTTTTTTTTTTTTTTTTCCCCCCAAAAACTTGGTTCGTTTAATGTTTTTTTGCCCGCTCCTTGGGCACTTTTTTCCCCGCTGTCTTGGCCACCTTGCTAATGCAGGCATTTAGGAGGTGAGAAAGGATCTAAAATCCCTGTTGTTTGGCTTAACAACCGAAAGGATGTTGCAGCTAGCTTCTGAACTGAAGCGTAAATCTGACTGTTCTCTACTTACAGGCCCCAAAATTGTAATCTTGCACTTAAACCCAGAATGTAATCTTGCACTTAGCCACATTTTCAGAGGCTTGGGCAACGTAAACACGATGCTGCTTTGCTCGGTCAGTCCTCTGATACGTTCCTTGGGCAACTGGTGCAGGGACAAGTTGATTTCTGTTTCAACTTCCGCAGCAAAAATTGAGTTCAAAATGCGGAATCAGTTGCGAGTAGCAGGTGAAGGAGGAAATATCTTGAATGTGTTTTACGGGCACAACAGTTCTGAAGTGTGACTGTAGTTGCTTGAGAGTCACTGTCAAAAATATGAACCTCTAATACCCGCTTTACAGAACCACTCGTCAGAGAGTGCTTTGGTTTGCGTGGGCTTTGATTTCCTTTATCTGACCGGAATGAGTAGATGTAATATCCCAAGCATCGCGATGATCTGAGAACTTGAATGTGGCCACATAATCTTGAAAACGGATGGTTTTGTTTTTATAGCTACTTTTCTTTCTGAATAGAAACATCGAAGCCTCATTTAATGCTTTTAAATGTTTGAGGGTAACATCCAGGATTTCTGGGTTGTCCTTCAGCGTGAATGTAATAGATGGCAGAATTCAGCTGTTCATCTTCCTATTAACAATGAGAATATTTTGAAATGACACCGATAACGCAAATAACTGTGTTTTAAAAGATACAGCGTATTTATCACTTATTGCAAAGAATGTCTGTTTTAATTCTAGCAGGTGTCTGTTGCGTGTCAGCAAGTAACCAACACTGCTGCTAACTCCCTTGAAGTGCTGCTTGCATTTAGAGCGAGTTTTCTCCTTGCATCTGACTTGAGTCACTTGCAAGCGCAGAGTTTTAAAGGAAAGAAACTTGAACTGCAGGGAATTCAAATCTGCCCAAAAATTAGGAAAAAAAAAAAAAAAAAAGAAGAAGAAAAGAGAAGCACTAATGTTGTTTGTGTTCAACACTTACATGTGCTGAGAACGGTGTTTGTTACGCTGATACGCAGTAGGCACCTGTTTATAAAACCCATAAAACTTGGGGTCAACATAGCTTGTCAAAGCAAACTCAGTGTGGGAACCCTTTTGGAAAGAGCATCCTAGGTGCACTTCCATATTTTTTTTTTTCCTTGTAAAATAGCGGTGGTTATACCTGCCACGGGCTTTTATGAGTCAAAGTTGTGCTGCGCTGGAGGGTAATAAGGAACAGGCGAGGCTGAATTTGACTCCAGGTTTTCTGGTTCCTTATTTAATGGAGTACCTGCTTCTTTAAATCTGGTTTATTTGTGGTTGCTGCTCTGTTTTGTAAGCAAGGATTTTTAACACCCTTTGAGGGTTCTTAATGTCAAAACATAGTTGACTGGCAACGTTGGGGGTTTTTTGCTGGCACTTAAGTTCACGTGCTGCCATCAAAACTGGTACAGCTTGGTCGGCTGTGCTTTTCTTCTAGGTTCTGAAGTGTGCACCATTGGAGTAACTGTCCACTCAAAGTTGTCTTGGCCAGGGCTGAACACGAGTAGAAGTCCGTGTGTAATACCACTTCTGTATAGAGCAAAACAGATGTAGCAGACTTTAGCTCTCTCGTCGTGTTTGGCATTATGTTGCTCTAGCGAGAGCTCAGTATTTCTTCTAAACATTGTGTGCAGTTGATGTTCCTATATTTCATTAGTTTATTGAATTAGCATGGAAAAAGGATGTCCTTTTCCTGAATCATTTCATAGTTGTGCTTTATGCTTTGGGGAAAGAACCTCAAATGACTCATACTTTTGTTTTAAGATTTTTAGTATTTTGTTGGGTTTGATTGTTGGTTGTGTTTTGTTGTTGGTTTTGGTTTTTTGTTTTTTGGTTGTTGTTTTTTTTTTTTTTTTTAATTGGAAACTTTATGCAACTTCCTTGGCTGCCGGCCAGTGGCTTTGTTTGCTCCCATCTAGCGTACAGCCTGCTGTACGCTGGGGCTGCAGCGTGAGCACTGAGGTTACCCTCAAATCCAGAGGTTTCAGGCTCCTTGGTTACAAATACCGACGCATCCTTGTAAGCTTTGTCGAGAGAGAAGGGCATTCTGTGCCAGGCAGACAAATCTTCCCCTCTCTCTTTGGTTTTTGTTCTTTGGTGGTAGTTTGTTTGGTTGGGGTTTTTTTGGTGGTTTTTTTGGTTTTTTGTCTGTTTGTTTTTTTAACAAGGATGTTAAAGGATTGAAATGTTTTGGTAACAACTTGCTCAGCCCCCCTGTGGAGAGCGGAGAAGAGTTTTAGATTTCTTGCATTGGCTGGGGGAACCATCTGGTTGATGGTAACTGAGGTGAAAGGCCTTAAGTATTAATGGGGAGGAGGAGTGAATCAAAATTGTGAAGACAGGTTCAAAAACTCTGAGGACTCAGGGAAAAATGGCTTGGAAAATCATAGTTCCTGGCTTTTAAGAAAAACAGTGTTGAGGGCAGTACTCCTGGGGAGTCTGCTGTATGCTTGTTGAACAGAAACAAGAGTGGAAGAAATAATTGCCGTGTGATTGAGCTTTTGGGGTTCTTTCCCCTTCGTCTGCCCCTTTATTACTTTCTGCAGATAGCACCGAAGGACAGATATTCCAATGATTTATAAACAAAATGATGAGGTGACTTTTGTATCGGGCTTAAAGCAGACCATATGGTTCAGAGAATGCTTAATTGAATATTCAACTTCATACAGTTTTAGTTGTGTGAAAACGATGGATGAGAAATACTACTTGAATAGTAACAACTTTAAATTATATTAGGTGTGTCTTTGATTTGAACTTTCCTTTAGTATTGGAGTTGTCCGCTGTTAGAATTGCGCAGCAAAATGAGAACAAAAGAGAAACGTGTTAACACTACATTTCACATTTTTGTTGATCAGTTGCCTTCAGGAAATGGTCTTTGAGGAAAGTCAACCCAATTATCAATAATTTGGTTGGTTTTTCTCATGGTTATTTTCGTGCGTCCCATTAACTGTTACTGAAAGTTGAATAATCAGCAGTACTGTAAGTCTAGTTTAACCTTGGTCCAAAAAGAAGCCCTGCACTACTTGTTATGCATCTATACATAGAAGGTGACTTCATTTCAAGGTTTCGTGCCCGTGGGTGGTATTGGTGCTTTTTGAAGTCCAAGTAGAATATTCAGAAAGGCCTTGTAGCTCTTTATGTTCACCTGTATAATGTAGGGAGGGGGAAAAACAAAAACAAACAAAACCCTGTTGTATACATTTGTATTGAAATAACATTTTCTTTCCTCCTGCAAGCAAAGCTGGTGGACTGCAGAAGACAACCGCATAGGATACCAAGCTCTAATGGACCTTTGGGAAGAGAAGCTGTGGCTTATGTGGAATTTACATGGGCCTCTCGATGGAAGAAAGCTTATCTGTTTAGTATTTGTGCATTTTACTAAAATGGCAGCTTTAAAAAAAAAAAAAAAAAGTTGTGTATCTGCTATTGTGATGCCAATGCCCGTGTTTTAAGTGGAAAAAAAAAATGACCTCTTTGCTTTGTGCTGTGTACACAAGATTGCTGGAAAAGTAAAGGAATACCCTTTTTATGGCTCACACAGCTTAAAAGTAGCTGTCACTCAAACATGCGCTCACAGTTGAGCTGATTTTGTTTCATTCTAAATAAATTGTTTCTTTTGAGGAAAATGGTTTTTCTGCCTGGAAGTGAATTGACGACAAACGTTTTGACCCCTTTGTTTGCAGCGGAGGGGTTACTTGCTGCTGCTGCTCAATGTTTGATCTGATAGTTGTGGGTCTTGAGCAAGAAGCAGGGAGAACCGACACTTTCGCGTTGACCATCCTGGTGTACCAAATCTGAAGAAATCTAGTTGATTGTCTTGCTGTGGCACCCCCTTTGTTTGCAGTGAAAAAGGGGGTCACTTGCTGCTTTACTCCTCACCTTGACGGGGAAGCGGTGCTGATGCTGGCATGCAAGAAGCAGGGAAGCACCACCCTGCATCTCAGAACGGTGTACAAGTCTGGGGCTTCGCTGGTTTGAAGAGCTGGAGTTCCTGAATTTTAAGTTTCTGATTTATTTTGTTCACCCAACATGTTTGGCTTTAGTTTTGATTATTTTTTTTTTTTTAATTTCGAAGAAAAAGTTTGAGATTGCGTTGAATCTTGCACGTAAACCTTTGCAACCAAATTGCCAAAAGAAAAAGAGAAATGAGTCCTTAAAAGTGTTTAAATGCTGTTAATAAAGCCATTCCTGACATACGTGAGGCGCTCCTCCATCTCCAGGGGCTTTTCAGCAGTTATGGGTTTAGTGCTGAATGGATGAAGAGTTCCCGAGAGCGATAGAGTCGGTAATTTAAAACCTTTGCGTTGGTGTCTCAGTGCCTTATTTTGACCGGTTTTGAAGCAAATGGTTCCACACGCCTCGGATGTGCATGCACCCTGATCGCGTCCCAGGTACGGCTGCATGTTTGCTTGCAGTCGCCGCACGGTGTAGTACAGATGGTGAGAGGAAAAAAATGGAGGCGGCCTGAAAATGTTGTGTGCTGTAGTTGCTGCGTTCTCCTGTACTGGGGGCTCCTGAGCTGTGGAAAGGCTGTTCCAGTGCAGGAGCACAACTCCATGTTTGCTGCAGGAGACTTCGGGGCGCATTTGACAACTGCAGACATCAAGAGGAAGCTAACACTGCTGCATCGTTGGCTTCAGAAACCTCTCGTGTTATTCTTGCCGGTCTGTTAGAATTAATGTGACATGCAGATGAAGACACCTTGAAATGCAAGCCTTGCCCTGATTGCCTTGACATACTTTAACCTCCCGTGGATAACGAACCTAGTGCTGTCCTGCAGCCCTGCAGGATCATTGCTAGGCTGCAGGTGCCTTTCAACGAAAGGATGCCACGGTTGTGCTCTGCAAGGTGGCTGCTCCTGGGGCAGAGAGCTGAGTAAATCCCTGAAACAGGTAAGGGGGTTTAAGAGGTTGAACTGAATTGTCATGTAAAAGAAGATGGTTTTGTTGTTTGCCTTTTTTTTTTTTTTTTTTTTGTTTTCTTTTGTTTTTTTGATTCTCCGGTCTACTAACGTTTTACTAACGTGTTTGCTTTGGTCAACGTGTTGCTCCGGCTGCTCTCTGGGATGGCAGCGAAGGAGCGAAGTCTTGGATGTAGCTTCTGTGTTTGCTTTGGGGGCTCCCGGTGAGGAACCCGAGGTTTCTCTGCCCACCTGGGGCAAGGTGGTGCACGGATAAAAGTACAGGTTTTCCGCTTGGCAGGCTGAAGCTGTTGTTTTGATTTTGTGAGCTGCTTGAATTAACACTGCTTTAACCCAGAATACTGTTTGTAATTTGTCTGTGTTGATACAGAAAGCCAAGCTGATGATTAGGCAAAGCTGTCTATGCATTTGGGGGTGCTGGTGTAAGCGTTTAAATTAAGCCTTTTATTGTAAATGGGCATAATTGTAGATGTTGATGGTAATGAGGGGAGGGAAGCGGGGAGGGGAGGCTCATGAGATGCCTTTTATCTCTAGAAGTTGCTGTTTGTAGTTAAAATTCATATTTTTGCAATGTATTTCATGTTCTGTTGAGATATGACCTCTGAATCAGGTATAATGGGAAGCGGTGGACGAACGTTCTGGGGCTGGTAGGAACGGGCGGCGTGTTTCAGCCTCTTTGACAGGGCCGGGTGGTTGATGCCAAGAGGCGAGGAGTGATCTATCAGCATAACTCAGCTAAAGGAGGTGGGTTTGACAAGCTGGCTAGCCTCTTGGCTAGCCGAGCACTCTCCCACTTGTCGGGTATGCTTTGGCTTGCGTGAGGGCAAACAGGGCTGTTGGTGGCTCTTCCAGGAGATGTCTGCCTCTCTGACTCACGTTTCACTGTGTATTTAACTGTCTCCTTTACATTCCGTATTTATGCTGGAAACTTGGAGGTATCGTGGGATGATTCTCCTATGGCTGCTTTGTGATAGCGAGTTGGTTTTCGTGCACTGGTTCTGCCCCTCTGCCCTCAGAATTGGATAGAGGGATGCTTCGGCTGCCAGGTAAACCAGGCTTTTGTTAAAACTAGTCTCTCTGAAGGGTTAAGTGCTCTATATGCATCATATTAATTTGGCTAATGAGACTTCTGGGGAAAGTGGGTTTATAAAGAGAACCATTTAATTAACTGCACTGCGGTGGAAAGCGATGCGAGTGGATTAGACAAGGGAACCGGTTATTTGAATTCACACATTTTTTTTAGAATTGTGCTTTTACCAGCCACGGCTGAATTAATAAGTTTAAAACATCAGATGGCCCAGATTCTGCTCTTTGCTAATAACAAGCTTATGTTCGCCTCGTGCTGCCGGTTTGCTATGGAATGGCAAATGCTCTTTGAGAATACGCTCTCACCATGTGTCCTGGTTTTTGGTGCGAGTCGATCAGACAAGGCATCTGCAGAAGGGCCGGGGAGAGAAGTGGAAAGTCTTTTGGGCTGATGGCTTTGTCATTCCTATTGTCTCTGCTTGGGTTATTGTCTAGTAGCTGTGTGCCTGAGTTTAATTATAGCTGACTTGAGAACTGGGTGAAGTAAAAACTCTTAAGGCAGGGTAAGCTGCTGAAGAACTCGGTGTGATGGGTTACTTGGAGCAGATTAACAAGAGCCTGCTGGTCTTCATCCTATTTGTTCATGTCCTAGTGGAGCTGAGGTGTCTCTGGTAGGAGCAGGGAATGTGTACGTGGTGGCACAAAGGTCTGCTGTTTTGTCAGTCCTCTGTATCCCGCTCCAGGGATGCATTAATTAAATGTGGTTGAAAAATGGAGATACGGATGCTATCAAACGTGATGGTGTTGCTGTGGGTTAACGAGTTGCTACCTCCTAGCCCAGCTCCTGTGCTTGTGCTTTTGGGTTTGAGCTCCTCGGTGTTGTCCCAGGACTGGGAGATGGGGTGTGCACGCCTGTGCTCGGCTTGCACAGATGAGCAGGTGAGCCGTAGGTTTGCTGCGGGTAACATATTCCAGCTACTTATCTCCCTGCCTTGACCTTCATACCCAGTTCTGCAATCGGATCTGACCATGGCTCTGTAGATTTTTAGTTATCCTCAGTATTTCCTGTCCCCAGCTCCGGGGACGGGTCAGGCTGGCTTCCAGCGAGGCGTGCAGCCTGATCCTGCGGGCCGTCCCCAACTGGCACTTTTCCCTGTCATTTCTGCCATTTGTAGCCAGCGAGCACTTGGATCCTTCACCCTGCCTCTCCTTTCACCCACGGGTACTGCATTCCAAGCCTGTAAAATTAGATGGTTTAGGTATGCCTGGGGACGCACGCAGGGTGCAGGCGGGTTGCTCATTAAGGGAAGCTAATGAGGTCTCACCAGGGTGCTTGTTGGGCTCTGGCTGCCCGTGGGGAGGTGCTGCCCTTTGGGCGGTGATGGGGGGTGCAGCCCAGCTGGCTGGGGGGCAGCGTGGGCACGGCACCCCCGGGTGCTCCAGCCTGGAGCCCCCTGCTGCTGCTAGCCTGGCCAGAGGTTTGGTGCAGGATAAACTCCTGAACCCCCCCGAGCTGCTGCCGTTGAGGCTTGCAGGGTGGGCACGGCGAGGAAGGGGACCTCATTGTTTCTGGTGCTGCTCCTCTTGGGTGGATGAATCCAAGATGCCATGTTTCACCTCCACCAGCTCAGCTTTCTGCTCTTGCTAAGGCGTACCGGCATGGGTGCGTTCCCGGCTGGCAGGTATCTTTTAAGAATTGTTTTTGCTCTTCCTCATCGCACGCAGGCTGGTGTCCCAGCAGCAGGTTGAGGCTGGCAGAGCCTGGTCCTCGATAAACCCATCCCTGCAACCATCCTTGTCTCAGCCAGCGTGGCTGTCGCTCCCTTTCCCTGCTCGGGCAAAGGCTGGAGGGGTTGGAGACCGATTTATTGGTGCTGTATTAGTCACCGAGGCATTGCAGAGACACTCGCTGCCTCTCCCGAAGCAGAGTGCAATCCGTGCCCTGTCTTGCCCACATGAGAAATATTGGTAGGGGAAAGTTTTGCAAAAGCTCGGTGGTGACTTCAGAGGCAAAGTCTGTATCGCTTTGGAAGTGGAGACTTTGACCCATGAATTGCTTCTGAAATTGTCCGTGGCTGTGAGCAAGAGCTCCCATCTTTGTGGTTACTGCAGGCTGGAAAGCTTTTCTGTCAGGATCTCTTAGCTCAAGCTAAAACTTCTGGCTTTGCCAACATCTGGTTTAAGGGTTTTTTTTGTTAGGGTAGCTGATAAATTCCCATCTGCTTCAATGAAAACAGTTACACTACCTTTAAAGATGGGTTTGTTTTTGAAAAAAAAAACCAAAAAAAACCAACCAACCAACCAACCCAAACCTCTCCACCTCCTGGGAAGGCTTTCATCTCCCTGGAAGTGAAACTTTTTAATTCAGGCTTTGCTGAGTTTCAGCGGGCAAACACGGCTGTGGGACATGTTCCAGGCAGGGAGGGAAGCAAGCACCAAAACAAGCCGGGTGTCCCTGTTATCAGCATGCGTAAGGGCAAGTAAACAGCCGAAACCGCACATGGTATCTGCCAAACAAGCGGCTGGAGGAAGAACAGCCTTGTTTCCTGTTGCTGGAAGGCCGGGTTGTCATATCCTTACCCAGCTATTTTAAATTGCTTTTTGTTTGCTTCCTGCGGCTTAAGGTAAAAGCAGAAACCTGAGGAGCGCTGGTGGCTGGTGCGTCCCGTCTGGGCTGCGCTGTGTGGCACAGCCCAAGGACCAGACCTGTGCCTGCTGCAGTCATCCAAAAGCTTCTCCTTCTGCTTTAAAATCTGAATTACGGAGCTGCCCCCCTCGCCCTGTCTTGAGCGTGTTGCAGCGCTGGGGTTTCTCGTCGTGTCACCTTTGGCGCGAGGTCTGGCAGTGGTTTTGTGCAGGAAGCGACTGAGGTGCTGAGAAAGGGTCGACGTGAGATCCCGGGTGATGGGTTAAACCCAAAATTTTTTGCCCCTCTACCGGTGTCGGACCTCCGAGGGGCTGCGTGGCTCCTGGCTGGCTCCAGCACATTGGAGCAAGGAGTGAAACGGTCCCTTTCCAGCATGGGAATGGGATTTTATTGTGAGAAAAGGATCATCCCTTCTTATATGATAAATGTCAGGATCAATTTTCTATGTGTTCAGTGCCTGGATTTATCTGTTGTTGGCATCTGAGCAGAGCGGTGGGGAAGTCCCAGCTTTGGTTATTGGTAGATTTTTATTATTTATTTTTTTTTATCGAGGAGAGACTCTGACCATGGAGAGCACGAGGCAGGGAGAGGTTTATTTTCTGTACTGAGCAAGGGCTAAATCCACTTCTTAAAATATCTGCCCTGACTTTCCGTCACCCAAAGCAGGTTCCCGCAGGTACAGGGCAAGGAAGGGGAGCGTGCAAATAAAATATATTATTATTTAATACAGTACGATGACTGTATTAAATAATAATATAAAATAATTCCAGGGTGAGGGAAGGACTTGGGTGGCGTGCTTCTCCGATTGCACCGACTTCCGTGGCTTTGATGGACCCGAGCTGAGTCTTAGCAGCTTTTTATCCTGGCTTGTGTAAACTCGGTTGCAGTGGGGATTAAGATGCAGCAGGTGCCCATCCCGTAAATCAGCCCTGCCGAAATCCCTGGCACGGGTGCTGGGAGCGGGTCCCGGCAGGCGAGAAGGGGACACCAGGCTCTTCTGGGCACGGCTGGGATGGAAGCAAAGTCCCCACGCTCCGGGGTGACTGCTGGCTCCCTTTCTGGCCGGAGCTCCAGGATTATACCTGGGAATAAATCACTGAATAATGAGGGAAAAGCATTTCCCCCGCCCCGCAGCGCCTGGGAAGGGTGGCCGCCTGGCAGCAGGGTTGTTTGGATGAAACAAACCCAGGAGTGACTAATCCTTAACTGCAGCAGAGTGTGCTGCCGTGCCTTGGAGAAGCCAATTCCACATTTTCTTCTTGCTTTCTTCATCTTTCGGTGCTAAAATTAATCAGGATTTGGGGTAACGGTCCCCCATCCATCGGTACTCAGAAAACTGTTTATCTGAATGAAGTGTTTTGTTGTTTGGTTTTTTGGTTGTTTTTTTTTCTTCAGAGTTACTTGGGGTGTTGTGCCAGGTTTCAGGGAAAACTGGAGGCTGTTTCCTTGGGCTTCGTGCAAAAGCCTTTTGTCACTCGGGTGCTTCACCAGCGTGTGCTGGGAGCCTGCATGTCACTGTGCCATGCCACTGTATCTTTTGGAGAGATCCTTAGCATTTGGTTTCTCTGCCCCGTTTTCCTGGCATGAATTTTAGAAGATTTTTGAACCCACAGATCTTTTAGAATGCTTCCAAACCCGATTTCTCATGGAGATACAGGTGCAGTGCCGCCTGCCATAGCGCGTTACCCCGGGCATCACGCAGGCACAGAAGGAGCTTGGGGCAGGAAAAGGTTACGCCGAGTGACTCAGCACGGAGTGCTGAGGTTGTCGTTAGTGTTACAATATTTTTCTTATTTCTTGTGAGTTCAGTTATTTTCTTGGGAAGATCTCTAGGAGGTTGTTAGCAGTTTCTTTCCCACGCAAGGTGCAGAGATGATGCTGGAGAGGTGCACATGGGTTGGAAAGCCCGAGGGGATCCAGTCCTCTGCTGTTGGGCTGCTGCTTTCCCAGGACCAGGGAGGGCTGGGAGGACACCGCATTTAAGCAAAGTGTTTTTCATGCTGCAAATCATATTAAGCCATTGCTGCTCATTTTCCCTACCCTGTGTCCTATGGTTGAGCGAGGGAACGGGCACGAAGGGGATTTGCTGGTCAACCTAAGAGGTGACAGCTTTTAAACTCGTTTGCGTCCCAGCAAACCCTGGTTTTGTGTTTATCCAAACAGCACATGATGCTCTTTTGCTATGCAAAACTGGCTTTATGAAGTTATTTGCAAGATGACTTCAATGGGACAGAAAAGTCTTCCTCCGGGCAGGTGTTCCCATCGTCACAGCCGTTTGTTTCTCTAACGTGTGTGTTGCGTGTATTTTGCAAGTAAATAAATGCCTTTAGTTTTCAGAGCTGCGAGGAGAACTAAAGCATCTGTTCTGTGCTTGCCTTCTCAGCAAAAGCTGCGAGAGGAGAGAAGGGTCCTGGCTGGCAGACGTTGTCCTGAGCCTGCTCGGTTGCAAAGACAAAGGCTTGAAGACACTTTTCCCACCTCCCAGCCCGACGGCAGGACTGTGCAGGGCAGCTGGGAGGAGTTCCTCGTTGTGGGGACCGGTTTCCTCGACCTCTTTTGATAGACAAGAGGTAATTTGGGCTAGGGATTAATTATTCCTGTGCAAAATTATTTTGGGGGGCAAATAAAGGCTGGTGGTGCCCATCCATGGGGTAAGGTGCTGTGGGAAGTGGGAGCTCAGCTATTTGCTTGCAGAAGGCAAGAGGGGGTACAGTGGGAAACCAATTTCTTTAAATAAGGTAAAGAATTGGTGGGATGTGTTAGCCTGGTGGAGAGGACAGGGGAGGACTCTCCTCCTCAAAAACCTGGAGGTTTGGAAGGGAGCCTGTTTGTTGGAGCAGATGGGATGGGAGGTGTGGACACCGCATCCCACTGCAACTCGTTTCTTGGTGGCAAAATGGGGGAAGATGTAACAGGGCTGGCGCTGAAAGGCGGATGGTGTTGAGCAGAGTGGCTTTATTTACAGGGAGAGGCAGAGATCAGAGCATGGAGATAGGTGCTATAAATCGTGTGGAGCAAGAGCAGTGGGACGAAGCTGTGGTGTATTGGCTGCTCTTCATCCCCACATTGCTTTAGTCGCTGGGTCTCGCGCTGTTAATAGTGAAAATCACTGCTGAGCTCAAATACCTGTTAAAAAGATGCAGAATAAGAGGGGAGTTTAAGCTTTTTGGGTTGGAAAACCTGAAGCCCGGTGTTCCTAACAGTTCCTGTTAGGACAGCAAAGCAGCGCTGCTGGTCGTCTTTAAGTTGTTCAGCAGGAGAGCGATGAACTGTAACTTTTCAAGAGGTGAAAACCCAAATTTGCAAATAAAAGCTTCATCCCTGCTACCGAAGGTCTCAGCTGAAGGCTTCGTGTGGGACTGGCTTAAGCCAAATCACACCGTGCCCACTCGCCCCTCTCCAACTCCCAGTGCTTTAAACGCTTCTTAAATTGTCGTCTTATCCTTAAACCCCAGTGGCTCAGAAAATAACCCACTGGAGATCCTGTGGTGGGTACAGATACTAACTGGTACAGCTGACGGGCATACTGTGCGTGATGTGGTGTAAAAGGACAACTTGGGAAGCGCTGGCTGCCCGCGGATTCCCGCAGGAGTTCAGACCGTGAATTAGCACCTGAAAAATTAACCATTTTGTAGCTCTGATGTTGCCCATCTACTGCAAATTCAAGGCTAAATTTTCCCCTTGTTTAAGCAGCTCTAGTTTCTTTGGCGTTGTGTAGTTGTGCAACTGCGGAATTTGACCCGTTATCTGCGAGCAAACTTTCTTGCCTGTGGCAATATTTTAGCTTCTTAATACCGCTGTAATATTTTGTAGCTTTTTATTAAATACAGACCACTTAATTCCGTGCTCGAGATAACCCATTTGACAGTTAGGAGTGTTTCTATAGGGGAAACAACTTGACAGTTTGGTATTTTTAAAAAAGGGGAGGGGAAAAAAAAAAGTCAGTGCCAGTGGCTGGGATGGTTGCATGTAAACCCCTTATCGTATGCCAGATCCATGTAATAATTTAAAATACCTGGTGATAATGCAAAAAATTGCGATCTCGCTACTGACAAGAGGATCAAAGGAACAGTGTTCCACGTTGCCCATCCGGATTAAATCCGTAGGGTGCTGGTTGAACACAGGCTCAGCGGTGCTGCCTACCTCTGGAAGCTGTCTTTGTGCGTTCGTGGAACCCCAGGGGATTGCTGGGTGGTTGGGAGGGTGGGGAGGAGGGGAGAGGAGCCTGAGAGCTGGGTCTGATCTTGCAACTTGCTGGGTTGTGGTACTGGCTTTAATTAGAATTGGGTTTGCTTCCAGGTCCTCTGTGCTGTGGCAAATAACACCGTGCCTGGGAGAGTGAGTGGCCGTGCTGCAGCATCCTTCTCGCAGAAAAAGAGGCTTTGGTGGAACGGCTGGATCCTCACGGAAGTTTAATCCTTATCTCCCTGTACTGCCTCTGTCCTCGCATCCCTCCCGGGGGCTAATTATTTATATCCGAATAGAATAAGCTAAAACCTCCTGCTGGGGTTTGGCACTTTGGAGGTCCTGGGCTGCCTGGTGCCAAGAGGTGAGTCAGCTTTGCTCTCTGGGGGGATGGGGGGGCCGGGGGGGCTCTGCCGCTGCGATGCCGAGCTGGCAGACTCGGATACAGATACAGGCTGGGGTACAGAAAGACACGGCTCAGGAGCAGAGTCGAAGGGAAGCCCACGTCCGTTGGGGCTGCAGGACTTCTTTTGTCCCATCAAATAATGCTTTACACTGTGTATTTCTCAGATGGCTTTAATCACGCGTGCAGGAGAAATAATCTAGATATGCAAACTGTGAATCTGTCATCTAAAAATCCCTATTTTCATTTTTGCTGCTGTTCGTGTTTCCCAGTACAGCAGGTCTGTGCTGGCGATCGCTTTCGAACCACAGATGCAGCCAAAGAGCATCCTTTAAGATTTCTACTGAGGAATTGCTTCAGCCGAGCCTGGGGCCATTGCTCAGGTTGGCTTTTTTTAGCTTCCATTTCTGGGCTGAAGGCTCAAAGAAGAAAGAAATAGGTGAGACGAGAGCACAGGCTCCAGCGAAGAGGAAAGAGCAGACATATGTCTGCGTGTAGTCATACAGCCACCCTGCAGGAGAAAAGATTGTTATTAAAGCTGTTGGATTTTTCTCACTGAAAAAAAAAATAAAATATATCTTTTGGGGAGGTGGGCGGGAAGCAAAGGATGTGTGTTCTTATTTAAGAATTCCTCGGGTATTTTCTTTGAATTATCTTAAGCTCTCGTATGCCTGCCGCTGTGCAGCATTTATGTGGATGCTTTGGGCCGTTGCCGTTGGTGCAACAGGCAGACTTGGAGGTCGTTCTTCCCAGAGCTAAATTCTCCTGATCCGTATAGCGGACACGGGTCTTAATTTTGATTGATTTAATCCCTGGCTCTTTTTCCTGTTTAAATAAGTGGGCCAAAAGTAGCTGCTGCGGCAGATGGGAGATCCCGTTGGGCTAATGAGATGACTTGCATGTGTTGGTGTTTGCAACATCTGGGCTGCAAACTCCAGATTCTCCAGCATCGCCTTCTCGTGAGCAGCCCCAATTTAATACAACTGTCTAAAGTGAGAGATCCCGGGCCAGGAGCTGGAAGCAAACTCACTTAAAAGTAACTTTGTGAGCACTTAAAAGGAAAACCTACATTCCATAAAGGCTCTGGAATCTGCAAGGAGAGCAGGTCACCTTTTAAAATGACCTTGAAGTGTTTTGTTTAGTTATGGCATAACATCTCGTGGCTAGACAATAATTTTCAAAGCGGGTGATTCATCCATTTGAATCTAAAAGATACAAAGCCACGGGAGTTGCTGCTGCACGTAATAAAAACCTTAATTTACTCCCAAATCTGGCACGGGATGGTGGGTATCTGGGGTGGGTTTGCAGCTGAGCCAGATCTTCTGCTGGCATAAACTGGAATTCCTCCGTGAACTTGCACCATCTGGCCCAAATTTGGAATTCTTAAGAGCAGCTGTGGTTAGGAGGGGGGATAACGTGGTCCCCGAAGATGCCAGTCTCGCTGCGTGGGAGCAGAGCTGCCGCTGTTCCCTGCGAGCTCTGGGTTGGGAAAGGAACAGGGCTGGTAACGTGGGGGGGTCTGTGACAAAGCGGAGGGGGTGACATTCCCTTGCTGTAGATTTACGTTGCAGCAGGAAGGTTTTATAAAACAGAGGGAAAGCTGCGGGCTGCTTTGCTCTGCCCCGCTTCCAGTTTCTGTTGGCTCGTGTCTTTCTCAGGGGTGTTTCAGCTCTGTTGTTTTTTTTATTTTTTTTTTTCCTCAGGGATAGTGTAAGCCATGGTGCAGGCAAGGATGGAGCGCGCTGTTGGAAAGGAGGATCCCGTGGTGCCGGACTTGGTGACGTGGGTGGCTCTCCTGGGACCCGTAGGTTTTTGTGGAGTGGTTTATTCTCCAAGGTGGGATCTTGTTCCTACCAAGGTGGGATCTGTTCCTGCTGTCTGAAAGTTTCTGGGATTTGGACAGGAGCAGGGATGCTAACACAGTCGTTTGTAAGGTCTGTAGGACAGAGTGCTCCAGTTGAGCTCTGATTTATTTAACTTATTTATTAAATATCCTTAGGGTATTTTTTAATTTTTCTAGGTTTTTTTAGCACTGAAAGACCAGCCTTGCCTCCTCGCTGGCAGCACAGCGACCACCTTCCACTGCATCACACCCCAGCCTTTTAAAGCGCTTTTAAAGCACAGTGTCTGTGCCCCCACTTCTCACCCTCCAAAAAAAAAATAAAATCATTGTTGCTGCAGAAGCTGAATTGGAAGCTCATGGTGTGCAAACTTCAGCGGAGCAGCAGTTTTGTAAGCAACGCTGGTAAATCCCTGAGTGTTCCACACTAACTGTCCACGGCGCACACTGGTGCTGCAGGCTGCGGTCAGGCTGTTTGAATTGTGCTGCCTGTCCGTAATCGAGCGTTTTGCATATTCCTGACACCCTAATTAGCAGCACCTAGTGTGAGGATTGCAGGTAAAATTTAGATGAGAGCGTCGAAGTCCGTGTACCAGCAGAGCTTTCAAACCACTGCGTCCTCTCCCCCTTCACCACCCAGATCTGCCGGGGCTGGCGTTTGCGCCCTGGCTGCTGGAATCTGGTTTGTAATTTTGGATTACGTCGTTGGTTCGATTTCTTTTGCAGTCTGAGCGACTGATTTGTGCTGCTTATGGAAGTCGAAGGGACTCTTCTCTCCTTAGCTTGCTGATGGCTTGCTGAAATAGTGTTTATTCTGTCTTGTTCTGGTTTGGGTGGGGTTTTTTCTCAGCGTGGCAGAAGCACCCAGCAGTGCTGGCAGGTGAGGAGCTGTGAAGGAACCTTCAAACTTGTCACCCTGGGCTTTGGGTCGGGCCATCTGCCTCTGGATTGAAGGGATTTTAGTTAAACAGATTTGCAGGTAAGTCACCTTTTCATTCCATTGTGGTCAGGCTTTGTTCTAGTACGCAAAATAAGCATTTTTAACCTTTGCAGTTCTCATTGTTGGGTTTCGCTGCATAAAAATCCTGGAGTTTTATAAAATTGTAATTAAGTCAAGGTTTTGGGGAGGCCAGCAGCAGTCAGAGGCACTGAACCCCAGGGTCTCACACGGCATTGGGATCTTGTTCCGTATTTTGAAAGTAGCTGGTGCGTTTGGACACTTGGGGTAATCAGTAGGTTATGGTCACATTTGGTTTTCACGCTTAGGACAGCTGTATTGGAAGAGAAAACTGCAGAATTTATCTGGGATCACAAACCTCGATCCTGAACTCGGAATCGTTTCCCTCTCACTCTGCCCTACAGTGAGACGGATCCGACGGAGTTTTGCTTCTTGGCTTTGCGTGGCCTTTGTTTATCCCACCAGGATTAAGAAGACCGATTTCTGTCTAAGGCTTTTTGCAGGAAACCTGCTTGCTTCACAAAACTCAGAGGCGTTTGCGTGGCAAGGGGACTAGCGCTGGCAGAAAGCAAACGGTTTCCAATTAGTGAAAATATATCGGAAGCGGATGAAAGTCTAACCACTATCTCAGCGTACGTGATGCATGGAGAAGAGGTAGCCAAGTTCTTTAGCTCTCTTCAAACTGGATTTTACTGTGTCAGGGGATTTACTGCGGTGGGGGTGTTGCTTTCTGGTGGATGTCTGTCTTCTATCAGTAGAAGAGATCGTGTCCCCTGTAGGGCATCTATCACCGTCACAGCGTAAAGCACCCTGTCAATGAAACGCTTTGGTTGCTCGAAATTGCATCCATATACAGTGTTTTACCAACCTAGAAATATCGATTGGGGAAATCAATTTTCCCCCGTGCTTGTGGTACAGCAGCATCGCTAAAACTTTGCATGGAGCTGGTGTTTGCAGAATCCTTGGGAGCTTCGAGCAAAGCACCCCTGCAGGCGTGGGGCAGCGGAGGGCACGGAGCAATAAAAGCTGGCAACTTGTTCTTAATTTATTCAGGCTACATTTGCTAGGTGGGTGATGGGGCGTTGTTCACGCTGGTGTTTGACCTTGTGGCTTTTTCTAGTTTGTTTGCATCATGAGGACCTAGGAAGAGCTCCAGTCCTGTTTCCAGCAGTGAGGTATGGCTAAAGGGACAGCAGGGAAGGAAAAGCTTTGTCCTGGCCAAGATGGTTTACGAAAACAAGTCCCTTGCTCATAAGCAGAGACTGAAGACTGACTTCTAAGCGCTTGAAATCTGCCAGATACTCAAGACTGCCTTGGTTTTCTGGCAGAGAAAGAGGAGGAAAGGCTGTTTGTCCTCCTTATCTCTGGGCCCAGGAGCTCCTGGGGCTGAGCTGTGTAATCTTCTTCAACAACGAGATTACTGAGGCTTCTCCTTATATTTCAGTGTCTCTGCTTGGTGGGACTGCTGCTGAGCCTGTCCTTGGCCGTACCTGCCTCCCCCTGTCTCCCCTCCAGTCCCTCTGTTCCGGGTTCAGTGCTGTAACGCCCCATTTGGGGTAAAATCCACGGTAAACGTGGTCGTTGCTCTTCTGCTGTGGTCAGGGTTAAGAGGTGCCCCTGGGGTTTAGCTGCCTTTTATCCATGCAGCTGTTTTCCAAGCTGCTAGTTGTGTTTTGCAAATTCACGAGACAAATATTGCCTGTCTGTAAAGATAAATTGCTGCAAATTGAAATATGTTTGTTGGTTTGGGTTTTTTTTTCCCACTTGGACAGAAAAACCATCCTTGGAATGCATATGGGCAGGAGAATGAACCAGCCACGGTTTATCCCTGGATGCGTGCAGTGGGTATATATTATGTATAACTTTTAAAAGAATTACCTGCTAGTGGAGGGCCGCCGACGGCTGCTATCCCAGCAAAGAAAGCAGCAAACCCCAAGTAGCTGTGGAGTTTTTGCACACCCACAAGATCTACCTGTTCGTCAAACAAAGTGCATCATTATTGATTGAATTCAGGAGAATGTGCAAGCACAAGAGATTGATTTTTTTTTTTTAATTATTATTATTTACTAAGATTATTTTTTTTTCTCCCCTGGGGAGTTTCCTCTGAAACAACTTTACAGCTGTAGGTCTGATCCAGCCCGGAAACTGCTTGCCTCCTTAAGGCCAGCATAGAAATTACCGGGATGTGAGATGCTTTTCTGCCTTCCAGGGCTTCGGCATCTCCTGAAAGTAGTCATGCTGCTAAGGCTTTGGGGAAGGTATTTTCAACTCCTGAATTATTTCCCAGGAAGAAATGCCAAATTACAACGATGCCTCCTTCTCCGGATCCTGCCATAACCGAGCTGTGCATGTTAAAGATAATTCTGGGATGGGGAGCAGATAGGCTCAACCCTCTGTCTTCACATTAGGCAATGAATGGCTTCATTGTGGCTCCTGTGAGCTGGAGCAGTCTCCTTCGGAAAGGAGGATGTGGAAGGCAATTAGCAGAGCCAGGTCATTAAAAATCTGCAACGAGCTCCCAATGCTTCTGTTGCATCTGGGCCATGGATCCCGGTTGGGAGAGATGTGGGGCTCAGAGTGGGCAGGCTGGGGGGCAGAGCCCTGTCGTGCAGGTCTGCAGCAGCCCCGGGGTATTTAGCCTTCATGAAAGGGGGTTGGGATAATTTTGGAATACTGTGGGAAATGCCACCTACTGCGTCTTTTTTTTTTTTTTTTTTTTTGAATGAAATCTCCTACTCACCAGCACAGGGAGGATCAGAGCCATGAAGCCACCGCAGAAGATGGCGAAGGCCACCGCGTAGGTCATGAGCAAGGGGAAGGTGGTGGCCAGAGGACAGAGCAGGTTGGTGATGCCACCCAGGACCAGGTAAGCCACGTGGTAGTGATACTTCTTGGTCCAGTTCTGGTCGGCGACCCAGCCCGAGAGCAGCTGGCTGACAGTCTCTGTGATGCCTGGGGGGAAGAGGAGTTCACTGGAGCCTCAAAGAAGAATTTTTTTTAATTTTTTTTTTTTTCTCTTTTGCACTGCTCTGCTCTGAAGCGCCTCCCAATTCCACCTGCCGCTCGCTCTAAGAGCGTGACTGCAAAGGGCCGAGGTGCTGGGAAGTTACACGAGAAGGCATTTTTAGCCTGTTGTAAAATTCATACTATTATTTATTTTTTTTCTTTACCTCGGTGCCTGCTGTTGCCAAGTGCCTGTGGGTGCACCAAAGTGGTCTGTAAAAATTCAATTAAGGGCTGTGCACTCAGCAGAAAATTCTGAAATGCCCTTCAGTGAAAATAAGCTCGCTGTTTGATCTCTTTTTCAAGATAGAGAAAAAGCAGAATATTGAGCAGAAATATGCTTATGACATTTTAATTTTTATAAAGAAGCAAAGGCGTACAGAAGCCTGGCATTATTTCTAAAGGCTCAGCAAACTTTTGATACTTGGTTATTACATTTCTCGATACATTTTTATGAACTAAAGATCAGAGGAGTGCTCGCTGCCAGCTAATATCTTGCTGACCGCTGTGTCCCTCCTACTCTTAATTCAAAATGTCAGATTCATTGCTGCACTCTCCTTTTGGATGCCTTGACAGCGTACGTCATTTCTAAATATTATACAGCAGTGTAGAAGTAAGATTTATTTTTGTACAATAAAATATTTGATGATGACTGAGGTTGGAGCTGCTTTCTTAATCCAATGCGACTTTAGTGTTAATCCCTGCTTATAATCAGGTATGGGTTTGGGTTTTGGGGGGTTGTAGGTTGGTTTTTTTCTCCCTCTCAGGGGTGAACGTGCCAAATCCAAATAGCTAGATGCAAGTTAATGTTTCCCCCCCCCCCCCCCCCCCTACTGAATTTTTCTCTCTCTGCACGCATTCCTGGATCAAATGGGAGGTCTTTGAATGCAGGGTGGCTCCGGATGTCTGTGGCTCGTGGGTTTAAGCAAAGCAGGGACTGTGGTGGGAAGGCTTTAGGAGGACAGATAGCACCTATGTAATTGGAAACGTGTGTGTGTTGGGTGCAGCGATGGGGGATCATGTAGGTTAGGTTGAGAGAACCACCCACCATGTGAGAGCGACTTTGTACATGTACAGAAGGCGACGCTATATATACAGAAGGGGGGCAAGGGCTGCGAGCTAAACCTTTTCCATGAAGATTTATTCTAGGATGTATTTGGGACTATTTCTTGGCAAGATGTGTGTTGCTTTTCTTTTCTGTTTTGGTCTCATTGTAATTATAAATGGGTTGAAAAGATTCTTTTTGCCTACCAGCCACTGAGATGAGGTAAGAGGCATCCATGCTGCTGATGCCCAGCGTCTTGGCTCTTGCTACCAGGTGGAAGATGGGCACAAAGTAAGCCAAGTGGCTGAACAAAAAAGACCACGTGAAAATGCAGAAGACGGGATCCTTCAGTGGGGAGAAGTCGAGGAGAGGCTGTGAATTCTTTTTTTCGGTCGCTGGAAGGGATGGGTGGCTTCTCTTGGCCTCGGTGGCTATTTCTGGTGAGCAGCTGTCCTTGGGCGACTTCTCAAGCCTTCCCAAAGCAGATGTATTTCCTGGACCAGAAACATCTCTGCCATGGGACATCATGAGTCCCTCTGTGGCAGAAAGGTCCTGCGCACTGCGGAGCCGTGTTTGCCCACGAGTGGTTTCATCTAAGCATCCACCGAGGGTGTCTGAATCCTTCTTTGCCATCAAAAACCCACCGTCTTGGTCGTTAGCAGAGCAGCGTTGAGGCGGCTGGGTGCTGATGGGTCGCAGCAGCATGCTGGAAGGCACGAGGTTTAACATGATGCCTCCAAAAATCAGGAGGGTACCTGAGGGAAGAGAGAAGGTGCAATTTCCTTGGGATGCGAGGGGAGAGGCAGTAGGAAATGATCTTTTAGAACAGGGGGTAGTTTGCATTGAACGCGGCGAAAGCTGTGCCGTAAGGAGGAGGTGTGTTACAGGAGCTTTTATTCCTGGTTTTCTAGCGGGAAGCCCCTTCCACACGGGTGCATGCAATAAATCCTGAGCTACCCCTGGGATCTGGGAATTTCGTTTGTTTTCCCTCATTAGAAGTCCATTACGCCTGACAGACCTTCCAGGTGGCTTGAAACGGTGCAGTAAAAGTAGGGATTTTCAGTTTTGCTTTTGGCTTCTGAGGTCTCTGTTTTGACTCTGACTTTAATGACTGATGAAGTGTTTAATCATTAACATCATGTCCCCAAACTATCCTAGAGGAGGCAGAGCCGTTCCTCGGTGCATCCAGTTCTAAAAAAGAGCCTCTTACCCTGCCCAGATGTCCTCACACGCCCTTTCAGTGCTGATGAATTTGAGTAAACGGGAGATGCGCTCACCTTGCCAGCCGTAAAAATCGATGAGCAGCTGAGTGAACGGCGCTATCAGAAACGTCAGCCCCATCCCGGAGCGGGCGATGGCATTGGAGAAAGCCAGCCGTGTCCTGCAGCACTTGGCCGTCATCACTGCCGCCGCCTGGTACAGGCAGGCGAACCCCACACCTGTGGGTAAGGGACAGAAAGAAGATGTTTGTGCCCCAAAAGTGGCTGCTTGGTGTCGTGAGCTCTAGGGATTCAAAGCCGTGCCACCCCAAGCTTGTTGCCTGCGTAGTGGGGCTGCTCGGGGGGGGTTGGTGGGCTGGAAGTGGGGGGGGACTTGCGCTGTTGCAACCGGCAGAAACAAGATTTCATGCATGGTATTTAGTATCTGGGGGTTTTGAGGATGTGTGCTTTTAGCAAGGGATTTTAAAAGGTCAGGATTCATGTTAGGTCTGGGAAAAAAAAAAAATCAAGGTTAGTTGGGACTAGCATGTTGAAATTGGTATTTTATGCTCCTGAGCACGAAGCTTTGGGGTTTCACACGTCTAGAAAGGAGCGGGGCATGTTTTACTATGAAAGGGTGCCTGGTGTAATGGTAAAGGAGCTGCTTTTACTGGTGGTGCCCAGGAAAATCCCTGCCCGCCCGCGCATCGCAGGCTGCTCACCCAGGAGAAGTCCCATGGAGACGCAGAGGAAGGGGACGCTGGTGGCCAGCGTGCTGAGCAGGCAGCCCCCGCCGACCAAGCCGGCCCCGATGATGGAGGTCGGCCGCTCGCCCAGCCTCCGGCAGACCACGGCCACGAGCGGGGCTGGAAGGGAGAGGAAGGAGAACATCTCGGGATGAGGGTGGCAAACGCTGCTCTGCAGGGCTTGGGGGCTTGCACGGGGCTCGGTGCATCTGGTGCCCCGGCAAGTGGTCCACATGCCACCGTGGGAGGGAGGGAATGACAAGAAATTTGGGATGGGCTAATGCTCAGGAGAGCAGCCAAGAGACCTTGCTGGGAGCTCGGGGGACAGGGCAGGGGAAGGAATCGAAGCCCAAACTTTCAGACGTCCTGAGAAAGCTGCATCATCTAGCAAAACTGTGGCCTTGAGGGACAGGGTTTGGTGGTGGGCTTGGCAATGTTAGGGGTTCCTGGCTGGATTTGAGGATCTTAAAGGTCTTTTCCAACCTGCGTGATCCTGTGAGCCTAATGCACTCCATGCTCAGTGACTGCGATCTGCTCAGCAGCTGGCTTGTCGGAGGCGATAATACCGGTGTTAGGGGGAGGTTTTGCTCTGGATGTACGTGATAAACCCGCTACAGCGAGATGTGACACACACGATCCCCATCCTTGCACCACGCTCCCGCTAAGACACGTGTGGGTACCAGCCGTGTCCAGCTTGCAGAGTCTGGGATGGAAATGGGATCCGCAGAGCGTCCTTGGGGCCCTTTATATCAAAGCAAATGGGTTTGAGGTTGAAGTGCTGCCCCAGTCCTTACAGATGCCAGCTCACCTCCGAGGAAGCGCAGGGAGGACATGATGGAGCCGATCCAGCTGACTTGCTCGGAGGAGCCCCCCACCTCCTCTTGGAAAGCCACGAAGAAAATCCCAAAGGTCTTGAGCATCCCTATCACGAGGACGTTGACCTGCATTGGAAGGAGGGGAGATGCCGCAGGGGTCGGGGCAGGAAAAGCTTTTCCTTCTGCTTTTCTTGTGTGGTTAACTTGTTGGGTTGTGGGAGAAACTGACTGGGACACATTAACTGGGGGGTGGGGGTGGGGGTGGCTCTGGGAGAGTATCAGCAGGGTGGCCTGGCGGTGGCCACGCTGCGGTTTCATTTTAAGGGACTCTTCAAAGCTTTTGTGTGAACTGGGGATGGACGTTAGCCGGTGCAGTTTCCCAGGCTTGTCCTGCCACGGGGCCAAAGGACGCTTTGTGTCCTTAATTTTAACTCTGCCTCCTCCATGGTAGCAGGCGGTTAATGATTGGCAGCGCGTTACTTTGGATGGAGTGGGAATGGGGAAAGCTGTCCTGCTCTTCCCAGCTTTCCTAGCTGGGAGATGGCATTGTCTTCGTCACTGCTGGGAGGATGGTGTGTGCTATTAAAGCCTGTAGCATGGAGAAGTAGTGCTTTTAAGTGGTGGCAAGATGCCCGGTCTTCCCGGGAGAGAGCAGCCAAGTGTGCGTGTGCTGCCTGCACCCTGTGCCACTCCTGCAGTCGGTCCCTGGGACCCATCGCAGCTCCGCTCCTCCGCTGCCCCAGGATGCCCTTCCTAAAGGTACGAGACACCCCTCTGGGGCTTGACACCACCGTGGTGCTGTGCACCAGCAGGGAAAGTCACCTTATTGCTATAGGGAAGGTGTGTGTCTGTGCTCGGCCCCCTGTGGAACGGGCGATGGCACTCGGTGCAGCACCCTTAGGCCGGTGGGATCAGCCTGTCCCCTCCTCTCTGTGAGTGGGACTCGAGGTTTTCCATCCGCCCCAGCCGGGAGGGTTCGGTTGGGTCCCTTCTCTGCTTACCAGGAAGAAGTGGAGCACCACTCCCCATGCCCACCCTCCGTCCACGGCGCCTGGGCTCCTCCCGGCTGCCAGAGCCTCCGGCTCTTCCTCCCTTCTTTCTCCTGGTGAAGAGAATTTCAGAACACGTTAACAACTTGCTCTGTTGCTGTTTCAATTGAAAAACCATTCCCGTGAAGGCATCGCCTGCCTGGGAACCCCTGAGCCTCTTGGCTGTTAACAGGGTGGGCACCGGGATTTTGCATTCAGCTTGTGAGGGTGAGCGAAGCTTTTCCCCACCTTTTTGCCAACAGATGTTAAGTTGCATGTTATCACTGCCTGAAAACAGTTTAATATCCTTTCTCTTTCCCAGCAAATTACTGTAACCACTTCGACTTTAATGCATTTCAAGGGACAAGCACCTTACTGCTGCTCGAGCATCGATAGTTTGGTTGGTTTGTGCCAGAAGCCAGGGGGGCACCGTCTGTCTGTATCCAGCTTGGAGTTCTTGTGGGAAGTTCTCCCTACCCCATCCTTCCCTGCTGGGCTCCCTTCCATCCTCTCACCCGTCCTGTGCAGCGGGAACATCCCGTTTGGCAGCGGCAGGGTCCTGCTGAGGAACCTGAAGCTTTTCCTTACCGCCTTGCTGCTGCATGCCGGAAAATCCGCCCCGCAATGGTGGATTGCAAAGAGGAATCGTCTCTTCATTTACTCCAGAGGCTAAATCCCCCCTTCCTGACCTGGCAGCCCGAAGTCTGGTCCTTCACTCCGTGCTGGTGAGGCCAAAGGTGTTTGTCCTTCCCAAGGAGCCCCGAAGCGGCACATGGAGCCCGGCACCACCAGGGCCGGGTGGGCAGAGCCCGTCCTCCTCCGCTACTGGGAGCAAAACCAGGAGTCCCTCCCCTTCCCCAGCCGGCAGCAGGAAACCCAGGGCTTTGGGAGCAGAAATCCTGTTGGGAGGAAAGAGGAGGGGAAGCCTGCGAGGGTTGTAGCTGCAGGCAGAGCCCTGGGTCTCGCCAGCCGTTGAGCAGAGCAGTAGGTGGCAATGGTGGACTGAAGAGAAGCCTGGGGCTGCTGGTGGCGGGGAGCGGAGCCCCATCCCTGCCTGTCCTGCCTCTGCTGCGCAGCCCTTGGCCTGGGAAGCGGCGTCATTTAGGAGGGGATAAGTCTGGAAAGCTTTAGGCTTTCCAGCCTGAAGATGCCCAGCAGCTGGAGCAGAGCAGCTCTTGAGCAGAGCTGGTAGTTGAGCAGGATTTGAGTTGGCTCCGCGCCTCTATTGTAAATATGCACAAACTGCCGGGTAAATACAGCCCTCACGCTTCCTCCCCCGCGTTTCGGTTGACCTGTCACCCCAACCGCGTTCCTGAGGTCAGATAAAACTGCAGGATGGTGATACCGATCCCTGCTCCCCTCCCCTAGCAGAGGAGGCAATGCTCCATCTTACCGGAGGAGCCCAGGATACATCTGAGCCTACGGAGGAGCTTTCCCTATAGTAGGAATTTCAGTGTGTGCGCGACGCTTTTATTGAAGTGGAATGATTTTTGCAGCGAGTACGGTTTAAGGGCTGGAAGGACGTGGGGGCTGGGGGTGCTGGTGCTGGCAGCAGCATCTGGTGCAGCATCTGCACTGGGAGCTGTCGAATGTCTGGAGCTCCAGCTGCTCCCAGCTCGCAGGGAGCTGTCGGGGAGAGGGGGAGGAGGACCCCTTCAAGAGCACCAACTCCTGCTGCTGGGGCCAGGCTGTCAGGGCAGAATCAACGCTGACCCGGACAGGAGCACAGAGCCCAGCCACGCAGGGTGGGCTCATCCCAACTGCCTGGTTCATACGCAGCAACAACTGCAAGACTCTGAACATCGCTGATAAATGGAGCTGCTCCTAGTAGTAAAGTCAAAGTAGCGTGAATGTTTTATCTCTGACCCAGCCCAACTTTTTAGCTCATGCTCCGCTGTGAAGCTTCCCTTCCACGTGTGAGGACAGCTGCAGGCTAGCTCCTTTTTATTCCCTTACACACAGGAAGAATTCGAGTGCAGCATTTTTTCAAAGGGAAAGCCTTTTTGCAGGGTTGTTTCCCTACAACATTTGAAATGCTCAAATCTGTAAGAGGGAGAGAGGCCTGGATTTGTGAGGATGTTGTCAACACTCATTTACAGTTCACAGAGGGAGGGGGCAGGCCAGCATGTATAGGTTTGAACTTCAATCCAGGGTGTAGTAAGCAAGTAACTCTCACACAGAACGTTTAACTAGAGGAGGGTAAACGTTTCCTAGGAGAAATTCCTCAGAAAGTCTACCTTTTCTACTGGAGGAGCCTCCATTAATTCAAATTTTTGTGCAATATTCCTCATGAGAAATGCTAATGAGGAAGCGACTGGGAGAAGCTGCCTTGCCTGGCTTTGGAAACAAGGCAAAGCAACGAGCACAGTTTTCACACTGGAGCAAAGAGAAGCAAAGATGTGTTTTTGCAGGTCATTTATTGATTTCTCCAACAAATAAGGCCACACCACACATACACCTTGTAGTATCTGATGATTACACACGCTTGGTGAGTGACCCACACTTCACCCTCACCAGCACAAGTACTAAAATGTGAGTTGGAGAGCCCGATAGCTGCACAGAAGCTGTTAAGTGGAGAGGGAGAGCCATCAGCCCAGGTTTGGTACTACAAGCACATTCTGCGCTGGAGCAGCAGAGGAAAGTGGTTGTCCAGTGAGGAGGAGCTGGGCCGGAGGTGGGAGTGGAGTGCTGCACAGGTTCCCGAGGGTCAGGATGCCAGCTTGTGCACTGCTACAGTGATGCTGTCATGCTTCTGGATCATGATATTCCTAGAACAAGAAAAGTGCTGAGGCAGTTGAGGGGCCAGCTGTGCTGAGGAGGAGCTGATGGGGGTGGGGAACTGGGCAGGGTACCATTCAGTGGCCGCAGCAACCCCCAGCTCTGTGCTAGACCTGTCGGTTGCTGCATCTCTCCCGCCCCCTCCCACGAACGGTGCTAGAGAAGACTCTGCCCACCACACTGGCTGACTACAGCATGGGATTTATTATCTGTAGGGACCCCAAACGTGGAGGAAGTACAGAGCTGCAGTAACCACCCTGCCCTGAAAGGTTTCCTTCTGCTTTTACAGTTCCTGCTTCTTGAGGTCCCACTAATCTAATGATTCACATGCCTGTCGAAGTGACTGCCGTCCCCCCTGTGGCTTCAGAGATGGGGCTTCCTCCACGGCTGCCAGTTTAACCCAAGATGAGGACCGCTGCTCTAGGGATCCGACTCTGAGGAGGACCCCAGGGAGGGAAGGGGAGGGGTGAAGGCAAACAGGGGGAAAAGTAACACCCCCAGGCTTGAAACTCACCCGCTGTCTGACTCCAGGCACACCACGGGCGTATCAGTCGGGTCGGAGGTGAGCTTGGCTGCCTGCTGGGCGAGGACGGAGATGATGCCAGCATGCTCATCCGAGAGGGTTCCTCGGCCTGTGAGAGGTGGGAGACAAGCCACGCGTGCCATGACAGCATAGCCCCCCCTCAGGACCAAGGGGGGCTGCTCCTGCCTGCGCCCCTTTGCCTCCCCCGTGGGCTGATGCAGGGTCTCCACAGACTGTTGCCCTCAAACACCAAAAAGCCTGAATTCCAGTGGCAGGGAGAGGTGGCTCAGCTTTCCTCTGGTGTGTGGGGAAAGCCAAGCACCCTGGGGCAGGTGGGTGCTGGGGGGGCCTGGGGACACCCAAAGGTGGCAGGGCAGGGGAGGGAAAAGTACAGTAGAGCAGGGGCTGGTGCCCTCAGAGAGGGGGGCCCTCAGAGAGGGGGGCCCCCATGCAGGGCAAGGCCTGGTGCCCTCAGAGAGGGGGGGGGGGGGGCGGGCCATGAAGGGCAAGGCCTGGTGCCCACAAAGAGAGGAGGGCCCATGCAAGGCAAGGCCTGGTGCCCTCAAAAAGGGGGGGGGGCCCTTGCAGAACATGGCCTGGTGCCCTCAGAGAGGGGGGAGCCATGGAGGATAAGGCCTGGTGCCCTCAAAGAGGGGGAGGGGGCCATGCAGGACGAGACCTGGTACCCCCCAAACAGGGAGGGGTCGAGTAGGACAGGGCCCGGTGCCCTCCGGCTAGGGGTCTCCAGTGTGGCAGCCCCCCGTGCCCCCACCCCCGGCGGCGCTCGGTTACTCACAGCCCAGGTTGAGCCCCTGCGAGTCGGTGCAGAGGACGCCCACCACGGCCGGGCTCTTCATGCTGCGGGGGGGGCAGGGAGAGACAGCGGCGGTCAGGGCCGGGCCCCCCCTCCGCCGCCAGGCCTCGGGCCGGCCCAGCGCCACCCCCACGGCCCTGGGGGCGCACGGCCAGCCCTGTCCCGGCCCCCCGTGTCCCGTCCCGGCCCGCCCCGTGTCCGTACGTGTCCTCCAGGTGCTGCTCCAGCGTCCCCTCCATGCCGCCGGGCCCCGCGCCCCCACTTCCGCCCTGCGCGGCCGCTCCTGGCAGCGGCTTCGCCCACGTGACGCGCGGGCGGCGGCTCCGCAGGGCCAAAAGGCCTCGCTGCGCGAAGGCGCCCTGAGGGGGGGGGGCGCCCCGAACGGCCCCCGTCCCTCCGGCAGCCCCCCGGGGCTCCCTGCCATGGGGCAGCCGCTGCAGGCTCACACACACCACCCCTAATCCTGGGGGGCCATGCAGGGCAAGGCCTGGTGCCCCCAGAGAGGGGGGGCCCTTGCAGAACAAGGCCTGATGCCCACAAGGGGCCGGGGGGGCATGCAGGATGAGGCCTGGTGCCTTCAAAAAGGGGGGGGGGCATGCAGGGCAAGGCCTGGTGCTCTCAAAAAGGGGGGGGGGGGCATGCAGAACAAGGCCTGATGCCCACAAAAAGAAGGGGGGGGGCCCTTGCAGAACAAGGCCTGATGCCCATAAAGATGGGAGGGGGGGGGCATGCAGGACGAGGCCTGGTGTCCTCAAAAAGGGGGGGGGCATGCAGGACAAGGCCTGGTGCTCTCAGAAAGGGGGGGCCATGCAGAACAAGGCCTGATGCCCTCAAAAATGGGGGAGGCCCTTGCAGAACAAGGCCTGATGCCCACAAAGAGAGGGGGGGGTGTGTGCAGGACGAGGCCTGGTGCCCACAGAGAGGGGGGCTCATGCAGGGCAAGGCCTGGTGCCCTCGCGGGGGGGTGCATGCAGGACAGGGCCTGGTACCCTCAGAGAGCAAACCCAGCCCCTGCCCCCCTGCAGGGCAGGCGGCACAATCGGTGCTCTTACTTGGTTTTTTTTCCCCCACCTTTCAACTTTTTATTTCTATTTCCCTCCCCCCCACCCAGCACCACTCAGCATTTGCATGGCAAGATGAAATTCAAGGGGTGTTTTAACAGCAACCCCCACCCCACAGCCAGAGCATCCCCTCACAGCTGGACCACGCCGAGGGATGCAGGCTGGGGGATGCGGGGACACGGGCTGGAGCCCAATGTTTGCAGCGAGAAGGACCACGCTGGATTCGTGCATATGGTGTTGGGGGGTCAGGACCTCCATCCTGTTCCCATGGGGCAGAGAGGTGCTAAAAGCGAGGCTCAGCCCGGCATCTGTGCCAGGAGCCCCCCCAAACCCGAGCTCCGCTGCCAGCGGGAGTGGGAGGTAATTTATGGTGGGTACATGGCGAAGCTCTGCGGCGCTAATAAGGTACCGGCTGAAGCTGTTCCCGACTGCGCCTGGTGATAGATCTTGGCTTGTCAGGTCCAAAAATTAAAATATTATTGATGGGCGAAGTGAAGTGCAGCAGGATTTTTTATTTTCTATTTTATTTTTCTTCTTCCTTGAGCTGGGAGCTCTCCCAGGCAGCATCTGACCCTGACTGCCCCGGCGCTCCCCACTGCATCCTATCACACTGGGATAGCTTGGATTTATATTGCCTTTTTTTTGTGGAATTCCGCCCATCCCCCCCGCCCCCCAACCCGGCCCTAGGAAGCAATGCAGGACCTCTATGGAGGACGGGGGCTGCATCCTCCCTGTCGCATCAGCACCTCCACAAGGAAACTTCTCTGCAACAACCTCTCCTGAACCGTTCCCGGCTGCAGGATTTCTGGAAACAGGGATTTTGGGGAGAGTTGGGATTAATTAATTCAAGCCCAGGTAGAGGAGACTTCAGCGAAGCAGCAGAACAGCTGCCACATCAAAAGAAGTGCTGCTCTCCGGGCAGGGAAATGCCGGGGCTATTTTTAACTAATTAAATAGATGATTTAGCACCAGGCTGATACTTTACCAAAAAAATTGAACACAAAAGTCTGATTAAACCGCGGGGCTTTGATCAAACCCATATTTCAAATCCCAGCCCATCACCTCGGGCCATGTTTCCCCCCTGGGGCTAAGCCCCCCCAGCTGCTCCTGGCCCCTAATTTGTCCCCATGGACCCAGTCAGGCATGAATTAGCCCCAAAATCAGACTTGGGGATGTTTATTCCTGATGGGAAAAGCCAGGAAGGACTAAATTCATAATGCTGGTGAGGAGCCCTGACGTGATGGGGATGATAGCAATCTACCTAGCTATCCAGGGCTGGAAAAATCCATCTTTCTGGGTCAGAATTGCAAACCCAGCTTTATTTTTGGGAACAAAAAATGGAGTTTTATTTCCTGCCCTTGTTGTGCAAAGCGTCTTAGCCATGGTCTCTGCTTGCAGGTGCTGGGAGCTTGGTCCAGGGAGTCCCAGAAAAATCCAGGGAGCCCAGGACCATGCACTGGCCACGGAAGGTATTTAACTTTTTAATTAGTTTTATTTTTTTATAGCTGGACTCCCAAAGGCACTGCACGGGATGAGGCAGCGGGTGGCGAACAGCCCCAGCGTCACAGATGCTCAGGGGTTTCTTGCTTCTCTCTCACCTGATGGATGCGGCCGTGGGGGCCAGTGGGTGTTTTTGTCGAGGCCCCCCATCCCCGAGCACATTGGGATGTTGTCCCTCGCATCCCCTCAGGATGTACAAATTAAAGAAGAAGCCAGTATTTCTAGCTTTTCCTACCTTTTTAGCCACTTTAGCAATCCCTGGTCTTATTCCCTTGCGCTCCCAGGAGATGCACCAAATGCAGTTTGAGGTATGGGGGATATACTTCAAACCATAAATCAACAGATTTACACATTATATTCAGATTCAAACACACCCTCATTACTGAAAAAGATATTATCCCCTCTCTGCCGCCTTTTATTCTCCCAAATAAATGCAGCCAAGTCTCAGTTTCTACAGGATATTTATCACAGAGCCACATTATTGCACATTGTGCTCTTACGAGCCGAGAAGTAGCAGGCTAAGTTTATTCCTGTGTTTTCTTTTAGCTAAATAATCACAAATTCTTAATTCAATTCTTAAGTACGCCCGTCAAGGATAAATATGGATATAGAGGTGTAGTTGGAAAATCCAGCTGTGTTGGCTTAGCTGAAAAATAACCCTGGGACGCGGGTGCGGGTGGTGTGGGGTGTTTTTTTTCCCTTTCCTATGTGGTTTATTAATATTTCTTTTATACCATTAGAGATTCACGTCTCGTCTGTTTATTCTGAGATCATCGGGGAGGGGGAAAACCCATCAGACCCCACGGTGGCGGAGCTGGAAGGGGCTATATAGGGCGGGCGGCGCGGGGCTGCGGCAGAGCGCAGTGGCACCATGGGCTGGCTCCTGCACACCCTCTGCTTGCTCCTGCTCCTCACCTCCTGCCCCTGCGCCATTATCACCGGGGTAAGTGCCAGCTCCATCCCCAGCCTGGCAGGTTTATTTATTTTTATGTTGTTGGGGTAAATAAAGCAGGAATCGGTCCCTTTCGCTGTTGGCTTTGGTTGTTTTTTTTTCCCCCCAGTTTTTTACTTATTTTTCAGATGTGTGGATGCTGATCCCGCAGCCAGCCCCAGCTCACGTGAGTGTGAAGTCGTATGGGTGGGCTGCTCCTCCTGCTTCTCTTCTAGCACCGTGTCAGGGAAACAAGGGATTTTAGGAAGTTTTCCAGCAGGGGAAAAAAATGTATCTTATGGGCATAATGGGCATCCCCCAGAGCGTGTTCCCAGTTGGGACAAGGGCTTGAGCACCCCAGGTTGTCTTTCTCCCTCCCAAATTAAGAGAAATTATTAAAAGAGGGGGGGAACTTTGGAATGCAAAGGACAGGTACGGTGCTTTACCCTGCTGTGTTAGTGGGCTCTTGGGGCTTGGTGTGGCCAGGAGCTCGGTGCTGCTGAGCAGGTGCTGGACCAAGAGTGATGCTAAAAGCAAGAGGAGCAGTGAGTTTGGGGGACAGAATCAGGCGTTTGTGGTGCTTCAGGAATCCAGATGCTGCTTTCAGCAGAGCTGAGCTTGGCCAAACCTCCCCCTTTTTTCCCCTGGCAGTGAAAAAAATGTTCTGGTTAAAACCAAGGCGAAGCATTCGCCTCCCGGGTGCCTCTCTGCCTCCCAGCTTTTCCCAGCCGATGGAAATTTAGTGGTTGACTTCGGCTGGCTCTTGACTTCTCTTTTTCCCAGGCACCCTTATAGTCAGACCTATTTCTTTCAAGCCCATGACATTTTTGGCTGGATGTCCCGTCCCCCCCCCAGTCCCCCCAACCTCTACATACACCAGGTCGGGGGGAGCCACAGCCCGATAGATCCAGCAGCTCTTGAAATTATTCCCAGGGCTTCAGTGACTCATTTTGCATAACCAGAGGAGAGCGGTGGGATGTGCAGCTCCCTGGCTGCCTGTAGCCCCCATCCGCCCCGCCCCCCCCCCCCCCCCCCCCCAGCATTTGCAGGTGAGGGTCCATCATCGCTGAGATCTGGTTTTTAATGGTATTTGGGTGTTACGAGGTACTTTGGATGCTTAAGCAGAATCAGGTTCCCTTCAGGACAGGGAGGATTCTGCAAAAATCCCCTTATTGCCCCCCTGTGAGAGAGCTGCACCCCAAGATTGTGCTCTATCCATTGATTTTTTTCCCCAGCTGCAATTTCGAGCAATGGATTTAGGGCGGGGAGCTCCTGGGAGCGAGGTACCCCAAGCAGGGGGTAACCCCAGGGGGGTTGGGTGAGTCACATTGATTCTTCTTATGCTACCAACCCGACGTCAGGAAAATGGGTCAGAGAAGGGGTTGGGGGTGCGATGAGCTGCTCTGGTGTTGCCCAACAGAGCCGGGGGGGCAGGATAGGACCTGCTTGGTGCTTGGGATGCCCCCGGCTGCCTCTCCTCAGCACCCTCAGGGGCTTCCAGGTGTGGTGGTGAGCTGGTGCAGCAGTGCCACCCGTGCCTCAGTTTCCCCATCCCGGGGGAAGAGGTGACCGTTTTCCATTTGCCGCCTCCCTGGGTGGGAGAGGCTGAGCTGTTGGCGTTACCCTGCTCCCTGCTAATACCCCCCCCAGCACTGGGCACCTGCGTTATTCAGCAGGTTTTGCAGGCTCAGAAGGGCGACGTGTATGCAAGGGGGGGGTCCAGTCAGTGAGTTTATCCCTCCCTGCCACTGCTCTGACTTGGCACTTGGGCAGCTGCAAACTTTTCCTGATTTCCCCCCACCTCCTGCAAACCCCAGCACCCCCAACCCAACCTGTGCCCTGCTCCAAACCCCAAATGGGAGAGCTGGGAACAGCAAATCCCCCTCCCTTAAATCCCCACTCCGGGGTTTCACGCAGCAGCTTGTAACTGCTTGAAACCAGCTTGGTGCGGGCTGGTTTCCCCACTGCCCCCCCTCCAGAAGAGGGGTAGCGATGCTTTCCCGGGTGGTCTCACTAACCCACCGTGGTCCCTCTCCCCAGGCCTGCGAGCGGGACCCCCAGTGCGGCAGTGGGACCTGCTGTGCCGTCAGCCTCTGGCTGCGGGGGCTGCGGATGTGCACCCCCCTGGGGCAGGAGGGGGACGAGTGCCACCCCTTCAGTCACAAGGTACTGGGGGGGGGGATGCCCAGTGGGGCTGGGATGGGGGGCGAGGACCAGGCAAAGGGCACCGAGCTCCTCGCATGGGAGAAAAGCTCCATTAAAGCTCTGGGATGGAGAAGGGGGGCAGTGTCGGGGGGCTGGGGTGGATTTGGGATGAGGGTCCAGGCAGTGTCGTGGTGGTCCACGTGCGCCAGTGCACCAGTGGCAGCTGGTTCCAGCCTCTAAAATATTTTGAGCAACCCCCTGGCTGTCCACACTACCCTAAATCCCATAGGGAATCACAGAACGGTTCGGGTTGGAAGGGACCCGAAACACCATCCAGTTCCACCCCCTGCCCAGGGCAGGGACAGCTGCCACCAGCCCAGGTTGCTCCGAGCCCCGTCCAGCCTGGCCTTGAACTTCAAGGATGAGGCACCCACAGCTGCTCGGGGCACCCTGTGCCAGCGCCTCGCCACCCTCACAGTAAACAATTTCTTCCCAATATCTCGTCTAAACCGACCCTCTGTCAGCTCAAATCCATTCCTCTTGCCCTATCACTACAGGCTCTTTTTTACAAAATCCTCGGGACGCCCTGTGGGTGCTGCGGACCTTGACCCAGCGCTGGGACCGAGCTGCCTGGCCCATGCATTTAAAGAAAAGTGCGTGATGTCACACCGCTCCAAACGGAGCCATAAACGCTCTGCCAAGCGAGGAAAAGCTGCGTTAATGCCACAGAGCTGCCCCAGCCCCGTGATTTCTGCCCGATAAGACCCCCTGCGCGCTGGGATTACTCCCAACCGTGACACTGCTGCGATCCCTCCTCCGTGAGGATTTAGCAGCAACATCCCGGCCTCGGGGGCAGCATCCCACTCCGTGCTCCCATATTGATTTTATGCAGCGGGAGCAAGATTTAGTGATGCTGCACCTTCTGCCCACACAGAGAAGGAGCGAAGGGCTTGAGAGGGATCAAAAATTAATTTCAGGCGTATCACCATTAAACCTGGGAATAGCCGGAGATTTTCTCAGGGCTTTGATCCCATCTCATAATTTTTTGGTTGCGGCAGAGCCCTGACATCCTCGTCTCTGCCACATGTCTCCGCAGGTCCCTTTCTTCGGGAAGCGTCAGCACCACACCTGCCCGTGTTTACCCAACTTCATATGCGCCAGGTTCCTCGACAGCCGCTACCGCTGCTCTGCCGACTTCAAGAACATCGATTTTTAGGGTGATGCTCCCAACTTTCCATCCATGAGCTCCCAGCACTCCTTTCTTGCCCTCTCCTATGGCCACCGGGTGCCCACATAGCACCAGGCAATCTTAAAAGTGCTTTTCCAAGGTAGACAGTGTTGTTATGAGCTGTATGTTCTATGGGGAAACTGAGGCACGGTCAGGCCAAGCTGCTCTGACATGGAGCTTAGCAAAGCTCTGCCCCAGCTCGGAGCAGGACCCGGCTCCAGCATCCTGTGCAGAGTGCGTATGGCAAATATCTGTGGCCTCCAAAACCCCTTTCACAAGATGTTGTCTGCATGTAATGGATGCTGTCAGCTAGTGTTCACCTCCCCCCTTTATTTTATACAGTAAAACCTGAGCACCCGGCAGCCAAGAGCTTCCTCCGTGGCTTTTATCCGGGTGCATGATCAAATTTGGGACGTGAAGCTGATCAGCATCGTTTCATCTGCCAAAGCGTCTGCAGGACGGCGCAGGGGCGGTGGAGACCTGACTTGAATTATTTTGACACTTTCAGTTGTGCGCTAGGAAAAACACAAGTCAAGAGGGGCAGAAACTTCATTTTGTGGGGAGTTTGAGCGTTTGGGTCACCAAGCAAAACTTCAGCTTCTGCCCAAAGTAACCCAGAGCTGAATCCTCCACAACCCCCCTGCATCCTCTGAGCTGCTTCAACTCCCCTGCGATTCCTACGGGATAAAGCATTTCTGTCATGGTAATTCCCATTGTGATATCGCCCGGTTGTGTCTTATCAGCATATTTCTTCCCTGGAAGCAGCTCTTCAAGCTGGTGATGGATGATCTAATCTAGGCTGCAATTAAAAGAAATTAATATCAAGTAGCGATGGGGAATTAGGGAAGGGATTTCCCTAGAATTTGAGCAATGCCATGTGTTTGGCAGAGGCTGAAGCGGGGCTGGCTGGAGCCGTGTTGTGCCAGATGTGGAACTTTGGGATGTTGGAAAATGTTTTCCAGCCTCAGCATCTGCCTGAGGTTTAGGCACCGTATGAGGGTTGGGAGTTTCTCTTCATATCAGTTGAATTTGAGTGGGGAATAGGATATTAAAGTTAATTAAATGCCCTAAAAGTTCTCTCCGACACGTGCTTTCTGTTCCCCTCTTGGAAACATATTGTGGAAAAAATGTGTATACTTGAGCATCAATCCTGCTTCCTACAGCGACCCCCGGCAATAATGAATAAAAAGAAATAAAGAAAAGAAAAAAGAAGACTTATCAGCATTTACGGGGGGGGGGGGGGGGGGGGGGGGGGGGGGGGGGGAACCCCAAACACCTAAAACCCCCCCGAATGGGGTCCTGTCAGGCAGAAGCAGTGCTACAACAGAAAGCTGATTTTGGGGGTTTGAATGTGCCGAGCCAGTCCCGGGAAGCCCCTGGGGTTCAGTGCTGGGAGCTGTGGCACCCCCGGTGCTCGGGGATCTTCCCTGTTTGGTAGGTTTGGGGGGTTTTGGGGGGTTTTGGTGCCATAGCAGCAACTGTTTGTATTTCTAAAGACCCCAAAGGACCCCAAAGCAATGGCTGTGGCAGACGCTGCGTTTCCATGGAGAGTAAAACCACTGAGATTTGGTTTGCTGCTGGGTAAAAGCCTCCCCACACCTGTTTCTCCCCCAACAAAATATTGTAGATTTGGTGAAAATAAAGCAAAGCAATGACTAGGTTGGTATTACTTAGGTTTTTTGTGGTTTGGGGTGGTTTTTTTGCACAACAGTTTTGGTTTTTATTTACCACGTAATGATGCACCGGGGATGCTGCGCTGGCCCAGGCAGGGGTTTGTGATTCCCGACACTTGGCGCTGGGGACCCTGGCAGAAGGGCTCTGGGGATGCGGTGGGTTGCCAAATAGAAAGGGGTCCCAAAGCAATACAGGGAAGGGGGAAAACTCAGGAAAAAAGCACAACATTTTGTAATAGTGTTAAAAATACATATAGTTTCATGGTTTGGGTTTTTTTGTTAAGCTACCTTACCTCATTCGCTGCCTCTGGCCTTCCCTCAAGCTTGGAAATGTGCAGAAGGGGCTGTTGGTTTTTTTTTTTTTTCTTCATCAATTTTTAGACATCTCCCAGTGGAAAACATTGCAAGCGATTTTCTTCCAGCAGAAACAACAGCAAAAAGGAAATAAAGCACTAAACAGCTTCTTACCATCCTTAATTCCCAGTTCAGGGGGATGTACCAATCTCCCAGTGGCTTTCAACCACAAGAGGTGACAATTTAGTGGAAAATCACTTGATTCTGGCATAAACAGAGGGACACCCCCATGGCAAGAGCAGGCTCCCCTTGGTTTCACATGGTACGCATCCAGGCGAGGGATGCGCCGCCTGAGCAGGTCCCTGCCGTTGCTCCCCACTCCCACTGGGGACGTGCCCTGCATGGTTTTACCTGCAGGAAAAAACACTTTAAAGCTGCTTTAAAATTGCATTTAGGGGAGTAAAACCCAGCAAAGCTCCTTTCCCCACCCCACCCCTTTTATTTTTTTCCCCAGAGGTGGAAAACTCTGTGCAGGAGAAAAAGCACAAGCAGCCAAGCAAAAGCTCACGTCCTCCTGCGGGGCTGGGGAAAAGTCAACACAAGCTCGTAATCAGGAGGATGGGGGGCTGCTCCCCCCAGCACGCTGCCGAGTGCCCCCTCGGCCTCCCGCACGTGCGTTTCCCCATCGGCTGTTTAATGTTCTGGCTCCAAGGTGACCCGAGCCCGGTGGCACCAGCCGGTGAGGGCTGGGACGTGGCTGCGGTGTCACAAACCCAGCACCATGTCCTTGGCGGGGGGTCCCAGCTCCGAACAGTCAACACAACATAACTGCACGTATGGTTCCCAAACAGCAGGAAACTATTCTTTTTTTTTTTTTTGGGGGGGGGGGGGGGGCGTGTCTTTTTTCTATTTTCTTCTTTCTTTTTTCTTTCTTTTTTCTTTCTTTATTCTTTTCCCTTTCCCTTTCCCTTTCGCTTTCCCTTTCCTTTCCCCTTTCCTTTCTTTTTTCTGTTCTATTCTATATTCTTTTCTATTTTCTATTCTATTATGCTCTATCTTATTTTCTCCTTCCCTTCCCTTCCCTTCCCCTTCCCTTCCCTTCCCTTCCCTTCCCTTCCCTTCCCTTCCCTTCCCTTCCCTTCCCTTCCCTTCCCTTCCCTTCCCTTCCCTTCCCTTCCCTTCCCTTCCCTTCCCTTCCCTTCCCTTCCCTTCCCTTCCCTTCCCTTCCCTTCCCTTCCCTTCCCTTCCCTTCCCTTCCCTTTTCCCTTTTCCCTTTTCCCTTTTCCCTTTTCCCTTTTCCCTTTTCCCTTTTCCCTTCCCTTCCCTTCCCTTCCCTTCCCTTCCCTTCCCTTTTCCATTCCACTGTGTCCTGATTTCCCCCTACACTTCCCAGCAAGCCCACCCCACACCCACCACAAGCCCAAACCAGTGCTCCCAGCCCACCCCTCCCTCCTGCAGGGACCGTCAGGGTGCCCTGGACCCCAGGAGCAACCTCGGGAAGGCGCTTAGGGAATGACGGGGTTAAGGCTGGACTTTGTGAGCTTCATCTATTTATAATTATATAAAAATGTAGGAGATATTATTCATCTTTTGAATTTTAATTATTTACATTATGCATTATATATCCATATTATTCACATTATGCATTATATATCCATATTATTCCTGTTATCTCTTTGCTATTTATTATTTTGTAATTTAGATATTTTGTATTTATATTTTTTATTCTTTCGGGGGAGGCTTGGAGCAAGTTTTTGTTCCTGAGGTGGTTTCTGTGGCTCATCCCACCAGCTTTCCTCATTTCAAATCCAGCTCGAACTCCGGTCTGAGCCCAAACTGTGCTGCACCTTGTTGCCTTTATGGTGGCCACAGCTCAGCCCCTTCCCACGCCTGCACAAAGCAATCGGGTGATTCTAGCCGGTTCCCTTCTTGCTGCCGAAAAAAAATCACAATTAATTCTTGTTTTACCCCACCACAAGAGCCAGCCCCATCACAGAATCCCACCTTCCCCCCGCAGCAGCGGAGACCGCCCTGGTGGCACAGGGATGCAGTAGCTCTGCCCGCAGCATCCTTTCTAAAAAGTGGCAACAATAAAGACCAAAAAACCAGGATCCGCCGGCTTTTCCATGCTGTCGCCAGAGAAACCCAACTGAAACTCTCCTGCCACGATACCAGCAGCTGCCACCAAGTTTTCTGGGGGGCTGGACAAGATGTAGTGGCTTGGGAGATGCTGCTCAAATTAAAGCAGCACAGAGTGGGTACCAGGATCCTTATCCTGCATCGTTCAGCATCGCCCCATGTCCTTCGCCCGCCGCGTCCCTCGTGCTCTCCCCTTCACACACCGCGAAAGGCCAGCTGATGCCTGGAGCCATTATCGTGGCAGGCGATACCGAGGCGCTCATTAGGAGTTTTAATCCTGTTTTAATGGTCCTCGTATCGCTGGGCAAACCAGATGGAGAGGGGTCAGCCTGCTGCAGGGTCACCTTTCCCACAGCCTGTTTGCATCCCACCGTACTAATTGGTTTTTGCAGATAACGGTGGGTCCCAGAGCACCAAAACGTGCGTATTTTCTTTTTTCTTCTACACACCCCCTGCCACCCAGCGGGGGCCCCTTCCCGTTCCCAGCTAGGGAGAGACACCCATCAGTTTGGGGTGGCGGTGGGGGGGTCCCACTGCTGCTTGCGATGGCTTTGGATGCCAAAATGATGCCTATGAACAGGCAGCGCCTGGTTGTGATGAAGAATTTGGGGTGCTAAAGGATGGAGGGTCCGGAGGGGGGATACAGGGAGGGGAGCACAGGGTTTGGGGTACAGCAACATGGTCAGCACAGTGTGAGTGTCCCCCCCACCTTGCCAGGTGACGTGTTGATACCAGCCGATGTTTGCCATGTCCTTGGGTCCCTGGGTGCCACCTGCCTTGGTTGGGTGCCTGCCAGAGGGGGTGTGGGGGGGGGGGGGGCGGTGGTCCTGGCGGCTCTTGGCACCGCAGGTTGGGGGCGCGGGGGCTATATAAACCACCCGGCGTTTGCTCCGGCTGCCCCAGCACCATGCGGTTCCTCGTGCTTCTCTGCGCTGCCTCTGCCCTCTCCCAGGGTGTCACCAGGTAAGACACCGCCGCGTCGCTCTCGTGGGCCACCTGAGTCAAAATTAAAGGGGAAAATGAGCAATCGGAGCTTATTTTTGTGGCTTTGGGAATTTTAATGGCTTTGGGAAGCAGAGGTGAAGGCTGAGGCTTGGGGAAGTGGTTCCAGGGGTGCAGAGGAGCTGGGGGTACCTGAGGTGGGGGTCTGGTTTCTAGAGGTGCTTTGAGGTTTGGCAGGAATCGCCCCGACTCAGTTTTGGGGGAGCCTGCTGTGCTTCTGCTGTTGGATCAGCACCAGTATGGAAGGTGCCGAACGCTGACAAAATCCTGCCTAACTCTTATTTTTTCCTGGGTGCTTGTGCCAGGCTGCCCTTGGAAAGGGGGAAGAAGCTGAGAGAGGTCCTCAGGGAGAAGGGTTTGCTGCACAGCTTCTTCCAGCGTCACCACTACGACATCGGCACCAAATTCCCACATGCTTTTCCCAACGGGACCAAAGTGGCCACCGAGCCCCTGCTGAACACCCTGGACGTGAGTATTGGCTTTGATGCCAGCAGCGCAGCCCTGGGGTGATTTGTGGGCTGCCCAGCCCCACATCTGTGCTGTGCATGGACCAAATCCAGATCCTTTTACCCCAAAGCCTTCAGCTCGCAACCTTTGCCCCTTTTTGCCCACGCTGGTGGCCCTGGGCAGAGCCAGGACACTGAGATGTCCCCTCAGCAGCTCTCCTAGAATCAGGGTGTCCCCATGAAGAGGGGGACCATGAAGGCTGCAAGCCTGGGGAAGCCCCCGATTTGGTTTCATGCCTTAAAAGCCACCCTTGGTCCTGCTGCCTCACAGGTGGAGTACTACGGGACCATCTCCATCGGCACCCCACCGCAGAACTTCACTGTGGTCTTTGACACCGGCTCCTCCAACCTCTGGGTTCCCTCCATCTCCTGTACCAGCCTGGCTTGCCGTAAGTAGGAGCAGGCAGGGCTCCCCATTCCAGCAGAGCCGGGTCCAGCAGCACACCCTGGGCTTATAACTGTGTGATCAAGCCCCAAGACGGGGTGATATGGCCAGGGGACTGGGGGCCACCCGGCCAGTGCAGCGAGCAGCCCCCTGGTGCTGGGTCCGTAGCATCTCTGCAATGCACCGGAGAGATGGGTGTTTGGGGTGTAGGGCTTGCTCAGTGTTGTACTCCACAGGGTGATGGGATATGCTTAGTGCTCCGTGCCTCAGTTTCCCCATCTTTCTAAAGGGGGTGGTGGGATTTCCTGCAGGTTGCTGGAGGAGGGGCGGGGATGTACAGCAAATGCTCACAGCTAAATTTTTCTTGAAAGCAAGATAATAAACGGAGGTCTAACCAGCAATTCAGCAGGGTGCCTCCTCCCATGCTTCCCTTACGGCTTAGCCTCACTGAAAGGCTTCATTTCTGGTTTTCCCACTTACCTTCTAGAAAACCATAAGATGTTTAACCCATTGGTGTCCTCCACGTACAAAAGCACAGGGCAGAACCTGACTATTCAGTATGGCACTGGCAAGATGGAGGGCATCGTGGGCTCTGACACCGTCAGCGTGAGTGCCACGATGGCATCTTGGGGGGGTCCCTTGTGTCTTCTCCACCTGATTAACGCCAGCACTGCAGTGCCTGATCCAGGTCTCAGGACAACCTCCCTGTGCACCCTCCCTGTCCCTAGGTTGCATCTCTGGTGGACACTGACCAGCTTTTTGGCTTGAGCACCACCGAGCCTGGCCAATTCTTTGTCCATGTTGCATTTGATGGGATCCTGGGTTTGGGTTACCCAAATCTGGCTGCTGATGAGATCACACCAGTCTTCGATAACATGGTGAATGAGAGGTTGCTGGAGGAGAACGTCTTTTCCATCTATCTGTCCCGGTAAGCCATGTGAATCTCAAGGGCCAAGGGAGGCAGCAGATGCATCTCGTGCATGTCGTTGCGTTGCCTGGTAGCTCCAACTCCTCTGCTGTCACTGCTGCCATTGGGCTCTGGCTCTGTGTTGTGCATGGCATGCAAAGGACAGGGGGCTCGTAGCAGGTGGCCACCAGACTTATGGCTTGCTGGGGAGTCACCATCCCTGGAAGTGTTTAAAAAATGTGTAGATGCAGTGCTTAGGGGCATGGCTTAGTGGTGGGCTTGGCAGCGCTGGCTTAACGGTTGCACTTGATGATCTTCAAGGCCTTTTCCAACCTCAATGACTCTATGGAGCAGCTCTAGTTTCCTGGCACATACTTTCACCATAGCTCCCCTCTTCCTTTTTTCTGGGTCCAAAGGACCTGGCACACGCTGTTGTTTGCCACTGCCTCACTGACGCTCTGTAATGAGGAGGGGAGCAGGTGCAACCATGGCATCGCGAGCAGCATCTCGCCCCATGGGACACACAGCCCTGCTGTTTTAAGCTGCGTGCACTGAAGACACGTGGCAAACCCTGCACTGTTTTTCCTTTCTGCATCATCCAGCGAGACAACAGGCAGTGTGGTCATCTTCGGGGGAATCGATGAGTCTTATTTCACCGGCTCCATCAACTGGATCTCCGTCTCTTACCAAGGTTACTGGCAGATCTCCATGGACAGGTAACAAACCAGCTCTGCTGGCCTACATTCATTTCTAACCATCGTTTCTGAAGAGACCTTGGACCCAACAACATCAGGGGCTTTCCACCGGCATCTAACACCCCACGGCTGAGTGATGCGGAAGGTTAAGGGGCCAAAATCCATAGTACTTTGGTAACTGCCACCCAACATGGGGACACGTTGTGTCTGCTTCTTCTCTGCACAAAGCTTGTGCTCTTTGGGGACATTCCTGTAGACGAGCCGAGTAAAATCATGGTCCAAACACCACTTTGTTGGGCTCGGTTGGATCCCAGCTGCTGGGTTGTGTTCAGTGCTTCAGTCCCCATGTGTGCCATCGGGGCTGTGATACCAGCTGACGTTGCAGCCTCCCAGGAGCAAAAGGCTCAAGGGCAGCACCCTGGGTTACCCACCTTTCACTCCTGTCAAAGAAGTTCAATAACATCACCAAGATCCAGCTGGTTATTTAACAGCCCCGTGCTTTGTCTGTCCTCCCAGCATCATCGTCAACAGCCAGGAGGTTGCATGCGGTGGTGGCTGCCAAGCCATCGTTGACACCGGCACTTCCCTGGTGGCTGGGCCACCCTCCAGCATTAGCAACATCCAGAGGGCAGTCGGGGCCAGGCAGGACACATACGGAGAGGTAAGAGCACCCATGGCTTGCTCTGCTCACCCTGGAGGCAGCCCGGCACTGCTGAGCCCAGTGCTGAGAGCTTCCATGCATGGGGAAACCGTGCCTCTGCTCATGGCAAATCAGCCCTGCTCTTCTGGTACCTCCAACAGAGACCACTGTGAGACACTCCCAGTCTCTAATTTATACCGGTGAAATCAAACCCCTTCACTCCTTGGCCTGTGAACATGTTGTTTCTCACCTAAGAGCCTCTTTTCCCTGCTCTCTGCAGTACAACGTGAACTGCAGCTCCATTGCCACCATGCCTGATGTCATCTTTGTCATCGATGGGGTGCAGTATCCTGTGTCCCCCTTGGCTTACACGGAGCAGGTAAGGGGGAATCAGGTGGTCCAGGTTTCTGGAGCCTTTCTGGAGGTCCTTCTACTTTCTGCAATGGCTCTGGTTGCCTTGGCTTCTCCCGTTCCCGTGGGAGATAGGGGGTGGATGCCCATGGGTCTCCAGAGCATTGCCAAGAAAAGACACTAGCCCACATTTCTCCGATTTGCCTTTCCTTGCTCAAACGCAGAACGACCAAGGACCTTGCATCAGCAGCTTCCAGAACACCTCCGGGGATCTCTGGATCTTGGGAGATGTCTTCATCAGGGTGTACTACAGCATCTTTGACCGGGACAATAACCGTGTTGGGCTGGCCAAGGCTATTTAGATCCACCACGATGCCAGCGGTACTTTGGTTTTATCACACAACCAAACCAACCATGTTTTTTTGGTCCCTGAGGAATCTCTCACTCATGCATGAATAAAGCGTGGATGATTCAGAGTTGGTGGCTGCCCATTTATTTGTGATAAAACAGCAGGAATTAGGAAGGAGCTGCCCAGCACTTGCTGCTTCGTGGTGGCTCAGGAGCACTTGGTCAACACAGTCTAAGGCTTTTGGGAGTCACAGCCTGCAGGGGCTGAGAGGTGGGTCCCTAGGGAGTCAAGAGCAGCTCTTCTGTCGGGGCTACATCAAGTGAGAGATTCTGGGAAACCCACATTTCCATCCAGGGAGGATGAACTCGCCATCCCAGAGGCAGATCAGGATCAGAGCAGATCCCTGCAGACCCACAATCATGTCGCACTCGTGGGTCACTTAGTAGCTCTCCGTCCCTGGGCCCAAGGTTCACCCTCATGTCCCTTACGTGGTGTCTGATAGCCCAAAGACATCTGATGGCAGCGAGTCCCGTGGGAGGATGGGGCTCGGCTGGAGATTTCCCTCAGACCATCCAGGAGAGCAGGGCAGAAGAAGGTGCTCACCCAGCGCGTGCCCTCCCATCACGGGGCTTTTACTGAACGGCATCCACAGCTGCACATGTGCAGAGGTGATGTCTTATTTTAGTTTCCATCGTTTAGAACAATCCAGTTAGACTTCTTTGTTTCCCCATAAAGAATCTCAATTAAATCCCCCTTTCCCAATAACCAGTCTGTGCTGTGAGATGGTCACCAAGAGCCTGGGAACACCAGCTAGTCCTCAATTATAGTCTTTACTGCTGTGCAACACCCCCCCCACCTCAAGACCCAACATATTTATTTGATGATCATTTTCCCTCTCAAAGGTCTGGATGGTTCCTTCTGGAAATTACCTTCATCCATATAAAACCCCATTAAAAATGGAGCCTGCCTCTCTCCTTTCGAGCAGCTGCAGTGGAAGCTCTCAGCAGGTGGCTGGGAGAGAGATCCAAGAGTCCCTGCTGCTGGTTCATCTCCACTGTGCTCAGGGATAAGGGGCTATTTGCATTATTGATTGATAAATGAGGCTCCATCACCGGTGGGACCCAGAGATTGCTTACCCGATGGGAACAGGAAGCAGAGATCCAAGCAATTGGGGTTGGAAATTAATTTTTCTTTCCTCTCACTGTGCAGAAGTTGCTTTTTGAGCCGCCTAGAAAGGAGCAGATGATATGGGATGGTGGAAATGGGATTTATCCCCCTGCAGCTCCCTGAGATCCCTCAGCCCTGGTGGGTGGAAACCCCCTGTGCCCAGGAGGGACCCAAGCCCGGATTTTGGGCAGATGGGATTCCCTCAGCTCCATCACGGGAATTTTCTCCTTGTTATGAGCAAGAAGAAAGGAGCCTGATGCAGTGGGAACTGTAGCTCTGAGGACCAGCAGCCCATGGACCAGCCCTTGCCAGGATGGACCACCTGGAGCACCCAGGGGCTGTAGCTGTGCTCTGGGTGAGTGGGATGGGAGAAGCCATGTCCTTGCCCCAGGCAGGACCAACAGCCCAAATGCCGTGCCACGATGCTCCTAAACCCTCCTGGCACGGCTATTCTGCACCAGTGCCAAAATTCCTCCCCCCAAACAACCCCCTGCTATGGGCTTCCTCCGTGAGAGCATCCTTGAGGGCCAAAGCATCCCTTCCCACATCTGTGTTGACACATGCAATAAAGAAATAAATCAGCTAAAAGCTTCCAAGCATGAATTAAGAAAGGATGAAACACATCGCCACTGCCTGCATCCAGGGAAATGTCTGTCCTGGAGTGCCATCTCCTGGCTGTGGTGCCAAAACTGTACCCCTGTGCTTTGGGGAAGCGCAGGAATATCTGGTGGCAAAAAGGATGCTCCAGGGCTTCCTTGGAAATTTCAGCTCCATAGAGGAGGGAGATGCTTCTAGCTGGGAAATATTTCACCCGTGCCCACAGGTTCCAGCTTGCTCCAGGGATAAAGAGCAGCCAGGACATCTTTCTAATAAAGCAAAGAGGTTTCTTGTCTTCTTTTTAGCTTTTTTGGTGGCAGTACAAAATTCCAAGTGGGAATTCAGCCTGTGTGCTAGAGGACATGACAGATTGGCTCATTAGGGCTTGACTCGAGAATAGTACAGTTGGGAAGAGCCTTGTATGGATTTCCTTGAGCTTTGAGCTTTGGGTCTGTGTTTGGGATGGTACTAAGCTGCAAATTGTGCAGGAAAATGGGTTTTCTGGCAGGTTTTCATCAAGCACCAGCTGGGTCTTGGCACTGGGTATTCATAGCTCGTTTTCCTTCGCTTTAGGATGAATCAGAAATAAGCTAATTTATGGAGAGGTTTAAGACCTCTGACCCCGTCCTCCCAGCATAAATCAGGGCCACCCCTCGGACCTGGCCTCCCACAAGGGATGGTGTAAGCCAACCTGCTGGGGAACCCCCTGGGGAGTTTGTCCTCGGCTCACAAATCTGGAGAACTATAACGTCTCATGCCTCAACCCACACACACGATTCTCAGCTGGGCACCGGCTCCCATGGAGCAGCGCAAAGCCAAGAACAAAAAAAGTTGTATCCAAATAATATTTTCTGCATGCCACACTTTGACGCATCTATTCTTTTATTTGAGAATAAAGTTTACAAGTTCATAAGAATCAGGTTGTTCATCCTTGCATCTATCCATCCATCCATCCTTCCATCCATCCATCCTTCCATCCATCCATCCTTCCATCCATCCATCCATCCACCCACCCCAGCACCGTTTCAGTCCCTGTTTTCTGGGAAGCAGGAGCAGCAAAGATGTGCTCACAGCTGATCAGGCTGAATATTTCCCAGCCCAAATCCTTTTCCCCAGGGTTTCTCGTGGTGACTTCCCAAGGAACAAAGAGCAAAAGGGCTTCAGCTTTGACAGGTTGGGAGTGAAGTTTGGGGAGGGGAGTGCTAAAAAAATAAAAGATTGTAAAAAATTCAAGCGTTCTAGAGGAAAAGGAGAAAGAAGCAGCTATAAAATAAAAATAGTGACATGGCAGAGCTGCTGGAGAGGACTGAGGGGTGAATGGAGAGGGACTGGGGGTGTCTCAGGGTGCTGCGCTCCAGCTGTGCCCAGCTGTGCGCCCTCCAGCCATCCCCACAGACGATGAGAAGTTGAACACGGTGGGAAGGAGATGAAATAGCTCTCACAGCTCCTTCTCCCATCCGGGATGATGGTCTGGGGTTGCAAGGGGCGGCGTGAGGAAGAGGATGGAGGAGGGATGGGAAAAAAGACGGAGAGCAGGGAAAAGGGAATTTGTCCCAGAGGGAAAAAACCTCTCCTGAAGGAGTTGTGCTGGTCACAACCCAGATCCATCTGCCTGGGGTGGAAAAGACCTCATTGCAGTAAGTCTGCAAAAAAAAAAAAAAAAGACCCCCACAAAACCAAAATAACACCCCCACCCCCACCCCCCGACCACGATTGCAGGATATCTGCCACAGGAAAAATCCCAGCAAGCCCAAACTTGCATTTTCCAACAGACCAGGAATGAAAATAATCCATCTTTCATAGCTCCTTTCTGAATGAAATTGCAAACCAGAGATGCTGGCATGTTGCATAATGATCGTGTCGAATCCTTAGGAGATAAGACACGGAGTATAACAGATGTGGGATATAAAAGCGGATGTGTAGACACTGCATGAGAAACTGTGATCTTAATGTAGGCAGAAACATCAAAAAAAAAAGAAAAAAAAAAGCCAAGTGAAACAGAGAAGTTGGAACAAAATGTTTTTGTCGGCAGAAAACCTGCTGGCATGAGAGAGAATGGCAAAATGATCTGTTGCTGGTTTCTCTCATGAAAAGTGCCGGTGGGAATTTGCAGCTTTTAGAAGCCAGAAGTGCCTTTTTGCAACTCGAAGCTGTGGGGAATCGCCAGCCCTTCTTACTCTGCGCCCCATTTGCAGCAACAGGAGGGACAACCAAATCGGTGAGGTCATGGTGACTCGTCCCCAAGGGCATTTGCACACCAGGTAACCCCCAAGTCAAGCATTTGTTGCAGGGGAAATCCCCATCCCTCTCTCAGAGCTTGGTTTTCGATCAGAAACCCCAGAGGGCACCGAGCCACGGTGCCCTGGACTTTTCCTGGTGACCGTGCCACCGTGACGGGTCCCCATCCTCCTCCTAATCCCCTCACCTGGTGGCTTGCTTCCATCCATCACTGCCCACCCTACCGTGCCGACAAAGTTTATTAGGCAGGCAGGCCAGGGAACTCATCCAGCTAAAAATATTAATTTTTTTTTTTGCCAGCTTATTTTTCAGCCAGAGCAGTCCCGGGTCTGGGAATTGTTCAGACCCCCAGATACTAAGTGGTGGGTGGGGAGGAATGGTTTAAAATGGATGAAGAAAAACAGGGAGCTGGACCCACCTTCGTCTCTGGACAGCTGGGTACCACCGAGCAAAGCATTTCGTGTCACTTTGCCCCTTTTTTCCCCTCCAGTAAATGGGGGAAATCTCTGTGTACGGGGAACCCCACTCTGACCCCATGGAGAGAGAAGCTAAACGTCAAGCAGATGAGCATCAAATAAAAAATAAAATAATAAAAAAAAAAAAAGCAGACTGATGGGCAGGGCAGAGAGATAAGAAAGATGGTGTTTATTTGAACAGCCACAGGAAATCAGAGATTGAAACATGTCTAGGAAAAGAAAAAAAAAAAGCAGCAGCACATTTGGTTTAAAAAAAAACCAAAACCACAGCATACAGATGTCTTATACCTTATCCAGCCAATCCCACCTGGCAGTGCCCAGTCCCGCCACGGCCTCAAACATCACTTTTTGGCCTTGTCTCGAGGGTAACCCCCATTGGTCTTATTGAGCGACTCCATGCTGCCGTTCCCCGTCACCACACTGGTGAGTATCCGCTCCACCTCCCCAGGCAGGATCTGCTTCTCTTCATTCTCTGTCTCCCGGTGGTAGAAATAGTTGAAGTTCGAGACGATGACGGGGACGGGCAGCGCAATGGTCAATACCCCTGCAATGGCACACAAAGTCCCCACGATCTTCCCCCCCAAGGTGGTGGGACACATGTCTCCATAGCCAACGGTCGTCATCGTGACCACGGCCCACCAGAAGCCGTCAGGGATGCTGGAGAAATGGGATTGCGGCTCATCCACTTCGGCGAAGTAGACGGCGCTGGAGAAGAGGATGACGCCGATGAAGAGGAAGAAGATGAGCAAGCCCAGCTCCCGCATGCTGGCCTTGAGGGTCTGCCCCAGGATCTGCAGCCCCTTGGAGTGCCGGGAGAGCTTGAAGATGCGGAAGACCCTGACCAGCCGGATGATCCGCAGGATGGCCAAGGACATGTTCTGCTGCCCGTTGAGTTCGCTCTGCTGGATCAGCTCGGTGGTGAGCGTCACGAAGTAGGGGATGATGGACACAATGTCGATAATGTTCATGATGTTCCTGAAGAACTCGGTCTTGCTGGGGCACACGATGAACCGGACGAACAGCTCAAAGGAGAACCAGATGATGCAGGCAGTCTCTATGACGAAGAAAGGGTCCGTGAAGGTACTGTGGGCCAGCAAGGTGTCTGTCAGGTTCTTAGAAAGCTCCTGGGCGGATTTAAACTCCCTTTCCTCCCTGAACTCTGGCAAGGTCTCCATGCAGAAGATGATGATGGAGATGACAATGACCAGGACAGAGACCAAAGCTACACCCCTGGCCGCACTGGAGCTTTCAGGGTACTCAAAGAGCAGCCAGAATTGCCTATGAAAGTCATTGGTTGGTAAGAGGGTCTCAGGGTCCTTGATGAACCCTTCATCCTCCCTGAACTGGTCCATGGCTTCATCACCCAGCTCGTAGAAAGTGATTTCATCAGCAAAGACGTCAATGGGGACGTTGGCCGGGCGCCGTATTTTCCCACCGGACTGGTAATAGTACAGGATCCCATCAAAACTGGGCCTGTTCCTATCAAAGAAATATTCATTCCTCATGGAGTCGAAGTAACGCATCCTCTTTTCCGGGTCCCCAAGCAAGGTCTCAGGGAACTGGTTGAGGGTCTTGAGCCACGTCTCAAACCTCAGCCCAGCGATGTTGATGATGACTCGTTGGTCCCCCTCATCCATGCCCACCCTCTCCCCCACCAGGTGCTCACTGAACTCGGCGGAGAACCTGGAGAAAATGGTCTCATTGTTGGCGTTTTCACTGTTGATAAGGATTCTCAAGTTGGAGAGGAGGTTGGCGCAGCTGGGATGGCCTTTCCGCGACTGGCTGGCGGGGCTGAGGTCGTTTGAATAACAGGGATCCTCCACGATCTGATCAGCGTTGTCAAAACTGACTAGTGCCACCTCCATCTCCTTCCAACTGGACACGTCCATCATACACTAATCAGATTAGCAGCATAAATCCCCGGGTCGGATGCCGGCAGCTTGCGTCTTTCCCACGCTATGAGGATCTGCAAGTGAATGGACAGGGAGACAGAGCTGAATTGCGCATATCAAGCGCTTGGCTTGACTGAAAAGAATAAAACAAACCTGAGGTTGGAAAACCCGTTTTTTGGTTTTTTTTTTTTCTAATGGAAACATTAATTTCATTGACTGGCAAAAGCCTTATACTTCTAGCAAGTCGTTCATCTCCGGATCCTGCAAGCCCTTTTGGCATGGCTTCATGAGCATCATTAAACCTCCCGATACCGTTTGCAGCACCCAAGGATAAAAGGTCAGGCAGTGGCAGAGGATGGGGGTGATCCCAGGGGTCCCACCCAGCCTTTCCCCAGCATTCCCAGCCCTTTCAGACATTTCCAGGTGCGGGTCCAGAGTCTGGAGCAGGATTTGGAGGTATTAACCATGGGTGTCCTGGTTAGTGGCAGCCCTTGCTTCAGCTGGGAGAGGCATTGGGTCAAACCCCAGGAGGTCCTGGGCATGTTGCAGCTGGGTCAACTGGTGGGCAGAAAGCAATTCCCAAACTCAGGGCCATGCTGGGATTTGGGAAGCACAGCCCAGGAGGAAGGCAGGTCAGGAGAAGAAGGCTATGTCCACCAGCCTTGGAGAACCCCTTTGCATGGCGTGAAAAGGGGTCCCAGCTGAGACCCCTTGCTGGGACCCCTTGCCTTCAGCCAGACTGGGGCAGGCAGTGGCTGAGGCGATGTCCTCCAGAGCTCTCCTAGGTCTCCTTCACAGCAGACATGACATTCCCAGCCATGGGAAGAAGACAAGGGCTAAGCGCTCAGGCCACTGGCCGAGCATCCTTCAGGCCACGGGGTGGATTTTTCCCTAGAGCGGTTCTGTCAGGCGCTCAGCAACAGCCACCACGTCCCCAAAACGCTGCTGGGCACACGGCTCCCCGACACGCCGCTGCTGTCGTGCTGAACTTGGAGGCAAAGTCAAAAAGGCGCCGAGGGACCAGGCCAAGTTACAGAGCTGGGAAATTACCTGTCCCGCCTCAGGGAGAGGCACAAAGAGAAATTAGAGGTTAACGGGGAACAGTTCTGGGGAGATGTGCCAAGTAAATTCAACCTCCTGATTTATTTCCCCTCCAGCTCTTTCCCCCACAAATATATTTTCCGGACATGAGAAACCACAGAAGGACGCGCAGAGCTGCTGTGCGTGACCGCTAATCACCAAGGGCACGCTGGCTTTCTTACCCAGCAAAGTTCAGAGAGAGGGAGCGAAAAAACCCAAATGCCCTCGGCTGCCAATAATAGCATCGCAATTTAGGCCACGTCTGCACGGAGCAGCAGCGGCGCTGGGGCCAGCGCCGCGATGAGGATGCTCTCCACCGCAGGCTTTGCTTTGTACAACCAGGTGCTGGGATGGGACCCATCCTGCCCGCAGGGACTGAGTTGCACCGGCTGCTTCACCCCCCTGCCCAGCTGGAGTCCTGCAGGGCTCTGAATTCTTTCCTTCCCCTTTCCCCAGAAGCGAACTCATCCATCCGTGCTGGTGCACTGCTAGTGAAGTTGGGTAGGACAAGCTAGAAACCCAAATCCATGGCAGAAGTAGATGGCAACATCTCGGCTTGCTACAAATCCTCTCTCTTCTGCTCTCAGCATTATAAATCCCAAAAGCAAAACTTCATCTAGGAGCCAGCATCCATATCCCGGATGAGGGCTCAACCTCGGTCTTCCCCCAGCAGAGCCATGAGATTCTGGATTTGGGGACAAATCCCACAATTTATCATAAACTACTTAAATATCATGTTTCTTTGCTCAAGAAAAAAGCCACGGAGCGTGGTTGTGCTTAGGCACCCATCTCCATAGAGCTGCTCCTGGCTGGCTGCGTGCCAATTTTCCCACTTGAGGACATGCATGGAGGAGTATTTGGGACAACGGGGCAGGAATGATGCTTGGAGGACACAGCAGCGTTGCAGTTCTGCCCCCCAGAGCAAACCAGTTGCAGAACTGAGAAGCCCCAGTGACTCCAAACCCGACTCCCCCAGCCCCAGTGACGTCCTGCTGGGACATGCCCAAGGCACCGCAGCTCTCCGTGGGGCCAGGTTCGGCTCAGGCTCGACCTTTCTGTGGCTCTGCTGGAAAGTTGTTGCAGGCAGGAGATGATGGACCGTCAGAGCAATGCTGGGTGCAGAAAATGCAACAGAATCTCTGCGGGGAGACAGCAAGCGAGAGCTGCGGGTGAGCGATGCTCAGCACCCGGGTAGCAGCGGGAGGGGCGTGAAGGGGCACTGCGATGAGCCCAGCCTGAACAAAGCTCTTCTGAATTGTTCAATGGAGGAACAAGCATCAAAGAATAAAAAGAAAAACAGCACATGTCTTTCCCCTCTTGGTTTCTTACTTTTTCTTGCGATAAACACCCCAGGAGGATGTTTAAATCAGAAAAAAGTAAAGAAAATCAGTTTGAACGGGGAGAGCAGGAGCATTTAGTGTTCAGCTGAGGGGTGGGGGGGGCGCTGACCTGGCCCAGCACACATCCCACCCATCCATCCTGGTGGGAGAGCCCAGAGGGGAACACGTGCCCAGGAGCTCCTCTCAACAACAGAGCAAATTTAGAGCAGCTAAAGCCGACCACAAAATTGCATCCTAAGTCAGCGCCGGGAGATGATCTGGGTACGCTGAGCACCGCGGGCAAGAAAATCCCCCAGCCCTTGCCGGGCAGGGTGGCTTTAACCCGAGACTTTTGGTCGCGGTAGAAATTGTGATATATCAAACCCTGGCTTTGCTCTGGAGCCTCTGTGCACAGCGAACTGAGCCCACCCCACCCCCCCAGCAGCATCCCTCATGGGGAAACTGAGGCACGGAGCTACGACGGGCTGATTCACGTGCGTGGTCAGGTTGAGAGTGGGAAGCTGTGCTCATCCTCCCCATTGGGACGCAGAAGGGTGCTTTTTAGCTCCGTGTCAAGCCCTCAGAACAGCTGCCCAAGGGTTGCAGGGCTCTGACTTTCCTTTTCTTGCTTTCAAAGCCCCCAGACGTGCTGACGCCTGCCTGTCCGTCACCGGAGAGAGGTGTCCCACCTACCCCCAACCCCCCAGCCCGCCCTGTCTGTCTCATTTTTAATTTAGACCAAAATTCATGGCGCTGCCCAAAGCCACAAAACATCCACCCAAAGCTTTGCAACACGCCCTCCAGGCTCCAGCGGAGGCTTGAACTAGAAAGTTGCCTCGTTTTTTCCTCCTAAATCACCTAACATCTGCTTCTCAGAATCTGATTAACTAATACCCTTCAGCTGAAATCCCTGGCTGTGGAAAATAATAATAATAAAAAAAACATGCAAGGGAGAGAGACGGTGGAAGAGAAAGGTCATTTTGAGGGAGAGAATGTGTTTTGCCCATTACACCCCAGTAAATTGGGGCTGCAACCATCGCCACCTCCCCGTTGGCAATTCCCTGCTGCTTCCTACCCATCGCCCCTTCATCCCCAGTGACCCCTCATGCTCCTGGGGCCAACAACAGCCGTTTCCACGGTTTTGCCAGAAAATCAGGGATGCTGAGCCTCTCTGCCCCCCATCCCCTTCCCATCACCCCGGCACTGGGATGAGAAAGGAGGTGGTTCCCCCCATAGCCCCCCTAAGCCATCACCTACAGGGACTTACCCGCACAGGGCATGGAAGTGCCAACGCTCTCTGCATCTGGGAAGAGAGTTATTAAAGACACATAGGGATGTGTAGGGAAAGCGGAGATAAAAAAAAAAAAAAAAAAAGTCCAGCCATACCCTCGGAAGGTCCCTTTGGGATAACGCAGGCAATGTCATTTAAAAGGCTCTTCTCTATTTGATTCACGGTATAATGGGCAGCCCAGCGTGCCGGGGATGGGCTTTGGCAGGCACGGTGGCAGGATCCGGCACGGTTTGGAGCCTCGGCCCTGCCATCGCCCTGGGAGCCCTAAAAAGAGCCAGGAGTGGCTGGTGGGGTGCAGGGGACACCCTACCCCCATGCCCCTCTCGCCCGGGGAAGGGGGACCCTGCCACCCACCTCCTGCCCCCACCCGCTCGTCGGTGAGCGAGACGGAGGAGGACGTGCCCTTCTGGCGGATGCCACCTTTAATCCCCAATAATGCTCCGGATGGTCCGGCGGGGACAAGTCTTGTCCGTGACGTGGTGAGGTCTGAGCTGGTCCCCAGGAGGGAGGCAGAGAGGGAGGACGGGGACCCACACGCCGCTGGTACCGGGAGAGAGATTGACAGCAGGTGATAGGGCTCTTTTTATTCTTAATATATAATAATGATATTAAAAAGAGGAGGGGAGGGGAAAGCCCAAGGGTTGGAGCATCCCCCGTTGCCCACCTACCTCCTGCCTGTGGCCGCAGGTGCAGCAGGCTCCTTTCCAGGAGGTGACGGCCACAGTGCCACCGCCACGTGGGACATCTCTGTCCCTCCCCGGGGTGGCTGGGACCAGTTGGAGCAGCGGGTGCAGCCAGCATAGCCCCGCGGAGGGCATCCGTGGGGGACGAGGGAGAGAGGGGACGTGCCCCTGAGTCACGCCTGGCTGCTGGCCGGCCTCTGGCTCGGACCCCAGAGCCGCTGGGCTTATAACCGCCGGGGATAAATAAATAAATAAATGCCCTGGGTGGATGGGACCGGGCAAGCTGGCACGACTCACTGAAATAACTGGATTTTAATTTTTTTTTTCTTTTCTTTCCCCATTTTTTGCTTTTCTTTTTTTTTTTTTTTTTTTCCTTTCCAGAGGTTGTTTACACTCGCCGGCATCCTCACCTTGGGTGCCCTCAGGTAGTTTCATCTCTGTTGGGTGGCCTCACACAAGGCTGGGTCCCACCTCTACCTTCACCCGGGTTACCTTCCCACCCTCCTCCTCTTCACCCTCCTCCATCTCCTCCTCCCCCCAGACCTCCTCATTTAGGGAAAGCAGAGGAGGGGGTGGCACATTTCTGCCCGCGTGCTTCAGCCTGAATTCCTCCGTGGTGACGCTCCTTTGCTCTTGAGGGACCCGGTCACCTCAATTTCCCTCCCTCCAGCATCCTTGTCCGTCCTCTGAGCTATTTCTCCCCCCCCCCCCCCCCATGACGTTAATGAGCACATTAAACCGCCCTGTCCCGGAGGAGATCCTGGGACCCGTTGGCTTGGAGCATCTTATACTCATCTCCAGCCGTCTGTGACAGAAAAGGGACACAACATTAACCAGACCTTTGATCAAGCCCTTCAGGTCTGGTATTACATTTTTTATGCCCCCTTCTGCACCCTTATAGATCCCAGTACTTATATTTATCCACCCTGGTGGGGCGGTTGGAGATCTACTAACAAAAAGGCATTAAATCCATACTCCTGGAACCTAAATTCAGCCTCAGCCTGTGCCCATCTCCCCTCCACACCCAACTTTGACCACAGGGTGATGGTATTTGTAGGCAAAAGTCTTTCGCTTGGCTTTTTTTCCCCCAAAAAAAATCTCCCTGACACTAACCAGGGTCACGTCCTGCGCCGGGGCAAAGAGCATCTGTGGCCGAGGGAAACACGGAGTGTGAAAACCATCCGCAGAAGCCGATTGTCTGGTTCGTGCTGGGAAGTCAGCTCCAGCAAAAACTCGCTGCTGATGGGAATATCCCTGAAGTCAAAGCAGGGTTGCGGTCCAGGGGAGACGGATACAGGGGGAGGTGCCCGGAATAACATCGTTGTCTCCAAGAAGCAGGACGGTTACACAACTCTCTCATCTCTGGAGATTTCGTCTACACCCTGGACACCCTCGGGAAAGTTCTGCCTTTGCGTTCAGCCAAGGTGACTTGAAACATCGTTTTCTCCCTAAGGATTTAAATGCCCCCCAAAGCCAGGCTGCCCCAGGCACTCCTCCTGCACTTCTTTCTCTTTAATCCTCCACTCCATGCTCCTGGCATCACCGAATCTGCTGGGATTTATCCCATGGACCAATTTGGCCCCCAAGGGTGCCCTGCATCCGGGATGGACAGGCACCCAGTAAGCACTGGTACGGGATCGCTGCCCAGCAACTCCGCACGCACAGCTCTGAGACTGGATCAAGCACCCCGCAGGCTGTCCCGCCGCAGAGGGGGATTAGTTGGAAAAGGGGGGGTGGGTTGGGGGGGGTTGTTGCAGCAGGTCCCTGGGTTACTGCTTGGACCTGGGTTTGCACAGGGAGCTGAATTTCCCCTGTGGGGAATAGGGCAGAGAACTGACCAGCTCATCACACCCCATTTCCCCTTGAGCTGACGTGGGATGAACCACAGCAGGGTGGGAACAAGGAGAAGACAGAAAGGGTCCTGTAGACCCCAATCGCCGCTCCCATGTAATGAAGCAGCGGCGCTTAATTTGATTTTTCCCTAATTCTCAAGCAAAACGGTGCCTGCAGAGACTTCTGCAAAGCGGCGCGTCTGCTGGGCTCTGCCCTGCACCAGGCACGCGCTTCAGCCCACAGAGCAATTTACTGCAGTAATGAGCCCCTGTTAATTTTCCTCTTTCTTAGCAGAACTAATTAGCTGGGGTTCAGCACTACTATTTCAGCTACAATGCTCTTAGGTGGAGCTGGGTTGGCTCCACGGCACTTCTGCGGCCGCTTGAGATATTGGGGTGAATTTTTCTTATTTCTCAGCCCTGCATGAAGTGCCCCTCAATTAGCAACCCCCCACCCCCGCCCCCAGCATCAGGGAGGGCTGGGTTTGGGGTGGGGGTGCAATATGCAAAAGCACAACCCAAACCCTCCAGCATCCTCAGTTATAGGGATGATGGACTGACTCCAGCCCTGGCACTGGGGTTAATGAAACGAGGGATGGCGAGAATTTTAAGGGAGTATTTGAGCTCTGATTCAGACATGGAGCATCCCTGGGGGCATCTGCCACGGCTGGGAGCAGGGCAGGAACCATCCCTGGGAAAAAAAAAAAAAAAACCCACAACAAAAAACCCCCCAAAAAAACCCGACAAAGAGGTTCTGGGCTTGCTCCCGGGGAAGATCCTGCAAAAGTTTGCAGCTCATCCCCCTCCTTGGGAAAGACATTTGCAAATCAAACTCTTTAAATTTAAGGCAAATGCGTGCAGCTGCAAGGGAATAAACAGGAGGGGAGATGCTGGTAGTTTATGAGCAATAAAAAAAAAAAAATAATGGAAAGAATAATTCAAACCTTTGAGGGGATGATGGGGATCTGGCAAAAGCTGCCTCTGCTTTCAAGCCCTCCGTGCAGGAACAGCGGAAAAAGGGAAAAGGAGCCAAAATATGCTGAAATAACAGTGGCTTAGAGCAAGCCCAGGGCACCAAAGGAGCCCAGAGCTCAGGAGCAGCCCAGTCTGAGACCCCCTTTCCTTTCGAAAGGAGACGTTCACGTGTGTCCTAGGCAAGGGGTGCAGGATGAGCCCCAACATTTAAACCCACAAACTGCACCAGCAAAGGAATGATCAGCTTTAACCAGCAGCCACCAGCTCCTATAAGCTACTTCCAGCTCCGTGCCTCAGTTTCCCCAGAACCGGTGACATGCTATACAGCCAAACAGGAGCCCTGTGGGAAAAGATGCACGGGTGGAAGATCCCAGCCTGGATTTCTGGTGCTGGGATGGAGGGATCCCTCACTGCTGACCCCCACAGCAGGCAGAGAAGTGTGCCCAGCCGGACCCCTTTAATCCTCCCTCGTTTGCATACCTCATTCTTTATTTTTCCACCCATATTTCCTTTATATTAAAAAATCAGATTAGCAGAGAACCCAGTACATACAGTACATGCCATGAGACAGATGAAACCTTTCTGATACCCAGCCATAGAGTCCCAAATTAATCAGCTATGGATTAACCGGGTCAGGATGTAATTTAATAACAAGCCAGGGTGAGTTCCTGCTAGGAGGGAGCCAACGTAGTCCTGGTGCACCAGGAAAGCTGCCGCAGCCCAGCACAGGTAGCAGGAAAAGCCAGATGGGGTGAGATGAGCTCTGCGGTGATGCAGGCTGCTCGCCGAAGGATGCTGCTGATGGCCTGGGTCCGAGCCAGGCGTTGCTGCAGCTGAGCCCTCCTTACCTCCTGGCACTCGGAGTTGGGCTTTTAGCCTGATTCAGGAAAAGATTTGAATGGGGTTTTGCCTATGATGGTGCTGTGGTGGCTTTTAGGGATGCTGAGCAGGCTTTTTTGAAGGCCGGTGGTTTGCTTTCTGCTGGGACCCACCGAGCAACCGCCACTGCAAAGTGTTTGACTCACTTTAGGAAGCGGCTGGCGGGTGGACAGGTGGACACAAAGCACTTTTAAAGTGCTTTGATTAACGTGCACCAGAAAAAGATGCAAGAAAGTGCATGGAGTGACCTCTCTCCCCCACCCCCGAGCATCCCGGCTCCGTCAGGGCGCCTGGATGGGGACAGGGGGAGGCAGCCATCCTCCCTGCTCTCACCCTCCTGCTTACTACGGCTGTAACACGATAAAGACAATTCGATCCCGAATCAATGGGAAACTTTTCCAGTCTGCCCAAAAGCATCGGGATAGAGGCAGAGCCCCCCCTCCCCCGCCCCAGCATCCAGAGCTCAGTGCTGTAACCTCAGTCTGCTCCTAGGGACAAAGAAATGACTTTGTGCCCCCTCAAAATCCGCACTGGCAGCAAACCCTGCTAGGAGGTTGTCAGCCAGAGCCAAAATTGGATATATGGTATAAATGGAAAGCAATAGGAAGCCACTAATCAGGTCAGACGGATACCTGCATTGATCCCGATTTTTGCAACAGCAGCAGCTAGGAGCCGGCGGCAGAGTCCAGGGTCCTGGTCTCACGGCATCGTGTGCTAAGCCGGAGCCACTGCAGGGATCAGGGCAGCTCTCCCGAGCACATCACAGCAGCCATCACCCCATGGTCCCATCCAGGTGAGGGCATTATAATTTGGACCCAGCAGCAAAAAGTAATTAAGACTTAAAGTGATTGGGGTGATGCCAGGAGGACCCTCCAGCTCCCGGCAAAGCTGATCAGGAGTGTTTCACCCTCCCTTTTCCTCCAAGGACGAACTAAACTTCTCCCCTGGTCACCATCACCCAAAAAATACTCAAAAAATAGAAGCGCAGCACCAGACTGCCCCAAACCCACTTGCCAACCCCTCCGCTCCTCCATCCCCAACTTCACCCTGCCGCCAAGGCTGCTGCAAAGAAGGGAGTAACAAACCCGGCTTTTGCATCATCCTCATCCTCCTCCAGCGTGCAGGGCGCCTGGTGCCCCTGGCTCCATCCTCCTCCTCCTCCTTCAGCTCTGCTGCCCGGGGGCTGCCCGGAGGTGCTGCCCCTTCGCCTCTTGCGGGCGCATGGCCGTGGCAGCGTGGGGATGCTCGTACCTCTCCTGCACTGGGCGGAAAGGCGATGCCGGTACCCACGTGAGCCCGGTGGGACTCCTTGCCCTCATTCTCCTTGTGCCTGAAATGGGTTTTTGCTCCTTCGCTTGGTCCTTCCCATAAGCAGCAGCAGCAGCAGCCAGGACCCCAACCCACCACTTTTGTGTCCACAAATGCATGCACGGCCTTCGCTGTCTGAGCGAGGGTGAGGAAGGAGCAGCCCGGAGCAGAGGAAGAGGAGGTGATGCTCAGACACGACTGTTTCTGTCCCCTCCACGCAGAGCTGCTCACTGGGATGCTCTGCCGCACCATCCAGGACAGTGCCAGTTTCACAGGGACCCTGGTCCTTTGCACCTGCTTGAAAGGAGAGAGAGGCTGGGAAAACAGGACCCTCCGTTGCTCCTGCTGCCGGCACGGCTGCACACTGAGGTACCAGCCGGGCAGAGACATCCAGGGCTCCTCCGGCCACAGGTCCCTTTAGCCATGCATTTCCTCAGCTTCAGTGCATGGGAAAAAATCCATTCCTGGGAGCCTGCGATTGCCGTTTGGGGAGCTCCCAAACTGGCGAAGCTTCAGGAGCAAGAACTGCCCCCCCAGGTGCTTTTTCCATCCCGGTTTTGTATGGCCAGTGTGCCTGTTCCTCCACAAGCCTCTGTGGGGAAGGCTCACACTTGTCCGTACAACACTGGGTCCTGGCCGTACCCCAGCCACGTGCAGAGCAGAGGTTGCTGGATTCAGCCATAACCCCCCTCTTAGTCCAAAGGGCCATCGGGACCGTGAGCATCACCTACTGCCTCCAGCAAAGGTATCTGAGCTGCTGTTTCAAGCCTCAGGCTGCTTTGCCAGCAGGATTTGATGAACCCACAGCTATTTCCCTTTCCATTTCTTCCCTCAGCCCCTGCAGAGAGCATTGCTTTCCCTCCCTGCCCCAAAACTTCACAAGCAAAGGCAAAAACAAGAGCATCACCTTGGAAAGGGACCTATCACACAGGAACGGAGCAAGTACCAGCCAGGGTATTTCCCGAGTGACCTCCAAAAGCTGGCCCCAGCCCTCACCCGCATCCTGAATCCTCCTGCCAGCAGCTCAGGATGCTGAGCCTTTCCCTCAAGCTTTATTCCAGCCTGTGTAATTGGGGCAGGTTTCCATGCCGCGCTGTTGAATTGCGAAAGGCAAATATCGAGATCAGCCGGCACTGAGCTCTTTCAGCAGCATCCCAGCAGCGGGGTGTGCGAAGTCGAGGTCTCCCTGAGGTGCTGCTCAAGAAATAAACCAAGGAAATAAAAAGAAAACAACATCTTGGAAAATCAGGTCTGGAAAATCCCCCCAGCTGTGGGGAAAGGAGATCTCAAGGCTCAGGCAAAGCAAAAAGCTGCCCCTTGGGGTCATCTTCCCCCAGCAGCCCCAGGCTCCTCGTGCAAAGTTGGAGCTGATTTTGCTTTGGAGCTGATTTTGCCCCGGAGAAATTTCCCGATCTCCTTCCCATGACCTTTGAAAACGGATACAGCCGAGCCCCAGGGCAGCCAAGCCCAGAGGGGTGCAGATCCACTGTGTCCAGGGCAGGGCTCCAGCGACCATGGCAAAGCCACGGTTTCCCTAACCACGTGCCATGAGCTCAGTCTCATCCCGGGATACAATGGGAAACCATTCACGGGGGCACAGACACACCAGCCACTTCAGGGCTGGGGGAGATGCAAAGGGAACAGCTCAGCTGAGGAAGCCAAACTATATTTCTCTGGGAATCAGCAATGCAATCATATTTCCCCCCATTAAAAGTTAGGCTTTATTTGGTTGAGGCTTTGCTCATGTGGAAACTTTTATGATCTCTGTAGAGACTGCCTCCCCCCTAAGACCCTGAAACTCATCACACATCAAACGTGAAACAACTTTATGGAGTAACTCTGAGGTGATGCCTGCTTGGACCCAGACCTGATACCAAGGAAAGTCTCTTCGGCCCCTTCTGAGCCCTTCCACCCAACCTTCGCCCCCGGTCACTGGTTTCCATGGGCTTTTTCATTAGTGTTTGGAGGAAAGAAACGTTCATTAGCACCAGAGCTGCAGTGAGCACCGAGGCAGGGCCAGGAGCAGCTCCATCTGCGCTCCTGCACCAACACACAAAACCAGGGAAGACGACCTAAACCAGACTTTCTGAAAAACATGTTATTCTTCACCACTAAATGCAAACCATACTGAATCCGCTGGAACTAGAAGCCGTTTTGACCCAGTATCCCCATTAACCCTCTCCACAGCCTGCTCTACATCACTGGGGTAAGCTCTGTGCAGTGGGGATTCCCACGCTCAGTCCCTCGGGATCACCTAAAACATCCCTTTCATTTCCAGGCAAAACCAAGCCAACCAAAAAAGAAAGATCCCGTTTATTATTACTGCAGTCTGAAGCCGACGTCGTCTGCTTCTGCATCTCATCCCCTCGCCATTTAATTCATCCCCGCAGAACGGATGCTCCCACCACTGTTTTAGGTTTTAAGTGACTATTTGGCAGCCGTAGATTTCAGGCTGTCAGAAATCGTGATGAGTTATTTCACTCCAGCTCCTCACGGTTTAATTCGAGCAGGCTGAAGGCAACTGATCTTACCTTGCATGTGTTTCAGTGCCTTCGACATGTCTTGCATGTGCTCCAATAAAGCAGATTGCAACGGTTGATGATTTTCTAATGGAAGCCTTGCAAAGCATTCAAACCCATTAAAAAGATCACAGCCAAGAGTAACTACTTTATTTAAGACTTGGAAGAGAAACAAAGGCTGTAAATGCTCAAAGCACAGAGCGTATCTGGGTTCAGGCACAAACCCAAGAGCATCCAGAAATCCTGTATCAGCACAACTTGGTATAAAACCATGAGCCAAGCGCTGTTTTAGCTGGAGATAAATGGAAACCAGGTGATAATTTTCAACCAGGTGATTCTTCTACATCCTAGCAATAATCAAGTAAAATAAAAGGACTGGCTTAATACAGGTGAGAACTCTCCACGGGTGTTGGGGCCACTTACATTTCTATCACCAATGCTACACAAACTTTTATAAGCACCGTAAATAAAATTAAACCCGGTCACTCACCTGCAGCCCCGTTCGGCCAGGCTAAATTACAGCCCTTCCTCAAGCAATAGGAGTCTCTTGGGTGGGCAGGGACGTGGCCAGCGCCTGCATCTCTCCGACACGCAGGTAAGGATTAGAAAGAGTTTGTCTCAGGAAAGACTCAGATTCGGAAATTCTATACCCTTGTGAAACCCTACCTCGCCTTGCTGTCCTTGGCTTTAAAGGAAACACGGGGAAGAAACGCGGTGCTGCAAGCAAGGCTGTGGTGCACCTTCACATGTGGGGGTAACAACCCCAAACCCTTTGGCAACCAGCCCTGAGAGCCGGGGTGTACCCCCAAAAGCTCAGCAGCCGAGCTGAACCCCCCCCCCAGGTGATAGCTTCATTACTTGGGAGCAGATCTGTCCCCAGCATTGCTCCATGGGGACAAATGGGATGTGGGGAGAGGGATGCACCTTGGTATGAAGAGCTTCCCACCTGGCAGCAACATCTGTTTCAAGAAGCGACGTTCACGTTGCAAGACTAAAAGGCACCAGCAGCTCTGACCTGCCCAGATGGGGGTCCCACCGAGGGCATCGCTGCCTCTGCAGGAGCTGCATGGCTTCAGCCTTGGCTCCTGGCCTCACCGCTCTTCCCCGCGTGATGCCTGAGGGAAACAAAGCCGATATTTTGGGGAATGTTGATGTGTGGTCCTTCCGTGTCCCAGGGAGGCCCTGGGAGCCTTTCAAGGGGGTGGCCAGGAGAGGCTGAGCATCCCAGGCTGTGGGCAAACGCCAAGAGCAGCCCTGCATTCAGCTCTGAGCAGCAGCATCAGGTGATGCTGGGGAAGGGGCTTCCCATTAGCAAAGACCTACCTCGTTCCCTGAGCCACCGAGAACCAGCTGTAGAAGGTTGTGGTTGCTCTGATGGGTCCTTCCAAGTCTCTGGTATGGTGTCCTGGTCATCTTTATCCCAAGAATACATGGGATGGATTCAGCCCATCTATCTTCTGCTTGGTGAGGAGGGTGGGAGGAAGGTGCATGCTGGAGGCTGCAGGGTAGCCATGGGTTTGTTGACCAGGATGGATGGGTCTTCTCCACATCTCCTTGCTATGCTGAGCTGATTTGCATCTTGGTATCAGGTACCACATCCAACCTCGCCGTAACCATGGACAGCAGGTGGTGGAAGGAGAGGTCCATGGCTTGCCCAAGTCATCACCCTGGCCGTTCTGCTTTAACCCAACTCACAAGGAAGCCCCAAAGACTTACCTCCCCCTTCAAGCACCACCCAAAGCCATGCATGCCCAGTATCCCTAGGAGATGGTACTGCCTCGTGGGTATTTCCCAGAGGTTCCTGTTACACTGCAGTAATGGGGAATCTCATTAATTACTCGTTCAGCTGAATGGTGGTAACGAAGGCACGGGACATATCAAGAATCATGTTAGCATGGCAAGTGGCACAGGAACACCCAGAAAGGGTGATGCTCCACAGAAAGGCCTGAAGTTGTTACAAGGACGTCAGGAGACTTGATACAAAAGGCCACCTTATTAATAGCTAATGGGCAAATAAATTATGTACCCACTTGGGTGGATTGTGTTTCCTCCTCCTCACTGCATCCTGCCATCTCCATCACCTCCTTTCTCCCTGGTTTCTGTCCCACTTGGTTTTTCCTTTATTTTCCTACTTTGCTGGACTCGTGTGCGTTTGCTCATCACTGAAAGATTCCAAGCTGTCGTGTTGAATCCAGCCTCTCCCTAGGGTCCCACCTACCTGCATCCACCCAGAGCAGGACAAGGGACCACCAGCCACCCTGAGCCCTCTCTGAGCAGGGTCAGATACTCCCCCATCACACCAGTGCTGCTCCCACTCCCAGAGCACCCTCAATGCCCTGGAGATGCTGAACCTGATCGAGAAGCTCCAGGCAGCACAACAAAAGCCTCTCCCCGTGGCTGCGACCTGCCCTGCCTGCCATCTGCCCAGCGCTGGCAGGAGCAGCCGGTGGTGCTGGCAGCCAAGCGCCCGCCACGCTCCAGCAGGTCCCTGGCAGCAGAGAGGGAAGGGGAGAGCTGGGAGATGGCACGGCACGTGGAGAAAGAGGGGGGGCTGCTCTATGCACTCAGGATTCGGGGTCCCCAGCACACCAAGAACCCAGAGCAGGAGAAGGGAAAGTTGAGGGTAACTCGGTAAGAGGAGGTTTGGGGATGTCCCTGGTCCAGCCGCTGCTCCCATCCCTGGGAAGGCACAGATCTGCCTGACAGCGCAGCCCCAGCCGGGATAACGTGCCAGGGGGCTCAAGCAGCCGCTTGGCCAGGGCTGCCACCCGCTCCCATCTCAACAGGAGCAGCAAGTTCCCCTCTTGCCGTCCTGAGCCGCTTTTCCCTTCTGGATTGTGGGCAGGCTCGGTGCCACCCTGAGCTCTACCTGCTGCTCCTGAGCACACACACAGCACCTTTAGAGGAAGCCAAAGTCTGTCGGAACGAGCATTTTCTTAAACATCTTGGAGCCTACCATGCCCCTGTGCTTCAGGGCTGGCCCCCAGCGGCAAGAGGAGCACAGAAAATAAGGGATGCTCCTAAGGGCCAACCCCCCCGTATGGCTTTGAGTTGGGGTCTCAGGCAGAGCTGCAGTACAGCCCCATCCCCAACACACAGAGCAGGCGAAGAGCAGTTAGGGCAAAGCCAGGAGCAGCATCCCAGCCCCTGGACCAGATCTTCAGCCCACAGATGATGGCCCCACCATCACTGTCCCTGCACCCCGAGGCCCCCTTCGCCCAGCAATCCCCCCCTTCTCTAATTGTTCGTTATCGCTTTCACTGCCCACTCTGATTTCACTAGGCCGTGCTATGCTATCCCTCGTGCCTGGGCGGTGCTGGGCAATCTGATCCCCACCCCCTCATCAGGCTGGCTATATCCACCGTCACTAATCACCCCAGACCCCACGCTGACCCCGATGAAGTTCCACCCTGTGGGCCTCCATTGCCCAACGTGATGCTGCCAGCTCCTGTTCCACGCCTGTCACCTTCTTGACGGGTTTGCATAACCCTAACCCACGTCACGGCAGCTCCTGGTCACCGAAATCAGGCTATTCTGTATCAGTAATAAGAAACTCTCACCACAGCACATCTCTGCTCACACCGTTGCTTCCTCCCTGGGGAGAGCAGCATCTCACCCCAGCATCCACGAAGGATGACAAAGCATCCCTCTCCAGCACTTAACCCCCAGCAGCCTCCGCCAGGAAGGGGCCGTTCCTTGCCTGTTTTCTTTCAGCCAAAGGATGGGGAATCGTGGAACAGTTTGGGTTGGAAGGGACCTTTCAAGGCCATCCAGTCCAAGCTCCCTGCCACAGGCAGTGACATCTTCCACCAGATCAGGTTGCTCAAAGCTCCATCCAACCTGTGCTTGAATGGTTCCAGGGATGGGGCATCTACCACCTCTGGGCACCCTGTGCCAGTGCCTTGCCACCCTCATCATAAAAAATTTCTTCCTTACATCTAGTCTGATTCCCTCTTAGTTTAACACCATGACCCCCTGTCCTATTGCATCAGGTCCTGCTAAAAAGTCCCTCCCCACCTTTCTTGCAAACCCCATTAGGAACTGGGAGGTCTCCCCAGAGCCTGCTCTTCTCCAGGCTGGACAACCCCAACTCTTCCAGCCTGTCTTTACAGGTGTCCCAGCCCTCTGAGCATCTTTGTGGCCTCCTCTGGACTTGCTCTGACAGGTCCATGTCCCCCTTATGTTGGTGGCCCCAGAGCTGGATGCTGTACTGCAGGGGGGTCTCACCAGAGCAGAGGGGGAGAACCCCCCACCTCAAATCCACAGCGAAGGGAGGAGGAGATGTGCTCCCCCACCTTGTCTCTGCCGCTGGACCGACGCAGGGATGGAGATGTGGCTGTGCCACAGTTTGGGGTGAGCAGTGAAGCAAAGGAGGGGGAGATGGCTTCTTCTTAGGCAAGCAGGGAAAGAGAGAGACACGGATGGAAAATAAAAGGCTGCAGCGGGTGGTAATGAAATGCTTCCTCTTCGGTGCCCCTGAAAACTAGGGAAGAGGGAGGAACAAGGGGGAAAGCCTGGGATTAGGACCTCTGCTAGGTCCTTTCTCCTCCCTGCACACGATGGGGACAACCAGGAGGAAGGCGAGGGGACAGCTCCGGTGCCCTGTAACCAGCTCACCAGAGGGGAAGGCTCCCTCCTGCGAAGTGCAGGAGACGAGGATAAGGCAACTCCCATCCCAAGCAGATATCCCGCCTTTACAGAGTCAAAAGGCCGAGCACGGCATCACTTTATTGCCTCAAACCCCTGTGCAACGTGCAGTTATATATGGGGAAACTGAGGCACAGAGCACACAGGAGGGCTGAGATGCCACAACATGCCTTTGCACTGGGTGGTGAGGGGGGTGGGGGGCTGCTCCCCCCACTCAGCACCCACAGGGAGCAGCTCTGCCTCTGCGGGTTACTCCATCCCAGTCTCCAGATGTGGTCCCTGCGGCAGCCAAAGCCTGGTGACATTGGGAACCGCTTGCTGGTGTCTCCAAAGCAGCGGTTTCTGTCTGCTCTGTGGTTACTGGGTCTCGCTGCATAAGGCTGGCTCTGAAAAAAAAAAAAAAATGACCAAGAAAATTAAAGTTACTGTCAGTAATCTTAAATTTACCTCGCAGGGGAATTTGTGCCCCTCCTGGAGAAGTTCTAGCGGACCATAAACCAAAAAAGATGAAAATAGCTTATACCAGGAAATAAATCCAAGAGTGCCCCTGTCTGGGGGATGGAAATATGGCAGCTTAAAGCAAGACATTATTTTTTACAGCATGCCACAGCATTTATTTAAACCTCACCAGGATGGGAGACAACCCACCAGTGCACCCCATGGTCTCCAGGACCCCGTGGCTGTGTCCAGCCCCCTCCCTCCCTGCCCAAACCCAGGGCTGTGCTGCTGAAGTCAGCCCCCCACCCCCTCCTCAAGTCCCATCTGGGAGCGATGGCACATGGCAAATTTACCCCCAAAACCCAAACGGTCCTGCAGCGGCTGGGATGTAAGAGGTCCAGCCAGAAGAGGACAGTGGTGCACATGTTTTATTTCAGGATGCGCTACCTATGGGCACACCGGGGGGGGATTTTAAGGGCTCTAGTTGCCCTCTTCGCTATTAAACCCCACCCATTCCGACACACACAGCAGGGTTTGAGGGGGGGGGCAAGGCTATTCCCAGGGGCAAACCCCCATCCAGTCACAGATACGGGTAAAGCCACCGCGCTGAGATGCTGAGTGGGATGTGGGCTGCAGCAGGTCTCAGCTCCAACAGCCTCTTGGGGGCGTGTGGGGGGGAGCAGGGATGTGCTGCAAGAAAGGCTGAGCCTAGGGACTAAAAAAATTGGTCTTTTGGGGGAAAACTTGCACCTCAGATGAAAACAAGACTTACTGGGCTGATTGGGAAGGTGTAGAGCGAGCTGCCTCCACTGGTGCCACTGCTCCCTAGGGAAGGGGATGAAGCACGTGCATATATTCCTCTACCTGCACACCTATAGAGAGAAAAAACAGAATGTAAACACTGACATATCAATATGCATATGGGTATAATTACATAGGAACAGGTATTCAAGCTGTTTCGTGCATGTCAACGCATATTCCTAACCCCAAGCTGCGGTTACCTGACCCCAAAGGTGAGACCTGCCCACCACAGAGGGGCTGGCGCAGGCTGCCAAGGTAATTTCTTGTCTGTAATTAAAAAGCTGAGGGGTTTAGGTGAAAGTAGAGCTAGAAGCCTGCCAGGCCCCACTCATGCACCAGGCTCCTGGTGATGCTTCTCACTCTGGGGAGGCAGGAATACAGGGAGGGACCCTACTGCTAACAAACACCACCGTATTTAGGGACCTGGGATCAAAATGCCGCAGGGGTTTAGGCACCAGCTCTCAGGAGCTCAAATAAGAGGTTGGTTCGCAGCTGTTTCATATTCTGGACCTCACATCTACATATATTCCTCTAAAAATCATACATCCCTGGGATGAAAAGCCAGGTTTGTCCCATAGCAAGTGTTTTCTGAGCCCCGCTCCTCCAGGCCAGGGGGAGAGCATGGTGATGGATACCAATGCCTGCATCAGCCAGGTTGCTGAAGGTGCTGGAAGGTCCTGTTTCCCCTCTCCCAGCCCCCCCAGCTTGCTCACCTGCTGCAAAAACCCTCACCTCTCTGCTGGTTCAGAGCTCAGGTGGGCTCGTGCCAGAGCTGGGAGAAAGGCCGGCCCTCTCCTTGGTGACAACTACACGTTCGATCACGAAACTTCATTCCTATGATGGAGATGAGATGCTGGACACAAAGGGCAAAGATATGGTTCAGGAACAGTCTGGTGGAGGTGAGGCTTTCCAGCATCCTCCTTAAATGCTGTTTTCTTTCCCCAGGCTCAGCTCTTGCCATCCAAAACCCAGTTCTCAGAGAAATCCCAGAGCTTGGCAAATCGGTGTGATGACCTGTCACATCCTGCTCCGTAAGTCCCCTCCGTGGCTGAGCACAAGTGAGCAGAAGTGATGGGAAAAGACCTGACAGACAGAAGCCCCTTCGCTCCCCTTCATTCATTCTTTCCTTTTTCCATCCCCAATGTGATGTTTAGAAACCTACTGTGGGTCCTCAGCTGCCGTAAGCCTGCCTCGGTGCAGGGATGCTCCTGGAAATTAAGGGGTACAAGGGCTCTCTGCAAAATTTACCCACTTTGGGGTAAAAAAAGGGAAAACCCACCCACTTGGCACCTTCATATAGTCCCTTGAGCAGGGAGAGGTTACGCTTAGACATTCTTAAACACAGATACACTCACCAGGAGCTCTTGGACATCAATATATTCATCAGCCCAATGGCCTTTGTACCCCACAGCCTTCCTGGAGTAAAATACTAAAAATAAGCATTTGAAAAAAATATAAACAAGCTGTTTGCTCCTAACTCCAGGAGGCTCCTGGGGGCTGGTTTCTCACTGCTGCCCTAGCAAGGTCCCCTCCATCCCCCCAACCCTCCTGCTCCTGCCAGCTCAGCAGGCAGCACCGCACCCCCGCTTCCACAGCGTGTGCCCTGAGACAAGTCAGCAAAATTCCCTGGCATAAAACAAAACAACCCACAGAAACCCACCTCTCCTCATCCTTTCCATGAGCAAAACCTCTTCTCCCTCCCCAGATCCCGCAGGGGAGGACGATGTGAACAGGAGCTGCCAGAAAGCTGTCACAACAGCCACAGCACTGCTGCATGCGAAATACGGGTCCTCACCCTCAAATAGTCTCAGCTTGGGTTTTATTTCTGTCTAAATCTCTAAACACAAGCCCTGCTCCCCTCCAAGCTCTGCCTAGCCTTGCTCACCTGCTTTTACCCAAGACCAGCATACATCTGGCTGTCCCAGTAAGACCAGCAGCCCCAGCAACGGTCCCAGACTGGTTTGCCTTTGCCAAAGGTCCTTTTGTAACCTCAGGCAGGTGGAGCTGTTCACCAGATTATCAGCCTCAGCCCCCAGGTGCCCAGTTAGCCCACAGCTTTGGGAGGCTGCAGCTCCCCGATGATGCTAACGAGCAGCTTTTCCTGCTGGTTGGTACCAGATGTGCCGGTTGGGCTGAAAATCTGGATGAAAATCTGGGAATTGGGCAGGGAATAGGAAGGAAAAGGATCTTGGAAGTGATCAGCACCCATGATGTTGGGCACCCTGTCTGACCCTAGATGTGGTGCTGGTTGCAGCACCCTCCCTCCCTGTTCCCCACTGCTTTGCTGAGAGGGTGAAAAGGAGCGATGAAGATGCTGGACCATCGCTGGAAGATGCTGGACCATCGCAGGGAGATGCAGGACCATCGCTGGAAGATGCTGGACCGTAGCTGAGGGTTCGCCCATCCTCTCTGCCCCCCACATCACACGCAGGGACAAATCGTCACAGAACCAGGCAGGGCTCTGCAGCGCTGTCCCCAGGGCGCGCATCCCTGGAGATGTGATGTGGGAAATGTCTGGAGATACTGTCCCCTTCCCTATCTTCCACAGGCAGCTGATGTGGATGATCCTGGAGGATCCTGGGGGTAGATGAGCCTCCGTTTGCACCCATAAAACTGCAAGATGTGCTGCACCCCTCGGAGAGCTAAACCTTGGGGAGCCTCCAGAGGCAATTCCCAACAGCTCCATGCATTGTCCACTCTCCAGCACTGGCCTTCTTTGCTGGGATTAAGGAGAAACACTCCTTTTCACCCTGACATGACCTGCTGCGATAGCAGCCCACGACCCCGCTCAGCCCTGCAACCTGCCACCATCCCCCAGAGCCGGGGGGATTCTTAGAAAAGACTTCAAGCAAAATATTAAAGCTGTTCCCCCAGGAAATCCTGGCTGGGACAGAGCTGTGATGTAGCGTGCTGAAAGCCTGAGGAGGGGCTGAAATTTGGCTAGCCAGAGGTTGCCTTTTGGGGGGGGTGGGGGGTGGGCATTGGGGGAGCCCCATGAAATCCCACCCACATCTCCCTGGAGCTGCCTCTGAATTGGGCACAGGGACAGGGACAGCTCTCGGGCAGCTGCCTGGGCATTCCCCCATCCTCGCTGGCGATGAGAAGGACAAAATAAGAAATATCTTTTTTGGAGCCAACAATGACTAATTCTCCTCCGGGAGCAAGGAAATAATTATGGGTCTTTCCCAGGGAATGGATAGCCCTTAATTACAAGGCTGGGCAAACACTCGGTGTAACCTTCTGAATTTCTCTCCTCCTCGAATGAGCTCCTCACACCTCATTTCTCCGTCTGCTAAGTGGGAATGATCCCACTCTCCCACCCCATTGGCACAACACAGCCTGTGCTGGGATATCTCCATGGGATTCATTATGCACAATCATTTAAATTTTTATTTTCTTTTTTTTTTTAATGGCTGAATAACCTCTTCGGGAAGTGCCAGTGATAGTATGTGCCCACTCAGGGAAACTCAGATTTTCCCACCTGCAAAAACCCCAGGGCATGCTCCATTTGCAGGCTGATGGTGCTGAGTCCCTAACCGTGCATGCAACTGGTGCTGCTCCGTAAGAGCACCCAGGTTTCGGGGTGCGGGCATCCAGGTGCTCCCTTGCCTGGCCCTTAATTCCTCCCTGGGGATGTACACAAGGAAAAACCCTCCCAGGAAAAGCTAAAAATACCCCGTGTTGCCATCAGTTCCAAAACTGATCCTCCAGAACTTTCTATGGTGGTTGTTTCGGGTATGGGGAAACTGAGGCACAGAGGGATTGCTCTGCCGGTGTGGGGCCGTGGGAGCTGAGCCTGGGGGCAAAAGGGTGCAACCCCCCCCCCCCCCAGCTGCAGCTGTGGAGTCGAGGGGCCACATCCCCAGCGAAGGGGGTAACACGGGGTATTCCCAGCAAGTCAGGCTGGCCCCCAGGTCAGGGATGGCTCAGAAGGGAAGTTTTTAGGCTGAAAAATGGGAAAGCATCATTTAGGAAAAGCCTCCGGTGCTTGACACTGGGCAGACTGGCAGGAGAGACCGGCTGGCAGCCCCACGGGGCCCGATCCTGCTCCGAGCTGCCGCTTGGCCACCCGCTCCCCTGGTGCCGCTCGGTGAAGGCTTTGCAGCCTCCGCGGGGAGGCAGGAGCTATAAAACCCCATTTTCATTTCGCTCTCGCCAGGGATGGCGAAGGAAAGAGAGCTGCAAACCCACCAGCCTCGCTCCGCACCTCCCGCTGCAGGCAAAGAAAACGCAACAGCCTGGGAAGGTGGAAAAGGCCAGATCCTCCCGCCGTGGGGGTCGGTGGGGTTGAGGGCCAGGGGTGTCCTGGTGCAAAGCAGGTGCTGGCCCCCTCCCCCCGCACAGGGCATCATCCTGCCGTGCTGGGCTGCTGGGTCAGGCGCTGCCATCGCAGGCAGGATGCTCCTGGCTTCTCCTGCATGGCCATACTGGTGAGACTAGTCTGGCACTGGGCTCAGGCTTATTTGGCTGCAAACAAGATGCCACCAGCTTGAGAAGAAGCCCTGATTCCAGAGAAAGGAGGCACAGGGCTGTGGGTTGGGTTTTTTTTCCCCAGTGTGTTTCTCCCCCACTCCTCCCCTCCAAAAACCGACTCCAGTTTACGTCACCTGCTCCCCTTTAGATCCAAAACGGTGTCAAAATTCATCCGCAGGCTGGTGGGAGTCAGTCCTGATGGGGAGAAGCTGCCAGGGACAAAAAGCAAAGAGGATTTTCCATCCCCCTTGTGCAGCTGAGGTTTTAAACACTTATTTTTGCCTCGAGGGTGTGACTGAAGCCTTTGAGTCCCCAGAAAAAGTGTCTTGCAGGGGGTTGCCTTACGCTTTCCAGGAGCATCCTTGGGGTAAATTGCTCGAGCATCCTTGGGGTAAATTGCTCGGGGGTGACCAGGAGCACGGAGGGTTTTGCAGCACATTCCTTGCGGATTTGCAGCACATTCCTTGCAGAAACCACTTAGGTCAGCAGTTACCTGCAGAAAACCGCTCCCTTCCGAGCCATGCAGGCTGGGTTGCAAAACCGCCTGGTGCCAGGGATGCCCAAAGTGACGGCAGCTCAGTGGGATGCTTCTGACCCCCCACCCCCCACCTTGCTGAGGCACAGGGACACACAAGCTTGGGGACAAGCCTGGAGCCAGGACTTACAGCCGTACCCGGTCCTAGAGCATCTCCCACCCAGGGACCTCCAGCCGGGTGCCAGCGCATCGTCCTGGGGCACCAGCCCCGTGCCACTCCGAGAGATGCGCCAGGAGGAAAAAATACATCTGGCCTTGGTACCAGGTTCATCTCCCTGTGCCCCATATGTGCCCACTTGATCTCCCCCCAGCCACCCCCAGACCCTCCCTCCTTCCCCACTTTCCCAGCCACGGCCCCTCCCTCCGCCAGAGGAATCCTCCCTGCTAAATACAACGGCCCCTGCCAAGATAAAAGCGAAGCTGTGAATAATTCATGTTTCAATCTTTTTTACCACCGTCTGTTGTAAATATTTAAATAGCACCAAGATGTCTAGAGCTGAACTTCAAGAAGATGAACCCGAGCAGAGTCCCCGGCTTGGGGGACAGCCCTATGGTGGGGGGCGAGCTGGGGATGGAGCACGGGGAGGGTGGCAGGGGGGACAGGATGGGGCGTCTGGCTGTGTGTACGCTGGGGCAGGTAGTCCCAAGGGAAAAAAAAATATTTTTATCTTGGTAAGGAGCAAATACCCAAGCCTTTCTGCCCTTCCAAAACCAGGGCAGTTCAGAAAGGGAGGTATTTCCACTCTAGGAAAGCAGTGAAGGTTTTATTGAAAGGAGTATCCAAAGGAGATGGTTCAACTGCTGGCGCTCCCCTCCCCTCTCCTCCGCTGCCTTCCCCTGGCTCAAAACCTCAGTGGAATTTCACCTGAATTTATGATTGCCAAAAAAAAACCGATCAGCAAATCCCCTCTGCTCCGGTCTGCAGCTCCCTGCGCTCGGCTCTCCACCTGGAAAACAAGAAAACAATGGCTGGCAGGAAAATCACTTTTGGCCCAGTGCCAGCTCCCGTCTCCCGGTGCAGCATCCAGCCCAGGCATGAGGGGCAGCTACTGGCAATATTCACCTAATCCCAATGGATTGGGAGCATCTGGGAGCCCACTGCAGGAATCAGGGATCCCCTCCAGGGACAAACCTCATGCTGACGCTGGTTTTATTTTCTTTTTATTTGCAACGTGTAGGAGAACAGCACGTCCCTGGGAAGCTGCTGCGTGCCTGAGCGTCTCCTTCAGCTTCAGCATCACTTTGGTATTTTGCATTCCTTCCCGTAGGTAATGGCTCGGAGCAATTATTGCCACTGTGTCTGCAGAGCCCTGGTGCTCCTGCCTCCTCAGCTGACATGTCCCTGGCTGGCCACCTTGTCCGTCCCCTCCCCACGCACAGTGAACCTACATCCCCCCAAGGCTCTGCCTCCCATCCCCTTTGGGGATGCACTCGGCTGCTGAAACTCTTGAGCATTTTCCTCCTGGAGATGCTGTGGGTTTGACCAGGTTTGGGGGTTTCCAGCTTTGCAAGAGCAGTTTTAAACACGCCGAGTGCCTTTCGCTCTTGCATTTCTCTCTGCACCAGCCCGTGCGGGTGAAGACATGCTCATCGTGCTGTCGGTCCTCCTCCTGGAGAGGCTCTGGTTGCAAATCCCTTCATCATCCTCGGTGAAAATGTGGGAAAAAAAAAAATTCCAGGAGGGTTTTTACTGCTGGCTCCAGCCCTTGCTCGAAGTCCCACCAAGCTGTCACCCAGGCAGGAGGGACCAGCCACCACCAGCGGCTCAGATCTACAGCTCCATCGCCGCAGCGGTGCTGGGACCATCCCTGGACAAAAAACAGCTTCAAGGTACCTCCACAGAGCCTGACCCTGTCATCCTTCTTTTAAAGACAATTTCTGGGCTGGAAACAGCTTCCGCACCTCTGGAGGCACTTTGTGGGGGTTGGTTGGTTTTCCTCCCCAGAATTAGAGTAAATGAAGAGTTTGGGTCACCAAAAAAAATTTGCAGTTTGAATATTTGAATGAGTGTTGCTCTTAAGCCAAGTGTTTCACTTTTCCCAATCAACTGAACATTTGAAACAAAAGAGTTTTTCTTTTCCCGATGGGATGCTTCGAAAACTCCAAATCTTCTCCCGCATCTACGTTCCCAAGCCAAGATATTAATCAAAACAGTATGTTTCCCACTACAACAACAACAACAACAACAACAAAGGCATTCAGTCAATGAGTCATCATTTTTCTGTGAAAAAAAAATCAACATTCCCCCAGCTCCTGCTCAGGAATGGCTCTAATCTCTGCCCCAGCCCCTGCAGCCAAAGCAGCTGTGGTGGGTCCTGGGCAGATGTGGGGTTTGCTGAGTGCAGGTGCAGGTTCAGATCATCTGGGCAGGGTTTGCTCCTTCCTCTGACATTGATGGCAAGATCTACAACCTCTTTGGCATTGCAGGCTTTGCCTGGTTGGCTTATCCCACCCATCTCCAGAAACTCTGGAGCCTGCAAAGGGGAAGGAGAGCGTGCAGAGGGACTAAGCACCGATGTGCAGATCAGCTGAGGATGGTTTCCCAGCTTTTCGTTGCTCTCTCCACCTCTGGAAATAAAGAGAGAGGGAAATCTCCGTGCACTGGGGAGATTTTACCAGTCTGTATGGACAGAAGAACCCCATGGGGGAATGTCATCCTCTTTCAGCCCTGGGAGCGCGGCCAGTGCAGTGGAGCCCACAGGCAGCTCAGGAACCAGCTTCATGGGACCTTGGCCACTGAACAGGCTCAAACAGAATCCCAGAACCCCCGGGGTGATGGGGGCAGCCCCCTGAGAACCGGGGCATTGGCTGTGGGGCTTTGTGCTGCTGCACAAGAGATGGGAGTAGGATGGAGCCCGCAGGGTGCTGGGTGCTGAGGGCTGCCCAGGTGGCTTCAGGAAAACAGAGAAAGAGAGAGAAAGGGGGCAAAAAAGGAAAACACCAGGATTAAACCCTTGGCTGATCAATTTTCCGCAGAAGGCTGCTGGAAGGCTGGTGGGTTCACTCTGTACAAAGTGGTTTATAGATTTCCTCTAAATAGGGGGATGCAGCTGCCGGTGTACCACACCGAGAAGGGTACAAACCTGGCACAGGGAGGCAGGGGACAGAGGTAGGGGCTGCTGGCTTCGCCCCTTCCTCCTTTCTCCCCCAGCAAGCACATTTCGCAACAGGGGAGGGGTTAATGGGGAGAGACACCCCAGTAATCACTCCCTCTAATCCAGAATAAAACCACCTTGTAGGTAACCAGGGGCAGTGACACGCTGCAGGGGGATGGAGTTTTTAAAGCACCCGCAGGACACCAAGCCCTTTGTCTTGGAGGGTCTGTGCCGAAGGGACTTGCCCAAGACCTTGCAGGGGGGAGGAAAGAGGCAGAGCATCCTTCCCTGTGGTGCATGGGGCTGGCTTGTGGCCATGACCCTACCTCAATGTACCCCCCACCCTGGCCACGACCCATCAGCGGGGACCCCAGACGGGGCGCATCCATCCCACTAACACCTCCTCTTCACCCCACTTCAGTGGTCTGGAGTGGGACCCCATGGGTGCGTGGGTGAGCAAGGATAAAACCAGCCCTACGTCTAAGCAAGGTGGGGAAAAATATGAAGGAGAGACTTTTCTGATGCTTAAACACTCCCACCTCATCCCAAGGGGAATGGCGCTCTGGTACCGTCTAGAAGAGTTTGGAGAAGTTTCCATTACAGCCAACAAACGGTCGGGGGTGAGAGGCCTGGAGTCGGAGGGAAGTGACTAATCAATCCACTCATCATTTATTTATAAAAATGGCAGATGCGAGCGTGAGCTGAACCGCTGAAGGCAGCAGCCGGCTACAGTCGTTGCAAAGGGATTTTGGAGGAAAAATGGACAAGCAAGGCAATAGCTGTCAGAGGAAGGTCTTATCTGGAGGGTCTGATCAATAGGGAGAAGAACCATACTAGACTTCTTGTCTCCCCTAAGGCCACCGAAAATCTCCCCATCCTTCCCAATGCTTTTATGAACCAAGCAGGGAGTCACTGAAAAGGAGTGGCTTTGCTCCAGGGTGGAAAAATCAGCAGGACATGCTGAGAAGGACGTTCTCGACTCCCGAGATACTTAGGTTCAGCCTGATGTCCCTGTGGATGCCTCATCAGGTCCACTGCAGCGTCTTTTGCTCCTCTGTTGGGCATGGCAAGCCTCGTGTAGATAGATCTGGTGGAGAGGACACATCTTCTTGGCTTGGGAATGCGTAGCCACGGGGTGGTTCCCATGGGCATAGCCTTCAGCCAACATTAAGAGAGCAAGGAATAGAGGATACCCTGGAAAAGAACATCTTGTAGCTCCTACTTAGGAGTCTGCATGGCAACACACGCACAATATTCACCTCCAGGCAGAGGTAGAGCTTCTGTGGGATCCGTGGGGATGAGCCTCCCCGCTCCCATGGGACTCAGGCACCTACACCCTCGCCGTCCCCCCCTGCAGCGAAATTCCACCCTCGATGAAGTCAGGGAAGCAGGACCAGGACCTCTAGGCATTTTAAGGTCCATTAACTGGCAACGTAAGGCCTGAGCTTCATCAGGCATAAAACTGGAGTAAATCCAGGGACACGTGCAGGGTCAGGGCACTGGAGCGATGGCAGAGGGGTGCTGGGGCACGGGGAACCAGAGGCGGTCTGAGCTGTGCCATTGGGGGTGAACCCCCTCATAAAATACAGCGCTGAGCTGCCACCAAGCCCTGTCAACCCTTGCATTGCCACGGGACCTTGGTGCTCCTCTGGGTTCCTCTTGCAGCGCCAGAAACGGCTGCTACAAGCACTGATGACTCGAGGACATGAGAAGATGACTTGTATTTGGGGGGCCGGGGGGCGGGGGGGAAAGACAGCACCCATGGGAACCTGGAGCCCCTTGACTCATCTCTTCGTCTCTCACACACATGGAGGCATCCCCAGGAGAACTTCATGGGGTCTTGCTGCCAAGGGCACCGTCTGGGGATGCCTCTGAGGAGAGAAAGGGGCCCTCCTCCACATCAATCATCCAGCTTCATTTAGATATTTGTCTTCAGGCCAGTTTAAAGGACCCAGTTCTCTGCATCCACGGTGAAGGGAGGCAGGGAAGCAAGCTCAGATGGACCCCAGGTGCCCGCTGTTGGTGCGAGGGATGCTGCTCAGCAGAGCCAGGGGAGGACCCCCTGCTCTTCTATCACCCCCCAAACCCCTTCAAGCCCCGTGCCGCCGCCGAGGCTGGTGGCACCCAGGGTGCTGTGTTGGCTGGCCATCCGACCCGTCCTCGCTTGGCAAGAGCTCGCCTTGGGAAACCGCTCGGCCAAGGCGTGAGCAGGCATTGTGCCACCGCAGCAGACGGTGGGAGCGCAGGCAGCCGGGAAAGCACATCCCCAGCACGCCAAAGGCAAGCAGCCCAGAAAAGAGCATCCAGAGAGGTCTTCTCTCTTCTCTGTAGGTGTGAAAGGCACCAGCTGAGAGAGCGGGGGGCACGGCCTTATGGCTTCGCTGTGAAAATATGGATGCAGGCATGGAGCTGGTGATGGGAAGCAGTTACAGCCATGCGAACCCATGTCTCAGCACGGCTCTGCCTGGGCACATCTCAAAGCCATCCCATCCCACACAGCTCCCAACAGCTCGGTCTTCATAAGTTTCAGGCACCAGTGCCTTGGAAATCCAAGTGGCATCCCTTGCACCAGCATCTACCGTCCCCCTGAGCTTGTTTCCCTGATGCCTTTCACCGTGAATGCAGAAAAATGGGTTCTTTTAAGGCATGCCTCTTCTGGCCCTGAGGCAAATGGCTAAATTAAGCCAGATGAATCACGCGGAGGAGTTTCTCTCTGCTGACCCTAACGGGGCTCCCAACACTGAGACCGAATGCAGGGGTCCTCCTGAGGATGCCTCCCTAAGCATGAGACATCCCACCAGGGACCAGCCCCATGGGGAGCCTGGCTCTAGGGTTCTTCGTTCCCAAAGAGCACCACCACGGTGACAAATCCTCAGCTCCTGGCCACAGCATCAGGCTCTGGGTCCTCTCTGCCCGGAGGAAGGTGGGGAGCAGGATAAGGACAGGGATCGATAGGACAGTCATCATCCTGTGCATCAGCAACCTCTCAGAATATATTTAATACACTAAAACACATTCCCCCAATTTTCTATTTATGGCAAATGAATGTCTAATCCTTGAGCTGCGACGTTGCAGCTTTGTGCTGAGCCGATGGTTCTGCTGATGCTGGTGGGGAGGGAGAGGACGAGCTCGTGGGAGCCACATTGCACAGCAGAACCCAGTCGAGCCGCCCCCCAAGCCCCTGCCAGGGAGAAGCCACCCGAGAAAACCTTCCTCCCTCCAGCAGAGCATCCCAGTGCCATCCCATTTATCCTGCACAGCACCAAAGCAAAGCCTGTGTTGTGGTCACATGTGCTTTTGCTTCTCTTTCTGGAGCTGTCAGGGGCTGTTTTCTTCCAGTGACAGCTCCTACCATGGTCAAGGTGCCACCATCCCACCTGGGAACTGCTTGAGCTAAACTCATGAGCTGTTTTCCCCTACAGCATCATCACTAAGGCTGAACCAGGGGCACAGAGGGTAAGGGCTCTGAAACCAGTGCTCGCTGGGATTTAATGGATGTATTTGCACGTCCATGGGGAAGGGAGTGTGTCCACACACACGTCCCATGGTCATGGACCGCTGGGGCACACACCAGCCAGCCAACGCAGAGATTTCTCCAGTGCTAAAGCAGCCAAACAGCAAAGGCAACCAAAACCTGGGGTCCTGCATGTGGTGGGGGGCTACGTGCAGTGGGGAGCCCCTGGCTGAGGCTGAGCCCACTGCAACCCACCCCCCCCAGACAGCCAGCAGCGCCTGTGTGCTGCCTGATGTCAAACTGGGGCTCCTGGAGCTGCTTCCAGCGCAGGCTGAATGCCAGCAGCACCCAGCAGCGTTCACACGGGTTCAACGCGCACCCAGGGACCCCCAAAATGAGGGACAGCCACCAGCTGCCTTGGGGCTGGGCTTTTGCTGTTTTTAAAGCAATATTTTTCCTGAGCCGGTGTGTGAGGCCAGCTCACCTGCAGCCGCTGCTCCCTGCCCACGGATGCTGCAGGCAGCGTGAAGGCAAGGACGGACCTTCTTGGAGGAGCCTGCTCTGCCCGGTGCTGCCAGGATGGACCTTCCCAGAGGAGCCTGCTCTGCCTGATGCTGCCAGGATGGAGCTACTCCCACTTCAGGGATGGTCCCAGGCACCTGGAGCCCAAGCTCTACCCGCATCTGCAGGGCTATGGTGCAGGGCGGCTAATGTTACCTGCCTGGCCCCCAGCCAGAGAAGGGATGATCGAAGGAGAATCTGCACCGCAGAGCCGTGCCAGGGAGGTCTTGCAATGCCCTTTCTCTCCGTCCTTGCACAGTCTGTGTGGAGAAAAGCCCTCCAGGGTGGCAGACCAAGCCATGGGGATGTGCCCCCCAAGGACCTTGCATCCCTTCCCACCGTGGGAAAGCTGCTGCTCACATAAATCTCCAAATGGCCAAAAATACTGGGATTTTAGCATCAGTCTGCTGCATTCATTGCAGGTGAATGGAAATGTTGTGGGGGTTGTAAGGGATGGGGTTACTCATGGAGAGGGGTGTCCTCCTGGCTCTGTGCTGCTTTGTCAGCACCATGTCCCTGGGCTGTGCAGCACAGGGAGACTTCTAGAAGCCGAATAGTAAATAAACTGCCATTAGGGTGGCTGGGAGCTGGGCAGAAGAGGCCCCTGCAACCAGCAAAACTGCAGTAAGAGCTTCTGCATAAGACCATTGCCTGTGCTCCTCCGCTGAAATCACTGCAGATGGTTGAGACATCAGAATTTCTTCTTTCCTAAAGCACTTTAGAGCTACTAATGAAAAGCACTGTGTAAGACCCACGTAACATCATCATCAGAATAATAATAGTTACTATCAATGCCTGTTTCTTGCCAGCCTTATTGGATGCCACAACCTTCTTTTTTTTTCTGGTGTCTGTCTTCATAAATTTATGCCTTGCTATTCCAAATGCTCTGCTGGTTTTTTTCATCCTGAAGGGTTTCAGGGCATTACAGTAAGCCAAAACCTTTAAAAACATTTGTGAGTAAAGTGCTCTGGGCTGCCTGGCTAGGAGTTGTTATACAAGTGCAGAGCATTCTTCTTGTTTGATGAAGGTCCTTCAGGGTTAAATTCTCCTTCTGCCTTTTAAAGAGTGGAAATAACCAGCACGCCAATGCTCAAGAGCATGGATCGGACTCGTCTGGAAGTGGAAGAAGCTGCAGCCATCTGGACCCCCTGTGCGGCTGCTGGAGGGAGGCCAAGAGCCAAGGGGAACCTCGTCCCTCCAAGGTGCCAGTCTCTCCACGGAGCCCCAGGTGACCCCAGCAGAGCAGACAGCTTGGGTTTAGCTGACACTGGAGAAAGAGCTTCCAGCCCTGCTCCTTTCCCCTGGGCCTGCCCAGCCCTCCCGTGGAGATGAAACACAAAGCTGGGAGCAGAGTCCCTCCGCCGCGCGGTGGGGCAGGGGGCAGGGAGCGGCCGCAGCAGAACGGGAAGACAAGAGCAGTGGCCCATCTTCCCTCTGCCCTTTCCACCTTCCCAGCCTGGGTTTGTGCTCGCCCAGGACCCATTTCAAAGAACTCACCCAACATCAGGGACCTGGGACCAGCCTCTCTCACCTTCCTCAACAGCAGCTAGAGCGGGATGATGCCCTTTCCAGATGGGATCCAGCTGCCTGGAGACATCTCCTTGGCGATGAGAGGACTTGTACCTAGAGCCACCTGTCCAGAGACCTGCAGTCACCTCCATTTGCTCAGACCAGGTTCACCCAAGCCATTCCCCACAGCATCCCTGGGGACTGGTGGGACCTCATGCTCACATCGCCTCGGAGGTCCTCCCCGGGGAGGACTTGGGAGTTTAGTCGGTCCATCCACCTGATCCTTTTGTAAACTCGGACAATACGGGGCTGTATCCGCTGTTGCCTCCTTCTACAACTCAGAAATTTATTATCCCCGCAGCCAAAGCTGGTAAGCTGCAAGATAAAAATGCTATTTCTGCCCAGGATTTCTGCAGCTGCCTCCCAGCATTTGCAGCCACTTTCTAGTTATTAAGGCTCAACTATGAAGAACTGTGTTCCTTCAGCAGCGATTGCCTTTAATTAGCCAAGGATAAAAGGACAGTGGAAGACAACCCCGTGCCTAAGCGGAAAAGGCTACGCTCTCAAACGATGCGCCGTCGGCATTTTTTTGCCAGGCAGGGAGCAGGTGCCTGGCAGAATGGATTTGTTCTGCTTCCCTTGCCTGCCCCCCACTTTCACCTCTCACTGGGTAAAGGAGATGTCCTTGGGGCCTGATCCTGCCCGGTGCCTGCGGGTCAGAGAGGCAATGGGGGGGGGAGGTCCGGGGGCAGGTGGTGGGTCGTGGCTGGCTGGGCGCCGTGCGGATGCGCGGAGCAGGATGACCTTGGCATCTCTGGCTCCCCAGACCCCGGCGCTGCTCTGGCCAGGAGCTGATTCCAGCTGCATTAAAGTACCGGCAAAACAAACTGCCCAGCTTCTCGCCAGCCCCGGGGTTCCTCTGCTAAGCCCGAGGCTGCAGCGCCCCATGCCCTTGGGTCCCTATGGACTCGGCAAGTCATCCTTCAAACCAAGAACCTCCCAAAGACTCGTCTGCGGAGCATCGTGCAGTTCTGGCTTGGATCAATGCCCCCATCTCCTGTGCCAGCCCAGGGCGGTGGGCAAGCTTTGCCCCAGCGACAGCAACCCCCAGAGAGCAGGAGGGGAGCAAACCTTTTGCTGAGCCTTTGGGAAATCTCCCAGACATGCTGGACCCAGACTCTCTCCCCATTTTTTAGGATACAAAGCTGAGGCAGTCTCCCTGGGGCTCTTTCTGCATTTCCCTAGCACGGAAAGGCACATGGCACCGCGATGCCCGAGCAGGACCCCAGCACGTGGGGCTGAGAAAGGCAGCTGGGTGCTTGCCTTCCCCCTGAAATCAGGGTAACATTGGAGCAAGGGGTCAAAATATTAGGTTTGCTCTAGATATTTGGGTAGAGCTGGCTTTAATCCTTGGCTCACATCTTGTTATTTTGTCTGCCCCAACGCTTTGTAGGCGCAGGGCCTCAGCAGACTCACTCCTGCATCTGCAAAAGCACAGATTAATGTTTCTTTAATACACCCAGGTATTGCTCTCGTTTGCCTCAAGCTCCCCTTCTCCCACCCCGCGCGTGGTGCCGGGGTGCAGATGAGAGCACTGCTCCCAGGAATAGGTTTTTCAACACCCAGCACAAATGCAAAGGAGGGAGAAGAAGAAGGAGAAAGTGGGAAGGAGAAAGAGGGACCTGGCCTGATTTCCAGAGCTGAGGGATAAATGTGCATCTCGGCGAGAGCTGTGCAAGCGCCAAACCTTTGCCTAGAGGTTACCTAAAGATAGGCAGCGGGGGCCCCGCTTCGCACACCCACCCTTGCAATTTTGTGCACCCAGCCGTTAGGTTAAGGTGACTCCGAACTGACAGCGCTGCAGCAGTGACAGCATTGACCCCCAACCCTGCCCCAGCACCCCGGGGAACCCACAGAGCATCACCGGGAGGGCGGCAGCATCCCGGGTGTGGGATTGTTTTCTCTTCCGTGCTCTCAGCATCTTACTTAATGGCCTCTTCGCAGCTCAGGTCCAGGAGGTGCTTTCAGGATCCAAGTGCCCACTTTGCCAAATGGAATCAGACTCGCTAACAGGCAGCCAGGAGAGCTAAAAATTCCCACTTGTCCCTGGGGCACGCACGATGGGCTGTAATGGGGTTTGAGCATCCCGAGCTTTCCAGGACAAGGAGCAGAGGTAGTGCTTTCTTGGCACTTGAATCCTTCCTCGATGTAAACAAGCAGGATTTGGGGGGCTTGAGCCCCCCAGCAGGGAGAGGAGCTTTTGCAAAGGTGTGCGGCACGGTGCTCCCGGTGACGAAGAGCATCACTGCGCCACCTTGGAGGTCTCTTTCGTTTATGAACCCCAGCGCAGGTCCACCAAGGGTTCCGTGGGGTTTTGCCTGGCAGAGAGGCAACACTCAGGAAAGAAAGTGGAGGAAAGTAGGTCATTCCGCACAGGCACAACCAGGCAGGCTGCGCTCGGCAGGGATCAGCCGCTTGCCGCAGTTGGGATCACGGGCTGGGAGCCGGGTCGAGGGGCCGCAAGGGCTGCCCAAGCACAGAGGTCTCCATGTCGGGTGGTGTAATCCTTCCATCCCTCTCCTTGTCGCTTTGCACAAGCTGCTTTGCACGGCTGGCAGGAGGATGCAACACCTCTGACGGTATCTCCCGCATCCTTCAAGCACGGCTGGGATGGCGCGTGCTGCTGATAGACTGGCAATTTAAAATAATTACTGTATCTGCCTCACAGCCGCCTCCTGCCACCTCTTCAGAGAGCCTGTGCAGAGCAGACTCTTCTGCAAACTCCTTGTACCGCTTCGTGTTTGGATATTTTTGAGCCCACAAGCCAAGGGGACACGGATAAGGAAAGGGTTTGGCATCTGCCAAAGCCAGCTGGAGCTTCTCCTGGGCTTTGAAATGGGGCTGAGGAACACAATCTAGTCCAGTTTCAGAATTGCTTCCACTCAGTGTTATAGCAAACACTGTGACATTTCACTCGGGATGCATCGCTCGTAAATACTTACATTGCTTTTTGTGCGCTGAAATGGTTTTCCAAACTTAAATGTTCAGAACTGGCTCCTCTTAAATTCCTCCTCCCTCCAGCCACGGGTTCAGCCGCCCATTTACACATTTTCACTGTCCCAGTATTGACATAAACTCTGCAATTTGCTGGGGCCTTGGAGCCAGCGTAGCAGGCTGCGATACAGATGGGGAAACTGAGGCACGGTACGGCACACGACATCCCCTGAGTCACCCAGTGGCCTTACTGGCACAAGTGACACTCAAACCCAAGGACTGTGACTCCGAGCCCAAACCAGGGGCTCCTCCACAGCCAAGACGGGGGGATTTGGGGGGCCCGAGGTGGAGGGTGACCACTGCGGGCTGACCCCTGGGTCACAAGGTGGGGTGACCTCCCAGAGCGGAGCAGGACCAGCCCATGCCGTGGGGGAAGGAGGATCTCCTCCTCTTACCTTTCGCTCTCCATCCCATGAGCACGGAGTAGATGGGCTACCCTGGCTCTGCCCTGCAAGAAGAGAAGGCCAGAGCTGCACCGCCGCCTGTCAAAGCCACCAAGCGAAAGGAAAACCCCCGAAGCACACATACCCAGTGCCCCCGACGCCCACCCTGCCCCGAGAGACTCGTAGGACAAGACCAAACAGCAAGAGGAAACACAGCCACAGTTCTCCCTGGGGATGGAGCACCCCAACCGTGGCTCTGCCAGAAGAGCTGAAGCCACCCCGGGGAGCCCGTCCCCGTTCCCTGCTGGGAGGCACCTCTGGGGACACGAGGTTTGCAGCCCCACAGAGGATGGGCTACTAGTGCCGTCCCTGCCCATTTGCCTCTCCCTCTTCCAAGATGCCAGCTGAAACGGGTACCCAGCGGGTCCTCCCCAGGCTTTCCCAAGAGCAGGTTTGTCCCCCAGCACCTCCCATGCCCGTTACCTGCAGGGATGTAGCCAATATCCAAATTGGTGGAGTGGAGAACAATGGGGACCATGTCCTTGACCCTGGCTCCAGCCCCTTCCCCTCGCCTGTGTTGCTGCCAGAGATATTTTTTGGAGCAAATCCCACAGAGGGGGGTGTCCCATACACACCACGTAGCATGTTTGTCCTCACCAGTGCCCACCACCGAGAGCCACCAGCTCCTCCCAAGGGGTTTCCCCCCCCCCCCCCCCCAGCAGCCCTCGCCGACTGGCTGGTGGTGGAGCACAAACTGAATTTCCCACAGTTCAGGCTGCTCCTTTTTCTCCCAGCAGGTTGACACGTACAGCAAAAAAATACCCAGACTACCCAAAATATAGCTGCTTGTCTTTTTCTTCCCCACCCGCCACAGAACCGATATCAAAATAACTCCTCAATAATATACATATTTATTTTCTCTTAATTAGTGCTGATATTTACAAAAATCGTGATACTCTGTGAAGAATAAATTATATACACTCATGATAAACCAGACAGCAAATGCTCATTTGGAATACGTATGTACACAGATCTATATACCTATATACAACGGTCAGCCTTATTGACGGGGGTGCCCCTCAGCCCCTTACCCACCCAACCCCCGGGACACCCCCACATCGTCAATAAGAGCAGTCACGTCTATACACACTGTGCAATTCGGATACAGCTGGTGTCTAAATTTGTGTCTAGCAAACGCATGGTTAAATGACTTGAAATTCCCACGAGTCCTCCTTGAACAGTTTATAGGCCTCTCTCCATTCCCGGTCCCATTTCTCCCGTAACCATGGAAACAAAAGGTTCAGTTCCAGCATCCTTAGGATGAGTCCTTCTTGGATTTCCTCTTCCTATCGATTCGCTCAAATTCGGCATCGCACGCGGGGTGGATCCAATACCCATTTTTTTCCCCCCTTGCGCTTCGGCGTGTGACATTGGAGGACAAGAGCGCAATCTCAAGCAACAAGGGAGCAAGTGCAAATAGATAATTACAGTCTTCTAGGCGGCAGAAAATTAAAAGAAATTAAACAAATTAATTTTTTTCAAAATAAAACCAAAGTCCAAAAGACTGACTGACCCCCAAGCTCAGGACGGGCAGGGCTGGGGAGGGGAACGTGGTCCCCGCGAGTGTCCACGTGCGTGGACCTTGTGTGGTTACACCATGTCCAGCAGCTCCTAGAAGCCAACCCCCCCCACTTCCCCCTCGCCGGAGGAGAAACATGGATAAGGAATTTTCCTCTCATCACGTACAACTGGGCTGGGGGATCTTGCCCCTGGGTGTAAATCAGCACTGAGCTCCCAGGGACGGTTTACACTACCGGAGGCTGGTTCATCTCCCCCCACGATGGGACGAGGCAGGAGCCCAGCGCCCAGTTCTGAGAAGGGGGGATGATACTGGGCAGCCAAATGCAGTAACACCACGAGGAGACCGAGGCACGCCGTTCACCCGGGGCTGGGGGAGGCCAGTGCTTTGGCCAGGGGCAGGATGGTGGCTGGTGCACGGAGGGGACCCTTGTCCCTCCCCCAGGGCTCCTGGCAGAGGGGAGCAGCTGCCCCCCAAGGGGATGGACTGAGGGATGTGCTAGATGCGGAGGAGGTCAAATGCTGCCAGGGGTGCAAGGAGGGAGCCACAGCCTTTTTTTGGGTACAAAACGAAAAGGTTTGGGGCTGACTCCTTCTTTCCTCAGCCTCTTCCACCCTAGCAGCACACTGAGCAGCTCCTACTGACAGGAGAAACCCCTGGGACCCCCCCTTCCAGGCCTTCCATGGATGTAGACCTTGATATAAACCCACCCCGGCTCCAAAACAAGGAGATGCTTCTCACCACCACCCTGGGACCACAAGCCCGCGTGGTTCAAAGGGATCTAAAATCCAACCAGTCGAAAACCCCCGAGTGCAGCACAGCGCCTGCACCGCAAACAAATCCCTTCGGCTTCTGCTGGGCTTTCCCTGCACAGCCACAGCCACCAGCCCGGGGATCTGGGATCGGGAACAGAGATGCTGCAGATCTGCTGGTTTGCAGAGGGGTGCACGGAGCCGAACGCTGCTTGCCCCTCGGGATGCTCCCACTTCCCAGGCCAGATTCGCATCTCCTTGGCTTGGGCCCGTCCCTGAGAGTGTTGCAAGCTCTGGAAAAGCTACAAGACTTTGGCAGCAATTTCAAGGGCTGACCCAGGAATTATCTGATAACAAAGCAAGGCCCTTCCTGAAATACTTCCTCCTCCTCTGTCTTCTTCTCTCCTTCTGTGTATTTACGCATAAATATGTCCATATTTACACACCCACATGCTACACTCTCATAACGCCAATCTAGAGATCCTTTTCGTCGTATAGCTCAGTATTCAAATCTGTAGGACCTGGACACAAAACGTCACCGCAGAGATTAGTTTTCCCAACTAAACACTTTCCCCCACACAGATAATTTTTTCCTAGCAGCCCTAATCGCTTGCTGGCATCCAGCTGGTACACGAGCCTCACCCCATTGCCCTTAGCAGAGATTTTGGAAGATATTAAAGGGCTGATGGGTTGCCTGCAGGCTTGGGCACGTGGTTGGGTCCTAGAAGACAACCCGTGCTGTAACCACCACTTTCATCTCTCCAAAACACAAGCACAAAGGGTAAAACCAAAATACAGGTGCTGTCCCTTCTGGGTACCAACCCAGGAGCATCTCCACAAACCAGAGAGCTTCAGTCCTCCATCCCCCGCCTGGAGAGAGGCAAACACCTCCATGGGAGGAGGAGAGGAACCAGAGTACCTACGTTAGGTGGCCCGATGAAATCCGACGAGGATGGTAGGACCTTTCCCCTTCCTTGGTCCTGATTTCGCATCCTCAGTCTGAGCCACTTTGCAGCTCATTTTTGCACCTTTCAGAGTCAAGGGGAGTTTGGGATGCTCAGCATCTCCACAGAAAGGGGCCCAGAGTTTCAAACCAAATTCCTCAAGAAAAAAATAAAACCATATTTCTTTTTTCCAAAAAAATCACAGTCTCCTCCTGAAAAACTGGTTCAAGATCACATCAGTGAGTCAGAAGCAAAGCTAGAAATAGCACTAGAGCTCCGACCTGCAGGGCACAAATCCCATTAAAAGCTTTAGGGGAACCATTCTCTGTGCAGTGGAGAAACCTGGGACCCTTGTGCAGCCTGATGCTTCGCTTCCAGCCCACGGCCCCCGTGGACCTGTTTGCCCCATACTAAACATCTGAGCACTTATCCAGGTTTTCCCTATTTCCCAAACGCCGTGCCAAGGGCAGCCCAGAGACACGCTCCCACAAGGCTGGTCTTCCCAGGAACATCTGCCTGGGTCAGTGCGAGAGGTGCAGGGTCTGTCCCTGAGGGAGGGAGCGGCCGTGCTGACCCCTGCCATGGGGACAGATGCCAGCTCACACATTGGTGATGACGGGAGGAACGTGCCTTTTACTCCTTGGCCCTGTTTGTTCCTGCATGCAGCTCTGGGGTTTCCCAAGGCAGCTGGGACCTGAGCGGGTTTGGATGGGCCTGATCCTGCTCACGGATCCACTCTCCCCTCCTGTCCAGCCTCAGAAAGCCCAGAGGGACACCGTGCCCAGAACAACACCTCCCAATAAACCCGTCACCGTCCTTCTCCCCAAACCACAGCCGTGCTCATGCTCCCAAGATGCGCCCAATACTTTGGTAATCCCCACCACCACCACCAAAATCACCCGAAGCCCATGGGCATTAAACAACCAAACCCTTCACAAAGTCTCACTGTGTGCCAGCATCCCCCCAAAACCCCGCAGCAACCCGCGCTCAGTGCTTCCCACACCCCATGGATGGGACCACTGGTGCCAGGGGCACCCACGGGTGAGCGGGCAGCATCCTGGTGCATCAGCATCCTGGTGCATCAGGCAGCTTCCCCGTGCAAGCTCGCGTCCCCACGGACCCACCGCGAGCCGGATCGATGGAAACTGGCTGACTGCCCTGGGAATGGTGCCCAAGCCGGTGACTCCCTCCAGCCCCATCCCCTTCGACGGGATGAGCTTCAGAAGCAGAAATTTATTGCTTTCAGTTGCGTTGCTTCTTTTTTGTGTGTGTATATAACACATTAACGGGTTTCAGGGGCTCCCATTTCAGAGCTGCAGCAGCAAAGAGGGAGCAGAGGGTTCCTAATATAACGAGATGTAACTAAAGACAGGCCGGGGGCCCCAGGCTGTGTGGTGCTGAGCACCTTTGAGACCCAATGCATTGATGCTGCTGGTCCTCTGCACCAAGCAGAAGCCAGGATTCTCATGCACTAATTGTGGACACTTGGTGTTAATTATAGCTAGGCCTGAATCAATCAATAAAATAAAAGTGAGGAGTGATTCCACCTGGCTGAGTGGAGCCATGTCGGCACAAGAGGTGGATCCGTCCCTAAAGCAGCATTTTAAACCATTGCTGTAGAATACGCTAGCACCGTTTATTTTATTGTTATTAGTGTGGTTCCCCTCTCTGAGCTCAGGACGGGTCTGAGGGACGTCCCTTGGGTGCTCGGCCGTGCGGTTCCCACCACCGCAGCAGTGCAGCGCTGCCCGTGCCCCACGCCAACCCAAATACACCCCAACTCAACCGGCTGCTGAACCCCATCCTGCACCCCGGGGAGGCTTTGCCTGACCAAGACCTTGGAAGAGGTTTGCATCCCTCTTCCCCCGACCCGGCAGAGGAACGGGGGGTCCATCCCTGGGGATTGTCAGCAACGGCGGGGGAAACACAAGGAAAACCAGACGAGGATGGGGAAAGCGGATGAGATCCCCCTGGACCAACAGGTCCCACCTATCCCCAAATAACACCGGGGATGAAGAAGAAGCAGAGATAACCTCAAGGTCTCTGCACCTCGCCTCACCCCTCCTAAAAATCCTGGAAGAACGCAAAGCAAAGGCTCAGAGGTGCCAGCACGGATCCAGCCCCCCCCCTCAGCACGTGCCCTTTCCACCATAAAGGAATAAACCACCAGCCCTGAGCCTCTATGTGGTTGAAAAGGAGGTTTTCAGCCCAAAACGCACCCTGCCCTGGTTGTCCCATGGGTGCTGCGGGCCAGGGCATCCTGCTCCAGCCCATGTCCCACCATCCCGGCACCCCTGAACCGGGAGCTCCCCCAGTGCTCCAAGCGCTCACATTTGCTGAGGATTCGGCCCTAGTGTCGCTCTCTAAATATCTATACACACACACACGATAATTATACGGGAAACAGCTGAAAATTGCTGAACAAACAAGTCAGGAGAGCTGGTACCTGCTATTCCACCTGCTCCTCGTGCCTTCTCTGACCCACGGTGCTTTCTGCTCATGACACCAAGATTAATGACTAATTACTCGCCCCATAATGAGTGCAGGTGTTTCACTTTCAGCTCACCTTCCCTGGCTTGCATTACTTGGCTCTTGTGTCTGGACGCTCGGACACTCAGGCTTTGCCTTGTTATCTATCAAACTGTTGTCAGCATGTGCCTTCCCCATCCAGTTTTTAAATATAATGGAGATTTTTTAACTCCCATGAATCTCCTTCGAGCCACCGGAGGATCTATAAACACTATAAACATGAATACTGTATAGTCTACTAAGAAAATATATATTTGTGTGTGTATTAAATATTCAGATTCATGCAACAAATATCCATGCAGCTGTACTGTGTATTACTGGTTAAATTTCACTGCAGCATAAATATATTATAGGCCACAGCATAGTTGCTCCAGTTTTATATATAGATATAAAAAAAGATGCTTTTTCCAACTCATTTTCGATGTGTCAGTGGAGGTGTCTTTGGTGATCCTGGAAAATATTAGTGATGGAATTGTCATCTAAATAAATAAATAAAATCCAAGCGCTTGATTTATTTACTCGTCCCTCCCGATGCCTAGCGTAGAAAATTTAAGACTTAATAAATAATGTGCCGTCATACTAATTATCCCTCCCCTGGGCCTCACACTGGCATACTGCAGTGGCTGAAACTATTGCAGCATGCAGCATTTTCAGTTATGAAACATGAGCCTGGGCGATGCGTTCGCACTTGGCATTCCCGGGGCGGAAAGCCGAGCCTTCAGGCAACCGGGACACACAACTGCCTCTTCCCTTCATTCAGTTCTGCCCCACCTTTCCCAGCCGTTCCCCACGCCTGTGACGGACTGTCACCCAGCTCCGCAGGCCGGGGACCGGCGTTCGTGGTACCCCGGGACGGCCGGGAGCTGCCCCCTGCATCCCCATCCTGTTGCTCGAAATGCCCAACCGCTCCGTATCTTTGGAAACCCACAAGCCTGGGATGGGAGAAGGGAAACGAAATGGTTTGGGGCGGGTTGTTTGTTTGGTTTTTTTTTGCATGAACGCTTATTCAGTGTGGAAATCAAAGGTTAAAAGTCACTTACACAGCTATTGCTTCCCATGCAGAACCAAATATACACCGTAGAAAATACTGTATTAACTACAATGCAGAGCAGCACTCAATATCTGCAATTGTTCCACTTCAGCTTTAAACACGTTACTAGATTTTAGCGACTAGACATCGGTTAGCATTTTGGTGATATTCACATAGTTTGTGTTAGCTAGGGTGCAATTGGCTGTCTTCAAGTTCTCCTCCCTAAAATCCTCATTGCTATTGTTTACGCCTTCCTGAATCTCCATATAATCAGACTTACTAATAGTAGAGGCACTTCTGCTTTTCTTTAGGTCAGGGGAAGAGGGGATCTTTGGGCAGCTGGTTACTTGCAAATATTGAGCCTGCTCCTCTCCCTCCGTCTCCCGGTGGTAGAAGTAATTGAAGTTAGACACTATGACGGGCACTGGTAAGGCAATCGTTAATACGCCAGCGATGGCACACAAGGAACCCACTATTTTCCCCCCGATGGTCGTGGGGACCATGTCTCCGTAGCCAACAGTCGTCATGGAAACCACAGCCCACCAGAAGGCATCGGGGATGCTCGGGAACTGGGACTCGCTCTCATCAGCCTCGGCAAAGTATGACGGCGCTGGAGAAGAGGATGACACCGATGAAGAGGAAAAATATCAAGAGGCCCAGCTCCCGCATGCTGGCCTTGAGAGTCTGCCCCAGGATCTGCAGCCCCTTGGAGTGCCGGGAGAGCTTGAAGATCCTGAAGACCCGCACCAAGCGGATGACTCGGAGGATGGCCAAGGACATGGCTTGCTGGCCTTGCTGACCATCCTCTGGCTTCTCGGCCAGCTCCGTCCCTAAGGTGATGAAATAGGGAATGATGGCCACAATGTCTATAATGTTCATGATGTTGGTAAAAAACCCAGCCTTGCTGGGCAGGCGAAAAAACCTCACCAAGAACTCAAAGGAGAACCAGATGATGCAAAGCGTCTCCACGATGAAGAAGGGGTCTGTGAAAGAGGTGGACTGCTGGTACCCCATGCTGCTGTTGGAGTAGGGGGGGTGGCTCAGCCCGCTGCCGTGCATGTCTTCGTTCTCATCCCGAAAAATGGGCAACGTTTCCAGGCAAAAGCTGACGATAGAGATTAAAATCACCATGACGGAGACAATAGCTATAATCCTGGCAGGTCCTGAGCTCTCGGGGTACTCAAAGAGCAGCCACACTTGTCTCTGAAACTCGTTCTCAGGCAACGGCCGCTCCTCTTCTTTGATGTAGCCTTCATCCTCCCGAAACATCTCCATCGCTTCTTCCCCCAGTTCATAGAAACGAATCTCTTCCGAGAAGATATCTAAGGGCACGTTAACCGGCCTCCGCAACCTCCCACCGGACTGGTAATAGTACAAAATCGCATCGAAGCTGGGTCTGTTCCGATCAAAAAAATACTCATTCCGGAGCGGGTCAAAATACCTCATCCTCTTTTTAGGATCCCCTAGCAAGGTCTCGGGAAACTGGGCTAGCGTCTTGAGCTGCGTCTCAAAGCGTAGACCCGAAATATTAATGACCACCCTCTCGCAGCATTCATGGTCGGTCTCAGGGTTATACGTGTCCTGCGGGTGACCGGGAAGAGCTGCAGCTTCATCTGCAGGATCTCCAGTAGCAACTGTCATATTGGGGTTTAAAAGAAATCCTTAGGCTAAACTCTTCCCAGGGCCCAGTGGTGGTGGGATCGGATTCAGGGCAGGGCTACTATCCTGCAGAAGGACAGGTACGTAGGTTTGGAAGTGTCTCATGAAAAGGCGAAGGATGAGATAAAAAAAAAAAAAAAAATAAAAAAAAATAAAAAAAAAATAAAAAAAATAAAAAAAAAAAAGGAAAGAAAATCGCCCCTGCTGAGAAAGAGAGAGATGAAATAAAGTTGGGGGGAGGAGAGCAGGTCTCTTCACTAGCGTGTCTATCCCCTTCCTGGGGGGGGGGGAATTTGCTTTCCTTGGGACAGAGTTCAACAACTCCCATCTAAACCCATGAGGTGGAAGAGAGAAAACACCTGAGGAACCGTCCCCTAGTCCAAACCAGTGTGGAAAAACTGGCCCGGGCAAAGCGGGACTGTGGGGTTTTTTGTTTGGGTTTTTTTTTTGGCTAAAAATAAAAATCCCGATTTAAAAAACAAGAAGAAAAGAGGGGGAAGGGAAGAGAAAGGAAGGATGAAAAATCCCCCCCTCCGGCCCTAGCGTGGCGAGGGGAGAGGCAGAGCAGGCTCAGCTCAGTTCCAGGCATGCAGCTAAGGGTTAACATTTAACCGTGCGATCTCAGGCAATCTACCCTCTAGGAAAGCTCTGACTCTGGATTTCAGTTCCACACCTTCCCCATCCTCTCTTCCCTGGCCAGAAAGTGGCCAGGCCACATGCTGCCCTCCCTGCCTGCCGAATCCGAAGCCGGAGCCGCCGGTGCGAGCTGCCCCGCGGACCACCGCAGTCCCCCTCCTCGCTGGTGTCCCGGCTCCTGTCATCCTCTGCAAACCACCATGGCACACAGAAAACAAATCACATTACCTGGAGAAGCCAAATCTTAGTGTCTCTTAGTAACACCGATTATCTGACCCTGGGGAAATCCTAGAGAGAAATACAGGCTTCCAAGATCCCCATAATTTCCTCTCTCTTCAAAGTTAAAAATAATGGTGAGTCATCGTAGAAAAAGGAGAAGGGACATAAAAGGGCTTAGATTCCCAGATGGTGGAAGTCAGGTCTTGTAATGGTTTGGACTGGAGAGAGAGAAAGAGAGACAGAGAGACAGAGAGACAGGGTCTTCTCGGTAGCTGTTGCAGATCTGCACTTCAGGGCAGACGAGCGTCTGTCTGATGCTTTCGGTACGCCGGCGAAAAGATGCTAAGCTCAGCAAAACCCAATGTCCCCAGTGTCCTCGGGAGGTGTGGCATCGCCTGGAAAAAACACCGAGAAGGTAACAAGCTGCTGGGGGCTCGAAAGGAGCATCTGCAAAGCCCCAGCGCCCCCCGGCACCCCCCTTTTCTTTTTTTTTCCTCCCTGCGAGCTGGTTGCCCGCTGCCTGGCCAACCTGCACTGCAACAGAGAGGAGGGCGAGAGCGCGCTAGCGGCACGGCGGAAAAAACCAGAGCCCCATCTCCCTCTGCTCTCGCTCAGCGCCACGGGGCCGTGCTGCCCGTGGGAGCCGGTGCCAGGCAAAGGGGAGGGGGGGAACGACGCAGCCCCCCCCTCCCGGGCCGTTGAGGTTCTGCAAAGCCGCGGTGGGTTCCCACCAGCGCCGAGCAGCCGGTGGTACCCAGTGGGCGCAGCGCCCACGCCATCGCATCATCTTCCGGGGGGATTCAGGAGGCTCTGGCTGCAGCCACGAGACTGACCCCCCCCCGCCGGTCCCCTCTCTGCCCTCCCCCCACCCCCACCCCCCCTCTGCAAGGCCACCTGCCCCCCCAGATGGCTCCGAGGAGCCCCCCGAGTATTGTGGGCCCAACCGTGGGACCCACGCGACCTGCATCCACCCTCCCCATCCTCCCAAAAGCTGCCCCCACCTCCCCCCTATCCGACCCACCCTGTGGGGATTCCACTCCGGTGGGCAAAATCTCTCATGGGGATGTTGAGGTTCTGGTCCCCGGTTGGTGCCGGGTCGTCAGCATCCCCGCTCCTAACGAGTGCTCATTTACATCATCCTGCATTGCCTCACACCATGGAGATGCTCAACCCAGAGAGGTCCAACCAACCTCTCATTTTTTTCCTTTTTTTTTTTTCCCTCCCAAAGAGAAAAAAAAAAAACCCCAAAAAACCCTCTAACCTCCCTTCTTCAGCTCCAACTCGACTTGTCTACTTTGAGCCAGGATTACAGAACCGGGTAGGGGAGGCAGGTGGAAAATAACCCCGCGGTCCCAATCTCCTCGGCAAAGATTTCAGCCGTCTCCAGGCCATTTATGCCTGTTGGTTCCTCTCTTCATCCCCCAAGGTGCAGATATTGCCGCAGATCCCTCTTTTCTTGGAAATTTCCCTTTTCCGTGCAACCCTCCTCTCCCTTCTCCTTATGCACTAGAAAAAATAGTACAACCCTGACAAGGCTTGCAGCATTCAACCGCTTCGCTTAACCCTTTTCTGCCAGGCCCACAGGAGAGGAGGTTGCATTTGTCCCAGTTTTTCTCCTTTTCCTGCATTTTCCCCCCACCGCTTGCTCCCCAGCGACCCGCTGAGGAGTTCAGCTGGATTTGACCTTCCCTGGCTCCTCTGAGCATCACACTAAACCACCACAAACACCATCTTTCTGCTGCTGCAAAAAAATATGTGGCAGCCACAGACCCCCATTTCACCAAAAATCAACCAACCTTCAATATTTTTTTTTTTCCTAAATAAAGTTTTTCTCCTGCCCATACACTCTCTCCTCCCCTTTCTCCCTTCCCAAAACACCCCAGGTTTGTTTAACAGCGCAGAGATTTACTTTTTTATTAATTTTATTTTTTTTTTAACATGTTGATTTGTATTTGGTTGAGCTCTAGGCTCCTTCCTCCCAGCCCCAACCCAAGCGGTGATGCTCAGTGCTTCTCGGAGATGGTTACAGCATCAGCCCAGTTGACATCACACATCCCAGCACTCAGTTTCTCCTACTTGCTCCCCATCGCCCCCCCCCCCCCCAAGCATCTTGGGGGTTAATTCATGCAGATTGGGGGGCTGGGGAGGGACCATAAAGGAGGGGGGTTGCCCAAAGACCCTCAGTTTTCCCCCTGCCTGCACAGAGGGCTGCAGGCAGGAGCCGTGCCTGCATTTCGGAGGGGTGTCAAGGACAAGGTCGCGTTTGCCACTCAACCAGGGACCCCCCCCCCGCTTGCAGGGTGTATGGCCAGGCTGTGTTGAAGCAGGGCGGCAGGGGGGAGAGCAGGGGTGGGGGGGGGGGAAGGATGCAAGGCAGGGGGGGAAGAGAAAAAGGCACCAACTCACAATTGGCTCTGCAGTCAGGCATGCGGCGAATGCACAAGCAGCCGCTCCGCTCCGTGCCGCCGCCAGCACCTCGCACCTACGGCCCCCAAAACTCGTACCCCTGGAGTCAACCCCTCCGAAGGCAGCAGAGCTTCCCCATGAATATTCATAAGACTAATATGAGCATCTTCCCCCCACCCCACCCCTCCTGCCTCCCTCCTCCCAAGCAAGAGACCTAGATTTCAACCACTGGGAAATAATCATATCCCTGGATACGTGATGCTGCTTTACCATGCGGCTCCGATCCATGCCATATTCTCGGTAATAGCCTGGATCTGCTCAGGGAGATCTGGAGGATGGGGAGCCACCAGCTCCATGCAGCTTTGGGGAAGGAAATGGGGCAGGATCGGAGTCACAGGGACCATGCTGCTCTGCTCTTGCCTGGGATGAGGATGTAAATCGCAATAATTTTATATCACTTCACACTTACTGACCTCTCCCCATAAGGAGGGATCTCCCATGCCCAGAGGAGGGAGATGGCCAAGCTCCTACAAACTTGCCATACAAAACCCGTGGATCAATCCCTGTCTTAGGCCACGAGGGAGATGCTTTGGCTTGGACTGCTCTGCAATTACCCTGTGGCCCCACAAAAAGCATCGGGGCAGCAACAAGTCCTGCAAGGCGCCTGGCACCCAGCAGACACAAGGGCTGGAGGAGGCAATGGGAAATATTCCTATTCCCAGGGGTCAAATTTGCAAGGAGCTGCCGGTGCCGACAGCGGTCGCCCCAGGGACAAGAACCCGAGGTGGGATGGGAGGGCATGGACCACGCTGAATACCCAAGAAAATCAGTGCTAAGTGTAACGCCCAGGCATCCAGGGGGACGTGGGGACATGGTAGGTCTAAACTGTGTGACCCGAGCTCCCTGAGGTGCCAGGAGCAGCGGGATGCACAGAGCCGGAGTGGGAGCAGCACTGGGGGGGGTGAGGGGGATGCTCTTGCCCACTGCTCCTCCCAACACACCTCTCCATCTTGAAACACAAAGCCATTTCCTCGAGCCCCAGCTCGATCCCAAGATTGAAAATGAATTTCAAACCCCACAGGAAAATTGGGAATCCTTGGCTCCCTGCTGTGAATGGGCTTCCTTACCGCTCGCATCCAGCCGGACAGGAGGCTGCCCTGGGTGAAGGGGGGTGATCTCATCCGCATCATTTCTGCCTTTTCTGAAGGCAGATCTGCCATAGCAGGGTAGGTTGAATCCAGCAAATTATTTCCCCAAGGCAAATTCTTATGCAATATGCAGAAACTAAGGCCGGGCAGGGAACAATTCGAGTGAAGCTGAATTTCCAACTTGTTATTCCTGCTGCCGCCTTGCGAAGGTTTTGCAAAACTGGGGGGATTTTTCATAGAAACAGCACCAGCTCCTTACAAAGAGCCAAAACCCCGTCTCTAGCAAACCAGGGGAATTTCTCTGAATTGAGTGACACTCTCCTGATTTACTATCCTAATTGTGGAGCTATTATTATAGTCTGTGTGTCTGCACTTGCCTCCCTCAGCCACGCTGACAACTCCAGACGTAACCCAGCCTTTCCGAGAACTAGACGAGCTGATGCACTGCACCCACTTGTCTGTTTTACACGGATTTCACCAGCCGATGTCTTTGCATCAATATTAGCATTAAAAAATAAGTCCCTTCTGGATTATTTCTCTTCTCAAAATGGACTTTATAGTCACCCAAACTGGAAACCTTACCCCGCCTGCATGCGTGTGGCCCTGGGAAAGCCACCCGGAGTGAGGATATCCCAGGCACCAGGAGAGCCAGTGGCCAGGTCCCACCAGGAAGCAGAAGAGCTTCCCTTGCTTTACTGCTTTTATTTCCCAGGAAGCCCCCAAAGGCTGTTCAGACCCTCTGTTTGTGGCCTTGCAGCCAACCATCCAACCAAAAATCAAAAATGTGCACTTTTTTCCCTTTCCCCCCGCCCCGTAGCCTGCCAGTGGTGGGTTTGGGAGATGCTCCGTGACGTGGTGCTGTAGGGACATGGATGAAACCCACAGGGCAGGGTTGTCCCCCGGACTGGCCTCATCCAGGACAGCTGGACTCAAGTCCCTGTGTCACATTGCAAAGCAGGACCCACAGCCAGCCCCACACCACATTGCTCAGGACACCTCGGACGGGCACTTGTGTAAACCCAGCTGCTCCTCACTCCCTCCCAGGGAGGACAGACCCTGTCCCACCACCTTCACACATCCTGCACAGCCTCAGGTGATGGCATCTCCCTGTAGCGACCCTCCTGGGGACCCTGTGCCACCTTCTGCAAAGCCAGAGGGAATTTGAAGGCTGGAGCAGACACCAGCAGCTGTGCCAGGAGGAAGAGCCAAGTTGGACCATGGTTTTGGCCATGGTGCCAAGCAGAGAGGGCGTGGATGGGGCAGGGTGCTGAGCCCTCATCTCCATCCAAGCCATGGTTTTCCAGCTGAAGGGGTTGAAATAACTGGGCTCCCTGTCATTTGAGGAGCTGTGAAAGCTGTAAGCGAGTTCCCAGGGCTGTGAGTCACCCTCCAGTGAAAGCACCCGACCTCCCACCCGCTGCCTACATCAGAGGACCGAGCTCCTGGCCCCCCAGCACCCATGTCTCAGTGCCTGGTGGCAAAAGGAGGGGACGCTAAGATATGTAGGTGACCCTGATGCAGTGGCATGGCATCTAAAAATGAAGACAGCTGGGGAACAAAATGACACAGACTCACAGAGCAGGACTTGCTCTTCCATAGCAGATGCTGCTGGTGAATCCCAAAATACCGTGGTGAGACAGGTCAGAGCAGCTCCCCCCACCTGGGGAGACAGGGGAGGGTTCGTGGATTTGCCCAGGGTGACACGGGAAAGGAGCACAAAGCGATGCTGGGGTTTCTCCTGGTCCCTTGGGAAAGCCAAAGGGAAACCAGCAAACATCGCCTGCCTGCAAAGTTAAGATTAAATACATTCTGCCTCTCTATTTCTCCAAGGTGGTATTCATAATAAAATATCTGATGATTTTTAAAATAGCTCCTTTGGGTACCAATCTGAATTCTCATTCGGTCAAGACTGCTGAGTTGCAACATCTTTGCCTCCAAAGATTCTCCACCAGCCTGGACAGGCGGTCTGGAGAGGAGCTGGGCACCATTCATTGAAAATAAAAGTAATTTACCTCGACTGAAAGACAGTAAAGAACTTCAGTTCTTTGGAGCTCAGCGAGATGATTGCCAATTATTTCATGCCAGGCTGCTGCTCGCTCCAGGACGGCTAATGGACCCAGTGCCGGGCTGGCGCAGGGGGAGCACCGGCCCTGGAAAGCTGCCTCCTGCCTGGGCTGCTCCAGCAGCGCCGGTTAAAAGGCTCTCAAAGCCGCTTTATTTCACTTGCACAAACAAAAAAGACAGGACAAGCCAAATTAACAAACAGAAAAGGAATCAATAGCCTCCTTCCAGCCAGGCGCGAGTGCTTTCAGCTCTGGAAAGAAAGCCCACCAGCTCGCAAGCCTGTGCATCACCCGTGGATAAAGCCCCCCCATCCCTCCGCGGGGCTGGGGCTGTATCGAAGGGGTCAGCCAAGCCCCTGTGTCCCCCTCCTCACCGAGGGGACCCAGCCGTGCCCCTCTGTCCTTCCAGTCCTCCTGCCCCAAAGGGACCGAGAGAGCAGAGTCGCTCCAGGGGTCCAAAAGCGCCTTTATTCAAGACGCCAACCCAACGCCCGCTTTGCCCAGCCAGGGCTGCTCCCGTGACCCCAAGGAGAGGAGAGGCGAGGAGCACCTCGTTTGGTTGGTGATGATTCACCATCCTCTGCTCTGCCCCACTCCCTGCCCATCTGCCCCATGGAGCATCCCTCCTCCTCCAGCTCCAGGAGGGTGATGCTCACCAACAAGCAGGGAAATAGGGCCAAGAGCTGAAAGCTTCTTGTTGTTGAGCTTAGGAAGGAGAAGAATAAGGGGAGAAGCCTCCAGTGGGGACAGCCAGTACCTGTGGGCAGATTGCCTTTGCCTTGGGGGAGCATTTAGGTGACCTCAGGGTCCCCTCTGCGCTGCCCTAACGGGGCACAACTGCTTTTAGCCATCAGTTTTGGGGCTGGTTCCCCGTGCAGGTGATGACCAGGGTGACAGCATCTCCCACCACGGCACAAATGGGACAAGCGGCCCCGCAGAGGCTCTTTTTAGACCCCGTGGGTCTCAGCCCAAGTGTCTGCTGGTGCTGGGTGGGGGTTAAGAGCTGCTGACAGTCAGAGCTGAGCCACGGAGTGGGCTGAGATGTTCCCACCACCCCAGATGTTCATCCCTCCCCGGGGAGCAGGAGGACTGCAAACATGCCAGGAGGAACAGGGGTTTGAGAGGATGATTCGTCTCTTCTCTTCCTCCCATGCGGAGATTCTGCAGGGGGGAGATGCAGCCAGTGGGGATGCTCGGGCCAGGGAGCGCCTTCCCCACGGCTCGGTGGCGTGGGCACCAGGGCAGTTTTGGGCACGGTGGCACTGTGGGCACGGTGGCACCATGGTGGCTTCAGCCACGAGATGGCACTGCATGGCACAGCACAAACCACCGCTGAGCCCAGCCCACTGGGCCAAATCCTGAGCTGGGCCAGGTTATGGGGCACGCCAGCCCCACGGCCGTGCCAGGTTGTGAACCATGCCAAGTCATGAGCTGCACCAAACTGTGGATTGTGCCAGACTCGGAGTTGTGCCAAATGGCGTGCCGTGCCGGGCCACTCCGACTTGGCCCCCAACCGTGCCATAAGCCCCCTCACTCACTGGCCAAGACCCCCATGTCTCTGCTGCCCATCCCAGCTCCTTTCCCTGCAGGGTCTGTCCGTGCCACGGTGGAAAATTTCCTAAAAGAAAAAAGAAATCCCAGATTTTGTGCACTTTCTCAAAGTTTTTTGGAGGAAATTCATTATTTTACCACGCTGCCCAGCTGCCAGGAGTGGCTGGAGATGTCCCATTGTGGTGACACTGATCTGGCCCTACAAGCATCTCCCTGAGCTCACTGTTCCTTCTGGTGACTTGGGCAGGTGACAGCCGCAGGGCTGCAGGTGACAGGGGGGAGGACAGCAGGTGACATGCCCAAGGCTACACGGACAGGCAGTTGTCAGAGCTCCCTGCGGGACCCAGGCACGCTGAGACCCCACAGCCCCGTCCCCTCAATCCGTGGGGGACACCACCAACTTGCAGCATCCTCTTCCCCGTCATTTCTCTACCGTATTTACTATTTCTTCATCTCCCACCCCCTCTTTTGGGAAAAGACAGACTTCCCCGTTTCCATGGAAACCCTCCCCCTCTCCCCTCACTTCTTCAAAGAGGTTTTCATCCGCTTCGTTCAAAAATAGCTATTTTTAGCTCCGGCTTCCCCTTCTCCCCCTCCCCACCCTCTGCTCCCAGCTCATGCTTTCCCAGACAAGCAGCACCCACCGGCGCTGTCACCGCCACCGAGCACCCACAGGAGTGGTGGCACCACCCATGTGGCTGGTGACTTGGTTCAGCTTCATCCCTGCTCAGGTCGGTGGTCCACATCCTGGTGGTTCCCTTAATTTGTACTTAATTCCTCTGGGACTGTGGAAATGTTGGTGTATAAAGGAAATGCTTCTGTTCTGCAGGAAGGTCCTGGGAGCATCCGAAATCCCCACCGCTCTGCGAGCTGTGTCCTCGGGAATGACCGTCCTTGCAGCATCCTATGGGATTCCACGACCCCGTGAAGCCAGGGGGATATTTCCTTCCCTGCAACCACAGAGGGCACAGAGCCCCACGTAGCCCCTTGGCTCCTGTTCAGCCCTCAGCTGGGACAAACACAGGTTGCCCAAATGCAGCCAAGCAAGCCACGCCGTGATGGCCATCATCTGGGACAGACAAGGAGAGCGTGGTCCCCTCTGCCCCCCCCCCCCAAAGCCAAGCACCTGCCACCCCCATAACGACGTTTGTCGGTTGGTGTCTCCATCCCATCTACGTTGCTGGTGCACATCATGTTCACGCCGATGGATAAATCAAGAGGTGGCTCAGACCGGGACACCCAGGAGAGCAGGAGGTGACACCTGCTTCCACCCTTCCCAAGCGCAGGCAGGGCAGGAACGGCGCCTGCGGCCCCGGGGTCAGCGCTGCCTGCAGCCCAGCATGGCGAGGTGCTGACAACGAAGCATGGGTAGCAGAAATTCAAGGCTATATCAATAAATTTGATAGGAACCAATTTCCAGGATCAGGTGGTGGTAAGCAAAGGAGATTTCCACGTGGGAAACGATAGCCATCCCATGGATGAATATGGCAGCAGAGGGACGGCCAACCACCCTTGCAGAAGGATGCAGCCTCACTGGTTGGAAAAGAAAGGAAGATCCTTTTGGGTACCAAGAGCTGTTCAAAAGATAGGAAGCGAAATATCTAATGCGAGGTGTGCTTAGCAAGGCAGGTCTGGGGAGAGAGGGAATACCCAGAACCCTGACTCCGAGCTGGAACAGCCCCTCTGCAGCATCCTGGAAAAGTCACAGTTGGACGAGCTGAATGCTCTGGGATACGACACAGGCCATTAAAATCCTGCGTAGTGGTGAGATGGTGAGTAGGGAATGATTAATCAATATTGCTTCATAACACAAGAAGGAAATGGCACCCAGGGAAATTTCCAAGCAGCAAATTTCCAGGCACCAAGCGAAGGATTTATGGCACATGTCACACTGATGCGCAGGGATGCCACCACGGCATCCCTGCTGCGGGGATGTCTATGCTTGGGTGAGGAGGTGAGCCAAATATCAGCCTAAAGAAGAGCAGAAACCAGCCCTGCCGCAGCCAGGCTCCTCCAGACCCTTATTTTAAGATTAATTTATACCTCACAAACCTGGGCAGCACCAGTGTTTGCTCCATGTGTGGCTCCAAACACCCAGCACTGTTACGGCCATTTACCTGCTGCTGTTTGTAACCGCTGGAGATGAAGCGTGAGACACCCACCCTGCTGTCACACTGTGCCAGCCCTGGGCTCTGCGAGCCTCTCAGCTCCTCCCTCCAAAAAAACAACAGGTTGGTAAATAAAAGGCGGCTTGGGGGTGATTTGCTGTCGTCACCACGTCCAGTCCCTCTGCAGCTCTTCGGTGCAATGTCTCCATGCATTTATCACCCCAAGTATGGGCTGGAAACCCCGCAAGACCCATGGGGTCTGGGTGTGGACCCCAAATCAAGGTTCACTCCTGGGTCCCAGTGATGGGTTGGGTATGGGAACATCACCCCCACCCATCACTGGGGCTGCAGAAGGTGTCTCCTGCTTGCTTCAAGCAAAGCCAGGTGGCCTGTGCCACACACGGTCCCTGTGCCCGTCCTTCCCCTGGTATTCGTGCCACTGTCTGCATCTCAAACGTTGCGACATCCTGTTTTTGGCGGATGCTGAAGTACCTCCCCTGTTAACCACACACCAACCGAAACCTGCAGCGGGAGGCACCACCACCCTTGGGGAAGTTGATACAGAAATCAAGGTCACGGCAGAGAGAGAAGCACCAAGAGCTGCTAAACCCACCCCCCTGTGAGCATCCCTGAACCAGAGAGGCTCCGTCCTGCAGCCTTTAAGCTGCCCCTGACACCAACACAGCCTGGGGTCTAGTTTGGTCCCACCCAGTACAGCTACTTGGAGATAACTGGGAAATAATCACACTGAAGCTGATTTTGCTCATCGTGGGTCATCCACCATCCAGCTCAACCTCGCCAGCAGACCTGGTGCTCACAGCAAACCTAGAGAGCAAAGAGAGACAAAGCCACCCCAACCAGTCCCAGCACTCAGTGCTGCTTTTCTAGGAACTCCTGTGGCCCTGTCAGACCTCCCGAGGCCAACCGGGGTCAAACAAGGGGGTTTGTAAAATTCACAGAATCACAGAATGGTTTGGGGTTGGAAGGGTCCTTAAAGAGCATCTCATTCCAACCCCCTGCCACGGCCAGGGACACCTTCCACTAGACCAGGTTGCTCAAAGCTCCATCCAATCTTGGGTTTTTAGCACCTTCTCTAATAATTTGTCATTATCCCCTTTGATCCTGAACCAGCTCCAGCCCCCACTGCTCACGCACATCCCAAATCTCAGCTGGGGTTTGGGCTGAGCCACAGCTTTGCTCTCTTCACTGTCTCCAGCTGTTTTCCCCCAACCAGGAATGTGCACCTTACTTTTTTAAATTAAATCCACAAATACCAGAAACAGGTGATTTAAAAGCAAAAGGACCCAGAAAAGTCTCCAGTTTTCAGCTGCTCTTGGAGATCCTCTCCTCGAAGGTTGTGGTTGTGCAGGAGTGAGACCGATCACAGCTGCTACCGATTAAAGGTGGTGTGTAAAATCCTAACTTTTTCCATTCTCACTATTCAATTCAATATTTTTAAGACACCTGGTCATCTAAAAAAAAACCAACAAAACAAACCAAAACAAGCTCTGACATTATTTGGCCACGTTCACTTCTGGGTGAAGCTCAAAGACGTGGGACGAAGCCAAGAGCAAGGTTTTCAAATGAGCTTCGAACCTCGTTTCGCAAGATCCCCGCCTGCGATGAGGACAAGGGGTCAGCTCTGGAGCGAGCATCTCCACTTGTGTTTCCTTTGCCAAAGCATCACCAGTGACATCCCTTTTTATGACACGTCACCAAAATTTCAAGGGTTCGCCTGGAATTTTTGAGTCCATAAAGACAGCACAGCTCTCCAGACGGCTGGTTGGGATGCTGGCAATGTGCAGAGCTTCCCCAAAGGTTTTATTTCTCTAAAGAAATAAAACATTTTACTCCTGAGAATGGTATTAAATTGCAGATTATTTCATTCTGAAACATTATTTCACCCAGAGGATGCATCTCAAACCTCATCCTTGCACCACCCTTTGCATCCCCGACATCTCCCCTCCGCCCCACTGCAGTTTCAAACACCAAGCGCTGCATGTTTCAGCCATTTTATTGAACTTTGCGTATGAAATAACAGTTTCAAGTTCTAATGAAAAAAAAAAACATTAAAAAAATAAATTCAACGTCAGGTAAAAAAATCACGCAACAACAACAACAGAAAAAATCAATCACTTTTTTTACCGGTAACTGAACACAAGGTCCACACCACGGTGGAGGTCACCAGGATGATGGGATGCAGCAGCTTTTTTTAGCATCAGACTGGTATCAAAAGAACAAGTTTAAACAATCGCAACACAGCTCACTGGCAAAACCAGAGTTGAAAATGAACTGGGAGTAACAAGACTGCACTTTACATCTCCAGTCCAAAATTGCATCATTTCTATGGCACCTAATTAGTCAAGATTTCGCCTTCTTGCAGAGAAGGCTTTAGTTTTTCAGCCTGATGCACTGAATTTCACAAGGCAATATTTCGCTGTCACATATACCCAACGTGTGTTCCAGTTGAGACAGTCATGGAAACGTTTCAGCCTTACCCAGCTGCGCACACGAACGAGGGAAAGCAAAGACAAAAATTATATCCAGCTGTCTCGGTCCCAGGAAGATGCTGTGAAGGTAAGTTGCATAGTAAAGGATGGGAAATTAAGAAACATGAGCAGCTCCTGTGTTGGAGGTCGATGGTTGATGCAACGCCCCCCACTTGCAATGTTTTGAGACCTCAGGTGATGAATTAAGAGCCCGTTCTCCTTGCAAGATGCTAAATTCAGCCATGGGAACGGCTGACCTTCAGCAGTGCAGGCAATTTTCCTGCAAGACCTGAGCAATTTGAATAATCAAGTCACATTTCCAGTATCCTAATGGCAGCACGAGGGATGTGGCAGCAAACACGTCGTTCTGCATTCAAACTGCCCTATTTCAGGCACTGGTTTACCATTTCCCAGCTACGTTTCCCCTTAATACCATTCGACTTGCAACTCCAGCTCTATCAATGACTTGTGTAATGCCAGATAAATTGTCCTGCTCCGAAATCATCCTCAGGGATGGGAGCGATGCATTTAAACCACAGCATCAGCATCCCAGCCTTGTGATGGTCAGCAAGATGATGTGTAAGGGAAAACACCAGCTGGGCACAGTGGTTCCTCAGACCATTCCCTTTATAGATGCACTGATGTCATCTTGGAGAAAGCAGAAGAAATGCGAAAAAGAAACGTATTAATTGACCTGTGTCAGAGGCTGGTGGACAAAAATGTGGGGATTACAGAGCTATGTCATTTAATTCACCCAGGGCTGCTACTTGGTGTTCACCTGAGCCTGAGGGACAACTTTCCAGCTGGCTGTGCAACAGAAAGGAAAGGAAAAGACTGGGGAGCATGCCGCTCCCCAAGTTTTTCAGGGGAGAAAAATGCTATCCCACAAATTCCGTAATTTTACAAGGATTCAGCAGCAGTAACAGCATTTGATACACCTGGCTCAGAAAACATCCAAGCGTGCGCGTCAGTTGAAGCCTCCAGGGTGCTCAAAGGCTGGTTTCTGAGCCATTAATCCTGCAGGAGTTTTTGCCAGCACCTGCGGAAAGAGGCTGGAGGCCAGGATGGGATCACAGGAATCCTGACTTTTCCCAAAAATCTCGTGGGGCAAGCACAGCAGCCTCATGGATCTTCATACGTCGGCTCTGGGAGCCTTCTCCAGCCGCTGAGCCCCATCCCGTGGGGTTGAGGCTGAGCCTTCCTTAGCGCCCTTGAACACCTTCAGAGATATTTTGCTTTCTAATCTTGCTGCCTTCTCAAAACAATCTTCAAACCTGTTCTTAAAACAAGTGGCTTTACGTGACCCTATACCAGCCCAGCTCGGATTCTCCCGCCGATCCACCAGGATGGACCCAACGGCAGAGCTCTCATCACTTCAATTGCACCCTAAAATTCACAGGGGGAAGGGACGGCGCAGAGGAGGAACGTCGGTGTGCTCAGCTCCTCTGCGTGCTCAGCGTCTGAAGAGCACGTCTAGTGCATGGCATGGCAGAGATGCTCTCAGCATCGCAGAGCACGGCTCGGAAGGGCTATGAATAAAGATGAGCAGCCTGTCTTCGGATGATTATGGGAATCAATGCATGCTATTTTTTGGCTCTTCTCTTGATGTCAGCCATCATTAAATCGCTCCCTTTTTTGGTTTTTTTAATCAACTGGATACATTTTTAATTTGTCTTCCCTTGCCAAATCCAGCCCTCCGCTCCAAATGACATTTCAACACGGCTGTCCCGATACGATGGTTATCTTTAAAATGCACAAGGCTGGAGTCAGAGTCGTGGCAACACAGATTAATATACTGGACTGACAGTTAAAGACTATCAAACTCTCAATTATTTTGAAAAAGCACATTAACAATTAGCTGGCTCAGCGACCAAGCAAAAGAAACCCAACAGCGTGGAGCAACGTCATCAATGCCAGTATGTACAATATTGAGAAGAGGTTGAAATTTGGCAAGACTGTCACTGGTGTGAGATGTCCTCGGGGTGGGTTCGGTGCTGGCCGGGAGGAGCGGAGCAGCTGGTGGCCACGGGCTCAGCTCTGCTCCGGGAACGGGGCATTTCTGCTGCCGGGAGCAGGACCGCTGGGATCCACCAACCCAAACGGGTGGTGGGATCTGTTTTTCCCATCACTTTGCTCATCAAAATACATTTTTGAACCATAACAGAGAGACGCTTTAACAAAGTGGCTCTTGAAAACAGACGAGGTATAATTACGTTACATACACACGTGCCATAAAAAAGCTCTCTGTAACACTGTGAAAAATAAAAATAAATTTAGTACTGATACATTCTATCCCCCATTTTAAGGGCTACTAGATCATGTTCCAAAAGAAACTAAATTTTACACCTTTGGGACCAGGGCTTCCCAACATCCAGGTCTGTGTTGCAATCCAGAAAATCAATACTCCTCCTGTTAATGTGCACGCTACAAACCCGGCACACTGCAGGGAAGGCTGCAAACAAATATCTTTGGCAGCTCCTAAGTGGTTTTGGAAGTGAGAGCGCCCCAAAAAAAGCCCAGTCCCACCTACCCCAGCCTGCCAGCAGCTCCATCCATAGCAATGGGGAAGAGACCAGACCACCACTCGGTTATTTGGGGTTTCCAGTGATGGAAATAACTCAGCCCCCACTCTCCAAACACCGGAGACTTTTTCTTGTGTTTTTTAGGTGTTTTTTTTAAGATCTTAGGCTTTTTACCGTGTGAATATTAATTAATTTTGGTGCTAGGGAGCTGCAGGATGAGACAGCCTGGGGGGGCACAGCCAGGGGATGGATGCCTGGGAGGTGGTTTCGGTTATCCATGTTAAGATGCTGTCGGCTGAGCTCTGCAAGCCCATCCTCAAACCGCTCCGGCTGCGGCAGCACTGCAGTTACTGCCAGATCCCCAGGGATCTGCCAGCAGAGCAATTAGCTGGAGGATCCCATGGAGGAGCTCCCTCTGCCTACCCCCCCGCAGGCTGGCCTCAGGGCAGGGCACGGCCAAACCCCAAGTTAAGGAGAACCATCACTCCGATTAGCTTTAATTTGTGCAGAGGGCTTTTACACCGGATTGATGTCACACCACAGGGTGCTTCACCTCTGTGCCTCTCCAGCATCCCTCTGCCGAGCCTTGGCACCCCCAGCTCGTCTCTGGGGCTTGGAGATCTGCTCCTCAGGCTCCTCCAGCACTCCAGATCCCCATCCCAGCTCCCTCTGCACCTTGTGCTGCAAAAGCTGTGCTAAAACCAGGTGCCAGCAGCACCAGGCCCTTCAAATTCATTTATCCACAGCTCCAGGGACCACAGGGTTTCTACCATGCTGGGAATAAATGCAAACAAGCCCCAGCTGCAATGGCCCACTAAGGGCCAGATCCATATTTGCTCTTCATTCCCCAAGGCCAGTGACGCAGCTTTGACTAAAACTGCTGGGGTTTTAATTTTTAATTCTTTTCTCACCATCTCAGCCTGTTCTCCACAGCCTGCACCCACGCAGAGCCCCAGAGGCATCTGTCTTTGGGACCCCCCAAGCTGTGCTCCCATGAACAAGGTCTTCATCACCAATGACGCATATGCCATGACAGGAGGAGGAATTCAAGCCAAGAAATTATCAGTGTTTAAAAACCAACAAAACAAAACGTGACCTCACCGAAGTCAATGCACTCCTTTAAGAACCACATTATTTCCCCACCATTAAGGGAATTTCTCAATCCTAATTTCGGCTGAAGTTTGTGTGCGGGGCTTAGACAGCCAGAAAGGAGGATGCTGAACCACAGGCAGGTCCAGAGCAATCCCAGCCCTGAACTATCATTCAGGAACAGCTCAAGGAACCCACTTGGGTCTCATTCGTCTTCAAAGCTCTCTGCAAGGAAAGATGCCTGGTGCAGAAAGCCAGTTGCTTTGCCACAAGTATTCCCCTGAGTTTTCCTGTTTCCCAGCCTTTCTTCCAGGTAGGGTGTTTATTTTTAGGTGCATCCTCCTTTGGGTTGTGACTTGAAGCATCCCACATGTGTCTCCTGTGTATCTTCCCCATCTCCTCCTGCCCAGGATCTGGTTTGAAATGCAGGTAAATAGCTTTGCTCAGGGAAGGATCCAGGTTTTGGTGGCAGGGTGGTCCTTGCTCTACTTTCCAGGTACCCAGTGGGGACCCCAAGGCTTGTCTTTGAACACGGACCCAAAGCAGTCAGTGGCATGAATTCAAGAGTTTGTTTCACATGCCTAAAGATTTTGCCTCCTGTCACTTCCCTGTGAGCACCCTCTGCTTTAGAGCAAGCTCCAGCTTGCTTTGTTTGGTCCAGTCCGAATTAACGTTCCCCGAACCATCGCCGGTGAATTATTGCAATGCAGACGCAGAGGTTCCCATGCTTGCTCAGTCCCACCGACATTATTTTTGCCCAGAACTCCAATGCTGTTGCGAGTATTGCCTTGCTCCTCCAACCCAGTATGTGCTGGGGGGGGGGGGGCGGGTTTAGTCTCAAAACTGGGACAGAGGCAGCGTGCAGAGGTGGACAAGGCTGGGGCGAGAGCGGGGAGCCTGAAGCAGGAGAGACCATGGACCCCTTTGCCGTTTGGCATTTACACCTTTGCAGACCATTTATCCCTTTGCACTGGGAGAATATTTAGCCATAGGGTCCTAGGAAATGCAGTGAGGTCAGGGAAATCCCAGTTTTAACAGCTTTGCAGCTGAGTGCAGGCAACCCACAGCTCTTAACCTGCCACAAAAAATAACTCAGCGTGCAGAATGAAACAGCGATGGGCAAAGGAGTGATGGACTTCCCATTTATTATAGTATTAGCAAAACAATACTATAATATTCCCTCAGGACTGATAGTGGAACAACAGAGAAGGGCACACAGGCTTTTGTGAAATGAAGCAGGGGCACAACCAGCCAGGACTGGGGGTTTGTACCTTTTCCACCTCTAGAAATTCGATTTTTCCGTAGTTTTTCATGGAGCGATCCTGAAAAGAAGGCACAATTTGTCGACTGTGTGACACAATTTTCCTCACCATCAGTGGAGATGTTACTTTCTTAATAAGGACTTAAAATAAATCACAGCCTTTGGTACAGTACATACCTACTTATAAAGAGCATTTGCAGGAAAGTCAGAAAGAGGGAACAGAAATTTCACATCCCAGCGCTGAAAACAGCCCGTGGCCTTTGACAGGGAAGAGTGAAAGCAACTGAATTTCCCCCATCTCCCTCCCACCTGGAGGAAAACACTTGGACTGCTTATGAGCAGCTCCGGTTAACGTTTCCTTTCCGGTTGCTTAATCTTTCAAGAGATTTTTTTTAAATTAAAAAAAAAAAAAAAAAAGACTGAAATAACATCCAACTGATATCCACATCCCCTCCTCCATTTTCCTGGCTGTGTTCAGTCTCGTTATATTGCACATGATTGGAAGATAATCTTCTGGCTGCAAATATGTTCCCTTCTACATAATGCACTTGTTAGAAAACACAGATAACGTGGCAAATATTTCATATATATATATATATATATGAAATATGAAATGGATTTAACTGGGGAGGACAGACCCTCTGTCAGTCGGGTCCACAGCAGCATCAGTCACCGTGTCCGTGATGTTTGCCATTTTCTTGGAGACATTTTATTTCTCAACACAGTCCTGAAGGTCTTAATTTTGAAACTTCTTCTGTTATCTGTTGGGCAGAGCAAAGAACCACTTTTATGCACAGCCTGGTTTGGAAAACAAGCAACAGGTTATTATTTTTTTTTAAGGTAAAGTGGAAGAGATGTTGCACATTGGTCCCCTCCGACCTCACATCCCCGTTCCCCACAAATGTAAAGTGAAAATTTGCTAATTAAAATTCTTTAACAGACTAAATGCAATGCAGCCTAAAGCGAGCTAAAGATAGAAAAAAGATTCATTAAATATATTCTAGTTATTAACTATTATCTCACGTTAATGACAAGTTCCAAATCCAGAATGATTAGCACAAAGTGGGGTTTTCTCATCATATTTTTATCTTAATCAAGCTGGGTTTGTTCTGACCCGGTATGATTCACATGATATTAAGCAACTGGTGGATCTAATAAATCTGATGCAGGGGACAGCAGGAGCCGGGCTGGATCCCACACCCAGCCCTCGGACCGCGGAGTCGCTCCCGCAGAGCTCAAACCTGAGACTCCATTTTGATGTCAGGATGGAGACGTCTAGCAAAGGACAAAAAAAAAAATCCCCCAATCTCTGCGGTGCCAGAGCTGCCGAGCCTTGGGAATGCGTGAACCCAGCTGGCATTGCAACAGGTCGGCTTTGAAGCCTAGTAACTCTACAGCGCAAAGGAACGCATCCTGACTCCTATTTGAACACAGTGAGATGCTCTGCTCTGTCTTGAAGACGCTGAAATTCTTAGAAACTTCACGCAACTACTTATATTCCTCTCATTTTCCCAAAAATGTATGCTCTGCCTTTAGTTCACACCGCAGCAATCGGAGCATCCCACCTCCTGCTGTACTGTGTCCTGGCTCTGCACCCACATGGGGATGGGCACGGCCAAATTTCCTGAGGATTTCAGCCCTGTGTAAGTCAGCAGGAGTCACCCCCCCCAAATTCCGGCCCTTTCATGGTGTTTTTTCAAGTGGGAATTAGTAAAGCTTCCTATAGCAAGGTTCATTAACTATAATAAAACCTGTGTGTGGTGCACACTAATAAGATGAGCGCTACCACCACATCACATCACGTGAGCCGGATGCTTCATTAGCAGCCGGTGATGAGCCAAGTGTAGGAAGGTTCTTGGTCCTGAGCTGCCTGGTCCCAGCTCATCCCCTAAAATGAGCCTATTTTCCCCAAAGGGAGAGTCAGGATGAAGCTATGCGAGACGGGATAGGATCCCTGCACTGAGGAGGGTGAGCCCCACGCTCTGGGTGTTGCAGGGATGCTAAAGGCAGGCAGGGAAAGGAGAGAGGTGGGATTTCCCACAAGGAGCAAAGAGCCCCTTGCAAGGCAGCACAGCACTCGGGGGGGAAATAAGCTACCAGAGGGGCTTAGTGCTCCTTGCAAGGGTCTCAGACCAGCCAGTTATTCGAGCACCAGCTTATCTGGGAGTGCCAGAAGGACTACTCATGGGCTTAAAGCTAACTGGGGTTTATGCTTTATTGGACTGGGCTTGCTGGGGGGGATTAAGCCCCCCTCCCACCTGCCAGCAAGGAAGGGCTCCTGCTTTTTTGCAAAGCAATGGTCAAAGTGCCAGGATCCTCCAGCATTGCTGGAGTATTACACAAATAAAACCCAAATAGCACCTTCCACCCCGCCCGGCCCGGGGGACACCATTGCTTTGGCTGAGGAGATGGCAGAGCTGGGGCTCTGCAGATTAAGCGGTAAATAACAATGTTCTCAAACCTGGCAAATAATCCTGTGCTTTGGGGTACCCTGGTGCCTTCTCAGGCTGTGTCCTTGCCCTTGTAGAAAGAAACCCCACATCCTCAGCCTAACGGTGACGTTATCTCACTGAATTCCGCAAGAACAGCAGTGGGAGTGAGAAGTCAGGAGCATTCAGGAGATAGTGCTGCTCCAGCTCCTCTGAAGGGATCCAGATGTCTTCCCATCATATGCGGGTGACGAAATCCTCTCCTCTCCAAGAGACACAGAGGATATTAAAGAGCAGTCACAAAAATTAAATGTTTTTAAACCAGCCGAGCCAAACAACTTGTATCCAAGCATTCAGAGGTGGTGAAGCAGTTCATGAGACTGCAAGTACTGAGTATCTCTTGAGCCCTGGACCTAGTGAAAATCCCGAGGACTGGAACATGGCTCCTGTTAGGCCAATTTTTTAAGGGATAAACAAAGCAACCTGCAAAAATCATGGGTCTGGCCATCTGTCGCTGATCCCAAACACTATGCTGGAATGGCTGGGAGTCTTAATACAGAATTAAAGAGGAAGCTATAATCGATGCCAATCAACGCAGGGTTAGGGAAAATGGATCATATTAATTTGATATCTCTTCTTACTGAGTTCTATGTCTGGCTGATAGAGGTAAGCGCTTGTGCAATGTTCTCCTCTAAGGGAGCTGCCTGGCAGCTTGGTTAAGAGAACGGAGCAATAAAGCCAAACTCCCAGAGTCACAGGTCGGAAAAGCAGCTGAACCCAGGTTGCTTTCATTGGTTCACTTCTCCTTGTGCATGCTTTGCTTTCTCAGGGCATTTTGCAACCAGGATGGGAGAGACATTGCTGAAAGGTTCCGTGCCCCAGGAGAAAACAGCCCAGGCTTGTTTCAGATGCTGCAGAAAGATTTCCTCCTTTAATTCGGGGATGCACACAGAGAGGCAGAAAACCCCTCTAGCCTGCAATGCTACACCCTGCTCAGAGCAAACTCCTTTTGCATCCCTCCTCCAAGCTCAAATTTGCAGCAGGCAGGTTCATTTTAAGCCCAAACTTCTTACATCTCATTTCTTACCTGCTGCAACAGCTTGAGGTTCAAATCATTATGGAGCTGCTGTGGCAGCTCCAAGCAGAGACCAGCAAGGAAGGAGAAGAGGGATTTAAACTATACATGCACAGAGATTCCAGGAGAAATGAGCCATAAGGATGGAAAAGCAAGTGCCAAGATGCAGAGTGAAGAAATCACAGGAGAGGAGGGAGGATGGTTTGGGGGAGGGAGCTGAGCAGAGCCGGCATCCCCAGGAGGCTGGGTGAAACCCGGGGCTTTCCCCCAGGTGGGAGAAATAACTGCAGTTAGTGGGGTATCAGGGGGAGGGTCTGCAGGCTTTGCAAGCTTCAAGGAAGCTGAACTCCGCAATGCCTTCTTCACTTCTTGTCCTGTGTTTCAAAACTGCCTCTTCCATCCACAGCGTGTCTCACTGCAAGCACTTAATGAAGCTGCTCCGTGTCATTTACAGATGAGGAAACCGAGGTCCGGAGGAGCTGGCCTGCCCAAAGCCACCCAGCAGGCCAACAGCAAACACCACAGTGCTCCCACCCTGCAGGTCAGGGGTGCAGGGACACACATTTTCATGGACTAACAACCGCAATCTCTCCAAGCAGCACAGCATCGCCCACCACCCTGCACTGCACTCAGCTCCTCGACTGCAACCGAGGCGCACAGCGAACACATCTCTCTGCAAACGCAAAAAAACCACTTTGCAAAGTGTGTGCTCATCTTCTCCACGCCCCGCTGCGATCTCCAGCTTCCCGTGAGAGCAAGACCCCCAGCACAGACCCTGCTGCCAGCAGTCCCACTACCCCCGTGGGGGCTGAGCCCTCGGTGCTTCCGCTGCCGATTGAACCATGACACAACCCCAAAGGATTTTCCGTATCTATTCATGACAGTGCTTCAGAGGAAGCAAAGCAAAGCAGCTGGTGCTGGTCAATGTGAAAATAAACCTGATTGCACTCTGCATCCCTTGCCAGCGAGAGCAGAGAGCCACTCGCTAATCTAGGCGTGCGAGCCATGCATCCAAACCAAGTCTTCACCCAGTATGCGTTAAAGATGCTAAAAATGAAGTGCAACAACTGTAGAAAAGCAACAGACACGACAGAGCTTAAACATGCTCAGAAAAGCATCTGAATAACAAGTCTTAAGGAAATGAATCATTCTTAAACAAACCCAGCAGTGTGTGCTGCTGTCTGCAACGCTGAGCGGGGGTCTTGGTATTAGTGTGCAGCGCGGTTAGGTAAGGACTGTTCCCGTTACGAGGAGGGGAAGAGCAGCGATCGGGAAGTATTTTAGCTGCTCCTAACTCGAGTGACAAGCTGAACGAGACAGGAGACAGGTTTTAATTTACTTGAGCATGTCTTGGTTCATAAGAAGGAGAAAACTGACAGTGGCCTGCGGGGAGGTTCATGCGTGAAGGTTTCCCTGCCCTGCTGCAGAGCATCCTCAGCACCAAAAATTCAGGCTCTGAGTGGTGGTGAGCCACAGACAAACCCCAGAATTTGTGAGTCTCACAAAGCAGCGCTTTTTTTGTGGATAAAAAAAGCACATGGGGGCTCAGGGGAGGGGGGTTCTCAGAGCATTTGTGGCTGAGTTTTGCTAGCAAGAGGGGTAGAAGGGCTTCAGCTACAAGGGTGGTGTGGGACCCCACATGCATCCCTCTTCCACACAGAGGACAGTTTTCATGAGCAAAACATGGGATTTGCCAGGTGACAAAGAGCAGGAGCCCTGATGCCTTCCCAGCAAAGCAGCAAACACGCGTCCTGTCAGGTGGGATGAATATCGCTTTGACAGAGACACCATTACTCATTTTCCATTTGGGAAGCCAAGCACAGGAGTAAAAAGTCTTGATTGTATCCCAGGCTCAACCACAGCTGAGCTGGGAGAGCTTCGGCTGGGGCAAGAGCCAGATGCTGCGGAGATGGGGCTGGGGCTGCTCTGCAGGGCTCCTCTGGCAGCGAACGTGCCCCCCACCATGGGATGGCTCTGCCCTCCAGCAGGGCTGTACTCCCCTCCTCATGCCAGTCCTACTTCTGCCCGAAGAAAACCCTCTATCACCACCCCCCAAAATGAAGCACAACCCCTCCCCACTGCTGGAGAAGCGATTCCCAGCCAGGATGAGGCAGCTCGGGGCACCCACCCTGAAACACCCCCAAAATGTCCCTGTCAGAGCATCGACAGCCAGAGTCCCATGACTGTTTCCAAGGAAACCCTCCTGCCAGAGCATCGCACGGTTCCAGCCCTCCCGCTCATTCCCGACTCCCACCACCGGCACCGGGAGAGGGCTCCCACCACCCTGCACCCACAGCACGGCACCCATCGGGCTCGCCCAGCCCCAGTGGGTGCTCTGTTCCTGCAGCCTCTGCCGGGTAAACAGCACTGGGAGAAACGGTAAAAGCAGCAGCATCCCGTCCTCAACACATCCTCCAGCTATGCAACACCCCCCCAAAGCTGAGCCAAGCACCCCGTTCAGACTGGGGGTGCAGAGCCATAGCAGGGAAGGGTGCCGAAGAGCAGTACCAGCTCTGTAGCAGTGAAGGCAACATTTTATAGGATATTGCCCTGCCCACAGCATCCTCTGATGTTTAGAAAGTCCCTATTTCCCCACATCCATTGCCCACACAACTGCCTTTGCACAATGATGCTGGTGCACTGAGCTCTTCTTCCCGGTACATAGAGCAATTAAGACTGAAGGGCAAAATGAGTTGCATTTAAATCCTATTTGGCTGCTTGCAGCCTACCCAGACATCACTTGTTAAAGCATTTTAAAAGGGAAAACAAAAAAAGGCCCTGCCAGGCTGTGATGGGAGCTGCCATGTGCTCTCACCAAGATACGCATACTTTAAAAGCTTGGCAGGAAGAGGGCTCCAAACTACACAATTAAACAGATTTCAGGAAGAAAACTCTCCGAACACAGCAACCGCTGCCAGAGACCCTTTCCCTGCCCTAGAGCTCTGCCAGGAGAGACCCCTTCCATGATGCCTCTGGATGCCTCCTTCCCTCCTGCTGGGGAAGCTGCTTGTCTGCCCTTTGTCTCCGCTTAACTGTCCATAAACTGGGGATTAAAAACAAAACCCAACTCCTTTTTGTCAAGTGATGGAGCAGGAACAATTGCCTGGGAAGAAATCTAACCCTCCTGGAGGAAAGAGATATCTCTAGCCCTTGTGTGTGTGCACACGTGGGGTGGGATGGATACTGTTCTGCTCCTCTGGCCGCCCCAAGCACCTGAAGGTCACCTATTGTGCTGGAGAACAACAGAGTCTTTTTAGAAGAGTTCAGGCCTGAAAACACACACGAAAAAGGGCAAATAAGCAAGAGTAAAAGGTGATAGTGTCAAAGTACCAAGTGAAGAGGCCAGGGTTAGGGTTGCTGCATGTCCCCTGTCTCGCTGTACCAAGGATGTGTTTCACGGTGGCATCCAGGGCTGAAAACAGGGGAAGGGAACAGGTCCTAAAGTATAAGCAAAAGGAAAGGGAAAGGAGCCTGCAAAAAGAGGTAGGAAAGGCTCTATACCACCCAGTGCCCCTATATAAACTGAACACAGAAAGCAGCCAGGGAGGCAGCTACAGCCTCCCAGGGCTGCACCCCTGGGGCAGAGGCAGCCGGCTCCCATCCTTGTTCCCATCCTCCAGTGCCAGCAGTGTCACTTTGCCACTCAGATGACAGGTACAAAGGACAGGGGAGGAGGAGAATATTTCAGAGAGCATCCCTGCCACGCCGTGCATGCAGACAACAAGGTCTGGAGTCTATGCCGGGGACTACCACGCGTTTCAGGGACCCCGCCTCACCCCTGCTTATTTTCTGTGCGATCTTAAATGTCAGCCAGCAGCTTTCAGTAATGCACTTTCCTCCTTCTAATGTAATAAACCGAGTCTAGGCAAGCCCTTCGCCTTGCAGACAGCAGGCAGGCAGCTCCGCTAATACTAATCTCCTAATGCTGCCCCCTCTAAGCACATTAGAACCAGTCAAGTCCAACACGCTGCACAGGCTGAGGCTCATCTTTAACTCCCCAGTGACTGTCAAAACAGTCTGAAGTCCTAATAGGAGGCACACTGCAGGAGAGCAAAGGAAGTTAAACTAGCAGCTGGCTGCAAAGAGGGCAATCTTTCTGCGATCTCTCCAATTCCTGGTACAACACACGCAGCAACCACTTTTAAGAGCAGCCGTCAGCCCGTGCTGGAACAGAGCAGCTCTCTCGCTGAACAGCACCTAACCAGACAGCGCAGAGGGAAGCAGCAGACAGAAATGGGGCAGACCATCAAAAAGATATCCCTGTTTTTCTGCATCCAGTTGTTTGGGTGTATCTGACAGACAGAGCAGTGGTGCTTTTATATTTTTCAGCGATACCACTGGGTACTGGAGCAAAACTGCCTTTTACTCCAGAGGACGAAGTGGTTTCCTTGACACCTCTCCCATACAGCATCTTCTACCATCAATAAAATCCATTTGAAATTATTCTGCCCCTACTAAATAAGGCAGGGAGTAGTCAGGAAAGCAAACTAACAACCTGTACGGTTTCTGCTTATTTTAGATGACAGAGAAACTGAAAATGGTACGGTGCCATTTACGGGAGAACACGTGGTTTCCGTACCCTGTGCAGCTGCCACGGGGAAAATGCAGACACAAAACTCATCTGCAAACTCTCCAGCGTGGGACTGTTCCACTGCTGTTAAACTCAAATCCTCCTTTTAGGAACAGGTGTGTGGTAAAGCTTTAACAACAATAAAAAGTGAGAGCTTGTAGGCAGAAATTACTTTACAGCCTGCTGGCAGCCTGGGGAAAAGACACACTGGGGTATTCCCAGTTACCCCAGCTAAGGGATCCCAGTTATCCTGGACAAGGGATCCCAGTTACCTTCTGCAATGCTCCAGATCATCTTCCTAATAAAGATCATTTGTTAGATCCTCAGCTGGTGAAAACTACAGTAGCTCCAATAGAGCTGTTGCATACCATTAGCCAAGAAGCTGCTCTGATGGGTATTTTGGTTATAAGGGTTTATTAACTGGGGCTAAGGCAAGTCTAAGGGAGAGTGTTACAAACTGTCCCAATCCTTTTAAGTCTGGGTAAAATCCTAGCCAAACTCCAATTTCGGCATGGCTGGCATCTCTCAGGAAAAATCCCCCTTTCCACATGCTGGAGCGTGATGTGACTTGCACAGGTTGGGGTCAAATCTCTCTTTGCTGTAGGAGGCTTTTAAGAGCAGCCCTGTGCAGTACCCTACCTTGAATGAATCTGGTTTTATTTAACCCAAAACCTAGTGAAACAGAGCAGAGCTGAAGCCAAGGCACTCGAAGCTGAGCAGCCAGGCCCTGCCTTCAGCCTCCTTTGGTGGCAGGGGCCGGACCAAAGCATTAAACTGCTGCAAATGACCTTCCTAGCAAAGAACTGAAGAAATCCAGCTGCAGAAAAGCAGCAGGGTTTACCTTCTACGCACAGCACTAAAAAGCAAAGTGAAAAGCAAATATAATCAGAGGAGTTATAGGATGTTATCCCACTTTACCTAACGTGCATAAAAAGACCCGAGAGCAGCAGGGTAAGCTGAAAAAAACAACTAATCAGTGGAAAACATGAGGTTTGTCCCCCAAAAAAGCAACGTTACTTTATGATGCTATTAAACTCTACCCCGTGCAAAGCTCACCTGATCCCATCAGATGTCCCGTGGCCTCTGGTGCACATGTGAAGAAGAAGCGGGTCTATTTTCCCCGGCAGAATTTTGGTTACTTTTCAATCCTGCTCTTTATAGATCTGTCCCCCTTGTTTCAAAAATCTGCCGAGGTTTCTCAGCCGAGCTCTCCCGCTGGCTGCCCAGTGCCATTTCACACTGGGATTGGGGAAACCGCCGGGTTTCGTGTGGCGCAGGGGGAGCGCAGGGTCACTGTCGGCGCAGCGGGAACTCGTGTTTGCAGGAGACTCCATCCCCCAATTTCACCACCAAGGTGTGAGCTCCTTTGCGAGGGAGAGGTGAGTTTGTGGTGTGCTTATTGCCTACGGGTGCTTTATTCGGCACAGGGGAAGCTGCAGCCAGGATGTGGCCCAGGAAGGGGGTGCCAGGATGGGGTCACATTGCGGGGCAGAGCCACGGTGTCCTGTGGGATGACAGGGCTGGAACCATCTGGAAAGGTTTTTGTGCGAAGAGCGAGGACCAAGGGGGATGGGAGAAGGGATGCCATGACAACCTTTAGGGGTTTCCCAGGAAACCATGGTCACCATGGCAACTGCATCACTCCGGTCCGAATTAGTGACTTCCGCTGGAAGGCGTGTTCGCCACTTTAATCTTCTTGCGATAAGCAGCTGCATCTCTCCCAAACGCATTGCAAAAAAGGGAGGAAATATCCCTTTGTCTCCAGCTGGGTGGGTTTGAAGCTGCACAGCCACAGCGAGGAGCCCGTCGCGGATCCTGCATCCCCTGGTCCATGCTGGCATCGCTCCCTGCACCCTGTCGGCTCCTGAAACCATTCCATTTTGCCTTTTGCCTCCCTCCTCCCCGCACACAGACCTGCTGCACGGCCACAAATTTGGCGTTGGATGAAATAATACCATAGGGTTACAGGGGAAGGGAATTAAGAACACAAAACAAGGGCTTTTTCTTTCTTTTTTTCTTTTTTCTATTTAAATCAGCATTGATTGCACTCAGGTCTCTGACCAGATTAGAATTTCAGAAATCATCTAACAGGGGAGAGAAGGGAATCTGTGATGTGCCTGTAATGGCACACCACACGTTTCAATTTAAGCGTCATTTAACAATGTGGTAACAGAGACTCTCTGCAAAATTAAACGGTTATTTCCTCCCAACCCCCTTGCAGTAGGCTCTGCAACATGTTTTCCTCCTCTCCCCACTCAATCCAGGGTTGTTAATCCAACAAGTGAGCTTATGTGATGGAAGGGAAATCAGCTATACGCTGCCTTTAGGGAAGGGGAGGGAGAAAATTCAGGAGCAAAACGAGAGGTCCCCAAAACCGAGAAAACAAAGCAGCCCTGCAACACGTTGCAGAACAAACACCTGTTTCGACAGTGAGTGTGTTTTGTCTTCATCTTCCTTTTCTTTACCCTTTAGCTGTCCTCTTCTTCGGAGAATTTTTAATCCTTTTTTTTTTTTTTATCTTTAGAAAGGAAGGATCTAAAAAAATAAACGTATAAAAACGAGGGCACACACAGACTGACGATGGTGCATGTTCCACACAATACCGAGTACACAGTCACTTTGCATTATTATTGTTATTATTTTTTTACCGCATCCTTAGATTTTGTTGCTGTTTTTTTGGTGTGGGTTTTTTAAACATCCGTAAAGATCTTTTTGATATTCACACAGTTGGGATTGTTTGTGGTTGTGCAGTTGCCTGTCTTAAAGGCAGCCTGTTTGAATGCACTGTGGTTGATTCCCCCTTCCTCGATCACCATGTACTCAGATTTGCTGAGGGTGGAATTGCTGCGAGCCTTCCGCATCTCCTCGCTGGACGAGAGATGCTGGCAGCTCCCGACGTGCATGTACTGGGCTTGCTCCTCACCTTCTGTTTCCCGGTGGTAGAAATAGTTGAAATTGGAGACTATCACAGGCACGGGGAGAGCGATAGTTAGCACCCCTGCGATGGCACAGAGAGACCCCACGATCTTGCCCCCAATGGTGATGGGGTGCATGTCCCCATAGCCCACCGTGGTCATGGTCACCACCGCCCACCAGAAGGCATCGGGGATGCTACTGAAACCTGAACTGGGGTCATCGGCTTCTGCGAAGTAGACGGCGCTGGAGAAGAGGATGACGCCGATGAAGAGGAAGAAGATGAGCAAGCCCAGCTCCCGCATGCTGGCCTTGAGGGTCTGCCCCAGGATCTGCAGCCCCTTGGAGTGCCGGGAGAGCTTGAAGATACGGAAGACCCTGACCAGCCGGATGACTCTGAGGATGGCTAAGGACATGGCTTGCTGGCCGTTGCCTTGCCTCTCAGCCAGCTCGGTGCCCAGCGTGATGAAGTAGGGAATGATGGCCACAATGTCAATGATGTTCATGATGTTCTTGGAGAAGGTGGCCTTGCTGGGGCAGGCAAAGAAGCGGACCAGCAGCTCGAAGGAGAACCAGATGATGCACAAAGTCTCTACCACAAAGAAAGGGTCGGTGAAGGACGACACCATGGAAGTAGCTGAGGATGAGGAGTTGGTGAAGACATCAGGTGGGAGAGGGCCACCGCCTGTCCCGAAGGTCCCTCCAGTTCCCTCATAGTCGTGGTCATCCCTGAATTCAGGCAGGGTCTCCAGACAGAAGATGACAATAGAGATAAGAATGACCAGGACAGAGACGATGGCAATGCCTCGGGCTGGCCCAGAGCTCTCAGGGTACTCAAAGAGGAGCCACACTTGGCGCTGAAACTCCTTGTCGGGAAGCGGCCGCTGCTCCTCCCGAATGAAACCCTCGTCCTCCCGAAACTTCTCCATGGCCTCCTCCCCTAGCTGGTAGAAGCGGATCTCCTCAGAGAAGATATCGATGGGGACGTTGACGGGTCGCCGGATGCGTCCACCCGACTGGTAGTAGTAGAGGATGGCGTCAAAGCTGGGACGGTTACGGTCGAAAAAATACTCATTGCGGAGGGGGTCGAAGTAGCGCATCCTCTTACGTGGGTCCCCCAGCAGCGTCTCGGGGAACTGTGCCAGCGTCTTCAGCTGGGTCTCAAACCGCAACCCCGAGATGTTGATCACCACCCGCTCGCAGCACTCGTGCTCCCCACCGCCCGCGGGCTGGCCGGCGGGGACCGCGGCCGGAGTCGGGGGGTGATCGTAGCGGTCCCCCCCCAGCAAAGGATGAGGATGCTGTGGTTCTTCCAGCAAAGGGTCTCCGCCGCCGCCTCCCACCACGGTCATGCTGCCTTCTTCCCCTTCTTCCCCCTCTTCCTCCTCTTGGTCGGGGGGCGGCTGGGGGGCGGCGGGGGGCAGCTGCTCGGTGTAGCCCAGGTTGTGGTGGCTGGTCGAGCCGCCCCGCGGATGCCGGCTGGCGGAGGAGGCAGCCGGAGAGTAGAGCAAGCTCCGGCGCTCGTCCATAAAGGTGTGGGGCGGAAGGGGAAGGGGGGAGGGAGGATCGGAGAGGCGGCAGCCGAAGCCTCTTCTTCCTCCTCTTCCTCCTCCTCCGGGCGGAGAGGGAGAAACAGCCGCGCAACTGCTCCAGCGGCTGCCGCTGCTCTGAGGCGCTGAGGCTCTTCTCAAAAAATCCGCCCCCAGCCCTGGCACCGCCTCGCTCAGTCACTGCTCCCGGAGACACCCACAGCACCCCGGCCCTGCCCCGCGGCCCCCGGCGAGCTGCAGGCACCCCCTCCCCTGCCCGGGGGTTGCCGAGCCGGACCCCCACCCCGCCACGCACCGAGGGGCTTTGGTCCCCTCCGGGGGAGCATCCTTTGATGCTCAGCGGGTTGCAAGCAGGGAGAGGGGTTTTTTTCCTTGCAGAACCGCTGCCTAGAAAGAGTTTTTCTGTCCCTCCCCCGGGAAGGTGAAATGTAATTTTGATTATTAATTTGGGGGGTTGCCTGTTGGTTTCACCATTTCGAGCCGCGGCGGGGCTGTGGGTAATGGAAAGCAGACAGCAGCGGCCGGAGCCACCAACAGTTGTTTTGAATCAGCGTCTGGGCTAGTGCTGGGGATTTTTTTTTTTTTGCTGTCTAGAGAAGAGAGCATGTGCCTGTGTGTGTGCACGCCTGTGTCTGTGTGTGCATGTGTGTTTGCACACACGTGTGCATGTGCATCCCCCCAGCAAAATAAATGGAGAAGCGAAGCTGAGCCAGCCCTCAGCCAGCTTCAGTCTGACCCCAAATTGCATTTCAGACTTTCCTGCAAGAAAGCCAAAAGGCTTTTTTTTTTTTTCCCTCCTTTCTCCATTCAATTCATCTTCTTATGCAAATAGTTCATATTTGGTCAAAAGGGATTTTTTTTTTTTTTTAAGGCAAAAGCCTCCTCTGCAGGAGCCCAGCGTTGGAAAATGCTCCGTTCCCAGGAGATGTGCATCAGGGACAACCTCTGATCCCTGCACCCACTGTGCCCCCCAGCCCCCACAGTGGGTCCTCATTTTCCCAACACCCCCTACCTCCCCAGACAGCAGAAGCACTTCAATCCCCAGCCACGTGCCAAGCGGGGTTTAGGCAATTCAGGGAGTTCCCAGCTTGGGAAAGAGCCTGACCATGAGGGTTGGGGAGAGGCTCGGAGGGCAACCACGCTGCCATTCCAGTGCCAGCCGGATGGTCCTGCCATGACGGAGGTTAAAACCCCTCCACCAGCCCCGCTTTAGCTCATCGCCGCAGTTATTTTTAACCAGCACAGCCTCCAGAAGGTAGGGAGAAAAACAGATGAAAGGATCAAACTTATTTATACTTTAAATTAGAAACAAGATGTACAAAATATACAAACCTAAGGGAGGAGAACAACAATAAATAGTGGTGTAAGAGCTGACTCCAGACTCTAACTGGCAGATTAACAGCACGGACGAGGTCTGAGCGAGCCGAGCCCACCTTCCCCTTTGCTGACAGAGGGGAAAAAACCCTCTGCCACTAGAAATGAGGGAGGTTTCCTCGGGAATGAGCCTCAGCGAGGTCCTGCGGATGAAAATGTGGACCTGGGCGTGGGACCTAACCCAACCCACCTTTCAGTGAGCTGCCTGCTCTGTCTTCATCTCCACCAACCTCCTGGCGCTGCCATGGCCAGCGCTGGGTTTTTCCACATCAGCATCAGTTCAGCGTGGCTGTTGGAAGAGATTCACCCACAATCACATGCAGGGACACTTGTCTCCAGGCCATGTCACCTTGCCCCAGACTTGGACACATGCCGCTTGTTGCCACCTCCCTCCTTGGCTTGAAGCCACACTTTTGAGTCCCGATTTGCTTGAGGCTCCAGATCTCCTGGGAGGAGGGAGCTGGGGCAACAGGTCTCCAGTCTTGCTCCCCCATCATTCCTACAGCAATTAATAGTGCTCATCAGCAACATGCTCCTGGCAAGAGTGTCCACTCCTCCTTTCCAACACACAGCATCTCCCAGCCATCCCAAAGCCCAGATAAAGCAGGAAGCAAAGCCCTGGAGCTTCATTAACCTTTGAGCTGCTCATGTTGCTTGTAGATTGAAAAAAATTCCTGGAAACAACAGTTCATATCCAGGTTTGAGGCTCTATTTTCCATAGGTTTCATGATTATTAAATAACCATCATCTCCTCTGTACATACATATATATATCAGTTAAAAACTTGTCTGGCTCATCTCTTTGCTAGGATTTCTGCCAATAAATCACTGTCATCTGGTCTAAGGCAAACAAACAAGGCTGCTTTAAACTATAAACATTTATTGATGACAAAAGGTATTGATGGCAACAAGGCGTAACTTCCATAATTGCAACAGTTTACTCCAGATCTCAGTCAGGGGCAAACTCTTCAGAAATTATTGAAAGCCACAGACCTTTGAGATGCTGCTAGGAAAAGCCCTTCCCTTAAACCCAGGAGGAGGATTAAGTCCTTACCCCCCATCAGCTGCAACACAGCAGCAGACATTAACCCCTGAGCTCCAGGCAGCTGTGGTCCAGCATCAAAATGGCTCAAAGGATTCCTCCAGGGGCTACAGCCGGGCAGCCCCAGGCACTGTGTAGCCTCCTGGCCCTGTTTACTCCTCCACTGCTTCCCCGTAATCCTATCAAAGCCAATTAAGCTGTGCCAGGCGAGCAGCCATCGCTGCAGGCAAAGAGCAGCCAGAGGGGCAGATCACCTCCTCCACTGCAAAGCATCCTCAGCTCCTTCCTCTTTGGGAGGTCCCCAGCCAAAGTTTGGTTCAGCATCGGGGATGCAGCAATAGCATCACCTCCTGCTTTGCATCAGCTGCTGCCTCCCACACACGTGTTCCCCACACTGGTTTGCATGCAGGCACTGCATCAAGCCCCACATTTGTCAAGCAGCAACAGAGGTGGCCCAGGTCACATCCCAAAACCAGGAGGTCTGAGCACAAGGGCAGAGGCAAGGGAACAAAAGCCCAGGGGAAGGGACATCTCTGCAATGTCCAGCCCAGCCAGTGCTTCCTTGCAAGCTGGGAACTTGCTGTGCGAGGTGCAGCATCAAACCTGTTCCTCAAGCCTGTGGCTTTTCTGTCTAATGCGAGATGTCCCAGTCCTCCCTCTGCAACTTTCCCTCTGCTTTCTCATCCAGCTCTTCTGCTGCATCTGGTCTCAACAAAATTAATTTTATTCCTGATGGCTATTTAAGAAATCCCCCTGTGCAATGATCTACAGGCTGACCTATAAGATCAGATGCAGTTTCTACAAAGAAGCAGAGCAAGCATCACACTTTCCCTCCTTTAATGGCCTTCTTAGGGTGGATTCCCAAGCAAAGGGGACACACAACTTTCCTCTTCCCGCAGCCAGACCCAGACCATGAGGGGAACCCCCCTAGCATCCCCCCAGAGGGACATGGGCTGCACAAAACATCTCAGGACCTTCACCCTGACCCTCAGCTACTCCCAGGCATGGAGCTGCCTTAGCACCATGCTTCCACTTTGAAATCTTGCCTCCTTCTCGCTGAACCCCATCACCTCTCAAGCAGCCTTCTGGGGTTGTTCTTCTTCCACCAATCCCTGCTTCTCCCATGTTAGCACCAGGCAGCTGGGCAGAGCAGTCTGGCATCCACCCTGGCTGCTGCAGCGAGCAGGATCTCACTCGCTCTCCCCTCCCTCGCGTTTGAATGGGAACCCTGCCTCCATTGATAAATCTGGGGCAAATCTGCTATTCTTTATTTCTGAGGATCAGAAACCTTTCAGTGCAAACGTTGTTACAGTAATACCTTAATGCACTGTAAATGTATTGTCTCTCCTCCCACAGCGGGGAACGCACGAAGCCCCAACTGCTACATCAAGGCAGCACGGCATTAACTCACTGGCAAGGTTTCTCATGTCATCTCGGAAACATGAGCTCTACCTCTGCCGCTCATAACGTGGACAAACATTACGGTGAAAGGCTCAGGGGTGTCACCAGGGTCACTCATCACTGCCTGAAACCTTTGCAGACAGGACTGCAGAGGACTGTTGGCGTCAGACAGGCAGGTCAGCATCAACCCAACTTTTCAAGAGTAACTTGGAGCAATCCATACATCACACAGCTAAAAGAGATGAATGGATGCTCTAACCCTGCTCTGCTTAGCTTGCTTCAGCCAGGTTTGGCTGCTTGCCCTCCCTGTCGCCTTCGTCTGGCTCTTCCCCATCAGATTATCCCTGATTTAATTATTATTATTTGCTCAGTAATTGGGGAATGAGTTGAACAATGGGACCTCTGGCTCCAGACCGACCAGTCCTGCCACCCTCACCTTCTCCCTTGCAGACAGGGGAGGTGGGAGCATCCCCCCAGGCCCCGAAGCACACACCCTTCCAGGAGAGCCATGATGTTATCCCAACATACACTAAGATGGGGTCACCGACCCCATTCCCAGAAATCAGGCGTCCTGTCTCATCTCCTCAAGCCACAGAAGCATCCGATGAGGGCTGCCCCTCTGGGGTAACACCTGGGGTCAGACAAATTCTCTGACAGTGCCACCCAGGGAGGTACCAGGAGGGATGGGAACTGAATCTTGATTTCCCAGGGTGAATCTAATGCTCTAACTCTGGAGCACACAGTCCCTATTCCTGTCCCCCTCTTAGTCAGACTCTGCGTGTACCTCAGTCATGGAGTGAATCCTCCAGTCTCTCCGTGCCTCAGTTTCTCATCTGTACATTAAGAGAATATTTCTCGCCTCCCACCTAGAGTCTATTTAAATCCTATGCCAGAAGCCTTTTGCTGTGCTCATGGTTGCAGAAAATGAGAAGATACTGAAATTTGGAAGTGAGAGGAAAATTCAGTGCTGTCAAAATACTGTGGCTTGCTTAGCCCTCAGCGCAGGTGAAGAGCATCGCTGTGAGCTCCGCAGAGATAACCGATTCCTCTCTTTAACAGGGCATTTAGCACCAAGCACAAGAGGACCCAAACGCCCTGGGATCCTCTCCGACTGCTGCAGTCCAGCTACCAAAGGCAGCACGTTTTTAGAGAACAGTCATTACTGTTAACAGAAAGGGGAAGTGAAAATTGAACTGCTAACCCAAAATAACTGAGCATGGACAGGAGCTATTTTTCATATTTTTTTCCACGGTGCTGTGGATTTAGCAAGAGTGTTGCCTGGCCAGCAAAGTACAAGGTTTGGTGACTAAAAAAGGTCACCCAAGTTACTCTGCATCTCTCGGTTATTTCACTTGGTGACTCCATCAGCTTTAACAGAGCTGCCTGAGTTAAATCCCATCCAACCCTTTGGATATCTAGGGGTTACAACTCAGGATATAGTGAGACCTATTTTAATATCCTAAAAATGTGATTAACTGGGTGGGATTATGGTGGCCAAGCAATGTTAATGCAAATTCCACTGTAATGGGGATCATGTTCCAAGGCCTTCACAATGACAGCAAAATGATACCCAGTGACTTCTTATGCAGATCCTGTTGCATGCCATTATTTGGTCATTAAGATATAAAATTACATTGACAAAGCAATTTAACCACAAATCCAGTGAGATAACAGGGCAACGTTACTGTGTTTTCATTACAAAGGTAAAAATGTCTGCAGGAGTGGAAGACGACCTGCATTTCAGCAACACGGAGGAGGAAAGCCAAGGGACTCCTGAGAGCTCAAGGTGACGCTGGGAGAGCGTCAGTGCTGAGTCAGATGCAGCCTCGGATAAAGATGTGAAAGCCCCTAATTCTGGCAGCAAAAAGCATTGTGTGGGTGAGGGGTGACTACTCGCCCCCTGAATAATTTATTTCACGGATGTCACTTGGTGAAAGTCACCCAGCGAGGTGGCATGAGGCACAGCCTTCGCAGCCTCCTTGAACCGAGCAAGCCGCAACGCAATCCCATGGCAGCAAAAACTCTCAGCCCCTACAAACAAACCCAGCAACCGCTCTCCATCTAAAGGAATGTGGTCGGAGCAGTGTGCCCTAGAATATGGGATCAGTCTCTTCACAATAATATTTTCAGGGGATGCTCAAGATATTCAGGGTGAATTGGTACCTAACTCCCTTTGGCTTCACAAACAACTCTGGTTTTAAGTAATACGATTTTGCTTTGCATAGAAATACTGGAGAACCTATAAGTCACCGTTGTGCCACAAAGCATCCCTTGTATGGGCTCAAATGTTTATTTTTAAAACAAGCACTCTCCACCTTTTTCCCACTCGTTAGCCAGTTCTATTCGGAAAAATAAATTACAACAGAGAAACCAAGTTATTTTTCTTGTGTTGGGTAGTGGGGATGGAGCCTGCCTTAACCCTTCTCTGCCCTGGCACCAGGCACGGGGCCCTGCCAGCATTTAGATCAGTAGGCGCTGGGCAAGGAGGAGATGTATCGAGGGCACTGAGCTGTCTCACTCGAGCACAGGATCCCTGTGACAGCCACTGCACTGCCTGGAAAGCAGGCAAGGACTTTCAAACCACGTTTTGTCTCTTGGATTTCTCTGCCTTTCCCCAATCCTCCCAATTTTTCTGTGACTTTTCATTTGCTACTTCAGTGAACATCATGTTAGAAAGGAAAGAGATGAAATCTGAGCTTGCAGGAGTTTGATCGACACAGCCCAGGAGCAAATAACAAGGAATAAGGCACTGCCATCACATTGTATTCAAGTGGGATATGACTTCCATCAACCACACATCTCTGGCATCCGTGGGGAAGAGCCATCCTTTAGTAAATGTGGTGTCAGTAAGGAGCTAGCAGGAGGAACGCCGCTTAATGCAAGCATCAATACATTCAGCTCGGGGACAAGCCAGCTCTGGGAGAGCCAGACTTGTCCCCCAGAGCATCCCAGTCCCCTAAGCGCTAGCAGGATCAGGGGAGATCCACCCAGTTCTGGGTACCCACAGCCCCCACGCAACTATGCTAACCCCAAAAACAACCTGAGGAAGCTCTCTGTCTTCCACTGAAATCACACGACCAGTTTTACCCAATGTGAAACTGCTGATGGTTAAAATGGGGAACACGCAGGGTAGGGGAGAGCCAAGAGAGGACAAACACCCTTTCGCACTTCATTGCTTTACGCCTTCTAACAAACACAGGAGCAAATTCGCTGTGGCAGAATTATTCTGAAGCCATCAAACTTCCATTAGAGTTTGATAAAGTCATGGAAAGAAACAGGGTGACTGCTGCCCAGCTGCAACAAGAGAGCTGCGTTACAATGACAAGGACACTCCAGAGGGCTGGATCCCCCAGCGACACAGTCCTCAGGCTTTCAGTCTCAAAGGAAATGGCTAAATAGAAAATTAAAACTTGCACAGGTCACCAGGCAAAACACATTACCGCAGCCCGGGCTTCCTGGCTTAAGTTAATTAGTTGATGTTTGTACAAGGCTTTGAAACAAAACAAAAAAAAAAAAACAACCCACCCTGCATTAAGCGCCAACATTGTCATCATTCACTTTCTAGCTGGTAGTCCAGGGGAAATTCTCTTCTGCTTGAAGGCCCTTCTGTCTGTCCTCCTCACCTTCGGTGAGTTTAACCCTCAGTCACCAGTGCTGGGGACCGGTTTGCTATAAAAAGCACCCCCTCAGAAGTAACAATCTTGTTACGGGGGTCGTTTTCTGTGGGGAAGATGCATTTGCACATCATGCAGTTTTCAAGCACCGGCACTGAGTTTGTTTGGGTTTAGCTGTAACATCTGGGTGCTGGCAGATCTGCAAAGCCTGCAGGTAACACTGGAGCTCTTTAACGCTTCCCAGCCAGGAGGCAAAGGGCTTTGTTTCTAACTGGGAAACCCAAACGAGAACAAATTTGGAGCAAAGGAATTTGTGCAGCATCGCAGGGAGTCTGCAGGAGAGCTCAAAGACCTGAGCTCTGCAGCTCAATCCTGTGATTTATTTTTAAGCAGATTTTCTGTTTTGCAGCCTCAGCACTTCTTCTCTGGGATCCCCCTTCTTGCACAGCTCATTTCTGAGAAACCCTGCAAACCTGCTCAGAAATCCCCTTGTATCACGGGGTGTTTGCAAGAAGGAATGCACCAAAAATGGGGTGAGGGGTAGCAGATGAGTTGGTTTTTTGTCTTCTTAAGCCATCTTGTCAGGACGAGGGGCTGTGATGCTGGGTGATGGGTGACACAGTCCTGCCAGGAGATCACTCGTGGGTGCCGCAGGCGCCAGGTTCATTTTGCTGACTGACATCCTTTTTGGCAAGAGCTAGTAATAACAAACGAGACCTGCTAAGAATTAACACAAGATTCTCTCAAATGACTTTTCTTATGCAACCTCCACAGGAAAAGTAAAAGCCACCACGTTCCTCTTTCCCATATCTGTAAGGCCACGATGACAATTTAACTGATTTGGGGATTTTTCTTTGGAGGGTGGGAGCCTTCTTCCTGTAGCCTGGCTTTTTTTTTTCTTTTTTTTTTTTTTCTTTTTTCTGATATATTAGGCAAAACAGGTCCTTGCTCAGCCTGGGGACACCAGGAAGGCAGATCCGCTCTGTCACCTGTAACAGTAACCCCAGCAACAGCTCGGCTGCCAGCAGAGGCAGGAGAGGATGCTGACTCACTGCCTGCTTCGCTTTTGCAGCTCACCCTTCATAAAAAGCATTGCTGGAGGAGTCTTGCTATTCCTTTCCTCTAACCCCCTCCCCTTAAAAAAAAAATCACGAAGAAGCCTCAATTATAAATGAACACATGAAAAAAAGTATCAGTGAATATCAAGGAAAAGTTTAATTCCACAAAGGAATTCATTCTGGTTCAAAAGGCAGTGCCCACCATTAATTCGCTGAAGTCATTACAAACAGAAATGACTCCAGAGATGGAAGGTTTTGCTGCAAATATAAATCACTGAATTATTAACAGCCTGCAGACAGCAAGAAAGGGGAGGAAAATTGAGAAGACCTTCTAAAAAGAAGAATTCTCGCCAAAATGATTGAAAGTCTTTTCTCTCCTTTCCTTTGACCTTATTTCTTTGTCTGCTGCTTGCTTTCTTTTTTAATGCAAATCTTGTGCTTCCTCCACTACTTTGTTCCCTTCTTCTCTTGGGGAAGCACAAAATGACATCCACAACAGAGGAGAGAGAGGAAATCAGTTGACTTTGGCTTTTTCTCACAGCTTTTCCTCCTGGTAAAGTCATTTTGGCTGGAAAGCAATGGGAGCACAGTGCAGGCAGACATGGAGATGCTGGCAGGAGCAGGACCTAAGGGTGGCTTCCAGCATCTCGGGGAGGGAGGGAGCAGGGAGGGAGCCGAGATGTCACAGGGGTCCCCAGCAGGACACGCTTCTGCAGCTGCCCCCTTGGGAGCAAAGCTGTGTGACACCCCTCCTAATAAACAGCAAATTTGGCGATGGTTTTTTAATTGCCAGGATTTGTTTCTGCTTTTGATTTGTTTGGTCCATCATGAGAAGTCTGTCCAGGTACCCCTGACACACTGTAAAGCTGCCCAGACGTGATCATGTCTGTGCTGATTCCCTCTCCTGCTGACTCCAGCTCCTGCCACCCAGCAGTGATGGAAGATCCTCGCCTTTCCCTCAAAGGGTGAGTTTTTAGCCCTCACGCAGAGCAGAGCCAGCAAAAATGCTGCACAAGGCATTATTATTGTTATTATCTTCCCAAACCCTCATGAGATGCCTGACGATTTCAAGGAGGGGGAAAAGCAGAGGATGAGATGTGACTCACGGCTGGGAAACGCACGAGGGTGGCAGAGCTTGTTAGAGAAAAATCAACCCAAAAGATTCCTCCTAGCTCAACAGTTATCATAAGCCAGAATTCAACAGGGAAATCCTGCTAAATCCTCCAATTTCTGCAACATACACAACCGTGTTCAGCACTGCAGGAACCCAACGATGCCAGAGCCCAGGGCATGTGGATAATGTGGTTCTGGGGATATGATGGGATATTGAAGAAGCTCTGCTATCCGCATAGATTGTACATACCCCCTGCACACATCTTTCTTCCCAACTCACCCACATTCAGGTGACACCTATAGATAAGCCTCCCTAGGAGCCCCTATGCCATAAGGCCACGTTCCTCCATCCCCAGCAAGCAGCTGTGCCACGGAGGTGCTGCCGGCAGATCCAGCCTCCTCCTCGTGATCCTGGCATGGAAAACGGGTGAGAAAATGTGCTTTTTATCCTGTGCCCTCTGCAATGGGGTTTCAGGCTCTACCTGCCTGTATCTATTGTCTGTTGCCTGCCTTACATGGAAGCTTTTAATAGCTCCATTATGGCAGCAAAGATGATGAGAGGCATCTCTGCAAAGCTGAACTGGAAATGCTTTTTTAATAAGGATGATTCACGGTAGCTCCCCACCCCGGTGTCAGCCACGGCTCTGCGGACAGAGTGCTGCCTTCCACTGACATTTCATCACGACGGAGCCTGGAAGAAAAGCTTATGGCTACCAGAATCTCCTGGCTTTTTGCAGCATGGAGGAGAGACTAAGGTTTGGACCTGAGGCTGATCTCTGCTCATCTGAATCTCCAAATTAAAGAGGTGAAAGGATTTGTTTGAGCTCTGAAGAAGTTTGCAGAAATGCCCCAAAATTCGATGTGACCAATACTGCAACCACCTCCTCCACCAGCCTGACTCGAGGACAGGGAAAAAGCCACAGAGCAGGGACAGGAGGAGGCCCTGGCCCTGTATTTTGGAGGCTGCTTTGCCATTTAAAGATACCTGAGCTGCAAATCAGGGTCAGGGAAAAGCCAGGAGGCTTGGCCCAGTGCCCACATCTGGGTCTGGTTTAGCCCATTATTCATTAGTCCATTGAACAGATGACTTCGGGACTATTTCCCTAGGTGACGCACAAAATTTTTGGGGAAAAGGACTAAACTGTCCCCTCATCCCTGTCACTGAGGCTCTGCAATGCCCTCAGGAAATGGTGCCTCAGTCTCCCCATCTGTAAAGTGGGTTGCAGGTATCGACCTTCCTTCATGGAGTGCCCTGAAATCTAGGGAGGACGTGATTAGGGCGGCGATTATAATTATTTACACCACCCTAATGGCATTTTAGAGCCTGTCATGGTTGTGGCTGGATTTCTAACATTTGTTAGAAAGAGATAAAAGCTTTTTCCGCTGTTCGGTCTGAAGACTTTCTTTGATGTGCTGTGGCTAATAGCTCCTTCATTTGATTAATTTTCATTTCTGCCGTTGGTCTTTAAGAGCTTCCACACCGACTTTGTGAATGGATTGGAAGAGACGGAGCAGCTATCCCCCCTGAAAGCCGCTCCAATTCTCATTAATACAAATCCCTGTAGGGGCGAACTCCCAGCCCCATGCTCGTGTCTGAGGAAGCCAAAAATAGCAACATTTATAATAATAATAAATAACAGGGCGGGTGCTAGAAACCATGAAGTGCCTCCAACGGATTTTGTGTGTGTGTGTATATGTGCGGGAAGGTCCCAAAACGCAAGTGACAACAATAATCGAGGCTTTTGTCAGAGCGTGAGTGTTAGGAATAATTGAATCGCTGCCTTGTTACATACGGACCGATTTAGACCCTCATTATGCATTTGGCAAGTACTTAGCATAACGAATCAATTTAAAATGGCACATGAGACTCAAGTAATTCATAATGAAACTCCAAATCAAGATTACAAGGCAAGACTAAGCCTCCCCAGCTCAAATTAACTGGATGGAGAGGCAGCCTGTGATGAAGATGAGCTGAGGATAGGGAATAGGTTGGAGGAATCCTCGAAGCCTCTGTCACCGCCTCCCACATGGCCTTGGGTCAGGCATTTAAGTCTCCTGGAGCTCTGGACCCTCATACCAAAATTGCACGTGTAGCATTTCTATTTCAGAGAGTATTCCGTGTCTGGCTTCTCTCACAAATGAAAGAGGCAAGGTCTGGTCTGCAGTTGCTGCTGGGTGTCCCTGGCTGTATCACATCTTCGTCTCTCTGGCTACTCAAGGAACAGCCCCAAATCTGACTAGTTTCTTCTCCTGAACTTACCCCCATAAAAAGCCCCCTGGACACCATGGCATATGAGCTTACTGCAGCTCTGTCATCCCTCTCTGCTGAGCCACAAAACTTCCCTGCCTCCCAAACATCATGCAGTTTAACGGGCTTAAACCAGTAAGATGTGGGGAGAGGCATCAGATGAGTCGCATGGGTGAGACGGGGTATCCACAGCAGGACTGAAGTGGAAAAGAAGCATATAAATCCAGAAAGGCTTCACAAACATCCCTACACAGGTGTATGCCACAAATCCAGCACAGAATGGTAAAACATAGCAGAAAGGACTCAGTTGCTGCCCCAGAGGTATGGGGCAAGGCAGAGCCTGGCATAAGCTGCGCTCAGGTCAGGCTTTACACACCCAAGGCAGCAGAAGAATGTAACAGCACGTTCTCATGGCAGCTGTCTGCTACAGCTTTACCTCTGTGCATTTTAGGAATTAACCAGCTGGGATTAAAAATGCCTCCCACCCCTTCATATTTAAATATAGGTTTTCAGCCTAACAAACAAACAAACAACGGGGGAAAAAAAGACAGAGACAAGGCTTTGCTCAACCAGAGCTGAATAATTAGGGATGACTAATACGATATACTGTGGGAAAGCACAGAAGAAACTCTTGCCAGGATGCAGACCCTGGCTGATAAAGCCTACTACATCCATGGGACAGGTCATCTGGGGTTTCTGGGATACTATTGTTTCAATTTAAAGCCTCTCTTTCTTCTGAGTCTCCAAACAGGCTGCTTTGCTCTAACATCAGGGGTAAGAGATGAGTCTACAAGGAGTTTGCTGGGCTGGGACCGCCCATTTCCTCCTGTTCCTTTGGAGAGGTCCCAAATCCACACCAGACCCAAGCGGGTGCTCTGTGGGATACAGGCACAGCTGGGAGGGCTGGAAACTCCAGCTTGGCTGGAGCACTTGGGTTACTTGGCGAAAAGAAAAAAAGCCCAACCAAGTAAATTTACATCCAAGTGGAAGCCTGGGACTCTCTGGTGCAGGGGCTGCCGCTCAGCAGCGGAAGGATGATGCTCCTGCAGAATCCCTTTGCGCCAGGTGGTCCCCAGCTAACCTCTGTTCTCCCCCTAGAAAGATTAGGAGGGGAATTTTTCCCAGGTAATTCCAATTCTCTGTTCCTTGTGCTCAGCCTGACATCTCATCCCAGCTTCTGGCTTAACAGCATAGGTCAGCTAAAAGTTACTTTCCAACCTTGCTGCTCCATGTAGTAATTCCCAGTTATATAGAGCTGCTGCTACAGGGGGACAAAAGGAAGATACTAGGCTCCTGAAAGGCAGATGCAATCCTTAATCTTTGCATTATAATGTAAATCATACTATGAAAAATATTTGGGATCCTCTGCTACTCCCAGTGCTGCTGAAGTTACCCAGTGCTACGGATATAGCTATCAGGTATGTGCAGTAGCAGCTCCAATGTGTTTGGGTTTTTTTAAGCTCTCAGAAAAAAACTGAGATCTGTGTGTGCATGAACATTTAATGAAAGAGATTTAAAAGAACAGCATCCTATCCAGTATCACGGTGGAATAATTTTGGCTGAAAGGCATCTCTGGAAGGATGCTGTGCAAGTGCATGGGAACCCTTAAAGCAGTCAAGCATTGTACAAAAAATATTCATGGAGACTTGCATGTTGTGACAAATCAAGTTGCTGCATTAAGTTTCCCCAGATATGTATACTTTTTCAATTAATGTTTAAGTTCTTGGAGGTTGAGGATTTATCCTACAGTGCATGGATGAAGTTACATGGTCCTTTATAAGGCTATTTAGTCTATTTTTCAACATACAGCACCTAAACATTCTCTTCTTAGTACTACAACAACAATGCAATAGCCTATACCGGTCTTGTTTTGTACAATATTCTTCTCAAACCTTCTCTGTGCTATGCTGCATGTTACAGTTGAGACAGAACAATAAATGTTATATGAGGAATATAAAGTTTTGCTGGGAAATGGCCCCATCATCTCCGAAAAGCTGCCCCCGAAGTCACAGCAACTTTCCAAAGTTTTAGCAAAATTAAGGTTCCTGCTGCCCAGGTTTTTGCTCATATCTTCCCTTAGGGCAGCTGGATCCATAAGGAACTTTACGTCAAATGCCTAGAAGCAAGCCTTTCCTGCCTCCACATTTTTCCCAAAATGACTCTTTTTGGCTGAAAACCCTTAGGTACGTTTCTTTGCTAAAGGCAGTTTTTTTCTGCTTCTAAAATCTGATACAACTCAATAGAAGATGAGAGAAGTTCATTCCCCAAAATCTGTTCACAATATTGCTACTTAAAATACTTCACACGAGTCAAAGCCAGAATGAAATATTCTGATTTCATCCAAGTTTGCCCATCCTTATAAATTTATTTAGAAAACCACAATTCCTAGGAAATCCCCAGAAAAGCTGGAGAGGAAAAAAATCCAAGGGGGAAATCATGGGAAACAGAAAACTTGGTTCACATCCAGTTCTAAGGGATGTACTGCAAACACAGAGACTGTCTCCAGTGAAAACATGGGACATAGAGCATCTCTGGTGAGATCAGAGTTTGGATAGAAATTGGTGAACTTGGTTACCTAAGGCAGCGAGGGAGTGTGTGTGTGTGCATGCACACACGTGTTCACAGGGGATTACTGGGACACGTGAAGTGTGGACATTTTATTAGAAATCAATGTGTTCCAGTGACGGTTCTTCATTAATATTTTGTAGACAGCATGCAGAGGGGACTGCTCTCCCTAGGACCCAAGGAGCTGGGTTCTCCACAGGCATGCCCGGTTGGTTTCAGGGTCATGATGCTGTTCCCAGTTGAAAACTAAGCCCAGACAGTGCAGGACTGGTGCATCTTTTGTGGTTCCAGCAAGTCGCCCCGTGTCACCCAAAATGACAGCAGGTTTGTAGGTTGTCACGTAACCTCCTCCTGCCATTTTGCAGCTATGTAGGACACGCAGCCTCCAGGGAGGCTCCAACGCTGATAAAGCGTTCTTGATTTACTGAGGTTTGTGCTGCAACATGTTCATTGGCAGATGGATTATCTGGGCCAAATCCTGCACTCAGGGATACCCAACACATCTCTTGATGACTTCATTAAGCCTCCTGATCTTGCTGAGCCACACAGGCAGCATGACCCTGGAGTCTGTGTGCAGCCACTGGAACAGACTCCCATGTGTCCCATGCGTCCCCAGCAAGCTGTCCTGGCACACGGCCACAGGGAACGGCATGGGGATGGCAGGGCAGGGGGGAACATAGCCACCCACAGTGGGGATGTCCCTCTTGGCATGACAAAGAGTGTGGGCTCACCCCAGGCACTCAGAACAGCAGAAGGAAAAGAATGGACAGCGGGGTGTTCATTAGCTCCCCAGCATGCGGGTTTGGGGTTTTTTTAAGTTAAAGGTCAAGACAGATTTCAGGTCCTGCTTGTTGCACTGAACATTCAACCTGAACCCTCCCCAAATCCCAGATCCTGAGAGAAGCCAAGTCCCAGCTGCATGTGTTCGGCCTGTAAGTGCAAATGATTATAAACCGCTTTCTAAGAACCTGCCCTTCCATCCCCTCCCCACTCACACAAATCGATGTCCTCTCCCTTGCTGAGGAAAGGAGTTGACCTTATTTCCAGCTGTCCCTCCTCCAGAGCAACAAGGGAAGGTGACACAGTTTGGAGATCCAGCTGTGGCATGCACTGTACGAGCCGGTGCCTTGGGCTTCATTAGACCATCCTGAAAGGTGCTCTGAACTAGGAAGGGTGACGCTTCTGGCACCCACTGTCTTCCACACTGAGCTCTTCTAAAAAGCTGACTTGTTAGTAAAGAAACCAAAAAGAGCTTCATGCTACCAAAAATTCTTGCCCCTGGGAAAAGACTGCTCTGAAACACGAAGAGCCTCCGCTTAGCCATTTCTTGGGAAATGCTCCCCAAACTGTGTCCCCAAAGAACAGGCTAAACCCATTCTTGTTTGACAAACAGTTTAAGACAATGATCTGGGCTTTTCCACATCTGGTTCGATGTTAGTACAAAACGCAGATTTAAAGGCAAGCAGGAAGGCTTTTCGTTGTGTTTAATATAAAACAACTTCTTGCCCTGTAATTCCCACATCAAGCCTTGTGTGCAGCAGAGCTGGAGGAGATCTTTAACGTTACACCTCATCTCAGTGCAAAATTTCCACTACTTTTTCCATTCCCTCTTTATTCCACAGCTGAGTTTGTTTAGCTACATCCTACAGACACTCCCATAAAGAGCCCCTTAACTGCTGCGGGAGATACTCTTTGAACTGCAAATCTTAGGGCCTCAGCTCCAAACACGATTGCAATTTAGCCACCATTTAAAAGAAGGAGACAAGAGGAGAAGCAACTCCCTGCCAAGGATTTTAGCACTTGAGCCTACCGTTTACATACACATGGCTTAGCCCAGCTTCTTATTAATTCTTTTTGAGATGCAGAGTTTGAATGGAAAATGCAATTTTGCTTAGGAAGAAAACTTAATCTCCATGAGCCAGCCAAGCAGAGACTGCACCACTGCCCTCAGCACCATCCTGGAGCAAACACAGCAATCGATCTCGGCCATCTGAGGTCAAGGAGTTTGTTTCTGATCCTATTTTAACACCGGCTGGGTCCAGGTGGCAGAAAGACAAAACAAATGCAGTTGGCCAAAGCTGTTGATTTAATTTCTTTGTCTCCTTCAATTTTGTTTGATGCCGAACCTATTACTTTTGATACATCCCACAAAGACGCTGCACCGTTCTTCTTGGGAAGAGCTTCTGTGCATTATCCAAGAAAGCTCAGCAGCGACCAAATCCTTTCTGGTTCTTCCATTAATCCCCACTCTCTCCATTTTACCTAATAATCTCTGCGTTGCTCTATTTATACTGCTCTGCTGACCTCCAACTATACAGGCTCTCCTGCACCCCCAGTCTAGGAAAGCCAGGGATTACATTTGTGAATTTTTCAGTCAAGCAGGCCTATACCCAGGTGATGTGTTAAAAATCCTGGCTTCAGATCCACAATCACTTATTTACCTTCCCCCCACCCCCCCTCTGGTTTTGGAGACTGAAAATAGTGGGAGCTATGGGGTTTGGGGGAAACTGCCACACCAGCTCCCAGCCCCATCAGCAAGGTGAGCACCCAGGAGCAATGCTGGGGACGAAGAGCCCCCCTGGGCAGCCTTTTCACTCCTCATCTCAGACTGACCCAACCATAAATATATGCAGAGAAAATAAGAGGAAAAAAGACTATTTTTAGCCATCACTGGATGGATGGGAACATTCACTTCCAAGGCTCAAAGATGGACCTTTGTAGGTCCAGGGACTGGAGCTCAGCCGAGCGTAACAAGTTCATCCAGAAAACCTGCTGCCTGTGGTTATTAGCTCTGCTTTAATACAAAGGCTACATGACTCGGCTCTCTGCCTGGCTAGTCAGGAAGTCTGTCCTCGGGGAGGCTGTGAAGACACACAGACACCCAGCCTGGTCCCTTCACCTGCACGTTCAGAGGGCTCCCTACACACACGCACTACCCCTGTCTCTGAGGCAACACACAGAGCCCCAATGCCTCTCAGCTTCTGCTCATGCGCCCGGTGTGTGTGTGTGACAAGCATGGAGATGTTTTCCAGAAAGCAGAAAACCTCACAGACTTCCCCAAGTCTTCCCCCAGACGCCTTCAGCTCCCAACCAGGCTCTCTTACAGAGCCACGTGCATTAAAATCAGATGCAAATCTCTCCACTGCAGAAATACCCAACTGATACAAGCCTTTGTTCCTTCCCAGGCATAATTGCAATTTGAAGAATGCTCTCATCTAAGAGAAATGTCTATTTAACCTCCACGTTATCTAGAGGTGGTTAAACTCCATATGTCCATCTGCAGCAGCTGATAGGGAAACACTGAAGGAAGCTGATACCATCTTTCATTTCTCATCAGTAACCCCACGGCTAGCCTGCTGCCAGCCAGCTTATTTTCCATCGTACAAAGCACCAGCTGCATCCTTCCAGGTCCTAACAGCCCACTTTTATATCTATTTAAAGCCTGTCATTTCTACCAACATCATTAATGACAAGATTTGGGACAAAATGTTTTGCACCTTGGTTTTTTGTTCATTTTATAGTTACAGCTGGCAGAAGGAGGTTTGTTTTTTGCTTTGCAAAGGAAGCTTCTAGGAGAATGACAAGCCTTTGTTCTTCCTAGGGTGCTCAGAGAATTGGCACTTCCAGAATCCAAGTCCTTAGGAGGCCATTCAGACCCAAGACTGTTAAGAAAATTGATTATAAATTCCATTAAGCAAGCTGAAATGAACCGAAGCTGGCACCATTGATTGCCAGCCCTGCTTGCCTCGAACCAACAGGCACAAAAGCCTGAGAGATCCAGGCAGTGGCTTTGAGAAAAAACCCTTTCTGAAAAGTTCAGCAACATAGCTGAGCAGCCCCAACACAGAAACCCAGGGCCAAGCCTGAGATTTGGTCCCTGCATCTACAATACGTCTATGATAGTCACGCAGTATCAGGAAGCCTGGCTGTGGCAAAGCCTCCACCCAAACCCATTAATCCCTCCCCAGATTAACAAAACACCTTGCAAACTCTCTAGCAAGAGCCAGAAATAAAGGGTAGCAAAAGCAAACCCACCACCCATGTCTTCAGTAGTGAGTCTGGCACTGTGATGAAGATGGGGCACTGAACGGCACAAAGTGACTTCAGCAAACGCCCCAAACTCCTGCCATGGACCCCATGCCACGGAGAGGTTGTCCCTCCTTGCCACAGGTCCTGGCTGACCACAAGCTGTGCCTATAACTCCTGGAGAGCTTTCCTGGAAAGCACTGTATCCCCACCAGCATCCAACATGCATCCCTAGCACGGTAAGGAGACACCTCTGGGTGTTTTTATCAGTCTGCGTACAATGGGTCAATCTCTTCTGTGAGCTGATGCTGGGAACATCAGCAACCCCGCCACATTTACAGCAGTGTATCCATCTGTAGTCCAGAACGATAAAATGATTTGGGTTGGAAGGGACCTTAGAGACCATCCAGTTCCCACCCCGCTGCCATGGGCAGGGACACCTTCCACTAGGCCAGGTTGCTCCAAGCCCCGTCCAACCTGTCCTTGAACACTTCCAGGGGATAGGGCACCCACAGCTGCTCTGGGCAAGTTGTGTTGGTGTCTCGTCACCCTCACAGTAAAGAATTTCTTCCTAATATCCAATCTAAAGCTACCCTCTTTCAGTTTAAAGCAATACCCCAAATCCCTCCACCAGGCTTTGCTGCCCACTGTGTCAAGTCGTGCCTACACACCTACTGAGAGACCACTTTTGATTCAAAAAGCTACAGTTGAAAGTGCCAGCCTCGCTTCAGGGATAGGAAACTGAGGCATAACGTTTCCTCCAGCAGCCTCATCTCAGGAACTACAAGCAGATCTCTCACATTTGACCTCATCGTCCCCGCCACAGAACCACAGGCACCTCTCAGCCCAGCAAGGCACATGCTTACAGCTGCTGGGGGAGCTGAACAGCAGCTCATTTCGGTTGCCTTTGCACAAGGACAGCTGAATTCTCCCTGTTTTCATTGCTCATGCTGCGGCAGGATCTAGTTCTAACCCAAGTGCCTGGACAACACCATCTTACCAGGTGAGATGTGATGAACCAGCACGCCTCTATTTTAAGGTGCTGCTGTGCAACTGCTGGAGGTGTTTCTCCAAATCTTCAGCGGTGTGAACACAGTGTCAGGGAGAAGGTGGAGACAGCCACCCCATCAGAGTGCAGTCACGGGTTTAGTTGTGCAATGGGAACAATGCTCACATTTTCAACTTGAGTCATCATAGATACATGGAGAAAGCAGCCTTCCCATCCCATCCCATCCCATCCCATCCCATCCCATCCCATCCCATCCCATCCCATCCCATCCCATCCCATCCCATCCCATCCCGCCCCGCCTGGGATGTGGAGGAGAGCTTGGGATGGGAGTGCTGACGATTTCTCAAGTGTGAAAGAACTGAGTGCCCAGTAACATGCAAACCTCCATCACCTCTCAGTGTCACTGGTGCCAGATGACAGCACCTTCAACCACCTCTATCTGGCCACCTAGAGACCACACACCCCCCCCAAACCAATTGATTTGCAAGTGCAAATCTTAGCAGCCAGTTTAGAGGTGGCTGCTCCCGTCCCCATTCCAGCGGCTCCGTTTGTCTTCCTACCCACCTCACCAACCTGCACACCCAGGCGCGCAGCTGAACTCACGGAGGGGAAAGGTATGTGCCCCACCAGCCCTGCCATGAGAAGACACATTGTGCTGAGCTCCCTCCTGGCTGGGAGTTATTTGTCTTCTGGCGTTTGGGAGGGTTATTAACACAGAAGCAAAACTAAGCAGACAATAAACCCACAGTGCTAGAGCAGAAGCACATGTTGTTTCAGGAAACTTAAAAATCCTGTCAACAGGGACTTCAGCCCAGTTAAGCGGGGTTGTATTTATTTTTAATACTAATTCTTCTATGAAATCTGCAGTGATTGGAAGCTGCAGAGACAGGAAAGTTAAAAAAGGGGATACTGAACCTGGGAGCCCAGGCAGGGACCTCCACTGTTTTTCCTACCCTCATCAAAATAATCCTAAAAACAAGAAAAAGCTTGTCTCCCCAGCAGCCTGTCCTTTCATTTGTGGGAGGGATCCACAAACCCTTTGGCAGACCTGGTACAGCAAAGGAGAAAGCCCTATATGCTGACCTGCCTCTGATAACTAAGTAAAACTACATTTATGGGATTAGCTCAGCTAATCCCTGGTAAATGCAGTTTTATTGCACCATGTTTGGATTCAGAAAGCAGCCAAGCATAAAAGCCAGGACAAAAAGCAGAGGTGTGGATATTCTGATCCCAACAGGGAGAGGCTGTGAGGGCAGGTGATGGTAAACACTAAAATCCAGCAATCAACTAAAAATTGAGCCTAGGGGATAATTTATGGTAGATGAAAGTAGTTGAGGGAAGGTTTCAGGGTTGCTGCCTTTACACTTGGCTGTGCATTTAATGCTCAGCTCTGTGACAGCCTCATAAAGCAAGAGAAATGGGACTGAGGACTTTATTTGAGGTTGTATTGGACCCAAAGCCTACCAGAAATACATTCAGATGGGGCTGCTTCACATAACAAGATGCTTCCCCACCTCTTCATGGCAAACTTCAATGTGAAAACCCAGCAATGCTCAGTACCCTCAGTGCAGCACTGCTGCTACTGAGAATGAATTTAATAACTTGGCTGATGGACCAGACACCCCAGGGATGTCTCCAGTCCCCTTCTACGTGCTCCAACACCTCCTGCTCTCTGCCGTACCCCAACCCGTGCTTTCCCTGTAAGGAAACCCACAGCAAGGGATGCTCCTTCCCCATCTCAACCCCAAGGCTCTCAAAATGGAAAGAGCGTGCCACTATCCAGCGCGCCTGCAGCCACATGAAGAATGCAAATCCATTCTGCAGGCATGGCTGGATGTGTTTCAAACCCCATGAGACCTCACCCCAGACAGTGCTTTCCTTTCAGGCCTGCAGCAACTGATTCTGTTGCTTTAACGTGATTTGACATGATTGGTTTTTTTTCCCAGGTACACTGTCTGTCTTTTCCTCTCTCTTTCTGGTTTTTGATCACTGCAAAGCTGTCAGCCCCATCCCGCTCTGCGGCAGGGGCTGGCCCAGCTCTCTGGAGAGGGCAGAACTCTGCAATATCTGGGTGTCTTTCATAAGAGGGAGAGCTACGAGATTTCTTCCCTTTCATTACAAGAGGGGGGTCAGCCTCTGCACCCATCTTTCTCATAGGGCCAGCTCTTCATGGGGACTAGGTATTTCCACAGCACTTTGCACAGGGGTGCCGCAAATCACAGCTAAGTCCCCAAAAAACTCCAGACCCTAGAGATTTTGATGCAAAATAGGGTGCTGAACAGCTGGAGAGACCCTGTGATACTCTGCTGTTGCAGCTGCAGAGGTGCAGGGTTACACACAGCACCCCAAGATTTATGACCTGTACGGCTTGAGATTTACTTTGAAGACAAACAACTCTCCTGGCTCCCATCCCCTTTGCCACGTCCCTTCTCAGCAGCAACAGCCTAGTGAGCTCAGACTCAGCGTGCCAGATGGAGGACCTTCAGGCGAGCAAGCATGGTTGGACTTAATGTGCTGAACAATCCCATAGAAATCCTGAGCCCAGATCCTACATCTGCTCTGGTAGCCCCACGGCACCTGCAGCCAGCCTCCGCGGGGTTCCCTGCGTGTAGGGAATCCCAGCACAACACCAATGCCAAGGGTGGTGGGAGCAAACAGGGTTCGGCTGGGGAAATCAAGCTATTCCTGTAAAAAAAACACCTCGGGAACATATTATGGTAGCCTTGGGGCAGATTTAAATGACACTTGGGGCCACCAGTCAGCATCAAGGCCATAAAACAGGGCTGTGTTGCTGTTCTCTGGCAGAGGCTGCATATCAGTGCTGTGACACAGGTGACGGGCTGGGCTTGGATAAGCCTGAAACAGCCCTGTGCTCTGCACCCCGCTTTATGGTAGCATGCCACCGACCCTCCAAACTACACCTGCAGTGCCAGCGGCCAGCCAGCACCTGAGCCACCACCACCGCCTGCATTTTCCTGCTCTATGTATACGTTTTCTAGTCCACTGCAGCAGGGTAGAAAAGTCCCAGGAACTCCAGGTCTGGCATCCTTCCAGCGTGCCGGGAGACCCGTCATGAAGGGAGGGCGATGGAGTTGCTGTGGATGCCGAGTGTGGCAGGATCCTTGATGCAAGCTACAGCGTGCTATCTTTAGAAGTAACACATGCTATGCTCAATTCCTTCTGCTCTATTTCCTATATGAAACCCTTCACGGTGCACGCTCACAGGGGCGCGGAGGGAGGAGGGGGTTCTCCATATCTCACAGCTAGTGCTAACAAGACTAGTCAATGAGCACCAAGCAGGCTGCCATTTAAGCTATGACACCATAACACATCTCCTCCTGCTGAGGACTTTGTTGTCACTTTAGCAAAAGCGACAGGACCATGTCATTCACTCCAGTGGGGCATGGAACGGAGTCGCCTTCTGCACAGCCACCCTCACCACCCATGGCCGGCTCCAGGGGCAGGAAGGCTGGTGCAAGCCCTGGTGCAAAAAGTATATAGGATCCATCCTCAAATTTGAAGTCCAGCATCCAGACTCATCCAAGACTAGGAGACAGCGACTTCCATTCTTCTATATACTCACAAATGTCAATCTTTTAGTAGCACCTATGCAAACACTCCCTATAGAAGTCTATAAGGCTAGTAGGTCTCTGCATGAAAGAACTACCCGGGAAATTGTATCATCTGCTTGGGGTGGGTGCTGTTTAAGTGAGGTCCTTCCAGGTTTCTCCGTCCTTGGCAGGGATGAATTTCAACACCCTTGGGCTGGGGTCTGACCTCTGCTTCCTGGCGGAGTGTTTTCACTGTTAGATTCAGCTATAAATGGGACAAAAGGGTATTGCCTGCCTTGCAGAGTCTGCAGGAAAAGTGCTGATGGTTTTTGTGGGATTTGGGTGTGATCTCAGCCTTTTACCTCATGGTCCTCCTGAGACTTAGTCATACAGTGCCCTGGTTTGCAAACCCCAAAGAGGTCAATGCAATGGAGAAGCTCTGAGCTCAGACCAGCCAAGACAGCTTCACCATTTCCTCTAGATTTCAGGTGCTTCCACGTTTTATGGGAATCTGTCCCCAAAACCCATGTCAGGAGAAAACGGCAAGCATTTGCACCAGCTGGGAAGGGGAACAGGAGAAAAATTGCCCTCTGGGGGACAAATGAAACCCTAGTACAGCCCTGAAAAAGAAACAGGAGTGAAGAGACACCCAGACTGCCCCTTCCTGCGGGCTCCTGTCTCTGAAAGTCTTCTCAGTCTGCCTCCACCTCTGGGGGTTACAATCCAGCCAAACCATGTGAAGACGCAAGAAAAATGCTTGGCAAGGAGTCAGAGGCTGCTCTTCTGGACTGCCAAACCTCATCAGAGCTGCCTGTGGGCAAAGCAGGGCTCTGCCACCTCCATGCAGCATTGCACACAGCCACCCACCAGCTCCACCACAGCTCCAGGTCAGCAGGAAAATAAGCTGCCGGCCAAGGTGATACACACAGCTGGCTGCCGATGGACTCAAGGCAGGATTTTTAACATCAAGACCATTCTCTCTATTAAAAAAACTAAATAGAGAGATGGGTCATTTATTGTCTTCAGTGAATTTAACCACAATCAATACTGCACTGGTGTGTGATTTATCAGAGGGGTGACAAGGCTGTCACCCGTAATAACCTCGCCTGTTGTGTGCTGACAGTCACCCAAGGCGGGAGCGAGTGTGCAGCCCCTGCTCAGGCAGGGCTGGTGGACGCAAGGCTGACTGGCAAGACAGCTCGGATGACTTCTGGGCCATTGCATCAGCAGAGGGGATGCAATCAGGAGCTTATTGCAGTGAGAGCTGCTCAGCAGAGTTTAAATTCCTCTTCTGCAAGATGTTGCTCAGTGCGAGGTGCCAGCCTCTGTCTACTCCACAGGAGTTAAGCAAGGGGGAAAAGGGAATCCTGCACATGGATCCAAACTGCCCCAGTCTGGGGAGGCAGCGGCACCCATCCTCAGTCCTGGCAAAGAGGGAATTTATCTCCTCTACTCCCCAAAGTTCTGCACATAGGGGTGCTTAGTGGTTGTCCTGCTCAGAGGGCATCTGGAGCACAACTCCAATACACCCCATCTCCCACTGAACCCTGGGGGGATGAGGAAAAGCACAAGGCTCCTTGCAGATATTTATTTTGCCTTCCTAAGAGGAACAAAAACAAAAAAGCCCCAGCAGTCTCCCACAGCAAGCAGCCCAGCAGACCCGCTGGCCAGGCAAGCAATTAACACATTGTCAAGGAAGCAGGAGCACAGCCCTAATGACTTCAACTATAAAGCAGCCTCTGGCTTCTTCCCTTTTGTTATGGAGCCAAAGGAAAACAGAGGAAGGAGTTGCTTGCCCTGTTGGCCAAAGGTCCAATTCAACTTGATTGCATCAACACAAAGCAGCCCTACACACCGCAGCACCAAGCTGAAATGGATGCAAGGTGGCCGTGGCCAGGCAGCCAGGGGCTAGGAGCAAGATGAGGAGCTCTCCTCTGCCTCTGCTTTGCCAGGGGACATCGGAAAAGGCCATTTTGTCATCTCAAACTGTTCAGCTATGCCTCCAGCCAAGTGGGGTTGCCCTGACATTTCTTGCAGCTTCCTCCACCCACCACCAGAACTCCAAAGGGATAAAAACAAAGTCTAGAGGTAGAAGGAGAGGAACAATTTCTTGAGACATTTCTACTGAAAATTACTTCGGGAGTTCTGGCTTCAAATCGTTTCTGGCATTGAAGAAAGCAGACAACAGACCTGTTCTCCTAGGAGACACCCAGCATTGGCTGAACCTCTTGTAGAAAGCATCTCAACCCACTTTGTTGCTGACCTTAATGCCACGGTCCTGCTCCAACTGATACGGAAACTCAGGCTGGGAATGGGATTTCAAACTGTGATTTTCAATCTCTGCAGGAATAAAGAGATTTTGCACAGCCTTGCAGTGCCTGGGCACCACTCACAGGCAATGTCAGGAGCAGGATGGGGGGAATGTTCACATCAGACTGTATGCTCTGACCCTCTGCGCATTGGCAATAAGAAAAATCAAAAAATTACAGAGCCCAAAGAGAAATGTTAAGCCCCTGAGACAGGGGAGGTCACAACCCAGGGCTGGCTTTTTAGATGCCACAGCAACGCATTTGGCTCCTTCTTCCCAGGAACACACTTGAACTTGACGAGGAAAAATTAAACAGGGGGGAGGGGGGTGCTTTGTTAAATATTCATATGAAAAAGCATTACTCTCCTTCATAAATAACAAAAATGTGTTCCTCAATTAATATGCATCACTACTAATTTCTCTAATGAAGCCAAGCTCTATCCCAGGAACTGAACACTAATGCTTTCTGTCAGCAACATGCAGCAGCACTCTTGAGATTATAATTTGGTCTTTTTTTTTTTCTGATTTTCCTCCCAAGGTGGTAGTTCTCAGCTTGTGTCTGTCCTGAACAGCACAAGCTAAGGACCCAGAGCCACAATACCTAAGAAAGAGCATCATGCTAGAAATACAGGAGCAATCACACTGTGCCAGGCATGCTACCCACCCCTGGTGGGTGGGGTTTTTTTACTTTAACTAGAAGTATAAGCAATCCCTCTTGCTGGCCTATATTTGGACTAAGATATTTAAAGGCATGAAAATAGGAACACAGGGAAGTCCCCCTGGGGGAGGCTGATATCAGAAAAGATTAAAGGGGAGGGGCAATATGTACCTCGTTATTTCCCATTTTGCCAGCCCACGGGTGGATGATGAGAGGATGATGATGCTGAAGTCCATACCCAGACACAGTGTAAAGCACCACAAGGCAGAGCTGAGCTCCACCTTACACCACTCAAGACCCTTGCAGAGGGATCTTGGGCTACGTCTGGGGCAGCTGTGGGCCTGTACCTGAAAGCAGATGGATTATGGTTCAGCGGAGACTGCTTCATGCCTCACTACAGGTCCTTCAGGAAGATCCTTGACCAGTTTCTTTGCTTGAATCCTTGCTCTGCATCTTCCACATCAGGTAGTCTCCCCCAGAGTCCTTTCTGATTGCCTGGATCTGTGTTTTCACAAAAGGCCGGTACGCTGCACTCGCTACCTCCAGCGGCTCTCTGCCCCCACCACGTAACACAGCCACCACCACCGTCTCTCACCTCCCCAACTGCCGTATGTCACTGCCTGACTTCAATCACTGTCACTTGCAGCTTGTGCTAACAGGGCTGGCTGTGAACCATGGCAGCGGGATGCAGACACGTGTGAGCACCAAGCTGTCCCTCCTGCAGGGACAGTCACCTCCAGGCAGTCAGAAAGGTAGCTCCTTCCAGAGCACCATCAAGATTCACCAGAGCTGGGCTGTCAAAGTCTTTATGCCCTGGAGATCACAGCTGCTCCACATAGGTTCATTGATGTCTCCTTAAACCACCCTGAAACCTCCATGAGTGCAACTTGCAGGGAAAAAGGCAGCATCTGTCCTGCTGGTCACAAATTCCCTTTGCTTTGGCTGCAGTGAGTTGACTTTGACAGACATCAAGCTGGTAGGCCATGCCCAACAGCACATCACCATGGATCACTGCTCTCCACATCCATAGCTGCTCTGTCCACCCTCTCCAGCAGCCCCCAAAACGGCTGAGATGTGATTTTAATGACACCTTGCTGGCCACCCCCTGTGTTCCACGGCAGGCATGAGGCAGAGATCCAAATGCCAGCACTAGCAGTTCTTCCAGAGGGGAAATCTGGGGTCTTTGTAGTCAAAGAGCAGATGACAGACCTTGTGCAGCCTGAAACCCATGAGCAACTTCCAAAACTGCTGCGCTGGTAATATCCGCCTGCTCTCTCAACTCCAGACCCAGGGAAGAAAGCTGCAAAGATGGAGCAGACAGGAGTGCAGGAGCCAGACCCGCTCACAGCACCTTTGGAGATGAGTTTTTTTGAGTGAGATTCATCATTTAACCCCTCAAAATCAGGCTTGCACAGCCAAGAGTGAGGCATACATCTAATTCCTACTGACAGTTCATACTGCACAGTGCTTACACCACCACAGTGCCAGAGGTTGTACAAATAAATAAAAAATAGTCCCTGCTTTAAAACCTCCTTACACAGGTCCCGTTTAGGAGGACCTGGAATTGATGGATCCCAATATTTCTTTCACCAGGCTGGCCAAAACCTTGTATCTGCTTGAGGAAACATGCGATATTACACAGTAGGAGAGCCAAGAGCAATACTTCTAATCCTGCATTAACAAACATGACTCACCCATTTATTTTCACTGGTATGTTCATGGTTATTTTAAGCTTTGTCTAAAGAATGCCAGCTACTGTATAATGACTGGAATGAAAGATGGCAGTGTTTTTATTTTGCTTTACAACTAAAGATTTATTTTTAGTTCCTTAAAAAAAAGACAACTGAAAAGTGAAACTGGCCTGTAAATTATTTTAAACACTTTGGCACTGATTCCCTAAAGTAGATCTATGTGACCAAGTCCCACCTCCATGCCAGAGTCACCACTAAGGAAAACTGGTGGCCCAGGTGCCACCAGCCCTGGATCTGGCTCTGGGTTCCCCTGGGAGTCAGCCTGACTGCCAGGACATCCCAGGCAAACCCCCCCTCACAGATGAGGGTTTAAGAGATAAGACTTAGCTTTGCAGGATGTTTAATTCAAGCCCAGGCCCAAACAGCCCTACTGCATTTCCCCAACCTCTTCCCAGCACTTCAGCAGTGTAGAATTAATTCTTGGCATGCTGGATCCATCCTTGCAGCGCTCCCCATTGTGCTAGCTCGCAACCCCGCACATTCCCCACCCAAGGGCTGCCCTGCGCTGCCATGCAGGGTTACACTGTAAGCTCATTTCAGGCAGCCGTCTGCTTTGCGCCGTTTACCATCTGCTCCCACGGTGAGTGGGTGGGTGTTGTCTAGGGGTTACAGGCGGTGGGGAGGATGCGAGCCAGGACTCCGAGACTCTGCTCTTATCGACAAATCAACAGAGGGGAGCATAAATATCCAGCACCCAAGGTTGCCCTCTCTGCCTCAGAAGTAGGGAAAGAAGGAAAATAACAGGCAACACCCATCCCAGCCCTGGAGAAACTTGTTGCTGAGTAGTCAGAGCCCAGGGTTCAAGGAGCTTGTTAGGAAAAGAACAGGAGTGAAAAATCAGCACTCCAAGCTTCCTTCTTGTCGAGATTCAAAGATGCTCATTTGACCCCTGGCACTGGGAGAAGGGCTGCCTGGGGTTCAGCTGAAGCCTGTAGGAAAGGACAAGCTGGGACTGCTGGCTGCTTCTCCCTCTGGTGCCAGACATGTGGCATGTTTCAAAATACCCTGGATACCCTGATAGGAGCTGGAAAAGCAGAGGTTAGGCTGTTCATATGGGCAATCACTTTAGTTTTGCACATACAAATTCCTCTTACGGCTTCCTTGATGCTGGCAAACACGGAGCTCCCAAGAGCCAAGGCTGGTTGCTCCGATCTGGCCACAACAGGGTTATCCCTAGGCCAAGATCTAAGGAAACCAAAGAGCATCCTCCCCAAGAGCCGGCGTGCAGCTTGAGGTTATGGGTGTCCCTGGACACTCCACCATGCACCTCTGGTGATGGTTGGCAGATAGCATACACCAGGGAGAACATACATCTTCTCCCTCTATCACAGCAATTTCCAGGCCAGTGCACTGGTGTAAACTACAGTTCCTGTTTAGAAACTGCTGGAAAAAGGAAAAGCAGCATGTCTGGGACAAGAGAAGCTGAGCAAGGAAACAACTAGCCACACAACCATGTCAACCATTCCTTGTCCAGCCTCCCACAACCCTGAGTAAACACCCCCTCCCCCCCATCTCCTCCCATAGCTACATTTCTCCTTCCCACTTTGCCCATACTTATATCTGGAATAAATCCCCTTTGCCCTCCCCAGCAGACAGAAGGATGAGGATAGCTGTGACTGCTCATATGAAATGCACAACTGTTCACACAGGGTGCTCACGGCAGGGATGCTTCTCTCGTTTTTGCTTTCTGCTACATGTTTATGCCAGCTTTCCTGGCAAATCCACAATACGCTTCTGCCTCCAAGCAGACCAGAGCGTCCCTAAGAATTTTCCACCAGAAAGTCACTGTCAGGCTCCCAGAGCCACATACTTTTTCGCAGCTGTTTTCTGCCCTCTTGTGAAGCTCTGCAGAAATCCACAACTAGAGCTCTGCAAACCCACGATCCCACGCTACCTCGATTCCCAGGCAGAGACACCAAGAGCTGGTGACTGTCCCCAACTTGCATCACTAAAGACTGCCTGAGCACAAATGAAGGGCTTTAAAAACCATCACCTCTCCAAAAAAAACCACACACATCACTACCAGTTCTGCAACAACCCCCACTGGGCTCAACCCTTTTTCATCCGGCAATTGATCACTTTTTAAAGCCCTGAGCCAATTCTCCCTTGCACTGCTGGCCTTGGCTGAGACAAAGCTCTCACTCTCTCTATGCAGCCTACTCCAGGGCTTCCCCAGCATCCCATGGGAGTAAAGGCTGTTCAGTCTATCGATTAGCCTGAGCATGTCTGTATGCTCTTCCTACAAACAGCTCCCCAGGTGCACCAGCCAGCATGTTACAGGGTTCATCCCTCCCTCCCTCCCCTTTTCATGACCTTGTTTTGGGTATTGCCTCCATGGAACACCATGAATTGGTGGCTTATCCCAGGGGATACGGCCAGGAAAGGGCAGGGATGCAGTAAGCAGCCTGGGGCTCAGCATGTTCCTCCCTGCTGAAGACTAAGTTATTTGTCCAGAAGGAGCAGGAACCTTTGGCTCTAATCGACTCTTGGTGCCAGTGTGAACTGTACCAGCATGGCCCAAATTTCCACTTCAATCCCATCTCCTGTTGGCTGCATGTAGGGACAGACGGGATGTGACTCATCCAGAAACAGAGACAGACCAGGGACAGACGGGGAGGTCTGCTGCCTTGCTGTGCACACTGCCCTCCAAGCACATCCCCCTCCACCTGAAACCCCACTGCTTCGCCATCTGATCAACAAGTCATTTTCTTGTTCAGAGAAAATGGTACATCTTGCACCTACCCAGCCCAGGCAGATGGGTCCCTCTATAAATCCGTCACTGCAACTCCCCCTGTGCCTACAACCTGTAGTGCCTCTCCTTTAAAACAGTAACATTGAGGCACAAAACAGGCGGTGAGTCAAAAATAGCTAGCCCTTTTAGAGACCAGAATATTCACGCACACACCCTGCCTACAAAAGCCACACCAGGTCAAACTCTGCACAGCAATTGGTCTTCTCCTCCTTCTCAAAAGTGCCAGTGACAGATGCCAACGGCTCCCTGGGGTCCCTTTCATCTTCCCAAGGCATTTAATGCTCTCACATAGATTGTCACTGGCCCCATCAATTACTTGACTTTGGCGTGATGACGCAATACAAAATACATGCTCCACAGCCCACTGCCTTTTAAATGCTATGGACATAAGGAGAACAAACTCCATTTGGACTCCTCCAGTCATTTGTCATGGCCATTGCAGGACTGTTCCTTAAAATGTAGGGCTTTTTTCTAGATTGCATGATTGCATCCAACAGCACACTACCACCACACCGAGCCTTTTTCCATCCAAGAGCTGCTTTTCATTACTTGGCTCTGAACCACACAGGTGCTGCCAGGGAGCTGCTTGTATTGACGCCGGATCCATCCCAAAAGCTGACAATCAGTGCGATCCAGTGCGTCCAGAGCCACAGACCAGATGGCATGGCCACCTCGCTCCGCTCCCAGACAAACCCTCAGCGACTCACAGCCCAACCTGCTCTGACAAGTAAGACAGGAGGAAGGTCAAGCCATCTGTTTGCCGGGAGCTCAGCGCCACATTTCAGTGCAAAGCATCTAAAGACTGCAAAGATGATCTTAGACTTCTCCATTATACCGTTGCTTTAGTCTTGCTTCTACCTAGTCTCCGTGAGCTTGCAGTCACTTTGGGTGCTAAAGCTGAACAGTCAGAACAGAAATAGGAAAGCACCCAACACCCACAAGGAGCAGCAGGACAGTTGTCCTTCTCAACCAATGCTCCCTCAGTGAAACACTGTGCCACAAGACAGAGCCAGGCCCAACTGTATGCCCAGAACATACAGGGGAAAAAAACCAAAAAAACAAACTTAGTTATTCTTTACCATTTAAGTCTCTGAAGCCCTTATTGCTAAAATATTTTGAATTCTCCTTACAGTTTCCATCCCTTCCCAGCACAAAGCAGCTGGTGCCTTGTCATTGCAAGCAGCTGCATTTCATGAGGCTGTAACTACTGCCAAGTGTCTGAAGGAGCCCTCAGACACATGGGCCCATCTACTCAGGCTTATTAATTCCTCCTGCAAAGAAGGAGACTTTTTTGAAACCTAGCTCTCCTACACACCTAAATCTTGGGTCCCCTGGTTTGAACTCCTACCTCACACCACTTTGGAAAGGAGAGCTGGACTGCATAACCTTTTAATCTCTCTCAAACCAAGTTTTCAAGCTGTTATTTCTAACTTTAAACAGGAAAAACCCTAAAAAGCTGTTTCAGATCAGTTCATTTTCTCATATGCCTTCCAGGGCAGCAGCTGTCTACAGGCAGCAGCTGCATGCAGAGGGGGCTCCGGGGGCTCCCTAGACTCCCCCAGGCCATTCCAAGGTCTGCTAAGGGACCCTAGCCTGCAGCTTGCCCTGCCAGCACCTGCTGTAAGGTACTTTACACTTAAAATTTCACCACAGCTACAATATATACAGACACAGAGCAGCCTAAAAGTGAAACATAAGATTAAAAAAAAAAAAACAAAAAACCAACCAACAGAAAAAGACAACAAGAGACTCAACAACACAGGTACCCACCACAGCCCGTCACCTCAGTGAGGCACAGCTTCCCCCTCCCCGTTCCCGCCCAGCCTTTTATACTCCCGCGGGGGGGGGGGGCGGGGCCTCCGCCCTCACTCGTGCCCTTCTTCAACATGGCGGACACAGCACGTGCCGGCCGTGAGCATGCGCTCGCCGGCAGGCTTTAAAAACGCGAGGGACAGGTCTGCTTCAGTCCGGTTGGCTCTTTTTGCTGTTATATTTCATTATTTCTGTAGGCTGAAGCGGAGCTGTGAGGGGAAAAGGAGGGGGGGGGTGGTGCAGGTGGCCCAGCCCTACTGCTGCCTGCCCCAGAGTGTGTTGGGGGTGCTGAGGTGGGGCCCCCTGGGCTCCCCTCCCCCACCCAGGGGTCCTCTCGGCCCTTCTGGGGGCTCAGCTCACCCCCCGGTTCTGGGCTGGTGGCTCTGGGGTGCCTGCTGCTGCTGGGCCCTTCCTAGGCTGTGTCTGAGGCAGGTGCTAAAGCAAAGGGCTGGGCCTGTGGTGGGGGAGGGCTGTGTCCCACATGGAGTTCGGGTGTCCTGATTTTTTTGGCTGCTGTTGTTGGAAAGAAATGCTAAATGCCCCTGTGAAGATTAGGAGGGTGTTCTGCAACTTGTGGTTTTTCTCTTCAGTGTGTGATAGCCCTTTTCGTTAAACTGTCTGTGTGAGGTATTCCGATTCTTCCTCAGGGCCTGCAGGTTTCTGCATCCTCATACTGATCTTAAAGCCTTAAAACTTTTAAGAGGCCAAACTTACCTTTTCCCTGGGCTTTTCTTTTTGCAGAATGGGTTATGTGGCTGCTGACTTGCTGACCTCAGTGGCAATTGCAATCCCAAAAGCAGCCAAGAGCACTGAAGAGCTGAGCGGTGTGGCCATAAGCGCTGATGATGAATGATCAGAAAGGTCCTGTGTGGCTCTGGCTGCCTTTTGTTGTAGAAGCAGCTCTGCCCAGGTCTCCCCTACCTAAAAAGAGGGGACGATGGAACTTTGCTCCGCTATCATGTAGTATCTACTGCTAAGGTATCTTACTAGTGTAACAGGGTGCTCTTAAGGGTCTGGTAAGGCTAAAGAATCTCTACTAGCATGAAGAAGTAGTGCCTTTCTTCAGACTAGAGGTGGGGATCTGCTTCAGACATTTCCTTGTCCTCAAAGCCCCATGTGTGCAGCTATTAGCAGGAAAACATCTACAGGACAGGGGCTCGGTCTTGCTGCAGCGGGTCTGTTTGTCTGCAAGCACTGTAAAGCACTGTACCCTACTTCCTTGCCTGCAGCCGTAGGACACCTGTGAAGTCAGTGGCTTTCATCACCATTAGGACAATTCATCTGGCTGCTGTAGACAGTGACATCATGTCATGTGCCTGGGTGAGATACTTGTCATATGAGGAGGGGAAGGGTTTCTTTAATGGTAAACATAGCATAGTCTGGAAGCTTACACATCATATTCCCATTATAAAGTGAAAAAAAAAAAGTATATTGGGGCACATTCTGGGAGCTGCCAAAGTCAGAAATACTGATTTATAATGCAAGGTCTAGGATGGATCATTAATCCCTTCCCCTTTTTTTTTTCTTTCCTAATTACAATAAAGGTTGTCAGTGAAATCAGCGGCCCAAGTGTTGATCATGTCAGCTCTGTTAAAATCAGTCTTTTGGAAGGAGGGCAGGCAGATAGGAGCATGCTCTCTGAGACCAGTGACAGCCTTTCCTGGTGAGGAGGCAGCGGGGGATTTGTGATATAACACATGAGCTGGCTAAGAGGTAGGCAAGGTGCACGGGTTGAGCACAGCACACATTGCCAAGCTCAGAGAAACAGCATTTCCCGCAGCATGGGCAAGTTCAGACCCCTGTCAACAGCCACACCTTTACTCATGCTCCTGTTTCAGTGCACTAAGCTGGGGAGGTGCCAAGGAAACTCCTTGATTAATCACTTTCAGACACAGATAAACAAAAAAATGTTCAGCTTCCATGAAAGTGAAAGACAAACTGATTTTTGCTGAGATTAGACTCTTACACAAGATTTCAGCCCAAAATAAAACTGTTATCTTGGATTTCTACAGCAATTTCTTTCTTCCGCTGCCCCAGTCCTTAACTTTTTTTCTCCTGCTGTCACTGTAGGGAAAGCCCAGTTTCCCTGTTTTGGACCCTGCAGCACAATAGCTTGCTTCCTCTTATTCACAGAAGCAGCAAGGCAATGAGGCTAGGCTGATATGTGCTATACATAGGCTATAGGCAAGGTTGATGAATCTTTGGTTGGTGTTGAGATGGTCTTGCTAATTTCAATGCGAAGCTGAAGCCAGAATTTGCACCCTTTTGTTCCAGGATGTGTGACAGAGGATACAGTTTAGGCTAATCCCTGCTCACCTTGAGAGAGAGGAAACAGACTCCTAACATTTCCTATTCTGGAAATCTCACAGGTGCTTTGCTCTTCTGTTCAAGCCATGAGCCCTCTCCAGCTCAACATCTTGCAGTCACTAACTTTTTTTCAAGTGTCTTTTGCATCAGCAGCTTCAGAGTTCAAAATTCTTCCTGGTCCGGCACAGTTTGTCCGTGCCAGGGACCTTCCAACTGTCACGGGGCTTTTAGATCAGTGTTGGGCACTGCACAAGTATAGTTGGGTTAGGAAATTTTGGGAGGTGACTCAGCACATAGCTTGGATGAGTTCAACACCTCCTGACCTCTGCCTCTTGCCCTGAACACCCTGCCTAGCTAAAAGGTTCCTCATCCAGGGCGATGCATTTTGAGTAGCCAGACATTACTGTCTGAGGGGAATGAATTTGTATTATACGTGGCTGAGTGAAAAAACATTGAGGACATGGCTTTTCCTTTTTTCTCAGTCACAGGAGATGATATTTCTGGACATCCAGCGGTCTGCATGGGAAGCAATGCACCTGCAGCTCACAGCCAGTTAAATCCCACAAAGCACAACAGTACCGGCTCATCCGCTGCACGTTTCATGCATTTGTTGAGGTATGTGTTAGTGCTTGAAGTCTGACAAACTTCACATCTGATTCAGAGTGGTGAGGTGATTCATTGTCCCACAGAAATGAATTCCTCAAAGCCATTTCTCTTGAAATGACTTGCACATCAGAAGCCGTACGTGGGTTAGGAACACCACTGGATTCCCAGAGCAGTGCAGCCCTGAGGTCACAGTTTTGTCATTGCAGAAGATCTGTGAAAGAAAAACGTTTTGGTTTGGCATCAGCTCAACACTAAAATATGCCACACTGGGGAGTCAAGATAACCTGTTGGCATCTGTCAGCCTGTTCCCTGCTGTGTCCTGACTAGGCTGCTAGGTCAGCTTCTGGTTCATTTTAATACCACAGGAGGAAAAGCCTATTTTGGGTGTTGCCCTGTTTTGTCAGGTTGTGAATGCACGTGTATTCCTTTGTTTCATTTAACTACCCAAAGTGGTGCTTCAGACTGGCCCACCCTGGATGGTCAGTTTGCTCAAAGCCAGATTTGGCTTTGTCCCCAAAGCTGGCATGAAGAACGAGAGAGAAACCAGCAGGGTCCCTCTGCTAGCAGCTGTTTCTGACCCGGTGATGGAGACACAGCACACGCCAAAGATCATGAAGGCATTTGGCCTAGTAAAACAACAGACCTGAAACTCAGGGCATCACAGAATCACAGACTGATCAGGGTTGGAAGGGACCTCTGCACATCAGCTAGTCCAACCCCCTGCTGGAACAGGTTCACCTAGAGCAGGTGGCACAGAATCCTGTCCAGGTGGATTTGGAATGTCTCCAGAGAAGACTCTACAACCTCTCTGGGTGGCCTGTTCCAGTACATCATCACCCTCAAGGCAAAGAAGTTTTTCCTCCTATTCAGATGGAACTTCTTGTGTTGCAGGGAACTACTGAAAAAAGTCTGGCCTCACCCTCTTGACACTTGCCCTTAGGGTATTTGTAGACCTTGATAAGATCCCCTTTCCATCTTCTCCAGGCTGAACAGGCCCAGGGGTCTCAGCCTTTCCTCATAAGGGAGAGGCTTCAGCCCCCTGATCACACAGGGTTGCACACTATCTGTGTCCCATCCTGGTGCAGGGCAGAGAGGGGCCAAGAAGCAGCTTCTGCATTTCCACAGCAGGGTGTCTCAACTACTGTTTATGCCACCTGGGTCACTCTAATTCAGATCGCCTGGATTTCTTCTAGATTACAAGCCCCACTGTTGAGGTCTGGGTACCTCTCTCCGACGCAAAGCCCACCAAGGGCTGTATAAACAGGTTTGCAGTTTTGTTTCTGTTGGTTGTTTTTTTTTTTTCACTCCTTACTCATTTTGAAGGACACCAAGGACAATCCGTGGGTTTGAAAGACAGGGTGAGATGGCAGTATGTGCTCATGATGGAGTAAGCAGGTAGAGACTTGGCTTCCCTCTACTTTCCCCCTATAAACACTATTTACTTCTTGGTGCTGCAAGACTGGGTAAGAAGTTAAAACAAATGGATTTACAAACTATCTCAGTAATACAGAGATGCAATTAAGAGTAAAACATGGCCTGTTCTGTGGGTTTGGTTTGTGGTTTGAGTAATTCAGTTGTCCAGCTGTGTTTGGAAAGCAGTGCAATGATGTGTCACAACTCTAGCTCCCTGCCCGTGCTGCTGACTTAGGGGAGGAGGGCTTGAACCCAAGGCTTGAAGCAGTGGCAATGTTGTTGCTTCTGCAAGGCTGGTTCTGTTTTTCTGCCCTTCTCCCAGAGTTAAGCATCAAAGTTTTCTTCAATCTCAAAGAGCATCCTTTGTGTGGCTCCCCAGAGGGTTTCAAACGCCACATCCCTCTTGCACCCAATAAATAGCGCAGAGCAGCTTCTGGAATTAACTCTTCTCGTTACAGTTAATTTGTAGGGTTCCTTAGGCTAGAGAGTAGACGGAAAATAATTTCCAGTGCATTTGTTCTCTTGACTAGGCATGGAATATATTTATTCCTCTTTTCTTGAGTCTTCAGTTTTTCTTTTCTCTTTCTCCTTTGCAGTTCTGTGGTGGGATCTGCAATGCTCGTGGAATCACAGGACCCAGCTTTCGGTACTGCTTTCCCCCGTAGCACTTTCTCAGTGTCTCACCTAGCTGCAAGGCCGAGAAGGCTTTGCATTTCTGGATGAATAATCAATAGATTACTGTGTTTGTCAGACTTTTTTTTCCCCCTCTTTACTAATTTATTGACCTGTTACTCTACTGAAACCTCAGCCATTTAGGAGTTAGATTAAGCCACAAGTTGTTACCTGGACTCCCTGTTTTTAGCCTTTTGTAAGCAAACTCAAACCTTGAAATTGTGAAACTAGGAGAACAACGTGGCTTATGATTTCTTTAATAATCCAGTCACCTTCTCCAACTTCTCCACTCCCTGGCTTGAGCTTTGGTAACCTGTTACAAATGGGGCAAGACAGTTTTGAGCAGCACCTTTCAACACTCTTGTGTACCACGGAATATTTGCCGATTCCCACCTCCCAAGATGGTGGAAAATTAGGCTGGGACCCCAGGGTACCATTAAAGCAGTCCACCAGCTTGGGGAAGCAGCTTTTCTCTCTGGAGGGCTCCCTGCTGAGGCCCTGCTGACCTCCCCTGGGCTGCTTCGTGACACTGATGGCCCTCCATGGTGCCTGGGGCTTTTACCCAGCAGCTTAGTGCACACCTTAAAAACATACTGCAATGTAATGATTTTATTTTAATGAGTGGCCTTAGGTATTAAGACATCACGTCATCTGCTTCTGCCCACTGCTATTGTTTCATTGTGCGTTTGGCTTAGAGATCTATGTCCAACAGATATAAGACAGCAAGAGCGTGGTCAGAAACAGAAGCAGGTTGGAAACAGCCACAGCTGTAGAAAAAAACCTCCAAACCTGTTCTGAGCAGCTGCTTTCGTGTGGCCTGAGTGCTTGTTGTTAGCAGAGGTGATGAAGATAAATGGGAACGAGGGAAGACCTTTCTCTGTACTTTTTAGAGGCTGCAGTTTCTTGATAATATATGAGCTTGGAGTGTCAGTTGCTTTGCAGAATTTGTCACCAGACATACTGAAATCTGCATCCAGGATCTATGGGGCATCTTCAGGATCGATTATAGCTACACTTGTGTTGTGTGACTGTGATCTAGGTAAGGGCTGTGCACTTTCATTTATTCTGTGTCTAAAGAGATTGAATGTCTGGAAATTTTGGAGTTGCAAAAGGTAATTCTTTTTATTTGTCATTAATCAGTGGTTAATTCCTCCGAATTTTACTTTATTGACCTCTTTAGGAGTGGAAAACATGGGTAAATTAACGAGCACAGAGAAAATAGACTAGATATAGTTATTAAATAAGTCATTGCATCTTATTAATTTGAATTAATTCTAAGTGTATCTAACATAAGACACAGAAGTGCCCTCCCTAATAAGGCATTTGGGGTTGTTGATTCCCAAAATGCAGAGGAGAAAGGGGGCAGAGATGCAGAACCAACAAGAGGAAACTATGCAAAGGCTTCCTGTCAATTTCCTCCCATATCTCCAAAAATTTTTAAGATGAAGATGGAGAGACATGGGGAAAGAAAACAAAATACTTCTGCTTCCTGCAGTATTGAAGGTCCTTGGAAAATCTGGGTCCTCTCATGAGACCTTCAGTCCTAATGAAAATAATGGCTCTTTATGAGCATTTACCAGCATGGTAAAATGCTCCTTTACTAGGTGGAAGTGCAGCCCAGAAAGTGTGTAAGTAATAATATAAGGGATGTGGAATGATCACTTCGCTTTGCTTTAGAGGAGATTAAGCTGTTCTTCTTCAACACTGTGGAAATCTCTTCACTGGGGCACTTTCCTGGAGGAAAAGTCCTTAAAATCTTAAGGGATAGCTTAAACAAATACCTGCCTACGAATGCCCACGAGCTGGTATCTGGAAAGCTGCATGTTATCGTCACCCGTGTGCACGACTGGAGAAGCGTGGCCATTTCAGAGTTTGCCTCAAAGGAGGACCTCATTCAGGTGAGAGCAGCCACAGCCACCCCGCGAGGGTAAGAGCGGTGTGGGATTTACTGCCTGTCCATGCCATGATTTCTGTCTTTGTCACCCTCTGAAGCCAGAGTGGCAAGCAGACAGGGTCACAAGCTGAAACTAATAAGAAAATCAGCCCTTCTGATTGCTGGCTGAATTATCTAATGGGCCTGAGTACGCATGGAGAAAAACGAGGCATTTCACAGGTTGCCTTCTTACTTCTCCAGCCCTGGCTGTGGATGTCAGGCATGGTCTGGTCCACCATACTCAGTGGTGCCCAATAGCCCAGCCGCGGGTCCCCATTCTGGCATTCAGATGAGCCACCATTCCCAAAGACAACAGGTTTTCTTGGCTCTTTGCTCACCTCCGTGCTTCGCATCTCACCCACAGGCCATAATGTGCAGCTGCTTCATTCCTCTGTATTTTGGATTTTTCCCTCCTACGTACCATGGGGTGGTGAGTAGCCTTGTGGTCTGGAGATCCTATCCTGGCTCGCGCCAAGGGCCCATCTAGCCTGAGCCCTTTCTCCAGTGGTGGCATTAAGCATGTTTATAGCTGTGTTTGCCACCACAGTCACTTGGTGCTGTGATCACACAGCATCTGCAGTATGAAGAACTGAAGCCAGGTGCCCCGCAATTTGACCTCACTGCAGACAGAACTGACCTTCTTACAAAAGTGTCCATCCTCACCCTGGCCGCGGGATTAGTTCAACTCCTTTCTGTTGCATTTTCCTCCAGTTTCATTGAAGAGTAATTTTTTGGCTGGAAGGGAGGAGGCGGTGGGTGTAGACCTGGAGCACATGGGACAGCAGGCAGGGCTGTTCCCCAGCAGGAGATCTGTGTAGCCGCAGTAACTCAGTCTGGTTTGGGCCTGGGTGGGGAAGAAACCCCTAATGCATGCATATGTGGTGCAGCACTCTCCTCTCTGAAAAGAGGAAGGCTCAGCGTTCCTTGTTTTCCCTCCTAGCGTTATGTTGATGGGGAACTCGGCATGTGGCGAGCCAACTTCACGTCCCGGACCACAATCACCGTGTCTGCTTTTGCCGGCGAATACGACATCTGTCCCAAAGATAGCCCAGCTGCCTTCTTCAATTTCCAACTCTCTGACTGTATTTTACAGATATCAAAAATAAACATCTGCCGCTTGCAGTATATTTTTCAGCTTCCCACATATCAGGTGAGCTGCTTCTACAGGTACCCAGAGCCATGAGACCCCTCCCTATAGCTGGCCCATCTGCCCTGACCACCACCTCCCCCCTGCAGGTTCTGGACCAGTTTTATATCCACGGCTACCAGGACACAGTCTCCTTCTTAAAAAGACTGAGTAAGTGATTGGGAGTGAGGAGCAGGTAGGTCAGGTGCTTCTCTTACAACATTGATTTGCTGATAGAAGGTAAGAGATGCTGCCAGTGCACCTAGAGTGACCAGGGCAGAGAGATCCCTGCATCCCTGGCATTGCCAGGATTACTAGAGTCCCACCTTCTCTGTGGCCTCTCCTAGAGCTCCCTGGTCACCCCTTCCCCCCAGTGATGTCAGCTCCCCTCTTCTCTGCCACACTGGGCGTGGTAGAGCTTCCCATGGAACACAGGTCCCCAGGACCTGGACAGGAGAAGCGTAGGCTCGGGCGCCATGTGTGGTGTTAGACTGATAACCCACTGATGCACAAAGCAATGATGTTTGGTGATGGCCGACCCAGAAACCCAACTCGGATTAGCCATGCACTGTGGTTATCAGCACCCCTATTTTCCAGTTATTTCACGCCTCACACTGCTGGAGACCTGGTAGTTGAGCAACAAGAAGTGAGAACTGGATTCTCTTCCCACCAGGTGACTTTGGCGTAAATTACCTTGATGAGGACTTTATGCTTTCATTGGGCAATGAATCATGTCAGAAAGGTGAAAGGACCCTGCGCTGGAAGCCAGAAACAAGACTACTTTGCTCCAGAGCCACAGACCTTGAGGATGTCACTGAAGAGAATCCAGGGACCATCCGGGCAGCAGATGAAGTGGAAGAGGAAGTCCCACACCACCTTCTCCACCGTCAGAAAGGTAGAGGACCAGCACTTCCTTTACCCCATCACTTTTCATGAGCTAAGTGACGCTTGCTCAGGGCTCTCGCTGCCAAAAGAGGCTGTGTGGGTTTTTTGCAGGCTCCAGTAGAACATCAGGACTGGGAGAAAGTCCCCTCTTGGGTCAGTGGTTATTAGCGAGGCCTCATGCTGAACTTGTGGGTGAGGGATGAGGACTTAGGCTGTGGCCAGGTCAGAAGGACTCTTTAGAGAAGGAGCTCTTTCTGTGAAGCAAGCCATTTCCTCACCTTGCCAGGTAATAACGGGTTCTGTTCACACATCATTTCATTAAAGGTGGGGGAAGGAGCTGTGTCTCAATGGTTTGTGTCTCAACTTTGCTGTGCCAGACAAATCAAAATTTCTACTAAGTAACTCTGGTGTGCAGACGTGTAAATACTTAAGCTGAGAAAAGCTTATTAGAGCTGCAGGTAAACCTCTAGCAGTATCATTTCTAAGCAACATAAGGCAGGTTTACATCTAAAAATTATAGTTTTCTGCAATGCTATGCAAAATAACGCCCTCTCCCATTTCACTTTTGACATGGGAAGCTGGAGAACTCTCAGTGTTTCAGATTCCAGTTTGTCTTATTGTTACTAGCAGAATATGAAGAACCACATGCTGGAGTGCAACATTTCTTTCAATTTTATTATTTATTTTCATTTTCTTTCCCGGTCTTTTGACATTTCAGAGATTGTCAGCTTAGGGAAAACTACACAGCTTTTCCAACATGGTGATGGTTTAAAACGTTGCCACATAAATAAAAAACGAAAAAAACCCCAAATATTGTTCTGCTGTATCTAGGAGGACCACGCCAAATGAGGAACATAAAGGGGAAAGAACAGGGCTGTAACCATTCCGGCTCTAAAAATAAAAGCTTGAAAAACATAAAATGAAAGCAAAGGTGACATTTCTATTGAGAACAAGACAACTCTACCTATGGAAAGAGACTCACTGTAGAAATTCAGGACACAGTTAGGCTGTACAGTTTACTTCCGTGCTTGCTTTTCTAAAGGCTTCATCAGTCTGAACTACATGGAGTTTTTTGAAAACAGCACAGTAGGAACCAGGTTCCTTTGGAGGTTGGGCAGGCTCTGGTCTATTGGGGGTCTCAGTCTCTGGTTTGCAGCTAGGCAACAATGGTCACCTGTGGAAAGAGTTAAGACCCATTTGTTAGGCCAGAAAGCAACCAAGAAGGCAGTCAGGACTCGGTCTCCAGAGAAGTGCATCAGGTTTTTCAGTTCTGGGAAGGAAAAGCCCTGATGACCTAAGCCAGGAAAAGGCTTTTTGCTGTTTATCTGCACCATACTATAATATCAGTGATGTTACCAAACAAGCAAGGGTATAAACCTGTGAACAACTCGCACCCATTTTCCTGAATAAGTGAGAATATCCCCAAAGGACTACTGCTGCGGTAGAGCCTGCACACGGGCCAGGCTTAGGCTGGATTAGCAGGTTAGCCACAAGGATTTGCCCCTGTAACCACGTGCCCACCAGGACACAAGCTGCACCATCTTTCAGATCTAGACTAGAAGTAGAGCTTGGCGTAAAGCACCTGCAGCCAGAGCCACAAGCAGGACTGGACACATGTTTGTTTCCATTTGCTCAGTTGCATGGATCAGGCCCCCAGACTCCCCTCTGGATCCGCAGAGCGATCCAGCTTTAGAGAGTGCTCCTGACGTGGGTTGTCTCCAAACTCTCATCTCACCTACCTCAGGCTTCACATCTCTGCTGAGTTCAATGCAGACCAGGGCAAGCAACAGCATAGTGGTACAAGAGCAATATTTTAAGGACATTAAAACCTACTACCCTCTAGACCACAGGAAGGAGAGCAGCAGCCCTGGTCAGGTATTCGGATCCAGTTTGTCTCATAAGAACTGCCAGAAGCATCCATCAGATTGACCAACATGGTTTTACTCCCTTCAGGGCCATGCCAGCTGCAGAAGAGCATTTCTGACCCTGCTGCTCCCTTTGACCCCAGTTCCTTCTTTAAAGAGAAAAAGAGCATCTGGCAGCCCAGCCTGCAGACAGACACCAAGCTGCACTGAAGAGCCACAACCCCACCTCCATCCCACCCCAGGTGCTTCCCATGACCCACCTTTAAAGGAGGCATTTTAGGCTGAAGACAGGATCTGTTGCAGCTGGTTTGAACTGGGTTCAGCTGGGTTTCCCAGCTTGCTTCCCTAGGGGTGAAACAAACTCCTGCACAAGGTGATTGCCTTAGTTTGGGCTGGGATAGAATTAATTTTCTCAGTAGCTGGTGCAGTGCTGCATTTTGGATTTGGTGTGAGAATAATGTTGATAACACTGATGCTTTGATTTGTTGCTAAGTGATGTTTATACTGTCAAGGACTTTTCAGTTTTTTACACCCTGCCAGCAGGAAGGCTGGAGGGGCACAAGAAATTGGGAGGAGATGCGGCCAGGACAGCTGCCCTGAACTAGCAAAAGAGAAATCTATACCATAGAATGTCATGTCCAGTACATAAACTGGGGCGAGTTGGCTGGGGCCAGCTGATTGCTGCTCAGGGACTGGCTGGGTGTCCATCAGTGGGTGGTGAGCAATTGTATTGAGCATCACTTGGGTTTTTTTCCCCATCTCTTTGGATTTTATTCTTCTCCCCTTCATTATTATTATTATATTTTATTTCAATTATTAAATTGTTCTTATCTCAGCCTTTGAGTTGTAGCTTTTTTTCCCCCGATTTTCCTTCCCATCCCGCTGCAGGGGGGGTGAGTGCACAGCTGCGTGGTACTTGGTTGCCAGCTGGGGTTAAACCACGACAGTGATTCAGAGATGACAAAGTTTGCCTCTATCCCTTGCCTCTGGCAAAGCCTCCTTTTGCCGCTAGCTCCAGGCTGATGCAGAGGAGACAGCACCAGGTGTGCTTGCTTGAAAAGATGGGGGATTAATAAAACAAAAGGCAGCCGATTTAAATGGCAAGTCATTAAAGACTAATATCTTGGCACATTGCTGCAGGTTTGGAGCAGGGGGGCTCTGTGCTATGACTGGGGGTTTTTTGGGTGTTCTTTGTAGGCTGTTTTTTGTTGAAGTTCTCAAAGTTTTGCTAACTTTTTATGATCAAGCACTATGTTGTGTAGGGACAGGTAGGATGCACCAGGTAGTTCAAACTGTGCTCCTGTTTGTGACTAAGATTTGCAGGCAAGTGTAGTGGATTTGGATGTCCAATTCCTATAGGAAAATTTTCTTTTGGGGATTTTAATTCCCATTTGAATAGGGCTAGTGGAACTGCCTGAGGCTGACTGAAATAGTTATATCCTGCCTGGAGGTGGTGGTGCTTGCTCAGAAGACCAGGAGCCTGGCACAAGGGCTGTTGCAGAAGTGGGGCTGTCTGCCTGGGGGGAGAAAGCAGAAGTGTAATATGAGCAAAAGCAGATGATGGGCTGGCTGGCCCCGCTCCTGCCTGGGGAGTAGTGGGTATCTCTGTGCCCTCTCCACTTCGATCTGTGGCAGGAGCATAGTCACAGTTTGCAAGCTGGTTTTGAGCAGCCCAGCTTTGGCTGCAGGGGTTGAGAGATGTGAATCTGTCCAGGATGGAAGGAAGACAGGAGTAGGTTTTGATGGATCCAAAGCAAATAAGTATCCAAGTTGCTTTTAGCAAGCTCATTGCAGAGAAAATATCTCCAGGTCATCGATTTCAACCAGAAGCAGCAGAACGTATTCGTCTTTCACGGAGCATTCATGGTTAATTTTGGACCTGTTTACATTGATGCAGCCTTCCACTGTCCCCCAGTTTGTGTCTGCAGTTTCCAGGGCACTTTGGATGAAACCTCCTTCTTTACCATTTCCCTTTGTGCGATTGAATGAGCTGTTCATTCAAATAAATGGCTTGGGCTGTTGTGATCAGTTTGTTGCCCATTGGGAACCAACAAACAGGGGAGACTCGGTTAGGGTAAAGCCAGTCCGTTGGCTTCTGATGTTAAAATGTGTTTGGGATGATTAAGTGTGCTGCTAATTCATTCTGCATGCAGGCCAGCTACGTGAGGCATGTTTGCCTGGACCATACAGCTGTTTGTAGCAGCGAGTTACAGAAAACTGCATGAAAAAAACGAATGTATTTGTGAAATGTCAGCTCTCCTGCTGCAATAAGAGATGCAGTCTGCAAGACTGTGGTATTTCGAAGTAGGGGAAGGTAAATCTTTAGGTCTTTTCATCTTTCTCCACAGCTGCAAATTCAGAGGGGTCCAAATGTGCACCTAGCTCTGCTGGCAGGAGAAGCAGGCCTCCAAGGGTGTGTGAAGCTCAAGAATATGTAATTGGTAAAATAACTTCAGGGAACTGAACAAAAATTAGTTCCTGCCCAGTGTGATGCTCCCTAAGGCTTCTCCCTCTCTCTCTGTTTGATGAATCTCTCTGAAAGTTTCTGAGTGGGAGGAAAACAGCTGAAATGTGACATTTGCTGGCAAATGCCTGCCCTGTAATCTGCGTTAAAGCAGGGGGAGGGATGCTGCTGGCGATCAGCAAGTGGAGTGGCTGGGCTGTGCATGCACGCAAGTACAGCTGCCCTGTCTCCCCTGTGCAGGCTGCTGTTTGATCGCAGGTGCAGCACCGCAGTTAAACGCCTTGGCTGGCATCTGGAAGCAGCTCAGGCCTGGGCAGGGAGACTGCGGCAGCACTACTGGGAACAAAACCATCTAGTTTCCTCAAGTGGAAAAAAAACCCAAAACCACCCCCAAAACACTCCATCAAAACCCAGCAGCCGTGCTGGTGTGTGAAATGAGCTCTGATGTTGCCCACCACTTCCCAGGGCAGCAGAACCATGTGGTGGCGGAGACCCCCAGGGCCCATCCAGGGTGGTTACAGGAGAGAACAAGCTGGCAGTTAGTTGAGCCAGGGTGGATGAATCAACAGGGACAAGAAGCCCCAGGGACATTTGATACTGAAGGGCTTGTTCACAGCTGAGGAGCTGTGTAGCTGCCTGCAGTGTGAAACCGTCCTGTGCAGGTCTCTTCACCAGCTGCATGTGAAGTAACTTGCCAGTAGGTTTTGGGGAGTTACGGCTTAAAAGCTGTCTGTGTGACAAGTTAAATGCCTTGAACCCTTGAGATTCTAGTGCCAAAACATCTCTCAGGATCTTGTTGGATGCGTCTGATGTCCTGCTAGGACAGAGCCCAGCAGATAATGCTCTGGAACAGGAACATGTTGCTGTGGGGAAGCAGCACTAGGCTGGTTCATAGCTCCTTTCAGATGTCACTAAATAAATAATATCACAGGGAAAAAAACCAGCTACTTTTAATGTGGGGTACCCCAGGTTTGGAGGTTTTAGCCATGCTCAGCCCATGGGTGAGGTCCTTCAGGGTTTCCCTGCTCTGTACCCTGCTCTTCCTCCGCTGAGGGTTTGCATTCTCCAAGCACCTCACGTCCTGGCCATGGCTCTCTTAGGCAAACCAGGCACCGCGGTTTGGAGGAGCTTCTGGAACCAGTTTACCATGGAGCTGATACCTCCCAGCAGGCGCCACATCTTCTGCAACCTGCAAAACCAAAATAAACAGGCTGACTTTATTGCCATTGTCACATATTAATGTCACATATTAAGTGACCAGTAAATGCAGCAAAAGGGAGAGGGTGTGAATGATGAATGCACGCTGTAATATTCTTTCATAACCAAGCAATCCTATGGTTTTCCTGCTAGCCATGCCCACTCTTCCTGAGAGCTTGCCTTCAGAGAATACCCAGCTCCCCTGCAGAGGAGGGATGCCGCTAAGCCTGCTTATGCAGTCGATGTGCATCAGCTTCCTCTGGTCCATAGAAAAGGAGGGACTTGCCACCAGCCTCCACCGCCCCGGAGAGTGCCCCGTGCATTCCCCACAGAGCTGCCATTTGAGGGACGCTGCAGCCCCCACTGCTGGGCTCGCAGGGATGCCTGCACGCCTCATGCTAAGCTTGCACCATGTCCCTTCAGCTGTCTCACCACTGCTGAAGGCACAACCACTGGTTTCTGTATCCCTCTCAGCTTCGACGCCTCTGCCAGGATGCTCTTACCCCTTCCTGAAAAAAGCTGGCAGCCTGTATGGCTGCAACAGGACTTTTGACAGTGGATCCTGCAGTCCGGTTATCTGCTCTTTCTTCCACAGAGCCAAGCCTGTGCTCGTGAATGACAACACAGAAATAAATCAAGATCAGTAGTTAGAAATAATCCCCTAAATGCAATAATTCCTCTTGTCCAGCAACTCTTGCTGCAGCTCAGCCTGCAGGTCCTGAAGCCCAGGCCAGAATCCAGCTGGAGCCTCTCTTACAAAGCCCCTCCATGAACAGCTACCGCAGATCTAGAAATATTTACTAGAACAGATAATGATATCTTAAATTTAATACTGCTCCTCTCAAAGACTGCAGCAGCCCTCAGTGGCCCCAGCCACCCCCAAACCCCCAGGTCAGTACCCCAAATCCTCTACCTGGCAGGAAGCAAGGGAGCGGGTACTGCAGTACCCTTTTGCGGAGGCCGGTGCGTGTCCTGTTGGATTGTGCGAAGTCGTTCTTCCCGCACATGCTGGCGAAGCAGAAATTGCTATTGAAGTAGTTAAAGCCAAAGGCATCTGTGAGACACGGAAAGAAAAAGGGCTGATGCTTGCGCGTGCGTCGCATTTCTTCGCTGCCCTTCAGGTCTTGGGGTGACACTTACTGTTCCTGTACAGGAAAAGGGCAGTGTCCTGGTACCCCTGCGAGAAAATGTCGTTCAAGACCTGCAAGGAGAAACACCTGAGGTCACTAAAGAGCCCCCCAGCCAGGCAGTGGCAGGACCTAACCAAGGCTTTTTGACCGTGGAGGGTTGGGATGGTCCATTTGGGAAGGCAGCTAGCGTGGGTTGGTTTCCAGCCACCAAAGCACTGGTCCTTTGCAGGTTGTCAAACCAGGGCGGACCCCATCACAGGTACCCATCAGCAGTGTCCACCAAAAAAATGCACTGCAGAAACAGTGGGTACTGCTCCCTCCCTTTGAAATCTGATTAATTAATAACGGAGGTCGAGCTGAACCTCAAAGCTTGGGAAGGCAGGACCAGCATTAATTTGGTTGAACCAAAACAAAAGCTGGGAAGATCTGGTGGGCTTACCATGGTGCTAGGTGGGAAGAGGGCGTAGCTAATCCTGCAGAGGTTTTCTATCGAGATCTGAATGCTGCCGTTGAAGATCTGGAAACAGAAGAAGATAGCGGGGCAATCCCGCGGACAGATGTCGAGCTCTCCCGTGAAGGGGGACACGGTGATCACGGCTTCCTCCAAGCTGGAGACGGGCTGCAGGCCGGTGAATCCTCCATCAACGTATCGCTGCGGGTGAAGAGCAGAGGGAGGGTTGGCTCTGAGGGTTGCTACAGCCTGTGTGCAAGGTCAGCGTCACCGAGAGGAAAGCAAGCAGCTGCAAAGGCGACATCTCCTGCCGTGAACCAGTCCCAGCACGTCCTCTCTTCCCGCTTGCGACAGCCACTCTTCCTCCCCCCTCACTCTTTATCCTGCCTTTTGCCAACTCCTGCTGCCCTGCCTACGGCACCCAGCCAGCTCCTCAATAAGGTGCTGTAATCCACCGCAGTTATTAAACTAGAAATGTAATTATTTTAATTCACAAAGCTTTGTCAAGTTGTTTTGGCAGTCATTAGCCAATTCAAACATCGCTGAATTTACAGTGTCGCATAAATTTCAAGTCCTGAGCTCCAGCAGCAGGGCTCCCGCATTTAATAACTGCCTGCAAAGCCCTGGAGGATTACTCACTGGGCAAGGAAAATGTCATTTGCTGTATTCCAAAAGGAATCTGAATTTGCCACCCACCTCGGTGGGATCTGAGGTTGCAAGGACTGCAGCTGGTCCCATTAAATGCTCTTGAAATTACAATGCAGAGGAGCCTCAAGCAGCAACGCCACTGAGCTCTGGGTCCTGCAAATTTTAGGCACTTGGTGGGCAAACCCTGCAGCCCGGGGTAGGCTGGAGATCTGACCTGAAGGCCCAGGACTAAATAGGCTCAATCAGTGCAGACTGACAATCCAATGAAAGATCCCAGCTCGATCCCAGCTGCAAACTTGGAATCGTGGCTTTGTGGGCTGCGACACACAGGCAGGTCCCCACGCCTCGCCGCCACGCTGCTGCGCTCCTCCTTCACTGAGGGTTAGCAAGAAGCCAGCCCAAATCCGTTGGCTTTGCTGGGGTGTTTCTCAGAGTAGGAATATGCACGTGGTTGGGGGAGGATCCATCCTCCCACGGACTCGGGCTATTTCAGCCATGCAAGTCTGCACCTGAGCTAATGGAGCCATCTGCACTGAGACAGATCCTGCCTGGAATAACTGGCTTGAGTGACAAAGTCCAGTGTGGGCGTCCTCTCCTCTCGCTTTGGAGATCTGCGAGGCGAGAATCACTCATCCAGGCTCTGTCCGTAGGCAGCTCCGCCCAACTATCATGTTAGGATGGGAGGAAGAACAAACTCACCGACTTCATCATCCTCCGTGAACTAAAGAAGCCTCGACATGTATAGCCCTCTCCGCTCAAGGGAACGTAAAGTTCCAACCCCAGAACAAGCTGCTGGGAACGTATGTTTTATTGGAAATATCACTCACCACACCCCGGTAGGATGGAGGGATGAATCCACAGTAGATAGGAAGAAAGCAGCTGCAGAGGAGAGCCTGGGGAGGAGAGGGATTGCAGAAGTCAACGTTCCTGTCCAAGTTCTCCTGGACAAAAGCCGTTGACTGGGTGCCTGCAAATCCAAGCTGGAGAAATCACCTGGAGCCAGGCTGGCAGCACCACCTGTGCTTGGCACTTGGCTGTGTCAGGAAGAAAGGTTTCAAGAAGAGGAAAACATCTCATTTCAATACAGTTGAAACACTTCTCTTGAGAAGGCCACAGCACCTCATTTCTCATTTTTATAGCTGCCAGCAATATTACAGTTGTATAGCTGTATATCACTGTCCGAACGCTGCCCTTTGACGGTAACAAGGTGAAGCTTGGGGGTTATTTTCTTTATTTGTGGGGTTTGGGACAAAACCAAGACATCCTCACAAGGTGTTTTCATTCTGCTGGGATTTTTCAATGACAAAGCCACTGCTGGGCCGTTTGCAACTATTTGCCACCAACCTCATCAGCTGGGAAGGAGCATCCCAGGCTCCTGGGGGGACCTGGCCGGCACCACGGGGGGAACACCAACGTCTTTGTGGAGCTGCCATCCTCTGCTCCCTCCCCGGGACAAGCAAGCCCACAGGGTCCCATGGCCAGTTACCCTGGGATTCTCTCTAATGTACTGGTCCGTCAGCTGCTTGTTGGGCAGCACAGGGGCTTTGTCCAGCTCTTTCCCCCCAGGAAAGTGCTGAGGCAATGAGGAGAGTCACCGCCAATGGGACTTGGCCGAGGAGAGACTTGTCCAGGCTGAAAGGTCATGTTAGCATTAACACAGCTCTTTGTAGAGGGTCATTAGCACTTATTAGAGCTGGCCAACCTGTCAGCATCAGCTTTTTGAGGCTGGAAAACTTCCTGCTTTTTTAGCATGATTTATTCCTGCCTGATTCTGGACCCAACAATGTTTTCTTCCCTCCCGCCAAGCCTCATGGAGCTCCCTGGTGTGGGACCATGGCTCTGGCAGAGCTTCCCGACACTCTCCCCACCATGGGCAGGAAAACCGTGCAGTTAAAGTCGTCAGCGCTTAGGTACCTCCATCCCAAGCGGTAGGCAGGGTTCTTCCTACGGCATCCTACCTGAATGAGCTCCTCTTTCGAGCTGAACTCCGAGGCTATGACGTTTTGGCCATCTGCCACCCGCGTGAGTGAGATGTGCAGCCGCCCCGAAGCCAGCTGGTACGAGTCCTCCGGCAGCATCCGCTCCAGAACAGTCTTGATATTTGCCATCAAGCTGCACTTGGGAGAGAGAGGGCCCAGGATGGTTCTCCTGGCTTCCTTTGCCATGGCAAAGAAGAATTCCTTTAGGTCATCTGACAGAGAGGGAAGGGGAAAGACAGAAAGTCAGTATCGCCGCTGCCCTAACAGTTATATTTTTTATCCTGTTTTTAATGCTCCTTTACAAATAAAGCCTCTTGCTGCCCCCATGCCTGACCCCAGGATGATGCTGCTGCTACAGCAGGGGACGTTGTGGCAGGACAAAAGCAGGAGATCACCCCTGTGACATCCTCAAAGGACAACGTATGGCTGAGCACAGCTCCACGGATGAAACCCTCGCCTGCGCCGCCGGAGACGGGTGCTCGAGACATGCATGGCTGGGGATTTAGGGAAAGGCTCCGAAGAGCCCCGGGAATGGGGACGCAGGTGCAGACACTGAGTTATCGGTGCCAATGTGACTTGCACAACACGTTCCTGCTTTCCACCTCCGATTTTGCACGTGGGCAGCCCCAGCGTCCCAGGGGAGCTGGAACAGCTCAAAGGTGAGGATAAGGAGCAGATCCCCACCTCCTCTCCTTCGGGCTTTCCTGCAAGCCAGGCACCCTGGCTCCATCGTGCTGGGATTCCCCACTCATCCAAGCTCCCCAAGTGACCTCCCAGCTGGTGTTAATAGTCATTACATGTGTCTTGCACATCCCAAAAGCTGGATTAAAGGGGCAGAGCTGCTGAGCCCCAGCCGAGGCTCAGGAGACGCCAGGCTGTGCAGGATGGGGGGAATAGGGGTGCAGCAAACCCACGGTCAGCCTGATCCCGAGGAGTGAGCTTGGTCCCTTTGCTGAAATGGGGAGCACGCTTGGGGGAAAACCGCACCTTGGGGGTTAAACTCTCGCAGCAGAAGGCTTGTCCAGCTCCTCAGCGCTGCAAAGAGCCATCCTTGCACCCGGGTGGGCTCCCTGCGACCCTGTGCTGGCACAAAGCCCCAGGTTTGCCTTAGCACCGTAGATTTGTAGGGGCAAAGGTTTCCAGGCTGTCTCGTGAGGTTGCTTTAAAAGCAGGGACAGACATGGATTAGATGGAGTGTCCCGAAGGCAACTGCAGCAACGTAGGTATTAAGAGGGGTTATAAATGTTTAGGCTGATGTTCAGGCCATGTGGCGTGATGATTAATGCTCAGCAGGTTTACACAGAGTCCTCAGGGATGCTGAAAAAGCCAGAGGTGCCCCAGGGAGGTGATGCACCCGCTGGGCCCTGCCTGGCTGCTCGGTGTCCTGGCAGTGGGGGAAAAACATGGAAAAACTGCCGGTAAACTGCCAGGCAGGAGGTGAGAGCCGAGCCTGGCTCTGGGGCTTTGGCTCTGGATGGGACTTTGGCTCAGGACGAGCGAGGGGTGACCCTGGCACGCAGTGCCATGACCGTCCCCAGCTGCACCGGCTTGCTGGTCACACAGTGTGCCCAGGTGACTTGTGGAGGAGCTCAGAGCTCCACACGCAGCCTGGGTCAGGGCAGGGGCCGGGTACACGACCACAGCCCCCCCATGGGACCCCCCCATCAGGAGCCAAGCACACCTTTAACTCTCTTTTTGCCCCAGTCCTCCCCGATGTGAATTGGACAGTTTGTGCCACATTTGTTTTCCTCATTAGAAACCCACCAGAATCATCACTACCCAAAAGGTCTTTTCTTCCCCTGGAGAAGATGCTTTTGGGCACAAGCTCATGTCAGCACCTCTAAGTGGATGGTGCCTACCACCCCCAGTGAAGGAGACCCCCATTTCAGCCCTGCTTCCCACAGCAAGACCAGTTACCAGAGGGATTTATACCTGCCGGACAGCCCCAGCTCCATCCAGTTACATCGGCCTGAGAAATCCGAGGGGAAAGTTTAGGGGCCCTTGCTGATTTGTAGGGGAATTCATCCCCTTTAGGGCAGAAAGGTTCCTTTTTCTTTGGTCTAAATATATTTGCCAAAGTATTGAATTATTTTTAGCTCTAGCAGAATGGTTCTAGCAACCACCAGAGGTTTCAGGAACTGCCTCCATCGTTATTTGGACCCTAAAACCCCCGCCCCCCTCAATGTCCCATCGCTCGAAGCGAGGCTTGGATCAGCCTTTGAAGACTTAAGTCTTGTGTACACTTGTTTACCCACAGACACTAATTGGAAATATGTGAGGACGTGATTATTAAAAGTGGATTAACTGCTCTGAATTAATTCTACACATAGATGATCTTATTGCTGGGGGCGCCTTGTCTAAAGACGTTCAGAGTAAAACCTCTTTTGTGGCAATAAGAGAAACCCCAGCCCTGGGCTGGGGCGGGGGCTGCTGTTCCCTGGGCACATCCCACTGATGAGCCCTCGGGCTTTTGCCGAAGGGAAAGATGCTCTGCTATCGGGAAACAGGAATCCTGCCACATCTCCCCTTGTGCTGGGAAGGTTGAGTGGGATCACCCAAAGCAACGTCAAAACAGAGCTGTCAGCTCTGTAGGTGCCCATGTGAGTGCCGCTGCTGTCCCCCACAGCTAAGGGTGCCGAGGGACCCATCCATCGGGGACAAGGGGGCTTTACGTGGGCATATCCACCCGTGCAGGCGTGCTTTGGGACACATCTCAGCTCCCCTTAGAGCTCATAGCAGGAAGAGAAGGAGATCTGCTCCTTCAGCAAGAGCAGGAAAATGAGCCAACAAAATACAGGTACATCCAGATTTACCCAGGCGGTATCTACCCCACGATCTGAGATAACATTCCGGCAGCAACAACCGGCTTTTTCAACTTACATCACCCCAAATTGCTCCGGGGTGGCTGCCACCAGTGGCACCATCTGCAAGTCTGTGCCTTGTGAGGTGACACCAGTATCGCGGCCGCACCAGTGCTGTAAAGCATGAGCCCCTCCATTTCTATTTTGAAATCAAAACTCTACAGTAAGGAAATCCATGACTTGTCTTACCGATGTCGATGCCGCACACGACGGCGGCGGCGATGAGCGAGCCGGCGGACGACCCGTAGACCTTGCAGGCAGACTTGAGGAGTTCGGGAGCCAGTTCCAGCAGGGACTGCACCACCCCGACCTGGTACAGGGCAAGGAAGCCGCTGCCCGAGAAGGAGAGCGAGAAGGGGGTGCTTGAACCCCGGAGACCCTCCTCAGCCATCTGGAGATCAAATTGGCGTGTCTGGCTCGATGGCTCGGCTTGTCCTTTTTCACCAGGTGACCCTCAAGCTCTCTTCTCCTCTTCTTTCTCCAGGCACATCTCTGGCTGCAGAGGAGTGCAGAAGATGGATTTTCTACCTCCTTTTATGACAGCTCCCCAAGGCGTTTAGATTCACGAGCTATTTTAATTGCTGCCTGTGCTAAAAACAGAATTTTTCCCCTGATCAAAACAGCTCTTGTAATCCTCAACCACAGCCAGCTCAGATGCTCGGGGCTGAATGAAGGCTCTCCTTTTGTACCAAGTGATCCCAAGCGCCCCAGGAGCCCTCCCGGAGATGGTCCCCGCGTTACAGTGCCCGTCACACTTGGAAAGATCCATGCAAAATTTCCTCTTTGCTTCGTGCTTTCTTCATCAAGGGTGTTTTCCTAAATAGGATTCTCCGTCAATCCCAGCTTAGGCACAGCTCAGCAGTGAGCGAGTGAAGGCTTGTAAAGACACTTAAAGCCAGAGGGTGTTACACAAGGGGTGGATGCAGGGCGTTACATTGGGCTCGGTTTGGGAATACTGTTTGTATTTCCTTCCTATTGGAAGGGGTTTGTCCATGCCTGACTCTTGGATATCCTTTGTTGGGGGAGGGAACAAGGAGCTGGGTGTGCTTTCCTCTTTTCCCCCAGCACGGTGCTCTATAAGCCCCCAGAAGGATGCCCACAGCGGCACTGCCTTCCCCAAATCCGGAGTTACCGAACCAAAATCAAACTGCCTTTGGGCTGTCTGCATTGGCTGGATGATAGTTTAAAAATAGGGAGAAATTCCATCGATTAGAGCCTGGTGTCTTTTTAGCCTCAATAACCTAATTCTGCTGCCAACACACAGAATAAAAATCGCCATTTCAAACAGATGGATTTATTAAATATTACTAAATACTCTGCCGCTTATGTTGTCCAAATACATACAGCGTGCACACTATATAGTGAAGGTGACGTACGTTACCTCCGAGGGTGTGTACATACACATCACCCAGGTGCGTGTGTTACAGTGGGGTGCAGGCTGGGGGTCTCGTTCCATGTTGGTGGAGCAGCCTGGCCAGGACGGGGCGGGAGAAGGTTCCAGGGGGATCCTACTGCCTTCCAGGACTTAGAGGGGCTTCTAGGAAAGATGGGGACAGACTTTTAGCAGGGCCTGGACGAATAGGACAAGGAGTAACGGTCTTAAACTGAAAAAGGGGAGATTCAGACTAGATATAAAGAAGATATTTATGATGAGGGTGGCGAGGTGCTGGCACAGGGTGCCCAGAGCAGCTGTGGATGCCCCATCCCTGGAACCATTCAGGGTTGGGTTGGACGGGGCTTGGAGCAACCTGGGCTGGCTGAAGGTGTCCCTGCCCATGGAGGGGGTTGGACTAGATGGCCTTGAAAGGTCCCTTCCAACCCAACCCATCCTATGAAAATAAGAAAACAGAGGATGGTCCCAGCACCCTGGTACAGCCTTCGCAATGCTGTTTCACCCCAAATTGTCACGTTTTCCCTTGGCCTCTCCAGCCATCACCAGGTCCCCACAATGAGAGCTGTGTCCTCTGCAACACCTGGGGGCAGAGACCCCCACGGCAACGTGCACATGTCACTGGGCTGAAGTTTCACCAGTGGCTGCCCATCAGCGGGTGGACGTTGCCTGCAAACTCCGCCGGAGAAGTGTCACTCGGCACAGCATGGTCTGTCCTCGACGGCTGCTGCATGGGTGACAGGACAAGCAGGAGTGACTTGGCAGCTCAGAGACAGATTGAAATGTTATCTGGACTATCCTGGAGGTGATCAACTGCTTGAATTAGGGCATGGGCGTGCGCCCACATCCTGCTCTGGATACACAGCCTTACTGGAGTTGGTCTTCTCATTTCTTGTATTTCAATGGTTGATGGCGTTTTTACATTATCCCCTCGTTGGGCGAGTCTCCCACATGTCCCAGCCTTTCTACCAGCCTTCTGGTGGTACCTGAGCTTTGATCTGTGTGATTCACGCCACTGTCCCCTCCAGCCCTTGGGAAAGCAAACTCCTCCATGTAAAGGACTTTTTTCCAGCACTGGCAAACACCTGCAGGCAGAAGGGCCAAACGGATCTGCTCTCACTGCAACTGACCCGAACAGGCAAGTACACGAGTGCACCCAGACAGGCAAGGACAGGAGTGCACGCTGGAAGAAATTGTTTCCATGTTCTCTGTGCATTAACTCCGCCAATTAAGTGCATCAGGCCCCGAGGGAACTCAACAGGCACCGCACGGAAGAGGTGCAGGATGCTCCTGCTTCACTCAGCACTTGCACCTCCTCGGTGGAGCCCAGCTCCAGCTGCCAGGCTTTGGGAATAGCGTAAATGATCCCATGGGACGTGCAGGAACACGCTTCTCCATCCAGTGCACGGTATGAGGATGGTTTCCTCATAGGAGCTGGACTCGCTACAAAATGTGGTGCTCCGGGAACACTTTGTGAGTGCAAATCCCAGCCAAGCTGAGCCGGCAGATGTTCCCCCAGTTCCCCCAGGCTCTCCTTCGGGCTCCTTGCCTTAGTTTCTTTCCTTACAGAAGTAATGTATTAAATGGGATTTTCCATTCCCAGAGCCAGATGATGAAGGACAGTGCAGTGGCTACGAAAAAGCCATTATCCCTGCAGGAGAACAAGTGAGTAGCTCCGTGGGGAGGTGCTTGGTGGATGCAAGGATGTCTCTAACAAGGAGAAAGCCCAGCAGGGAGCACAGCCCTACACCAGGGCAGGGCCAGCCCCAGGAGAGGGGCAGGGGAGGCAAGGCAGGATGGGCAAGAGGATCAGTGTCCGTGCACAGAGGACAGGAGTCATCTGGGCTGGCAAGGGGAGAGCAGCACCCTGAAATCGGGCAGCTCAGACCTGCGAGGACTTCGCAGCATGCTGAGATACCCTGGGGTCCCCTTGGGACCCTGAAAGCCCAAGGGGAGCTGGGCTTTGGGGACACACCTCGGGGGTCTGCTGGCTGAGGGGGTGCACAGCCACATCACAGCGTTCCCCACAAATTGCCTTATCCTGCAGTGGGTTACGGGGGGGGCTTCTCAAGGCGGGGGGGATGCAAAATCCACCCTGCACCCTCACCCACCGCAGACATCAAGGCCCTGGGACAGCATCCCAGGAGACAGCATCCTCCCTGGCCTGGTGCCACGCTCCCGTGAGATGAAACCTTGTCATCATCCTCTTAGTGACAGCGAATTTTGCATTAATTGGCTCATAAGTGCCAGGCTGATTTTCTAAGCCACCCTCCCCCCACCTGGCACCCGGCAAAGCAGGATTAGCGGGGACTAACGGCTTCAGAGACGCAAGATCATAGGAGCAGCCTGAGATGCTTTCAGGAGAAGGGCCCCCAGCTTGCACTGAGCACCAGGCAGGCAGGGGGCTGTGCAGGGTGCGAGGCTGCTCTTTGTCCAGGCAGGATCAGTGCCCAGATGGCCAGTGTCCATGATCCCAGGGATTTTCAGGCGAGGCGATTGTCTTAGCTGTTTGAAGCCAGAGCAGGGCGTTTAAGGAAGGATGAAGGTAATACCGAGAGTTGGAACCTAATCAAAACTCTGGGGCTAATAACTTGCCCTTCTTTAATACTGTCTTAATATCTTCAGTGGCCACAGACACTCAGGTTCTCGATTTTATAACCCAGACATTAAGCCAAGGTGCTGGAGTGGCTCATGAGAAGGGACCAGCGCTCCGAGAGCTGCCAGCCCTGGGGTGCTGCACTGCTGGCCCTTCCCAACCTCAGCCCACCGCGCTGGGCTGGAGCAGCATCCTTGCTTTGGGTTGGGTTATTTGGGACTGGGAGCCCTTTGTGCAATGGGCTGTGCAGATTCTGCTCCTTGTTTCCCCAGCACCGCTGCCCCGAGGGGTGGGAAATGTCCAGTGATCACAGGAGGGTATTTGGTTCAGCCGTCAGGAAAAGCACAGGAGAAGGGGATGAGAGTGGTGAGTTGTTCTTCTCCCTGGTGTTTTCCCTGGCAGGTGTGTCCCATGTGCCGAGGGAAGATGATGTCCTCCGGTAAGTCAGCGAGGAGACAAACCCCTTTTCTGCTCCATGCAAATCCCAGCCCACACTCGGCACCGCATGAGCTCGGATGCAAAACAACCGCATGATCCTCCCACCAGTCCCCACCGTGTCCCAGACACCAGCTTGCCCTGTCCTGGTCACAGCCCGGCTCAGTCCCCAGGGTTCCGGGCAGGTACAGGGATGTCGTGCCAGTGGCAAACAGGTGAGAGAGGTTTCGGTTTCTCCTGCAATAAAAGTCTCCCAGCTTGGTTCCCAGCCAAAAGGAAACGCGGTGCTGGTGCTGTGCTTGTTGCTGGTATGAGTGGGCAGGACCCAGGAGTGGGATCGGGTGTTTTTCACTGTCCTAATTAAGCTGGGCTAAAATAGACAGAGCCCCTGCGAGGGATGCGTTCACCCTGGGGCTTCTCGGCAGCCGGTGACCCAGCCCTCTGCATCTCCATCAGTTGCTCTGCGTGGGGAAGGGCTGCTTCCTTCCTGCGAGGACTCTGCTTCCCCATTTTATTTTATTTCGGTTTTTAAAAGGACTGGAAAGATCAGATCCTGCAGGAGAGGCGGTGCCGGGCAGACCCAGGCCGTCACCGGTGGCCTGAGAGGGACTGTCACCCCACGCGTGGTGCCAACCCAGACCCGCAGGTTTGTTTGCCACCATCATCACCTTCACCCCGCTGGATCATTCCACCTCTTGCACACTGCAAACCCCAAAATTCTGCCTCCTTCGCCCCAGGCTGGCTCTGACCCTGGCAAGGGAGATGCTCCTGAGCACTGGCAATCCCCCCCAGCCCCAAGCTGCCTTAATCCATGGCCCTGCTTAGGGGTCTGGGCACAGATTAGCTGGGAACGTGAGGGTTTAATCGCTTTGGCATTTCTCGTCGTCTTAGACCTCATAGGTGGGACCCCAGTCACCGTAAATCCCCTCCGTCCCCAAAGGAGTGACGGCAGCTCATGCACCACCCGGGTCCAAGCTTTACCCAGTTCTTGGTGTCAGATCAAGCTGCTTCAGCTAATAAATCTCCTTCTGCTGGAAAGGGAACGGCTATAAATAGTAAAAAATGGCAGGACCGCCCCGTGTATCTGCTGTAAGACTCTCTGTGCCCCTTTGCATCTGGCTCGAAAGGAGCAGCCCACCACAGCTGTAGCAAGGCAAGCGTTATTCCGTGTGTAATGGCCACACACATCACCCATCGGACAAGCCTGGCTGTCATTTAGGGACCAATTTATTTGAGTTTTAGGGTTTTTTTTTTCCTGAACTGGATGCTTGGCTGACAACAGAAGTACAAAAATGATGCTGTACATTCACAGATAGGTAGAGAAACACCGGTAAATAAATACACACACGTGAATACAAACAAACCGTGAGGTTCAGCACATGCACTTGGTGAGAGCTAAAATGCAAATACAGGGTGAAATTTGGGCTGCGTTTGATTTACAGCCTCCTCGCCCCCAGCCACGTGGGTTTTAAGCATTTCATCCTGCTGTGGCTATCGCTGTGGGGTTTTCTTAGAAAATTTTTAAGCCACGGCTCAGAAAATCACCCCACATCCAGGTCGCCAAGAGGAACCGTGCCCCACATCAGGAAATCTGCATCCTTGGGTTCCCGGGTACCGCAGGTCTTTGGGAGCAGCCCATGTCAGTCCGGGCTCTCGCAGTTATCTGTGCTGAATTTTTCTCTGTTCTGCTGAGACAGAAGGAAATTTTCGTGAGGTCCCTTCCCCAACCGAGCCAGTGCTATTGGTCATCTAGATGGGTTCAGGAGGAAATTATCCCTGAGGAAAGCTGCGGTTACACCAGGTTGTAGCAATGCTGTGTACTGTGGGGCATCTCCTGGCTGCACTGCCGCAGGTAAAGCAAGTCCTGCTCCTTGTGTGTGCCATGCTCACACTGGAGGAAGGCAAAGGCAGCCCAGACAGCACCCAGCCACCCCCCAGTACAAACCAGCAGGACTGCTACCCACCCAGGTCTGCCCATCACCCTAAAATGACACCACCTGCCCTAACTCGCCGCTGGAAGCTCAGCCCCAGCCTTGGTCCTCCTCCCTACCTGGAGAATTTTGCTGTAGGACAAGGGTGCGAATGAATCTTCCAGGTAGCGGGTGCCGAAGCCCATGATCCTGTTCACCGCCTGGTTGCAGATGCCGGCTACCTTGGCGGTGAGGTGCACCGTGAAGGCAAACTGGATCTCCTGGGGGTTGATGTCAGGTCTGCTGGCTGTCATTTCCTTACGGACGTAGGCATCGGCCAGGTTCTTGAAGGAGCTGTAGGACATGTCTCTGAAGAACATCCGTAGCCGTGCGTCTTCCTTCACCTGGTTAAGGAGCAAGCAGATACACGTTACGAGCGAATAACTTGGTGTGTCATCCTTGTGTCGACGCCTTCACTCCATGCTAGGATGGCACTTGAGGGAGGACACACAGCTGTGATCACACCCCGTCGGGGAATTAAAAGTTGCCATTTCCTTGATTTTATGGAGCCTTTCCCTGCACCGGGGAAACCGACGGTGCTGCTGTGTGTTACGGCAGCGCAGAGCTTGGCCCACATTCCCTCAACCCCTTCCAGTTGACCACGCTCTCCACTCACCTGCCTGTCCAGCTCATCTCCTGCACTCTGGAGCAGGGCGACGATTCTCCTGATGGCTTCATCTACAGAGACAGATCCCACGTTACCTTCAGCCCTTTCTCCAAGCCTCACACCCAGACCCTCTGTTTAGTCCCCAGGAAAAAATTCATCATCCACCTCCATCCCTCCAAAGCCCCTTTCAGCCTATTGCCAAGTGCCGCCACCCCCTCAGGCAGCAAAACCACCCTCCTGCCCTTGACCTTCTCAAATCAAAGCCCTGACGCTGAAAATCTCACCCAAGGTCTTCATGGACCGTTTGGGTCACGTAAACCCCTGGGTGGGGGTTGCAGTAGGATTTGGGTCCCGTGTAGGCTCTGCATGGGGACAAGCTTTGTGCACATATATTTTCTATATGTGCCGGCGATGAAGAGCTTGCCAGGGCGACACTCACCGACCCCGTCAGTGCTGGTCAGCCGGGGGGGCTCCTCGCAGCCGCGTACTCTGCTCCCTTGGCTCTCGCTGCCCTGCACGATCAGCCCGATCTCTTCCGAGACTTGTGCATAGTAACCATCGGGCTGCTCCACCTCTGCTGGAAGCAAAACACATCCACAGAAGCGAGGATTATTTTTTTGTCGGCCGTTGACTGAAAGCCAAAAGCAGCGGCGGGGGTGACCGCACCCGCGTGGTGCTGGTGCCCAGCCTGGATTAGTGCGAACGGCCGGTGACTGGTGGGGCTGTGCTCCCTGATGGTAACCCAGCGGCTGCAGCTCACCCTGAATCCACCAAAGCTCCACAAAAATCCCTTCACCAGCATTTTGGCAGGGGAAGGGGTTGGGTGGTGACGGGAGTGTCCCACGGGCTGCCCGCACCCTTCCCCGCACCCAGTGGAAAGCAGCTTCACGTGGGCCCGGGAGCAGTTGGGGATTTAATCTCAAGTCTTGGACGCAGGTTTAAGCTAAACCACCGTGTTCCTCGTTTGCCAGAGGAGGAAACCCTGGGCTCGGATGGTTCCTGCCCAGCCACTGGCCTGGGGTAACTCGCTGCGCCCCTGAGTTGGAGCCCGTCTGCTCGAAGCACGGGGGCGTCAACACTTCCCGAAGCAGCCGGTTGAGATTGGAGCCCCCCAAACCGATCCCAAACCCCGGGAAGCACCGGGAGGGTGACGCTGCAGTTAGAAGCCAGCACTGGACTCTATAGGTTTCCCCACAGAGGTCCCCTCACAGTGGGTGGGTTGGGGTCAGGGGTGGGGGTGGTCGGGGTCCCACCTGCGGTGGCCGGCGCCTGGATGTGCCGCAGGGGAAGGCAGCTGGGGCGCTTGGCCCTCGCCCCCGCCGCTGCCTCTCCCCGCTCCTCCTCCACGTGCTTCTTGAAGGAGAAAACCTTCTTGAGGCTGGGTCTCTTCTTCAGGGCTCTGCCCAGCAGCGGGGACGTGCTCCAGTCCCCTCCGGGTCTTTTAGCCCCTTCTGTTTTGGAGCTGTGAGGAGCTTTGGCATCTTTCTGCTTTGCTTTTTGTCCTGCACTTTCCTTCTGGTCTTCAGGGCTCTTCTTGAAGATTACGTTTAAGAAACTTTTGAACCAGGTGCGTTGGGTTTTGCCCTGGGAAGAGTTTTTTGTGCTTTTCCTCTTGGGCTCCAACTCCTCTTTAGGGACCTCCCCAGGAGCTTTGCTGTTCTCATCCAGAGCCTCATCCAGGTCTGGTGCTTTGGGTTGCTCCTCCTGGTCCTTCCTGGGACCATGTTTGGCACACGAATACTTGCAGAAGTCACTTTTCGACCGTTGCAGCCCACCTGCCTTCCTGCCCCGCCCTCCAGCTCTCTCCTGAAACTTTTTTTTGGCCATCAGTGAGTTTTCGCAGCAGCTCAGCGAGCGCTTGACGTAGATCTCCAGCACTTTCTTGGCCCCTTGCCTGTCCAGAGAGAGGATCTTGCCCGACGGCTGCCTCCCCATGTCCTGCCAAGGCTTCTCCCCCGCCAGAGCCTGCATGTTGCTGCAGAGAAAAACAATATTTTCAGCCTGATTTTTGCTTTCCCTGTGCAGTCAGGTGGCGTGTGATGGAAATCATCCCCACTTTGGCACCCAAGGGTGCTTTGGGTGTCTGAGACTGTTTCTGTTCCTAGTAAATGATCAACTCCTTGTACAGCTGTTATCTCAGTGCTCCTTACACAGGCGGTACACGTAGGGTTTTATGATGGGTTGTAGACACTGCTGATAATGGAAGTGAAACTGTGGGAAGTGGGGAGGTGAGCTGGTCTCGCCTCGGAGGGAGAGCCTGGTTATCCTCCAGAGGGTTTAATCCAGCAAAGGCATAATCCAGATACCGTGGTACTGTACCTTTCTATTGCGACGTGTTCCCAGGCTATGACGAAAACCTACACACCGGGAGCACCATCTCCGTGATGAATCACACAACCCAGATGTTTTTCGTATCTTTCCTTAAAGCCTTGGCTGCTAAAAAAAACAGCATTCCCCAGCAAGGCTGGGTGCTTCCAGCCCTTGGAGAGGCCAAAGGCAGCATGGGGTCTTACAAATATCCTCAGTCACTGCCGATATTGGCCGAGCACCTTGCTATGGTGCAGCCCCCCTGCGAGCTCTCACCAGCGTTCGGCTGTGAATGGAGCTTGGAGCACCTGAGCCCTGCCTTTCCCATTGCCCTTTTTACTCTGTTTATGAGCAAAATTAAATAGAAGGATGCTGTATGGAAAAACCAGAGAACCGTGCCTGTGCCTTGTGCTGGCTCTACTTCCCAAAGCAATTTCACCCTCCAGAGAACCAGCCCCAAACCAGACTTTCTCCACCGCGGAGCACCACTTGGAAGCCAACACGGAAATCCGGCACGCTCGGCTGTACAAACTGCCCTGGAGCCAGCCATCAGCCTCCGCTCGGTCTAGATGAGCATCACCACCACGCACGAGTGCACCCACCCACGCCAACTTGGCCGTTTTTTGGATCAAGAAGGCAAGTTTCCTTCATCTGAGCCAACCTCAAAGCCACCCGATACTAATAAATCATTCCACTAGATTTAATCACAGCAAAGCAACAGCCCCCATCCTACTTCGATTGATTCCAGTACATTGGCCACATCATTCTTTATTTGCTCTTTTGGTATTTACCTTTCCATCAGTGTTTCAGCCCTTCTGGACTTATGTCGAGACAAGCTCTCCGGCCACAGGCACGAAGGGTTGTCAGGCTCCCCTGGGAGGTGGCTCTTTTATACCCGGGCAGATGGCTGGCTGAGTTAAGTCCTATTTTTATCAGCCATTCAGGTAGGAGAGCGGCCAATGCTTCCGCCTGGGATCCCCGCTATCACCTCCCTCGTGGCGGAAAACCAGTGGGTGTGAGTTTCGCTGGAGGAGAAAACGATTTCCTTGTGACAAAGAGCAGCAAAACAGCATCACCATCACCTGGCTCCTGGTGCAGGTGCTGGCCTTTGAAACCAGCTATCTCTGCCAGCTGTCTGGCGGGTGGGTTTGGTTTCTTTGGGATTATTTTTTTTTTTTCAGTGGGTGTGATGCCATATATGGGCTTCTCTGGGTTGTTTTTGTAAGGAGAGGTCATAACTTTCTCCAATAAACAAGGTTTCAATGCGGCAAGCCGATTGCCCTGCTCACATCCCAGCAGCTTCCAGGGAAGTGGATACTGGGAGCTGCTGTGGGACCGGAGGCACTCCGGGGCACGGTGCTATCGGGTTGATGCCTTACACCAGGCATGGCTGGGCTGCAGCATCTTTGAAACCCACCCCGGGGTCCTTCAATCAGCCCGTGCGCCCACCCTAAACCATGACACAGGACCGGCTCCAGCACCCAAATCCTCTGCACCCCATCAGCCCCCTACCCTGCCCCAGGGGCAGAGCATCTCCAGGGCCGAACCCGCCAGGCTGATCCGCGCATCCCAACATCCACAGTCTGCCCCTGGGCCGAACAAATCTTACACCTTTCATACACCGAAGAGCCAGATGGTCCCACAGCCATCCCCGTGCGGCTCTGGGCCTGGTACAGGCTCCCGCAGGCTGCTCCCGCCATCCTCATTGCTATTTTGCCATCTGATGGCAATATTCCGCACTGCACCTCGCAGGGATGCGCCGGGATGCGGACGCATTTGCTGGCTGCCACGCGGGCCTCGGAAAAAAAAGCCCTGAGCAAGAGCTCCACGTGAGCAGCGATGCATTTTCTCTAAGTTTCAGCTGGGATGATGTGCTGCCCAGGTGCCTCCTGGATATTTTCCTGTTAACGGCTTCAGCTTGCAATTGAAACGGTCCAGGATTATTTTACTTTTATTTCCACAAACTTTCCGTGCCATCATTTCCTATAACTGGGAGGGATCTGGCCCATTTCCCTCTGTTTGTCCCGAGCCTACACTGATGAATCAGTCTGGTATTGATTAGGAATTACCTGCCTTTGTTTTTCAGCATCCCCATCTATTCTGATACATAATTAAACCATCCACGAGGAGCTCCACGCTGCTAACTAGCATGTGTCACGTCCTTTCATAAGGAGGTCGATTCCACTGGGTGAGAAGGAGCTTCATAATCCATTTTGTTGGGGTTTTTTTCCTCTGCAACATCCATAAACCAAAAAGGCACCTCCACTCTGGTGGTGGGGCACAGCTTGGCCATCTCCAGTTTGGAGATCCTGCTGCTGGAGATTGTGGGATGTGTCCAAACACCGTCACTGCTCGTGGAGGGTTAAACTGGGAATCAGCACTGACTTACGGCCTCTTGCAGGTTTTTCCTCCTTGTAGCAGCATTTCTGGACACAGCCTGAAGATGGGATACCCAAAGTGACTCCAGGAAAAATCTTACCTGAATCATGATTCTGGATCCAGACCTTTATCCAAGTTCAGATCTCTTCTGGGATTTGGGACATGCTCAAACCTAATGGGAGAGAGGTGTAAGAAAAAGATGTTTGCAAGAGACCTGAGACAAACCAAAAGCCCGTTACCAGAGCTGGGGGAGGGGGTCAGGGTGCAAATGTGTCCGCTTTTCTCATCAGCACCGAGACAGAATGAGGAAGCTGCCTGGAAACACAGTCCCATGGAGGGAGCAGACAGCACTGAGGTTGGTGTCTTCAGGCCGGTGACACTGGAGGGAATAGCAGAACTAAAAGCACAGGGACACTGCAGGGGGTAACTGGCTTATTTACAGGAACTTACTCCAAAAGGTGGGAAAAAAACCCCAAGGGAGAGGTATTCCCGGCATGGAGCTGTGAGGTATGAGGGGGTTACAACGGACTCAGGAGAAGGCAAATCCCCCAGGTCTCCTGGGAACAGGACAAAGAGGCCACAGGCTGATGGATATCACGAAAAGCCTCCTCTGCAGGAGGGTGGGATGACCTCGAATGAGTGTCCAGAGGGGCTGGGGACCACCAGCCTTGAAGATCTTTGGCTAGCCAAGGCCACGGTCAGCCCTGCCGTGTGCTGGAGGCACTTTTGGGTGGACCACAAAAGCCACCTGCACCAGCCACCTGGGCACAAACATCGCTGCAGGTGGAGAGCGGAACCACAACGGGGTGTTGAGGGCAGCAGCACCAGGCAGCAGCAGGCACGCAGCCCCCCACCCCGGCCACCACCCGACCTGGGTGCTGGGTGTCCCCCCGAGGGAACAAAACCCCTGCAGACCTTGGGGGATGCCTGCATGGGGGCGTGCCTGTGTGCCACCTTCAGCCAGGGCCAAAACCACCGGCTGCCGTGTGCTCCCCCTCCCCACGCACCCGCACCGAACACCCCAGCGCCAGCAGCACTGTTTACTGGGAGGGCTGGGTCCCCATTCCAGGAAAGATTCACACTCCTTCCGCCTCTGTTTACTTCAAGGAAGAGGCGTGTTGCTCCGGGAAGGGCACGAGGGCTTCCTGGGAGCATGGAAAAAGGTTGTCATCGCAGCCCATCCTTGCCAAAGTGCCCTTTGATTTTCACCCTCCAAGATCGCTCGGCAGCCGTGACGGCACGGCGTGACACAAGGAGGTTCCAGCATTTTTTGGCAGCTTCCCAACAGGGAGAGGAATTCCCCGGCTGAGTGCAGCGGGATCCTTAGTCATCGTGGGAAAAACAGGTGAAGAGCGTGCATCCCGCACGGTCCCCGCGAGCGCGGCACAAGCCCCGGGGTCACTGACTGTCACCAGCTCCACCAGAACAACCCACACCGGCTGGAGAAGCGGTGGGATGCTCGGGAGCCGTCAGGCCTGTTCCCACAACCAGAAAGCTGGGGGAATATCTTGTCGGGAGGTCGGGAAAAATGCACCCACGGGTGTGTATGCCAACAGTGGCGCAGGGCCAGGATGGGACAATTGCTGAGACAGAAGGTCTGCTCGCCCACCAAAGCTGTCCCTCAGGGCTGGGCAGGACTTACACTGACCCCCTGCTGGATTTCACCCCAAGAAAGTCCTGGCTTTAGTCTTCTCTGGGACAAAAAGCACCTTTTGTGGAAGGAAGGATGAGGTCTGGGTGTTCCACTGCGCCTCGCTGGTGTGGTGCATCCCCAGGCTGCAGCTTGGCTGCGTGCTGGGTAGCCTCCAGCCCCCTCTCCTAGCAGAGATTTTGGCCTCCCTTCCTAGCTAGGACCTCCCAAAGGCTGTGACACGATGCTCATTTACCCCACTAGAGCTTTCCTTTTCCTCTGTCACTTGACTTGACAAACACTTGCGCTTTGACAACGGGCTGGTGATTTTTTTCTGGAAGTGAAACTTCTCGGCCAGGGTTTCCCGAGCTGCTGTACCGTTGACGTTTTGCCAACCGGCTGCTACGTGTCCCTCCTCCACCTCTCACTGGCTACAGCCCACCAGCATCTCCAGGCTCCAGTTAATGGTTATAAAGTAGCTTTGGAGGAGCAACACCAGTTAGAGGGAAAGGGACTGTAGTTTCAGGTTGACAACAGCCGGTTTTGGTGGAAGCCTCGGTCACCAACCATTGCCAAAGTTTTTCACAAGACTGACAGTTCCCAGACCCGTTCATGGTATTGCTGCCCCGAAAGCGGCACCGATGCAGCTCTGAGACGGCACCTTGGGCTTGGGGAAGGGTCCAGAGCAAAGACGGGGGGCAGAAGGATAATTTCTGCCACGGTGCAAAACTGAGGCTGGAAGGAATTCACCTTTCCCCATCAGGCATGAAAACACAACGCTGCTTCACGGCATATTCATGACTGGCTGTGTTTCTTTTCACGTTATTTAATCAGCTAATTATAAAAAGCATTACATGGAGGGGAAAGGAGTTAAAAGGAGACCCAGCTTACGGCATCCATGCAGCCTGGAGCTCCAGCCACACCTGATCCAGGTGGATATGGCAGCACGCTCCCACCCTTAATCGCTGGAGCAACCCCACGGGAGCCGGAGAGATTACAGTGCACAGCGCATCCGCAAGGTGAGTCCGTCCTCGTACCGGGGATGCGGCTCAGACTCGGAGCAGCGGGTTCATTCCTGGGGCCACTGCCAGCTGCAAAAGCACTTCAGGAGCTGCCCGACCTGGAGCACGTGCTCCAGCGCTCTCTGCTCAGCACAGCCCGCTGTAAGAACAGGGCAGTCTTTACCAGCAAGTCTGAACCTTAAAGACAAGCAGCAAAGTTTACAGAGCAAAAATATCCCGTTCCCTCCCCGTGGGCAGCAGAGAAGCAAGCAGGCCAGCCCACACGCTCAGTGTGCTTTCAGTGCTGGGGGACAGTTTCTGGGTGTGTTTTGCTAAGGAAGCCCCAGAGATGTCACAGCTTTGGCTCAGGGCAGGTTCTGAAATCCAGGACCAGTTCTGTGGCCTTGTATCCACCAGACACCAGAGCCACCGGCACTTCCCAGCAGAGCCTGAGTCTCTCTGTGATGCGCTGCAAGTGCCACCTTCAAAGATTTCCTATGGCGAAAGCTCCAATGCATCTTCTTGCAAGTCTTCCTGGTCCTCGCTCTCCAGCTGCTCCAGTTTGCTGGATTTCTCGTGGATGATTTCCCCAGGAGTCTTCAAAAACCTGGAATACATTTTTTTAATGTCTTTAAGGGCGTGTCCAAACGCAGCCCCAAACCAGGCTGTAGATGCCGGAGCTCTTGCCCTCATCAGCTGAGCTCTGGAGCTCACCAGAGGATATCTCCAGCCCTGGGCTTTGCTGAGGACCCCAGCTCGTGCTTTGCACCCAGGATACACCAAGCGTGGGGAGACAAAGCTCAGCGCTCACCAGCCCAGAGCTGGCATTTGAAGTCCAAGCTGGTCCCAGGGGAGCAGCCAGCACTGGGAACAGGAGGCTCCTGACTTATTTCCAGTCTGGCTGGCTCCTCCGTCTGGAGGTGGACTTCAGACCTGCTGGCAATGGGGGAAAGGAGGGACCCTCCAGCTTGGGGGGGCCTGGGGAGTCCCTCCAGCACCAGCAGGACTCCAAGCACAGAGCAGATGGATGCGGACCCCAGGGCGGGTTGCTGGCCCGCAGCCCTGGAAGGGGCATCGGACGGACCTGGAGCCCAGACAGCCCAGCTCCTGGCTCACACAGGACAGCCTGGGTGCAAAACCACCAGGCTGTTGCGTTTTCAGGGGAGGATCTTGCTGGATGAAGCCGCTGCCAACTTCTGGAGCCCACCGCCTTCCCGTGCCCCATCTGCACCGTCCCAGGCAGCTCGTTTCTCTGATCTGCTTCATCTCACCTGAACAACAGCTTCTGCCCTGGCTCCTTTTTGATGATGTTGAGTTTGTAGTAATGTCTCAGCGCTCGTGACATTTTCTCATATGTCATATTCATCCGGTTCTGGAAGGAGGAAAGAATTGGTGTGGGTTCAGGAAAAGCAAGGACCTACACCTGGTTTGGGTCATCCAGGGGGACATTGGAGGTGGGTCCTGGGCTCTGCAGGCTACAGTGTGGGTCTCTAACCCAGGGTTGCTTCTGGGTCCACAGCCAGCATGGTTTGCTTTCCAGGGGATGGGAAAGCCTCCCTCTTTAACCACTGGGAGGGTGACATCTCTCACCGGCCCTGCGCGCACTCTGTCTCACCCTTCCCAGTCCCTGTTCCATCAGCTCGGAGGAACAGGATGAAGGTGCCATGTAGAAGCCCAGGAATGATGGAATTGTTCTCAACTGTGTTTACCTTGTGGTTCCCCCAGAGCTGGGCAAGTCCGTTTGGGTTAACAACCCTGAACACCTTGGCTTCCTTGTCTGCCCACTTGATGTAAGGCTCGTAGCGGCTGTCGGAGAGGAGCTGGTACATGTAATCCCACAGCAACCTGCAGTCTGAGCACCGGGCAAGAATAAATAGTCACCAAGCTCCCACCAAGGCACCTGTGCTCCAGCGAGGGTCCGATCAGCAACAGGATTGCACGTGTTAGCAATGATAATAAATATAAGAAGAGTGCAAAGTTCATGCACAGCACTTTTAGTGCTCGATCTCAAAACGCAGGCAGGAACTACAATTTTTCAGGTGGGGAAACCAAGGCAGGGAAGCACACACCGATGCATGGAATAAATGGGAGACAGATGGGCAGCCAGGACAAAGCACATCTCCCCAAGGAACCAGGCTCTAAATTCATATTTACCTGCAATTTTCCCATCCGCTGGGGCCGACAGGGTTGTAGAAGAGCAGATGGTGTCTGCCACGCACCTGCCCTCCGAGCTGTGACAGGAGAGGTTCAGCGGCTCCGTGTGTCTGCGGGACACAGGCTGTTCCGCACGATCCAGGCAGGAGAAACCAGCACCTGCCTCAGCGCTCCGGGCTGGCCCTGGGAAAAACAGCCCAAACCAACGCTGCGGTGCATTGTGGCAGGTCCCAGCTCTTCCAAAACCCTGAAGCAGGTGGGGAGGGACAGCCCGGGGTGGTTATCAGCCCAGTGCCAGCCCAGGAGCTGCTATGGAAAGCCTGGGGCTTTCCTAAGGCTGGGTCAGCAGAAGGGCTGGGGGAGACGCTGAGTAGGGTGAGGGTCAGATACAGAGGTAAAGCCGGAATAGGAGAATGCACCGGAGCACAGGCATTCCTTTGTAAATTCTTGTGGAAGCTGAAGGTCTTCATCACCTTACACCTCAGCCAGCAAAAGAGCTCAGGAGAGCCCCCCCAGAGCCCCCGAATGCCAAGCCAGCCACTGACCCCAGCCCACCCCCACCCCAGCTCCTACCTAGCCCCCCCGGGGGCACTAATAAGCCTCGCTGGCCCTGACCAGCCTCTCCCCACCCAGTGGCCCAGAAGCTCTGTTTAAGCTCAGCCCTGGCTCCTCAGCCACAGGAGGGCTGGTCCCCAGCCAGGGCTATGCCTCTGCCTGGCCACTGACCCCCCCGACCCCCCTATGATCTGCTGACAGACCCCCAAGTGCAGCCGTAGCCCTGCCTGGCCACCACAGACCCGCCTGGCCACCGCACACCCACCCCACCACTGACCCGCCTGGCCACCACAGACCCGCCTGGCCACCACACACGCGCCTGGCCACCACAGACCCACCCCACCACACACACACACACCACACACCCACCCACCCCAGACCCGCCTGGCGCTACCTAGTTCTGATTCTGCCCAGACCTGCTTCATCCCTACAAAATTCCTCCGTGACCTGGGCTTGGTTGGACCTGGCTGCATCTCCAGGAGTGTCCTGCTTGCCTTGCTCAGGCCGTGTGGGTTGGCTTCACACCCCAGATGTGAGCCACCCACTGTAGCTGAGGGCAGGCGCCGTGTGATGGACAGCTGCCACTCATCATACCTTCCTCTGTGCTCCTGGCCTCCCTGAAGGGTGAGTTCAGCAAAGGGCTGCGCACCAGAGCTCTTCTTTGAGTCTTAATGTACTGGAGTATTTCATACAACACATCACCTGCGGGGAAGGAAAGCCTGCTCAGATCTGTATTATATCATCTCAGCTGATGGTGTTGCTTATGTGTCTCTGCTACGGAGTTATTCCCTATCCCAAAGTATTTGCAGTCCGGATGGACTAAAGGAAGGAAGAGCGTTGTCCTTGCCTCCAGCACCCAACTGGCCAGAGCTAACGCCTGGTCTGCTGGGACCCATGCAGCCCCTCTCAGCAGACCACAGCTGGTGCTGTACTTGGAGGGTCCTCAGAAACACCCTTGCACTCGGTCTAACCTGAGCTCGGAGCTCGGTATCTGAAGTCATCCTTGGTGAGGATGCACAGGGCTTTGCCGTTCATTTCAAACTTGCTTTCATCAGTTTGCCGAAGGGAATACTCCTTCTCAGCCCATCTTAGCCAGTGGATCACGTCGTCCTTGCTCCACAGTGAGGGCTGGATTCCTGAAACCAGGGGCAGCCTCTGAAACAACTCAGTCTCCAGCTTCAGAACTGCTGAGGGGCAGGGTGGGACACTGGTCTCCTCCATCACCGAAATTTCCCTCTACATTAAGCACTCACAGGTCCAAAATGCCCCAAAGAGAAAAAAAGAACCATGATGACTAGTCCATCTTGTCCCCCTTGACAGCAGGGGATGGTCCCTGACTGGGACACCATGGCTGGACCCACCATGTCCCACCCTGTGGGAACTCCTTGTTTAAGTAGTGTTGACTTGCTCAACATCTACTCACTCAGCCTGCCTGGAAGCCTGAAGATCTCCCCCTCGCTGGTGGGTGTGTGGCTGGCCTGGGATGGGGATGGTAACAAAGCTGCAGCAATGGGTCTGGAAGAACTGACTGCCATGTTACCCTGGGGAAAAGAGATCAAATAGATCAGTGGGGGGAAATTCCCAGCTCTGGTCCTGCCTTTGCTTTGGAGATGCCTCCACTGCAGTAAACACCGCTCCAGTGTTTTCTAACCAGTTTCATAGCAGCACGATGTGCTGTCTGCAGCTCTTCCACACTGGCTCTAGGACCTTTACTAGCCCCAGGATGAATCTCTGGCTGCCCAACACAGCGTTAGTAGCCAGAGATCCCCCTCTTTCTCCAGCTCTTCTCTTTAGCAGAGGTACCTGTCCTTACCCAGACTCTGGATGCGGGTTATCCATCCCCACTGCCCCATGGCTGCAGGGAGGTAGAAGATGGAGCCAAGACCCACAGACCCTGCAGTACTTGTGCTGGCTCCTGCTTCCTGCAGCATCTTCAGATGCTCATTGGAAGCCCAGGGTTTTAGGACAGTGCTTCAGTTCTTTAGAGTTGTGGAAATAAAGCTGGTAATAGCACTTAGGTTTTGTCTTAAAAACACTGTATGAAGAGTTCTCTCTAACTTTTTCCCCAGTGATCACTTGGGCATAACTGGAAATAGCCATCCCATGGTTCGGGGAGATGCCAACCCATCTTGCTCACCTGCCATTAAGTCTCAGCTCCTCAAGAATTAGCCCTCCCTCTCGGTTGCTCATTAAGGAGCCCCTTCAGCCTCACTGAGCTGGTGAGATGGGTCGTGCTGGGAGAGGCAGCCCCAGCACCTCTGCTGGGCTGAGGGTCAGCATCGCCCCTACTCTGCCCCCAGGCTCCCACCCAGAGCATGTGAGCCAGAAGGCAGCTGGGATCCTGCTTGCAGCCCCATCTAGGTCTTGAAATATTACTGGCAGCCAAGCAGATAATGTTGCCTTTAAAAAATCTATTAACATGAATCCCAGCAATTTCTCACTTTCATTCTCTGGAAAATTAACAATTTTGCCTCCAAATAGTATTTTCTGAAGCGGTTGACAACCCTGGGCACTTCAGTACACTCTCAGGCAGATTTTTGGAGGTGGTTAGAGCAGCTAGCACTCCTTGACTCAGAGCGGGGGGTGCAGAAGAGCTGAGCCCCCGCTGAAAATCAGGGGTGAAGAAACTCAGTGTGCACTGACGGAGCAGGTGATGGTCGGACACATCTTAAATGCAAAGCTGGCATCCCCGAAACCAGGGGTATGGGAGGCAGGAGCAAAGCACCCCATCCCGCTTGGGGAAAACGCTTCCTTGCGACCTGGGGGGTTATGGCAGGAGAAGGCAGCAGCTTGGGGGGAGGTGAGGGGTCCTTCAGCAGAAGGTCGAGGGTTAACAATCTGCCTGCAGGGACTGCTGGCTGTCCCTGGGTTGATGGGTTTAGCAAAGCAGTTGCATGAGGAAAGCAGAGAAACTCCAGTATAAACCCTGAACAGGCCTGATAGCAATGGGAACTGTCTTTCGGATTCGTTCTAAGCAGCAAACTACAGGAAGAATAAAAGTGAAAGAAATTAGCGGTGTGTTTTGTCTAGAACTCCTCTTAAAAGGTACTTGATTTTTCTCCCATCGGTGTGACTCTCTTACTACGACTTTTACAGCAAAACCAACACGTTTAATATTTTTCTTGCTCCTCAAGATTTCTAGGGCATGAGACACATTCTGAATTTTTATTGCTTTATACCGATTTTATGTTCTTGCTTTTTTTCCTGCTTAGCTCTTCGACGCGTTTCTGAGATGGCACTTCCTTGCTTCAAGAGGAAATATTGTCCTCGGAGGGGATCAAGTGGGAGAGCAGGAAAAGGATGGTGCAGACAGAGGCGTGAGAGCAGCTTTTGGCTCAGCCCCGGACTTGGGGGCCGAAGCCCCCCACCTGCTCCCGGCTCCGTGGGGCCGGTGGGAGGCGGGTGGGGGGTCACCCCACACACACACACCGGGGCATCAACTTGCAGCCTTTAATAGAGGGAGGAAAGCGGGGAGGGGGGACACAGGACGGGGCTGGGGGCGGGCAGCTCTTACCTGCATCCCCGGTGGCGGTGGGCGGCCGCTGCCCGCAGCGCTGCGACCCGGTGCTGGCGCTGCCCCGGTGCCCGGCGGTGCCCCGGCGCCCAGGCCTGCGGCCGTCGCGGCTTCAGCGCGATCCTTCCGGGAAACGAAATCGAAACGAGCCGGAGCCCCGGGAGGCTGGAGAGCGGCGGGGGGCAGCGCCCGGGGCCGTGTCGTGTGTGTCCGTCCCCTCCCTCCCGCCCGTGCCTTGGCCCCACGGATCCCCCCGCCCGGGGACCCCAGCCCACCCGGCCGGTGTGGCCGCCGGCACCAGCACAGCACCGGAGGACGCCGTTATCCCGGAGGTGCCATCCCGCCGCGGACTGGGGCACGGCCCCGCGGGCAGGCGCGCTACCCGGGGAGGGAGGGCTGCCGGGGCACACCGGGGGCGGGGAGGGCAGTGCGACCCGTCCTTCCTCTCCGACCGGTGGGGCCGGGCCGGGGGGGGCAGGGAGCGGCGGGGGATGCGGGGGGCGGGAGATGCAGGTGGAGATGCGGGGAGGGGGATGGGGGGGGATGCAGGGGGGATGCGGCGGGCGCGCACCGCCTGTAGCACCGCTGCTCCCGCCGCGCCCCGCAGCGCGCCCCGGCACGCCCCGCCCCCGCCGCTCCCTCGGTCCCCATTGGCCAGCCGGCCCCGCTTGCGGAGCCAATCGGATCGTCGTGCGCAGGGGGCGGGGCTCAGCGGCGGGATCCCGCCCTTCGCCCGCCTGAGGGAGCGGCCTCGGCGCGGACGCGGTGAGTGAGGCAGACGCGTGGGGGTGCGGCCCGGGCCCTTGCCGGCCCTCCATGGGGCCTGTGGGGGCCTCCTCCGGCATTCCGTGGGCCTTGGGGGGGCTTTAGGGGCCTGCCCGGCCCTCCCTCTGCTTTGAGGGCGCCTTACGGGCCGGGGGGCGCCGGCTGTGCGGGCCGGGGAAGAGGCGCACTCGGGGCTCGGGGGGCCTTCCCTGCCCCCCGCGGGCACTGAGGAGGGCGTCTGGGGGGTCGCAGTGCGCTCCGCTGTTTTGTCTGGGCTTTGGAGGGGCCTGCGGGGCCGGGGAGCTGCCTTTCCCCTGTGGGCGTTTGGGGAGGTGCGTCTGGGCCGCCTTTGTGTGCGCGAAGGGGGGAGGGCCGTCGGGGGTTGGCGGGGAGCTCGCCTGGGGAGGGGGCCTCGGGGGCCTCTCCTGCATTCTGCCCGTTTGGGAGGGGGCTGGGGCTGTTGTCCCTTGAGTCAGTGCTTCATCCCTGCGTCTTTGCTACCTTACCCCTTTCCCTGTGCTGTGCGGGAGGCCTCGGGGCCTGGGCAGTGACTCTGGTAGAGGCTGCGGCCTGTGGCCACCAGCCCCGCAGCAGGACCATCCCCTTCTTGGGGGGCTGAGTGGTCACGCTGCCCTCCTGCGCGTGCTGTGATGGCTTTAGGTTTGAGGTCACCTTCCCTTCCCTCCCTCCTTTCAGGCTGCACGGTGCTTTGAAAAGGAGCAGGAGTTCTAAGGGGTTCCCATTAAACGGGTGCCGTAGGTGAGACCTCAGCCTGCCGCTGCTCACAGGCATCTTTGTGTCGTGACTTTCCCTGTCTCTGACCCTCTTTGCACTTTCTCTGTACTGCTTTCTCAGTGACTTTAGGCTTTTCAGGGAAGGGGCAATAATACGCTAGCAATCTTGGGTATAAACCAGGGAGGATCGGTAGGGAGAATTTTGAATTATTCTACCAAATCCTGTTGTAGTGTAGGTTATGGCTGGCTTTAAGGCAGAAAATTCACCTGTGCCTCCCTGTGCCTGCCTTATCCTCACCACAAAGTCACAATCCTTCCTGCTGGCTTTAGCAGCAATCACAAACTGTTAATGGGAAGGAGGTTGCATCTCAGGAATCCATGGAAAGGCCCAGTTCTCCCTTCTGGGAGAACATAATTTACCCCAGTGCCTGGGCTGGGAGTCTGCACTGCTGACCATCACCTGGGTTTAAGCACTGTAAGTGCTTCTGCCCTCAGTTCACGGAAGCATTTTCAATGTTGTAAGCACCAACACAGTGAATTATTTGGCTCAGAAAACTCTGGGTTAGTCTGTTGTCGAAGCTGCTTGTAAGAGTTGTTATTAGTCTTCAGGCTGGCTTTACACATCTTTATTGCAGTGGAGCAATTTTATTTAGGGAAGCAGTCACCTTTTGCTAAAATAAATAGACTGATAATGTTTACAACCTCCGTGTGCTTGTTGGTGTAACTGTCTTTATTTTACATATTAAAATCCACTTTAGAGGGTCTTCTGTGATCTGATCTTGTGGTTGAAATGGAGCAGTTTATGTAGACTAATCCTAAGTTAGATCTGTGCAGAGGACTGCGTCCAGACTTACTTCAGTTTATCTTAAAGCAAGTAAGAACAGGTTAAAGTAAATTGTGCTGTCTCAGAAATAGGTGTGTGCTGAGTTGGCTAACTTGGTGTTTGTTTCAAGACAGATGTATTTGCAGCACGTGAAATGCTTTTTGACCTCTTTCAGTACAGTTTTTTGCTGCTAGAGTTGGAAAGGTTGAGTTTTGTTTGATTTGGGCTTAAAAGGAGTGCTTTTCTGGTAGGAGTTCATCACAACTTTATTTTTGGGGGAGCTTTCTGTTCTCTAGTTATTCTGTGTAAAGTTGAGTGAACTTCAGCAATCCCAGTCAAGCTGCAGGTGTCTACCTGGAAGAAACTGCAGTCGAAAGGACCAAATGGGCTATTTATATACTGCTCAACGGTGGTGAGAAACAAGTTACAGCAAAGGCATTTGAGTTGTTTGATGTAGATAGCATGTACCTACAGGCAGAGAAAGTGGTTGGGGTTTTGTTGGGTTAGGGTTTGGTTTTTTTTTTCTGGAAAGGTTTTGTGACAGCTCTTTGAGTGGAAGGTAAGATAGTAATTCCAGAGTCTCAAAAATAGGAAGCCTCCTCGCTGGTCATAAACTTGCCAACATAAATTTATCATCCAAGGTCCAAATAAATGTGACCAGGTTTATTGGATGTGTCCAGTATAAAATTACTCAACGTTGCATTTTTTTTCTGCACTCCAGAGCTAGCCTTAATTGAGCTCTACACAGCAGTAGCCTTTGTTTCCTTCCCCAAAGTATTTTTAACCATCAGAATTGAGGAACCCTCTTGCTTCAGCTGATTTGATCATAAATCTGATCTCACCTCAGTCTTTATGAAGTGCCTTCATGTCTTAGCATGCTCAGTCTTGCCTTCTTGGAATCCAAGAGGTTTCATAACTCCCTGCCTGGAGTTTTCTGTTCAGGATATTGTAACATTTTTTGTGTGGTGATTCAGTCTGTCTTTACGGGTCATGAGAAGCAAGAATCATGTCTGGTTTTATTAGTTGATGCTTTCAGCACAAAGTTTGGGGCATGCTAGGATGTGTTTGACCTCATCTTGAACTTACTCCATATGCCCATGACAGGCAGCCAAGTGTTTTGTTCAGTGTAACAGCATAGTCAAAGGAAGCAGAGTATAATACTGTTTAAAAGTAATGCTATGAATGCCACTTTAAATATCTGAAAACCCGTAAGTAGAAAATTTGGGTGTAGAGAAAGGTAAATAATACTTCACCCTTTGTAATGAATTTGTTGTAAGACTTCAGTGCTGTGTAGCAATTAACACCACCTTTGTCCCCTTTTGCCAAAAGCTGTGATCATAAAGGAATATTGGCCAAGCATTAGGTAGTAGTGGTACTGTATTAATAATCACATCACAAAGTTGCAGTCCTGTTATGAAAGTCTCTGCATGATGACAGGCTGACTCAGCAGTCAAATAACTTGTGAAAGGAGACTTGCAGAGCTACCTGAAATAGCACGTACCTGTGCAGTCTCTCCTAGTTACATGTTCTTGCCAAAGCCAGTGTCAGAAACTCTTCTTCCTTCTAGAAAGTAAAATCCTGTTTAATAATGCAAAATGAGCCTCTGGAACTGCAGCATTCTGCTTAGAGGTCCTGGAGGAGGGTGTGGATAATGAGCTCTTTCTTTACAGGAAAAATGCTGAATTGGTGCCTCCTGATAAAGGCCACTTCAGCTGTCTAAAGGATCTCCTGATTTTTAAAAGAATTGCTTAATAGAAAGTAAATTTAGCTAGAGGATTGGTTCACTACTGGCTAATTTAACCCATATCCAGACAAGCAGCATGATACATACTTTTTCTGTGGGGAAATATAAAGGGATAGGGAGGCACCAATATATTTTCTTCTACTTTCCTCATAAATAGCATAACCAGAGCTAATGATGAGTTCATAAATTACTAGTTTGGTAAAATTAACCTTTTCTGTAGAAGTAATGTGTTTACAATGTCTGTTTTTTGGGGGGAACTTGGCCAGACTGCTGATGAAAGCCCCTCTGATCTTAGGTTTCTGATCCTAACATCCCCTCTCATTCCAACGTGACAGTCAGCTAGCACTTGTGGACCATCTTTTGTCAAGGTTAGTATAATTTTGGGTCCTTGGCTTTTGGATGGCCTTGCCATGTGAATTGTTGCCTATTGAATATTGAATACTGAAAAATTCCCAGATTTCATCTTTGGTCCTGTAGCCCAGACTGATCCCATCTGTATTCTGAGGAGCTGAATTGCCTTCCAGTGCTTGTTTTTTACCAGTATCTGCATAGAGGAGCTGGGACTTGTAATCTAGACAGCGCAGGTGAGATGAATCCAACCCCCTGTGCTCCAGGGTAAATAGGGGGTGCTTAAGCACGCAGCCCCGCTTTGTCCTGGAGAAAAAACAGGCAACCACTGCTGCATGGCAGGGATGATACCTACAGGAGGGACTCCGTCCAGCCTGCAGCATGGAGAAAGGCAGATCAGCAGCGTGAAAATCAGACTGCAGTTTTGTGAGACGAGAACAGCTAGCAGCTGATCCCTGCTACAGAGCCTGACATCCTGATTTTGCTACCACACATTCCCCAGAGAGGCTCGGGCAGCTCACAGCTACGATGGAGCCCTGGATGTGTCTGTGCGTGGTGGGAGGAGAGGCCAAGGAGCAGTGGTTTTGAGGGTCGAAGGACATCCAGCTTTCTGGAGAAAGGGGTTATAACAGAAGAGCAGAGATGAGGAATACATCCTGTAGTCTCAGGTCTAGAAGTAATGGGGAGATTTTTTTTATCAAGACCTTGCTAGCCCGCACCCACAGAAATGGTGACTGGAATTCCTTTGCAGCAGACTGGTGACCGAACTAGGCTGGGCTGTAACACAGCAGAACCACAAAGGCAGAGCAGAGTGGGCTTTCACATGGGTGTGTTTCAGGAGTCTGTTACAGGGAGATAATTACAGGTCGTGTAAGTAACTGCAGTCCTGGGACTTGCCTATGTCTCATTTCATCACCTTTCGTGGCCGTTTACTCCTCCTGTGCCTTGTTCCAGTTCTGCTTTGTGGTCACGATGTGTCCTCTGGCCCAAGCAGAGACGGCGTGCTGGCCTGCTTATTTTTTGGCTCCACTTGTCGGAGCAGAAAAGAGGGCTAGGACATTTCAAGGGCAGCTGTTTCATGAGCACAGGCCTGAAATTGAGAAGTAAAATAAATGACTGTTAGTCTTAGAAGAAGCATCGAATATGGTCTGTTGCTGAAGTTCAGCATTTTTGTCTGTGATGGCCAGGGTTCTTTTTTCCCTGGCTTTTGCCCACAGAACAGCCTGAAATGTGCAGCTGTTAAAAATGATGTTAATCCGCTGATTGCTCCTCAGCGTGGGAATGTTCAGTCATTGCATCAGTTTTGCTACTGAACACGCAAATATAGTAATACCCTTGTGAACTATAACTGGAACAGGTCATATGTATCCCAGTGTCAGAGCAACTAGAGAGCTAGTCAGCAATTTACTGTGAGGATAGAAAACTACCTGGGATCTGATGCTGAAATAGCCAAAAGAAGCAACTAAAAGGGTGAAGAAAATGGAATAAAGGTAGAGAAATGAGAGCACAGCTCTGTGTGAATCGTCTCTGCCTTTGCAAATAATACAGATGAAAATTTATTAGTCATACTTTCAGTGGCAAAAGCGTGTATTACAAGAACTGGGAAATGAATGCAGCAACCAACTAGCTCTCACAAAATAGCACTGTGTCCCTGACCCGTGTGTTGGGACGTAGTAGTTTGCTCCATGAAATCAAAGTTTTCAGAAGGAAGTAGAGCTCAGCAGCCATAAAAATAGCAGAACTGAACCTCGTGCCTAATGCTCATCGCAACCAAGTAGCGCGAGAACAACGTGCAAGTCTGGTGGCAGCCTGCTTTTGTGACAGCAGTAAGAAACTGCATAATTAGTGATTGCTGCTACCATATAATGCTTCTTGTATGTAAAGTTTTGTCAGCGTAGCTTTGAAAAACAGATTAGGCAGGCCAAAATAGCAAGGCCATATTTAGTAAAAAGAAGGGTTTCCTCAATAAATGTAGTTGTGGGTCTAGAAGGTGTAGGTGGAGCCCAGCACTGTGGCTCACTGCTGGTCACATTTCCTGAAATTAACCTGTGACTCGACATGATGCTGTAGGATGTCCTGTTAACTGTCTTGATTAAGCACGTACTCCAACTTTAGCAATGTTTCTTAGTTTAATAATCATTGACATTGTTTTTCTCTAAGTGCTATCTGGTTTTATAACTTGAATGACTGGAGTTCCCACTCAGGGTGTTCTGATAACTTCGAGAAACTGGAGTGAAAGGTCCACAAAGGAGGCGATTAGGGAAAAGGCAGGAAGAGAGAAACTTTGCAGGCAGTGGCTGCAGCAGCAGAGTTTCTAGTAGGACTGGAAATTAGCTGGGTGGATTTTACAAGTCTCCCAGTTCATGTGCAGTTAGTATCATCTGCTAATTCAACATAACTGGAACAAATAATGGAGGGGGAAAAACAGAATAAGGAAGCTTTAACCTATGTGAAAGCTAGTTAATTTCTTCTTCCTCTGCGTGAGTGGATTAAAAATCATGGCGTTGCATAATCTCTAGCCATGGAAAAGGTTACGTCTGCCTGGAATGTTATCTGCTGTAGCAGTTGGTAGTTATGAATGAGTTCCCTAATCCATTGACATAAATGTTCTGGCAGGCGCTTGCAAACCTCCTTGTTGTCTAATGCTTTTCAAGAAGACTGCCCTTCGTCAGGTGTTAGTGACTGATACACGCTTGGGAGATGGAACTTCACGATAGCAAAGGCCTTTTATACAGATACAGTTTTTAGGAAAAGACTCTGTGTGTTGGGAAAGGAGTCTTTGGAGGTTTTAAAAAAGTTTGTCGTCTTGTAACTTTGTTCAGGAGGCCAACTAATGCATATCAAACAAATGTATGTTATGTAAATTTCAGTAAGTGCTGATTTGCTGTTACGGTTTGATTTGTTAAATCTATAGAGTCTCTCTACTACATACGGACATAATCTTTTTTCTTCTACAGGCTGTTTTCTGTAGGATCTACTTGTTCTTTCTCCTTTCAGACAGACCAAGTTGCAAATATGAAAAAATCATAAGATCATTCAGTGATCTTCAAATCAGATGATTCAGGTATATTTGTGAAATGGGGTTAACTTTAATGTAAAGCACCTCAAAACCTCAAGTTTTTGCCCATATCCACATTTTCTATGAGATCCATTCTTATGGTGTGTAGATTTGCTAATGCTTGAGTCATTTTGGACTAGACAGGTTTTAGCTTTTACTCCTAATGCTGCTTATCTCTGAACTAAGCTGTACTGCACAGCCATTTAAAACCTTCTTTTTGAGTATGATCAATATTTTTCTCCACTAGTGCAGCATCCAAATTAATGGCTTTCGATCATGTGCGTTTCTTGGACATGTGCGAGCAGCAAGTGGGAGAGGAGGTGGTAAACGGCTGTTTTTGAGATGGTTAGCTCTGAACGTCCTGCACAAGATACTGAAGTGAAACCAGTCTAATTATGTCTGTTACCTAGTGTTGGCTGAGCAAGGGGGAAGCTGGATTTCTGTTTACTGGTAGTTATAAAGCTGTGGAGAGCTTAGTGCATTAGGGCTGTGCTATATTTAAAAGGTACCCTGTCTGTCAAATGTCCCTATTACAAAATGTTCTTTGCCAAGATCATGGGGTGGGCCTCTCCTAAAAGCTCAATTGTTTTCAGAAAATTGGTTAATATGCCATGGCTGTGGCATCTGTACATGTCTTCACTTTGTGCTGTTAAGTCATTCCAAGACCATTTTAAAGGTTTTGTGGACAGCTACATGAAATGTCATTTCACCACTTGTAGAGTGGAATTACTGCATTTCTGAAAGATGAAACTATTATTAATGCAAAAAATAGTCTCTTCTCCAGTCTCTCACCCTGTCTGCTGCAGACGCTTAGTGCTATCTTTAATTAGGAGACTGTCACGGCTGAATTAAAAATAACAATTCAAAACCTTCTGTGAACTTGGGCCAGCCAGATTGACAGCCGTGAGACTTAAAGGCTTTACTTATCCCCGGAGCAGCTGGAGCCCTGACAAACAGCACACCAGCAGCCTCGTGCTGCTCCCGCAGTGTCCCACGGAGGGGGCTGGAAGAAGCATTCACCCAGTGGTGCTGAGCGTGCTGAGACTTCTGCTGGTTTGAGGTTTGGTCTGCATTTACCACCGAGAGGTTCACTTAGTGATGGTGGTTTTGTGTCAGTGTCTTGTCTGGTTGACAGCCAGATTGACAATGGCAAACTCGTTTCATGCAGTCCACGTTTAGAGCACGAAAATGTCACAGTTTTGGTCACGTGTGATGGGGATTGAGTTGAAATCCTAGGGTTAGAGCGAGCTGCTTTGTACATTAATAGACACTTTAATTAGCAAGCTCTGCAATAAGACCTATCTTCTTGTTCAAGATTTATTAAAATTATGCATAAGCTCTGCTACTGGCATATGCTAATTTATTTGTGAATCTCTTGGATTATTCAGTAGCAGAGTTGAATATTCTTCATAAGGGTAGCCTTTGAAGACTGTTTCCTTGAAATAAATAGGTTTTTAAAAATCCTGGCCTTTCTTTTGCTTGTTGTCTTTGAGATAAACACTTATGAAACCAGCTGCAGTTTTGGCTAGAATATTGATGGGTTGCTTGCTTGTCAGATTAAAAATGAGCCGGAGTGGACTGTTCTGGAATACATTTCAATTTTAGAACTTTCCACTTTCAAGAGCAACCTTATTGAGGGCGCAAATGGGCACCTTTCCTCTGCACGAACACCTCATTATGTGTGTTGAAATAGGCATCATCTCTGCTTTTTCAGTTTTGTATTTTTTTTTAGTGGTATTTTCCCTTTTTTAAACTCCCACAAAATACAGCTACAGTTCCTGGCTAATTTTGCTGAAACGTGACACTAGTCAAATATTTTTGTGAAAGAATTATTAGTCACATAAGAAAGAATGTAATGGAATATTCTTAGAAAGTGTTATAACTGTGCTTGACATGTAAAATATTTATCCAGGCATGTAAACAAACCAAGAGGTGTCTTGCCAATGTACCACCATAAACCGTAGTTATTTTGAAATCTTGAGCAAGATGTTTTTCAGTTCTTGAAAATAAGGTACCAAGTTCTCTACTGACATAAGTTGACAGAGTGCTAATGGTTGGCTTTACCTAGCTGAAATTTTAGCCTCCGCTCTTGTTTCCCTAAAAATAAGATGTGTTTTCCCAAAGAGCTGTAATTGTGCTAAATAAAACCCTTCTATTTTGGTTTCGGATTACTGTAGTATTACTTGCAGAGTTTACTCATGTGACTGCACTCTAAAAGGTAGGCCTTATGTTTGTTTTGCTTAATGTGAATCACGCAATTTGCTTGATTCTGAGAACTCCATCGCTTTGACACTGAGAGTCTTTGCTTTGCTTATGCCTCTGCTTGTACGGAGTATCTCAGCCCTTCGGCTCGACGGTACAGCTGTAGCTTCGGTGGCTTTGTCTGAGCTGGCTTCCAGCCACTTGCTCTGCTGTCGTGGTGAGATACAGCAATGCCTCCTGCTGATGCAGGGTAATCACCCTGGCCGGGATCCCCTACCAGCCTGCCTCGTACCAAAGTTAGGTAAAGATCTCCTGTGCTGTAGTATGACACTTGAGTTTTGCAAAGCTTACTTCTGCTCTTCCACGCTGGACACAAACTGCTGCTGAACCTTTAATCAGTGTAGCACTGCCCGGCCCTGCAGGTCGAGGGGCTGGCTTGCTATGCTGTGCCCCCTCCCCATTCCCATTCTCTCTTCCCATTCCCATCCCCCTCACACAGCCCTCCCTTGGGCCCTGAAACAGAGGTGTATAGGTGGATCAGAGCTTATTCCAGTACATCAATAAGCACTGAGCTCCTCCTGACTGTAGTACAGGTGAACCGCTCTTTCAAGACTGGAATATTTACTTTCAAATTTAATTGCATTCATTAAACAGTGTGCAGCTTCCCTGTCTTGGGTGGTGGTGGGTTTTTTTGGGTTTTTTTATGTGGTATGCTGTGTTATTCTGAAATCTCTTCGGTGAATAGCTACTGTAACTGCCTTCAACTTTCAAAAATCTGCCATCTATTGTTAGTTTTTCAAGCCGCTGCCATGTAATTGGTTAAAAATGAATGGCAGTTGGAGTTGTAGCAGATGAGCTGGGAATGAGTGAGCAGTTACTTGTTGGGATTCCTTCCAGAGAAGGAAGGTGGAGTTTTAAGCTGCTCACAGCCTTTCTAAATAAGAGTCAGAGCAAGTAGGTGCTTTTTGCTCTGGGTGAAATACCAACAAACCTTTTGTAGGAAACTAAAAGCTCAGTAAGTGAGGAGAGAATATTTCTTTTTAGTCTGGATATTCTCTCTACTTATGTTCTGCTGTAAAATAATCCACTCATATTAAAACTGTTGTGTATTTCAAAATACACTGATTAATAAACTGATCCTCCTCTCAAGAGGATCCACACCGGACAGTTGCTATGCTAATATAATAAGTAGGGTAGTTTATTTAGCCTTTATGGTGCTGCAGGCTGGGTGTTGGTGTGGGGGCCCTGTGTTGCAGGCCGAAATTGCAGGTGATGGTGGCAGCAGCTCTGGGTACTGGGCTTCAGGCACTGTCTGCAGGTTCTGGCTCTCCTAAGGCCACTGGTGGAGGAGATGGGGAGGGGTTTACGGTGGGTTCAGCCCCTCAAGTGTGAGCTGAACTGTTAACTTATACCCTGCTGTCTCCCCCTTGCTGATTTTTGGGGTGAATGCTCTACTGCATGCTTTCAAAGTGCAACAAGCTGCCTCGATGTTGAGCACTGTGTGCTCAGGGGGGATTTTCATAGTCCTGAATGATGGAACCTGCCTGTTGTGGCTTAACCCCAGCCGGCAGCTAAGCTCGCTTACTCTCCCCCAGTCGGATGGGGCGCAGAATCAGGGGAAAAGGTAAAACTCAAAGGTTGAGGTAAGAACAATTTAGCACTTGAAATAGAATAAAATCAATTAGAAGGGGGGACAAAAATCCAAAGGGAATGGAAAAAAGTGATGCTCAGCACCTGCTGACAGATGCTCAGCCAGGCCCCAAGCAGCAATCGCCCGGCTGCAGCTAACTGCCCCCGGTTTATATACTGAGCTTGATGTTATGTGGTATGCAATATCCCTTTGGCTAGTTCGGGGCAGCTGTCCTGGCTGCGTCCCCTCCCCATTTCTTGTGCCCGTCCAGCCTTCCTGCTGTCAGGGCCTGAGAAACGGAAAAATCCTTGACTTAGCGTCAACTAAAACCATCGGTGTGTTATCGTGAGTCTCACGCCAAATCCAAAACACAGCACTGCACCAGCTGCCAAGAAGAACAAGTGACTGTCCCCACTGCATGTCCCTCACCCTGTGTAGACATGCGCCTTAGTGACGAGAGCCTGTTGCTCTTCCTTTACGTTCTCCACAACCTCTTCCACAGGCTACAGGTGCGTTATTGCACCTCTTTCTGTATGGACTACATAATCGGGCGTTAAAAGATTAAAAGCTTGCCCCCAAACCAAAAGTAGTAAGTGCTTGTGATATAGTGTATATATGTACAGTACAAACATGAGATAGTAAATTAGTGACAACTTGATTTTACTATGTTGGATTGTTTGGATTGGTTTTAAGGCATTTTTTCATTAATATGTTCAGGTGCAATGTACTGTTAAGACTTTTAAAACTTGTCACTACACACACATGCTTTATCACTAGCATGAGTCAGGATGAGAATGGTTTCCTACTTCAGGCTCTATTTGCATTTAAAATAATATATTATTGGTGATATGTGATATATTTAATTCTGTTGATCTGTGAAACTGTGTTTGGAGCAATCTCTGAGCAATCCAGATATATCTTAGGGGAGAGTGTCAAGAACAACAGAATAGACTGATTTAATATTTGAATTCGTAGAGGGTAACATTTCCAGGTGACATAAATGTGTAATGCCTCTGCAATGCTGTGCATAGGCACCTGAGCGCTGAGAGGAGGTGGTACTTCCCTTTGGGACTCATTAGCAATGTATCTTGCAGGCACTGACATGGCAAAATAACTTATTTTATCCTCAGTTGATGTAAATTTGTTTGTCTGAGGTCTTCTGGACTTGGGAATCTGTATGCAGGTGGTTATGCACATATTCGGAAATTCTGCTGGTTGATGCCTTTCTGCCTGCGTAAGGGGATGTGTGGCAGATGAGTGGCAGGAGCATATTTATTCATCTGCCATTAAAGGTTTAGTAGCACACTGCCTTTTCTGCCACACAATTCCTGCAAAAACAGGCTGAACTGGGAATCTGAGGGGGGAGAGATTTGGGGGGGCTTTTTCTGAAAAGAGGAGGCTTGAAACAAAGCTGTTTGTTAACAGTATAGATTTTTATATTCAAATGTTTCATGAATCAGCTGGGGGGGGTGGGGACTTTTAAACTGAAATATTTATATGAATCAGACATCTGGGCTTTGGGGGAGTGACCATTACTGCACAAACAGTTTAAACTCTGAAGCTTTGCTGTGACTTAGTGCTTCCCTCTATGAAAGGAGGATTTCAGGATATTGGTGCTGGTAGCACTGAGAACATATGAGCCGCCAGTAAGTAAGGAGCTGTGTTGTCTGAGAAGGGGGTGCTTGGCAGAGGGTTTGCTCTAGAGTTATGCTAGGAACTGTGGGTGATTATTTCTGTTCAGAAGTTGTGATGGGTGCAGGTATATCGGACTTGGGGTTAGAGCTTTCTCAGAAATGCTGTTGTCCTTGTGCTTTTTTTTCTTTTTGTATAGCCTATAATTGAAAAGCTTGACTTCTTGTAGTGTAGGTACAGGAACTGACACTGTGTGAAGTTGAAACCAAGTTAGATTTAACTGCCTAAGAAGAAAAGATTGAAAAAAGTAAATACCATTTTAAAATCTAAAGGGAGAAGGTAGGTCTTGCTTTTATGCTTTGTTAAAACTTTTTATTTTCTGAAAGCTTTGTAAGTAGTTTTGCAGAAAATGGTGGAACAGGCAATGCAAACCAAAACTTAGTTGTCTGCTGCTATTGCTCCTGCTGGCAGATTTTTACAGAAGTATTTGTAGCTTAATCTAACACAGGTGAAGACAAAGTGTAGCTCAGGTGTCACCTGGCTTAAAACTTTATTTAGCTTAGTATTCTGTATTTTAGTAGGGAACATTTGTTTTTCCTGTCTCTAGAGGAAAATATCCTGCTCATATTTGCAACAGCTCATCTTTTACCAGTTTTTCACCAGTTTTACCCTGATCAGATCTGCATGCTCCATCCTTCTGCCTAGAAAGGAGGTATATATTATATGTGGGCATGGCCAGCTTTATTTAAATTGCTGACTGAATTTAATCAGATAGCACTAGCAAAACTGCCATTACTGTAGTGTTAAGAAGCTCTTTATGAGGATCAAATAGAAGAACTATCATTTTTCAGATGACTGTCTCCAACCCAATAGTGGAAATAGCCTTTATAGGTTACTTGGTTGTGGTCTTTAGTACCTTGAGCCTCACAGGGAGGGAAATAGCCCTAGCAAAACATTAACCTGTTGCCTTATTCAGAAATTTTGTTCCCTTTTGAAACACCCAGTGATAGGACATTATGTGATGCACTTCATCTAGCTAGTTGATGAGGCTGCCACAGTGTAACCTTCCTATTTTGGAAAAGCCTGTAATAAGTTACTTCAAGTTAATAAATCGCAACAATTTTTCTGCATATATTAGTCTTGGTGATTGTAAGTTGGCAAAAGAAATGATGCTGTCAATGTGGGCTGATGGAAAAAGAACGATGTGAGCTTGCAGCGCATAAACCTAGCACTGGCAGTTACCGGAGGACCCGGTGAACCACGGGTCTTAAATCAAGGTGTAGATGTACAGTGTTAAACCATTAAAACCATATTGCAAACTGTAGCTTTGAATTGCATTTGTAGAAACAGTGGATTTTTGTTAAGACTCAAGTAAACGAGTAAGTGTGTAAACTTTGCTAACAGTGAAGCACTATGCACAGAATAGGAGAAAACAATCAAGCATTTCATCAGCCTTCTTGCTGTCTCTTGCCAGAATTTGCAGGCTGTCCTGCATTGCATCAGTCCTGTGGGACATTATTTTCCATCCATAACTTGAAACCAGATGGAAGATGAATCCTCTGTATATTGATAGACTTATTTCATAGCAAGGGAAAAGCCTTCTGTAATGTGTCTGTGCTAGTTCAACCTATAAATCACCCTTTTATTGTCTGGTTATGTTTGTGTTCAGAAAATGAAACAAGGATCATTAGTAGGTATGAGAAAAGCATGTTACTGGCTCTGGGTAGATTTTCTATCTGATGCAGGGTGAGTGCACTCCTATGGTGTTCTCCTGTGGTACAGGCTTATCTACAGGTGCCAGCGAGTGGCCAACCTCTGACCTGCCAAGTCTCACGTTGCCTTGAGCATCTCGTTTGATTCAGCTGCAAAGGGCAGTGCCTGGGGCTCAGACCCCTGTCCTAGAGGGGATGCTGGTCCAGGGCAGCCTGATGACACCAGCTTCCCTGCTTAGGTGAAGCTTCACATGTGGCCCCTCACCTCTGGAAGAGGGTAAAAACTGATCTCCTAGGGGAGTCTTATGCTTAAAAGAGAATAGTAAGTGGGGAACCACGTCTGTACTTGACAACTGGAAAAATGCTTTTAAAAAAATGAAAACCAAAGCACCTACTAATGAATGAGGCCTTCTGAATCTTAAAATGTTTTAAGACTGCAGCATTTGGCTGAAAGCAGGGGGTAAGATTTAAATGCAGGATGTGTCATTGCTTTGGAAGTGCCTTTCTTCTTACGTAAACTGTGCAGTACTGACAATGGGAGCCCATTGCTCGCTTTTATTTTTGACTAGATAAAGGACAGATAGGCTTGGGTTTACTCCAAGCAACTTGTGAAAGGCAGCTTCTTGCATTTTGAACTCTAGGGGAGTTTGATACAATTTTTACAGAAGATGTGTTTTAATAGGCAGTTTTTACACTGTGTCTCTTCCAGTTTGCTAATGGTGCTGTGTTTCTCTCTTACTGGGAAAGCAGAAGGGAACAAAGCAGAGCACTTATTAGACTAATACAGGAGGCTTTGTCTAGACCAGAGCAGGCGCAGCCTGGCAGGTATTTTTGCAGTGCCCTTCTACGCCGTTTCCTTTTCATGCTTTCTCCATTTTAGGTTTTAAAATCCTCAGGGACTTCCAAGTTACAGGTGTGGGATTGAACAGAAGCTGGGGCCAAAATTCCTAGGGCGTGACTCCAGTCTCATTCATGCAAATTCAAACCTGCTGTTTTCAGTGGATTACCTTCATATTTACAGGAGGAGACCCCAGATCTGTTTTCAGTCATTATTAAAGCACACTTTACTTTTTGCCTTTCTTTCTAACAGTTGGGTTACTCTCGTTCTGCACAGCCCTCTGGAATGCTTCCCTGCAACTGGGGAATTTTTATTGCCACTGAACTGAGCTGGCAAGCAGTATGGTGGGGTTTTTTTCTCTTCCTCCCTCTCTCCAGGAAAGTATGCATCTGATGATCAAAAGCAAATAGTTTTAATGAAAATTAGAAAGTTGGATTGCTGCTTACTTGCCAATGTGATATTTTTTCATAGCCAGTTTGATCACTGCCTTTTTATTTCACCGAATTTCAAAATTGTGTAGGCTGCGCAAGAGCAGCCCAGTTGAGGAGATGGACGTAGTGGTGAGTACTACACGAGAGAGGCCAGGTTTACTCAGCGTGGTGCAGGACTGATACAGCTCGAAATCCGCAGGTTGTGTACAGCACAGCACAGCCTGGGCCAGCGCATCTCTCCTGGCTTGGGTATCTCTGTGGTTTAGATGTACCCTGTAGTGGTTCACTAACCCTTACGCACAGGAAAGGCTTCTCGTTATTTATCTTAGGACTGTGAGATTTCCCTTTGTCTCTCCAGAGGACAAATTGAATCATTGCAAATTTGTTTTTCTGCTTTTATGTTTATAGAAACTTTTGGCATGTTCCAAGGATAGCTTTTAAGAAATTGTGGTGGATTGGTCTGGGATAGAGTTAATTTTCTTCATTGTAGCTAACACAGGGCTATGTTTTGGTCTTGTGCTAGAAACAGTGTTGATAATACCGGTATGTTTTAGTTATTGCAGAACAGTGCTTACCAGAGCAAAGGCCTCTTCTGCTTCTCACCTCACCCCACCAGCGAGCAGGCTGGGGGTGCACCAGAAGTTAGGAGGGGACAGATGACCCCAGCTGACCCAGGGGATATTCCATACCGTATGACATCATGCTCAGCATATAAAGTAGGGGGAAGAAAAAAGCAGAGGAGGGATGTTCAGAGCAATGGCACTTGTCTTCCCAAGTAACTGCTAGGTGTGGTGGAGCCCTGCTTTCCTGGAGGTGGCTGAACACCAGCCCGTCAATTGGAAATGGTGAATGAATTCCTTGTTTTGCTTTGCTGGCATGCCCAACTTTTGCTTTAGCTATTAAAGCGTCTTTATCTTGACCCATGAGTTTTCTCATTTTTACTCTTCCGATTCTATCCCCCATCCCATCTAGGGGGAGTGAGCAAGCAGCTGTGTGCAGCTCAGTTGCCAGCTAGGGTTAAACCACAACAAAAATTAAAGCGTGGCTAAACTTTTTGAAAGGCATGCAATTATATTAGAAATACATCTTGTTCTAAAGTAGTAGACTGTAGAATTAGGTCAGGCACACCCTGCATATGTGTGTTTCCTGCTTGCTCATATTTCTGAGAATAATTGTACATGAGAATGTTTTTGTAGATTTATAGGAGTGTTGTCACCTTAAAAATGAGTTGTTTGGAGTTTTATTTTAAGTCATTGTGGTTATGCTGTGGTTTAGGAAGAGGGGAAGATTGCTAACCATCTGATTCACTTGCTCAGTGTGCTGGTCGTTCTTCACAATTCACAAACCAAATGGTGAAATAAGGTTATTCACTTCTGCTCCCTTACGACTTGCTTCTTGTCGTGCCAGATGACAGTCAAGCAGTGCATAAGCTGTCCAATGTTACAGTAAAGGGCTTTACTCTTCAACAGATTCTGACAGCTCAGCTTTTCATGATTTTTCTTTGAAGTTTCTGTGAAGTTCTGCAACCTTGATACCTAAAATATTTTGTAATGGCTCTTTAAAAAAAAAAAAAAATCCCAAGGATAAGGAACAAGTAATATAATAAAAAGTTAGAAACCTGCAAGTCTGTACTGATGCTTTTGATATCTTTTGCTTAATAAAATATCTGACATCTAAATGGATTTTCTCTGCTGGACATGTATTTGAGTTTCTTTTCTTTGCACGCATCACCGATGTACTGTTTATGGTGGCCTCTACGAGTTAAGCCATTCGGCACTTTCCAGTAGCTGGATGAGAACTGTATACCTTGGGAAGTGGGTTTGGACATGCCACATATTCATTAGGGTGGGGAAGGATAACGTGCTGAAGATCATCCCAGCCTTTTTATATTCCAGTACACTTCCTTCTTTCTTAAGAATTACGTAGAACAAGGATTAGCCTCTTTATCTCTGCAAAAGGTTTGTAGCATCAATTGTTTGTGCCAAAGATGCAATGCAAACTGTTCCCACTTTGTGTTTAAAAAATTTTTTTTTTTAATGTCCTTCCCATGTTTTTCTCTCAACAAAAGTGTTGGCTCTAAACAACTTCAAATAAGGATGACTTCACCGTGACCATCAGCGCATGGTTTGGAGAACAGAGATGCTTGTTCAGTTGCATAGCTCATTTTTAACATTGTTGATGTTCTGGAGGGAGGAGGGACTTAAATGCTCCAAGTTAGGCAAAACCAACAGCCAGAGTCAGATGTGAATTTTGATTTTTGACTGTAATACTTCCTTTAAAAAAAATAATCAACCAACCAACCATAGCCTGTTTAGGAGCTCTTTCTGTGATTTTTAGTGCTGAACGTGACACTAGGCTCTTGATATTCACGAGTTCCCAGCTCCCAAAATACAGCTGTCCACAGGCTGTGCGTTTTCCAAGTTTTCTGCAGACTGGTCCCTACCTGGTCCTTCAGGATCTGAGCATGCCAGCAAGTCAGGGTGTTCATTTACTGCTCGTGATTGGTTCTGTGGTACCAGCCAATTCATGCTTACCAGAGGGTAGAAACATGCATGGAAACAGACCTCAAAAGATTGTAACCTGCTAGTATTTGTCCTGCTAACTGCAGGGTAATTGCTGGTGCACAGCCAGGGCGCTTGAGCAGCAAACGTGCAAAAAGTCAGCGTAACACCTCGTTAGTTAGTGGCCCTGATGCTCTGGCTAGTGCAGAAGATGGTGTCTCTTCTGTGTCCCTGTTTTCTCTCATAAAAGACTTCCCTGCAGTGCTTCCCAGGGCTGTTAGGAGGAATGAGCCGTTCATATTTGTAAAAAGCTTTGAAGATGAATAGTGCTAATTATTATTTATAGGTATTCATTCTCACCATAGGTAGTTCACCTTGATCCTGGGCATGAAAGAGACCAGGACATTTGTAAGCTGGTCAGGCATGAGTGTGGCCTTCTGAAGTCTTTATGTACTAGTTTTCCTACTGGGTTGTATGTGTGATTGCAGTGTATTTGTCATGTTAAATGACTGGTTTGGACATTTATTCTCCCAGCCAGATGTGCTAAAGGAATCCTTACTCATTTACCTCAATTCTGCTGACACATGTTGTGTAGGATTTGGGCATGCCAAGAGGGGACAGAAGACAGGAAAGCACCATTAGCTTGGCCTGAGTCGGATTATCAGCAGGGCTGAACGTTCGGCTTCCCGTAGATTTAATGAGGAAAGTCAGATTTGATGCTCCTAAGAGCCACCCCAGTTGTGAAGAGCATCTGTTTCTGAATCTGCCCACGGCTGCAGTTTTTGGCACCTTTCGCTGGTGCTGAACTTAGCGTAACAGAAAAGACTGAGGAGAAAGGTGTCAAACAGCTGGGGCTTTTTTTTTTTTCCTAAAAATCCTGTTTAGCAGATTAAGCATGAAAAGGCGGGGGGAATGATCAGGGGAAATTCATGTATTGTAGTTCCTATGTATCTGATGATAGTTGTGTAGTTTCTGAGATACTGTAGTAGAGGACTCCGCGGAATGGCACACAGGGTCTCTGGAACTGTGCATGCATTTAATTCAGAGCTTATGGTGACGAGCAAAGATGGCAACATTCATCAAACCCAATTTGATTGTTGTGAAAGTTCAGTCTGCAAGCATTTCACGCTATTTGACATCACTTAAATAGGGTTATAAGGCAGGCCGCTTGTGAAGTTACGGAATGTAAGTGTCCCTTGATAAAATTAATGTTTGCCTAGATATGAACAACTTACTGATCTGCTCCATGCCTAAATTCTTCTCTCTGCAAAGTAACGTATTAAATAGTCAAGAGGTTGTTCAGGCAGTGCAAGGGGAGTTTATCGGCAGAACTGCAGCAGTGGAGCACTCTTGAAAGAAAAGAGGCCTAAGAAGTAAATTTTATGCTTATCAAGTTTTCTTAATAGAGTTCTCGTCAGCTCACAGGGCAAATCTGGTTCCCAAGTGAGTGTGTTAGCATCTCAGTTTTATCAGGAAGCTTGTTTCAATATATAAAAGCTGGCGGGGGGCGGGGAGAGTCCCTGAGACACAACCCAGTATTTGTGTTCTGACAACTAGCTAGTCTCAAAAACTACTCCTCTTAAGGGCTTTCCCAAGGTGATTTCCCAAGGTGATAACGTATCCATGCAACGAGGATATTTTTTTTTTCCCCATCTCAAAACACATTTGCTTAAGTAAATCAAACTGCAGTTTTAAAAACGGTGTTTGGGCAGTCACCAAATTTTCAAGCATTTTGGTCAAAAAAGTATAGCGTAATTACGTTTGGAATTCAGTGAATGTGTTTGAAAGCACAGTGTTAGTTGTATAAAATATTTAACACTTGCAGTCTGGAAAATCCCATTTCCTTGCAATAATTATGATAGGCTATATGAAATAGGGGAATGGTTGACTTGTTCCATTTGATATTGACAATTCTGGAATTGATTTAAAGGCTTTTTTTTTAGTTTTCCTTCCAGGGTGTTGTACCATATGTGCGTTTGCATATTTATGTTTACTTTAAACAGTATTTTCTCCATGTTTACTCGTTTATATAGGTCGTTCCTGGAATAGGTTTATCCTGAAGTTGTGAGTGGGGCAGTTGGCGTGTTCTGCTTCGGTGCAGCGTGCTCCGCACATCCGCATCCCACTGCCCAGCATCCCGCCTGCCCTCGCTGCTCTGACATGTGTAAGAAGAGGGCAGGAGGTTGCACGGGTTTTTGCACGGGTTTTTGCACGGGGAGTTTGCGTTGCCCTTCGCTCAGGCAAAGAGGGATGGATTTGTTCACCTGTGACCAAATGCAAGGCAGCATTCACAGGGACTGCTGAGGTTCTGGTGGGACTGATGAGTGGGGTCTCTCCAGAATCCAGGCAACCGGTGCAGTGGGTGCAAGAAAACAGCCTGGAAAGTTTTTTTTTTCCCTCGGGAAAGGGAATTTTCTCAACCAGCTCTGGGTGTTTGGTGAGAGGAGAGGTTGCATAGTGATGCACTGCGTGCTGCGTTTGCTGGAGCTAAGGTGACTCTCCCGGGCTCCTCGCGTTGCTGTTCCTGCCAGCCAGCCAGCACCTTTAAAAAAAAAGGAAAAAATACAGTAGCTTTTCACATGGTTTTGCTGTGGCCAGAGATCTTCCTTCTGATGAATGTCACATGGTGCATAAGCAACAGATTTTCTAAAAATAAAACAGATACAATAACGCTGGCAACTTAGTATTGGTTTTACGGAACAAGAGGAAGGAATTGTTAATCCTTTTTCAAATTTCTAATTAAGAATGAAATGCTTACACTGACTGCCAGTAACGATGGGCTTGAAACCCACCACTGAACTGCTCATTAAAGGCCTTCGTCCTCAGCGGGTCCTGACCAGAAAACTCGCCAACTCTTATTTGGCATTTTGTTGTTTTATTAGTGCTGTATTTTATCGGGTTTGCATCTAGCCGTGGCAGTGTTCTGCTGTGCTTTACAGAGTGCACCCGCGGGCCCTGGAGTCTTAATTCAGCCAAGAAAAGGACACAGGGCAATTGTTCTGCAGGGGGGGAAATTGGGAAAATTTATTAATGAGGAAATTGGTGTTTTATGTTTGAGAGGGTGAAAGGAAAATACTTCAAGCCAAGAAAGGAGAACAGTTTCTTGTCCAAGGCAATAGCAGGACAAAATAAATGGTGAAGAGAGAATGAGGGACCGAGATCTGTTAGGAGATACAAAGGAGTGAGGCGGATCTGAAAGACAGGAACAGGGAAGAAGAATTTCACTTAAGAGTAAGGTGGCCAAACAGCAAAACCAGAAGATGTCTTTCTGCATATGCTGAAAGAGCATTTAAGATTGGGATGGCATCGGTTGAGGCATTGTGTGTCAGGCCAAGCCAGGGTACGATGGATGCAAGGCTGCTGCAGTCGTGGCTGTTCTATGCGATATGAGTATTTCTTGTAGGACTATATTGGGTTAAATACTGAGACAGCAGAGTGATAAATCAAGAAGGGAGACCAAACAAAAGCAATGACTGGGAGCAGGGAACCTCCTAGTCAAACCTCAAGAGTGGTTAGGAGGCAATGCCTAAGCTGTTAACTGGGAAAATGTTATATTTTGGGCTATAGACATGTTACAGAGCTCATTTTGCCAGTGCTGGGGAATCAAGAGAGATATAAACATTTTTAAAGGGCTCTAGTGGTCTGGAGGTCAGGCAATTGCCCAGGAAGGTATTTGCAGATCACACGTGTGATCTAGTGACATCAGTGGCTTTAGACTTAATTTTAAAAAAGCAAAAGGTTATAGACTAAATAGATCCCTGGTTACTTTAAAACCTTTTTTCCCTTCTTCCTAGGTAAGTGTAGGGGCATAACTAGCATCACAAGCCTTTCTGAAACACAGTTAAGTATCTGAAGCAATGCCTTCTGAGCCTGAGGGACTTTGCTTGAAGTACCAGGTACAGGGATTTGACCTTCGTTGCTTGAGAGTTTCTTCCAAAACTAACAACCTGGTATTTTCTCTCCTAGCTCTTCTCTTAGGAAACGCAACCAACTCCTCACATCACGGAGGCCCAGCATGAATGTTAATTCTGCTGGTGGGACAGACTGGTCAAGAAATCTGGAGTCCAGTTGCTCTGTGGAAAACGTAACGGTAGCAGTCCATGAGTCAGAAGAAAGTAATGTGGTGCTAGGAGGTCACAGCCCTGCTGCAGTTCCCAGGACTGAGGGTAAGGATAATGTCTTTACCTTATAGAATCTTTACAGGAGATACTTTTGTGTTGGGGTTTTTTGGGGGTTTTTTTTGAGGAGTGATATATTTTGGAAAAATTTCGGTATCCCAAGGCAGTGTGCAGTGGGAAGTATGTACCCTGCCTTTGTCTGGCTGGTGTGAAGGACAAGGGTCCACAGCAGCGTTTAGGTTCTTGCTGTCTTGACAAGATCATCGCACAGGTATGCTCTGGCCGGCCAACTTGCAGCTTCTTCTGAGGTTGTCCTGGGACAGTCCTGATGAGCTGTGTGCCCACCATGGAGTGGGCATCAAGCACTGCTGGCTTGAACCACCTCTGGTGTGGTGCGTGCTCCTGCTCCAGCTTTCCTGTGAGAGCAGTTATCAGTGCTAGGAATCTGTGTCTGTATTTCTGGCCCTCTACAGTTCCTGTGCTCCTGCTCTTTACACGCTGAATCTATCCTGCTTTAACGAGGAGATTTAACCATCATGGTTCATCGGGGAATTTTTTTTTATCCAAAATCCCACTGCCGGCTCAATTTGAAAACGCAGTCTAGTTTTATGTCATGTAACGTTACCCTGACAGTTATGTATATTGATATCCTTTGTTATGGTATTGACTTAGTTTTCTCATTATGTTTTTCAATAAATGATATCTTACCCTTGCAATGTTTGTGTCTCTCAGGTTTAGATTCTGAATGCCGACACACTGCTTGTCCAGTAAATCCGCAGATCAATAGCATGTTGTCTGCTCCTGAAGACACGCACAACTGTCACTTCCAAGATGGAAATAAGAGACAGTCAGAATATTTTAATACGCAGGAACGCCATGGATGCTGCACTTTGTCTTCAACCAGCAATTCACAAACAGCAGCTCCAGAGAAAGTGACGCTTGTGGTAGATGGCACACGCTTTGCAGTGAATCCACAGATTTTCACTGCTCACCCTGATACTATGCTTGGAAGGTGGGTGATTTCCACTATTTTCAAGATACATCAAGGGGTCAAATGTTTGCTAAAATGGAGCAAACCCCTAATGTTTGTTTTGCGATCTCATCTGTATGCACAAGCAAAGCAAGGTTGACCTCTCTCAGAACTTGGCTGTGAGGCCTTGAAAATGTGACCAGATGTAGAGAGAGCTGGTAGGTCTGCAGATAAGATTCTCCCTTCGGTCCTCTTCCTTCAAACAATAATTAGCTAGACATGGTCTCCTTTTGCCTTCTCTTCAAGTGTTTGCCTTGTTTGTAAGTAGTACATCTGTTCACAGCTGATAACCTCCCTTCCAGAATGGGGAAAACGATAGTGCTTCATCCCCCTCCTGCTGTTATCTTTTGATACTGTCCCAAAAGAGAAGTTACTCGGCTCCCTGTAACGTGGCTTAAAGGTTGGAGTCTATTCCTGCAAGAAGCAGCACTCATTTTCTGTACCGCCAGCACTTTCACCCATCTCTGACCAAAGGGAGACAGTTTCTGTTGGGTTACTGACCCTTGCACAGGTCGTTGTGTAAAAGAAGGGGTGAAAAAGCATGCGGTGATTGTCGGTTAAAGGGCTTTATTGCCAGGGTATTTTCTGACCCAGGGTTGCACGATCTGTTTCTTTGGGCTGTGGCTTGTTCCGTACCGTAGAGTAGCTATAGTGACAGAGTCCACCTACAGAAGGACTTAGCAGAGACAGCTCTTGTGCTTATTTACTATGTAAGAGGTTGAAGTAGAGGTTTCAGGTTACTGTGTATATGTGTCACGGCTGGTTTTGTTTAACATCAGTGCTCCTGTTGGCCTCTAGCATGAATGAATTTAAATATACTTGTGCATTTATATAGATTTTTATCTGTTCAGAATGTTTGGACCAGGAAGAGAATATAATTTCACCAGGCCAAATGAAAAGGGAGAATATGAAATCGCAGAAGGAATTAGCTCAGCTGTGTTCCGGACTGTGCTGGTAAGGAGATGTTTGCAGATTTAAAAAAAAAAAACACCAATCTGTCACATGTGCAAAACTGAGCCGTCTCCCAGGCAGCTGCACACCCTCGGGACATATTCTTTTATTACTGGTTTGCATTGTGATTTTCTAAAAATTATAGTAGACTTTGGTATGAGTGAACATCGCAGATACTTGCTTATGTTGCCTTTTACCTTTCTTGAGTAGTGCAGTTTAGTTCCTGAGCTGTGTCATGATCTTGTGGTTGCACATAAATGCATATTGCATATAAGATGTTATGAAACCCTATGCCATGGGAAAAGTTTTAACTGGAGCTCACCATTTATCAGACCCAAGAGGATCTGCATAGAGACATAGGTTCTCAGACAAGTAGGGCTGTTTTTACTGCTCACAGAGCTATATATAGCCTCTGTAACTCTCAAATATTTGTTAACAAAACAAAGAACTAATTAAAAATTATCAGAGTCCCAAGACATTCTTAATTTTTCTCTCCAAAACCTGTTCTTTTATTTGCAGGATTATTACAAAACTGGAATCATTAACTGCCCTGATGGGATTTCCATCCCGGACCTTCGAGACACATGTGATTACCTCTGCATAAACTTTGATTTCAACACAATCAAATGTCAAGATTTAAGTAAGTATAGAGAGAAATCAGCTCTTAGATCGTGGTGTTGAGCCCTCTGATCCTGATTCAGTCAAGTTCTTATTAGTGTGCTTTAGTTTAAGCATGAAGTTAGGGACGCCGCTGTGACTCACTTTAAATGCGTTGCCTTTAAACAGCTTTGGTTTTTGTTGCGTCAATCCAAAGTGAAGTGATTGAATCATGCAGAATGCAGGCACACTACTCGAAAAAGCAAACTGAAATTGTAAAAATTCTAGCCTCCTTGTGTGACAGAGGCCGAGAGTTTGCTCTCACAGCCGAACAAAGTGAAGGCTAAAAGCAGGGTTATAACTCCTGTCTAAAAATGTACCAGAGAATCATGAATAATTTAAGCTAAAGGATGGTGGGCAGAGCAGGAACCAAAGATACCAAAGCTGGAAAGTACCAGAGGGTTCCTAGTCATGAAGGGATCGCATTGAGAACAGCTTTTTGCTGGGTATGCTGGCAAAAAAGTACTTTTAACATAGGCAGATCTGTGAAAGGCACTATACTGAAATGGGGTATATCATAGCACAGGCTGTGGGTAGAATTTTCTACCTTGTCCTCTTGATGAGTGATCACAGAGAAGGCACAAAATGTGCTTTCATGGACAGAAGTTGCTGCTGCAAATTGAAGTCTCATAATTAATTAAATTATTCAGTCTATTGCTGTTTCACTGTATTGATTGGACCTTGGTGGGTTTTTTTAATGGTAATGTAATGGTTCTGCAGTGTAATTTGCATTCCATTTGAAATGCAGTCCAGTACATTGCTTTTGCCAATTCGGGAGCTGAAAGCTGTTGATGCATCTGAACATATGTTAAGGATTTTGTGCTCTTGAGTTTATCTGGAAAGTGTAGAGCTGGGCCATGTTTTCATACTGTGTAAGAAAGCTCATCATATGATTTATGTCTCATTAGGTGCCCTCTTACACGAGCTCTCCAACGATGGTGCTCACAAGCAGTTTGATAGCTACCTAGAGGAGCTAATTCTGCCTATAATGGTGGATAGCGCAAGGAAAGGGGAACGTGAGTGCCATATTGTTGTGCTGACAGATGAAGACACCGTGGACTGGGATGAAGATCATCCACCTCCAATGGGAGAGGAGTACTCGCAAAGTAAGGGCTCTGCACTGGGGCTCCTGGCTCTGTGTTCAGCATGCACTCAGACATCTGGCCATAAGGAAAGAACCCATTCCCAAAGAGCAGTCTTCCTCCAGGAAGAGGTGCTGGCACATGGAGGCCCGTTTTGTACTTTCCTTCTGAACTGGCTGCTGCCAGAGGCAGGGTACCTGGCTGTTAGAGCTTTGGCCGGCCTGCCTGCGTTGGTAATGACAGCACTCACTGCATCTTTCCCTTTTGTTTGTTGCCTCCTCCTTGGCCTTTTCCTGGCTGCCTAGTGAGTGAATACTCTTTGGTTTACCCACCCATCGCCATCCAGCCTGTAATATGCATCACTAGTTTCCCACCAGGGAAGTGCAGGTAATCCCAGTGATGAGAACAGACACCTGAAGTAGATCGTGGAAACCAGACCTGGGTTTTGGCACTCCCACAGCTGAGAGACATCAGAAACAGGGAGAGGTTCTACCTTGTAGATTCTAATCAGCCTTTTTATTTCCCAAGTCCTTTACAGTTCCAAGCTGTACAGATTCTTCAAGTACATTGAGAACCGCGATGTTGCAAAAGCAGTATTAAAGGAACGGGGCCTGAAAAATATTCGCATTGGCATTGAAGGTAAGGTATTTCTTCAACAAAGGAAACTGTGAAACAGGTGACTTCAGAGGCAGTAAAGCCTGGTTTCCTCTGGACTCTAGGTGCTTCCTGTTTTGCTTTGTGTTTTACTAGGCATTTATTTTCATGTGACTAGTAGAAGCTGGGCATGTTCCTTCACCTCTATCGTGTTACAGGGAAATTAGCCAGAAGACTTAAAAGTTAAGGGAAAGTGAAAGATATGTAGCGTGTACCAGTAAGCCTTGTCTCTTTAGGACCAAGTAAACAGGATGCAGGAGTCAAACACTTCCACTTGCTGATCCAAGAATTCCCTTAGGGACCTTAGAGAATGTTGTGCTATGTCCTGGGAGACTGTCTCATTTTTATGGTAGCTATGTTTGCTCACAAAATGGCTAACGCTGTGCAGCCATTGATCGTGACTACAAACAATTCTCTTCATAGAGTTATTAGGCTGGAAAAGACCTTAAAGAGTCCAGCCGTTAATCTGGCACTGCTAGGTCCACCACTAAACCATGTCCCCAAGTGCCACATCTACACGTCTCTTAAATACCTCCAGGGATGGTGACTCGGCCACTTCCCTGGGCAGCCTGTTCCAACCCAGTTAGCCAAGGGCTGCTGATAAATGATGGAAAGTGGCCTGGTGAGCAGTTTGCCAGCTCCCTCGGTCTGCTGGGGTGGATCCCATCTGGCCCCATAGACGGGTGTGTGTCTGAGTGGTGTGGCAGGTCCCTGACCATTTTCCCTTGGATTATGGGGGCTTCATTCTGCTCCCCATCCCTGTCACTGTTTCCCCTTGGATTGTGGGGACTGGGTACCTGGAGAACAGTTGGTCTTCATTCTACTAAAGACTGAGGCAAAGGAGGTGTTAAGTACCTCACCCTTTGTCACTGTGTTTCCCCCTGCATCCAGTAAAGGTTAGAGATTCTCCTTAGCCCTCCTTTTGTTGTTAATGTATTTATAGGAACATTTTTAATTATCTTTTATGGCAGCTAGATTGAATTCTAGTTGGGGTTTGGCCCTCCTGATTTTCTCCCTGCAAACCTCGCAACATCCTTGCAGTGCTCCTGAGTTGCCTGCCCTCTCTTCCAAAGGTCATAAACTCTCCTTTTTTTTTCCCTGAGTTCCAGCCAAAGCTCTGTTCAACCAGGCTGGTCATCTTCCCCACCAGCTCATCTTCCAGCACATGGGGTCAGCCTGTGCCTTTAAGCTTTCCGTCTTGAAGAATGTACAGCCTTCCTGGATTCCTTTGCAGGGGAAAAGGGAATGTTTTTTGCAAGCCAATAATGGTTAATGTGGAATGTGAGCATTTGTCTGCCAAGTCCTGGCTGATCCCATAGTCACTCCTACCTCCTACTCCTATCCTTCTGGGATCCTGTTGTCCCTTTGTGCAAGTTAGAGTTGTGTAGTGCAACTGACTGGCTGTCTGTGTTTCCAGGGTATCCCACCTGTAAAGAGAAGGTGAAGAGGAGGCCTGGTGGCCGATCCGAAGTGATATACAACTATGTTCAACGGCCGTTCATCCAGATGTCATGGGAAAAGGAAGAGGGCAAAAGCCGTCATGTTGATTTCCAGTGTGTTCGGAGCAAATCTCTAACAAACCTAGTCTCTGTGGGTGATGACGTTTCGGAGGACCATGAGGTTATAATGCATCACCCCCCACAAGTAGATGAACTGGACAGGCTAAACGCACCGTTCTCCCAAATGGCTGTTAACGATCTACCAGATTAGTCGTGGCTCAGGGTGGATAGTCCTGCTTGGTGTGGGAACGTCTCAGCATAGTTTCATCCCCGGTGATGGAACACAAACTCCTGCAAGGTGCTTTATCCTCGTTCATGCTCTTATTACATTGTCATATTTCAAGCATGTTAATAAAGAGCCACACACCATAGTTTAACTGTGCAATCAAAAGCAACATAACCTCAAACAAAAAGAAATTATGCTGTTTGTTTCTACTACAAAAGCTTCCAGATTGTTGGATGCTGAATATTTTAGCTAAACTTCTAAAAGAAGAGCAGAGGTATTTAGAAACATCTTGTTTGACATGAGAGAGGAAAAGTCTGGGCCTGTCAAGACAAAGCTTTCATTTACCATTAGGCACTTAGCTTTGCGTTTGTGATAATCAGTTACAAAGGACCGAACATCAAAGCAGGACAGATGATCCTCTTTCATCAACCAGCAGAAATGTAGCACAGTTGTGACAACAGAATCCTGAGTGTGGAGGAGTCTGTTTACACTGCCACCTGGCTTTGCATCCAGCATGTTGTACTGCTGGTCTGGGGAAGGATGAACTAATTCAATAGGAAGCATATGCCTGTCCACAGGAATTTCCCGTACATACTTCTCTGTAAGATGGAAGCATTGTTTTTAGGGATGTTGTCTGTTCAGTAAAACAAGTAGATCATGCGGAAGGAAAAAGCAAAAAAAGAAGAGACTGTAGTTGATACCTTACCAACAAAGTAAATCTGTTTAGTAGCCTAGTAGATGTAAGAAGCTTTCTAGTGGTGACTGTGCATGCTAAAGACTTTAAGTTGTCTCCTCCATCCCCCTGCTAAGATGAAAAAAGCCAGTGGGAGGAGCTCCCAGTACAGACAGTTTGCTACCCGAGTAGAATCCTTGATCTCGTCAACCTTAGTCAGTCAGAATTCCTGTAGACTCTCCAAGGAGCACTCTACCGTTGGCAGCTTTAAAAGGTCAGCTGCTTTCTTCCCAGTTTGGAACTGACTGGACCATTTTGCTGTCAGGCAGGTAAGAAATACCGATAGTAAACCAGCCTTCAGTAGAGAAAAATACACGTACCTGGGAACAACTCCCCTTTGCTGCTCTGAATGTTATCCTAGTCTGTGGTTAAGGCTCTGTTCATTTTGGATTCGGGGCCTACAAAGCTGTAAGTAGTGACACACTCCAGGCTGGTTTAGCTCAGTTACGTGGAAGTCTCGCTGGTCCTGTTCCTGCAGCATGGAGTTATCTGTAGGCTTCCTTAACCCCTGATTAGCACGGTGAATTCCTGATGGCCACAACAGAGCCGCACATCAGGCAGAACGAGCCTGCCTTGCAAAGCCATCATTTCCAGTGGCTCTGTAGAGGTGCAGCGTACCCAGAGCGGAGTACTTAAATGTTCCCTCACGAGGTTCTTAAGTGACCTTCTGCTCTTGCAATTGACTGCTGCTCGAACCTGTACCACTTACACGTTGAGTTACCTTTGCAAAACAGAGGTAGGTATCGGTCTGCCTCTAGAAGGTTTAATCCCTTGTTGTCAGGGTTGTATCATCAAGCAAATTTTTATTATCCTTAGTCTTGTCTGCAAAGTGTGTGGTAGAGTTAGCATTGAAGATTGCCGTTAACTGTTTGCTGCTAATGATGTTTGGTTTTTTCAGTGTAAGTAATATGACAATATCGAGCACGAATTTTCCTGAAGATTTACGAGTATTGTTGTAGTTACGAGTAAGAAAATCTCTGCCAAGGCATGTACTTGCTGATACATTTAGTTCCCATTTGTATGGATACAGGTTCCATTCTTTGCAGTGTTTCTCTTTTTGCTTCTTTCCTAAGTGCAGTAAATGGGTTTCTTCTTTTTATAAGTGCCTATGGGAAGATTTCCAAAAGCGCTTTAGGACCTCCTGAGAGTCCCAGGGGTTCAGATGCCCAGGTCCGCCTGACTATTTTTGCAAATTTCTCCCTGTGTGTCATTGGATCAGTATAGTGAAGTGTCCTTCAGTATCTGCACAGAGGTGGTGTGCAGTCACTTACCATTATTGCTCTAGATGAATTTCTATTTTTGTAGTAGAGAAAGGAAGACATATGGACCGTTAACCTTCCAGCTAAGGGCCAGACCAACCCCATTACTTGCCTTGGTAACGAGCGGTTCCCACAAGTCAAGCAAAGGCACTGGTGAGGCTGTCCGCCCAGCAATGATGGAGCTTGCCCCCCCAGCCCCATGGATTATTTTTGTGTGTGTGTGTATATTTATTTTTACAGCAGTGTAAGTTTTAAGTAAATGTGTATTGGTATTGACCAGCTGCCTTGGAGCTGGAGTTTTATATGTGTTCCGCTTGAAGGACCTGAAGTGTGCGTGGTGGTGAGCACCACCCTGCAGGACTGTGTCAAGGCATCATCTGACTTTGACAACACTTGATGGGATCTGACACCTAAGTACCGTACTCAGCCAGAACAGATCCCACCAGCGTCTGTCCCTGAGCCCAGGGTCAGCTAAGGCCTCTTGAAGGATTTGGCCAGTTTATTAAAAATAGTGATCGCAGGCACTTAACTGCAGCAGGCTGTTGCCTGAGAGCTAAGGCCTGTCAGTGCCTTGTGGGAGCTTGTTGGTTCTCTGTGTGATCAACTGGACCCGGAGCTATTCAGCCTCCATGATTTCCGTGCAGTTTTTACCACTCCCAGTTGTTTATTGGCTTTCCCAAGAAAATAAAGATTAATTCAGGATTTAATTATATTTTTTTTTTAGTAGAGTGAGTCCCATTGGAATACGAAATCAAATTGAAAAAGTACACATTTGCCTTCCTTCTCTCATGGTCACCTACTTCAGCTACAAGGTCAAGTTTTGTCTTATTCTAGATATACTGAACTGTTACCCCTGGTGTGTTTGAACTACAGATGTATGGTTTCTTTTCTGTATTAAAGTATAAATTATATTTGGCTTGTTTGGCTCTTAAAAAATGTTTTACATGTGGAATAGAAAAATGGGTATGAGAAAGATTCCCCGAAGGGTTTGTTTCCTTGCTTCCTAAAGTGTGGCCTGTGACCCCAAAGTCTTAGAAGGAGTTTTGCATCAGACAGAGCCTGGTTGATCTGGCAGGGACCCCGTGCAGCAGCTGCACGGAAGTGTTACTACTGTTTGTGCTGAAAGAACCTCAGAATTTAACAACTCGTTGCTGTGATCTTCTAAAAGGAGCAGATAGCACAGGTATGAGATGACATGACTTTTAACCCATAAACTACACGGCATCTGTAATGGGCCCTGGTGCTTTTTTTTGTTAGTATGCTCTCCACTTCTGCCTGCCTCCGACAGCTTTAGAGCAGGTCTGGCTTTTATTTACATCTTCATTGTTGGATATATTTCAGGGGTTTTCTTGATGAAACTTGAGAAGGGTGTTAAGAGTTTGAACAAGCTGGAATTTAGTGGAATTACTGAAGTGATAACAAGAACTTGTACTCACAAGTGGAGCTGTCTCAAATGTGAAGCAATGAAATAAGAACTACAAGTTGATTTTAGCCTGTTACAAAAAAAAAATAAAAATGAGGGGGTGTAGCTTTGCTTCCAGCCTCACTTGCTCACTGCTTGTTATCCCTTTTAAAAATAGAAAAAGATTAAAACCAACTTGATCTGACACCTAGGTAGGCATGACTAAGGCCAGGGTCATCCACCCCTGCCAGGAGGCTGGGCACGTTTTGCCAGAAAGATTTAGTTCTTCCAACCATCAGCACTGTCTTTCACCTTTCTTCATGCCTGCTCTGCCTCTTTTGGCAATGCAGGCTTCAGCCTAGGACTTACCCTTCCATTCTCATGCCCAAGCAGTTGATTCTAAAATCAGTTTCAATTCTGAAAAAACACCAACCTGAGAGATCTCAGTTTGTAAAAACAAAACCCACTAGCAAAACTGTCTTTTTATTAAGAGGATTTTATTTACACAACAATGCAAAGATCTTACCATAAAAAGTTGGCTCCCCCTGCAACACACAATACACCTGCTAAATTTTACAGTGCAATTTAGTAACAGCTTTTAAATATTTACAGAACACTTTTTCAACTTACAGGTTAAGGCAGAGGCAGGGCACAGTGATAAGAAACATTTAGTGCAGTTTTGTGCTAGGCATGATACAGAGATGAACTGGCAGCATAACTCATGTTCAGATCCATTGGAAATTCAGATGGGAATTACTCCTAGAAGTCCAGCAACTGATTGCAGCTTAAAAAAAAAAAAAAATAGTGCTAAAAGATACTTAAAACCTCAATACACAAGCCAGCAGCTAAGAAAAACATTTGGCTAATATGGGAGATGGAACAGGCATACAAAAATCTTAATCTGTTAGCAGTGAAGTATGGATCCTGGAAAGAAGACACTGTATTTTATTTTTCCCCCTAGTGTTGGTGAATAGCTGTACTAGGAAGCAGGCTTACAATGCAACTCTGATCCAAAACCTACCCCTGGAAAAGGGGTGTCCGAGAGGACTATGTTCAAAGCCATCCAACTTCTACCGAAAGATGACAGGAGCGAGGTACCCAACTGTTCCTTGTGCCTTTGAAAAACTTCACCTTTAACTCAAAAAGTGAACAAGCTGAGGTTTCAGAAGACTTTAACACACACACACTAAAAATGCACAATACATACTACTGTATAGTTGGGGGGTTTTCACAGCAAGTGATCACAACTTACAATTGTTTAGCTTCTTCATCTTTGGTATTTATAAATAAAAATGCCAGTCCCTTTTAGTTAAAAGGGTAATAATGCAGCTTCTATCTCAAAATCATTTATTCCTAATCCACAGCAGCTTTAAAGGATTTTGATTTTTAAATTTTTATTTTTAAGGCAGTAATTAAGCTGTCAGGAATTTAAAAAAAAAAAATGTTTTGATATTAGTACCTCTTAGTTTTCCAATGGTTTAAGGCACCATTTTCAAACGACTAGAAGAAACTGCAGGATAAGGAGATGGAGCAATATGAGAAGTTGGTATCAGCCCTTCATAAAAAGTAAAAAGGAAGCAGAAGGTGCTATTAATGACTAGTTGATAAAAAGCCTGATCCTATAAATCATTACTTCAATTAGCCCTTAGTTCTCCGAGTAAGCCCTACTAACTACAGTAGGTAGTACTGGTACTTCTAGTTAAGGCTGTTTTTGCATTTCTGCTTTGTAGGATCCAACTAGTATCTAAACTGCTTATGGCAATTCATTAAACTCCTAGGACACGTAAAAAGCACAAGGGGTGGTAAGGGAGAGGATGCTAACAAGTTATCACCCAGTTTTAGCTATATATGGTACTTTCAGTTGCCCAATCAGTCCTTCATGATGGCACTCGGTTCAAAAGAAATCTAGGTAAAAATTCCCTAAAAGCACCTATTAAAAAAAATATATCACTACAAACCCATTTTCTTTCTTTTCCTAATCTAGAAAGTTAGGACTAAATATAACTGAAAGCCTTCCTTTTATTTTGATACACTGCCCTAGCTTTGTTTCTAAAAAAGCTTTTGTTGTTGTTAGTGTTCAGCACCAATAAAAGTTTGCAAGAATCCAAGACAATGCGAATTGATACGTGCTTTTAGAAACCTCATTCCATTTCTATTTTTTTAAGAATCTAATTGCAAATTAAAGACTGGAACCAGGCAGGCCCAGAGGTTAATGGCATCTGCCCCGGAAGTACAGAGTTAACGACAACACTGGTGCAGAGCAGAGCTCACGATGATACAGACGAATCTGGGAAAGCTCAACTGAGGCAGAATCCTCCCTCCCAAAATGCAGTCGTGTTCCGAGAGATGCCTAGGCAAGGAAAGGCACTTCGGGGCGCTCCTGGGGAGCGACCTGATCACAACTGAACGGACTTCGATAAGTTACACTAGGCAATAATCAAAAGAGTGGACACGGTGGGTTCCACTGCCCCAAAAGTGACCCCACGAGGCACCGTCTCTTTGGAAGACTACAGGGACAGCTGGTTCAGCCACGACAGCAAGAGGAGCTCCGTAAGGAAAAGCCAGAGAGGCCCCCGATACCAAGACTCATGGAAGAAGCTGCTGCTGTTCTGCTCAAAACAAAGAGCAAAAAGGCCACAGAAGCTGGTTTCATCTCTAAACCGATGAAGATGCAGCAGACTTGTCAGTGGCCAAACGATGGCAGCAGCAGGACCGGGAAGCCTCATGGCTGACCCAGCTGTACCCAAGATGCCCACCAAAGATCGGATTAAATGAATTTCCCTCCCTCTCTGCTCTAATTCCAGACCCACTTGTGTTACCGGCTGTGCTTTTTATTATCCGCATTGCTCATAGATCCATCCTTTCATACAACAACTGAAAACTGTTGGCGCTTGGTAGAGGAAGTGGCCGATTTCTCCTGTCACTGTCTAGAAGTTGCGCAGTTTTTTAATTTAGAAAAAAATATTCAATGGCTTGAGGGTCACTGTCTTAGTACCAAAAGTAAAGTGCACCACGGCTGGAGGCCACTGAGACAGAGCTGAGAAATGCTATTAAAGAGGCTTCCAAGTAACATTATAAAAAACAGCACTACAAACTAAAGTTAAGGCAATACAAGTTGTGTCCTACTAGGTAAGTTTACTGGAGAGTTGTCTACCTCAAACTTTAATTATTGCTTTGTTTCCTCTGTACTGAAGTCCATAGCCACTGGGAAAACAGCGCTGGCAGAATTGGCAGATTGAGTTTGTCACTTAATGCAGGACTGGCAAAACAGTCCCCATAAGCATCGCGTGCTTTGTTAATGTCAAAGTGAAGGCTTGCTCTCATCTCCCGATGGACTGTACGGTCTGGCAAAGAATTTCAAAAGATAATAAACTCTTGCTCCTGAAGCAGCAAAATGTGCTTGCAGCAGAGATGATGCAAACATTTTGTGGAATTTTTCAATGGTGCAGAAAAAAAAAAAAATCCTTAGTAGCAACCAGGGTGCATAACAAAACAGGGTCCTGAAGTCTTCTTCAAGAGTTAATAGCCCTCAAGTTTTCTTTAAAAAAAGAAAAAGTTCTTGTACGGATATAAACCCAAAGTCCGGGAACAGAATTTCATGGCTCAGAAGTCGTCCCAGGTGAAGATTTGTTACTTTCCTGCTTTCATATAGGATGGTATTGCTCCTCGGGCTGTCAGACCTTCAAAACGCTTGTAGGTGTAATTGATAAAAACCCAGTCTTTGTTCTTGTAGTCAGTCTCTGGATGGTTGCTTGTTGCCCCTGGTAAGACATAGAAAAAGTAAAATTATCCTTTGAAGGCTGCAAAGTTTATTTTCATACAAAACACTGGCTGTGCAGTAGGGGAGAATGCTTCTAAAGAAAGAAGTATCGTTAAGTCTAGGCAGATTCATTCTTCAGCCCCCATCAAGAACTGCTGTAACATGTTTTTTTTAAACACATGGAGCAAATGTGTGACTGTGCTTTGACAGGTAAATACAAGGATCCTTTTGAGATTTACACAGAAACCTATCATCCCCTTCTGTCCTACTCTCTCCCTACTCCCTGTACTAGGGGTTAGACATGCTAGCAAGAATTAGCCGGTACTAAGGGGGTACTCGCGATGCTGGGCTCACAAGTCCTGCTGAGATTTGAACTTGCTGGGACCTCTGCTGCCTCTTAGAGATGCCCTTTCACAGACAGCTCCCACATCACTTGCAAGTCTGCATTCTGCCTCCTGAAACCCAAATTACAGTTTGCACACCCCTGCACCACAAGACTACCAAGCTAACGATTTGATCATGACACAAAACCCCTAGCATCTAGTAAGATCATTTCTTTGATTAAAAGGAAAGTTATATTATTCCACTAGAGAAGGAGGAGGATTGTTTACATGCAGAATCAAAGCATTCACCTGTTGGTTTAAGGATATCAGATTCTGGAAATTCATCAAAGTTTGAGGTATCGTCAATGCTTTTAATTTCTATGGAAATTGCAGCAGGTCTCTCTCTGCCAAGAAGAGCAGATTCAGCGTTAAGATTTCAAAAGCAGGAAAAATCAGGATTCAGCCAGTTTCCATTTTGTAACAGAATCAAAGACCGTAGGTACCTAAACCTTAGCAAGCTTCAGATAAGGAACAAAACCGTCTTAGCGACACCTGGATATGATAAATGCCAGTCAAGCTGCTGCCTTTTGTTGAACAGGACTAGCTTTAAACAGTCCATAGAAAAGAGCAGCTTGCTTTTCTGCAAAGAATCTTACCTGATATGCTCCCAATCAACCCCTTCAAAGAATGGGTTACTCTTTATTTCCTCCACACCAGATGCACCAACTCTGTGCTCCCATTCACAGCAAAATCTGGGATGGAAGGAAGAATGAAAATGAAGAATGAAAATGAAAGCATTCCATCCAGAAATGGAACGGCTTTCTGAACTGATACTACTAGGGTTTCTTAACATATAAATGGAGAAGATTAAGAACTCCCACTGCAGAAGCAACACAGAGTTATGTTTAGGAATGCCGTGTCAAATGCTACAATTAAGATGTGGTACTCTTTCACAACAGGATAATGTGCCCTTTCTATTTCAGGACCAGTGTAGAGCAGGAGGCCATATAAAGCCTAAAAAGCTAGACATTTATATTTCTGTCCTGAGAATAGATAAGAGTTGAAAATACAAATGAAAGAGCAAGAGTCAGCATGCGCTGGGATACATCTGTATGCTCCAGCACATACAATGTCAAAAGCATGGCTACTGTAAGAAGCTAGCTCTGACAAAAAGATTTAAGTTGCTTCCACAAGAAGCTCACAGACAAAATAAGGAGAAACATTTGTATTTTGCCAGACCGGCAGCACTTCCATGGGAGCTCCTTTTTAGCATAGTTCCGTCAGGGAACCACTAAATGAACTCTGAGAGACAAATGTATTTGACAAGGGAGTTCAGTATTTGATGCATGTGTGCAACAGTATGTGCCATCAGGGGTATTTGTCATGTGAAGCAAGCCACGAGAGGCATATATTACAGTTCACAAGACAAGAAAATTAGTACTATTAATTGGCAAACCGTGTGGCTTGGCACCTTAAAATAAGATCCTTTGCTTTATCAGATATTGGAACTTCTGGAGGAAAAGTCAGAGTCTCTTTCCAATTCATTACTTTCTTATATGTTTCTTGAGGAGTCTCAGAACAGAATGGTGGATAACCTGAAAAGAAAGAAAAATACAATCTTAAAGTCAAAACAGTTGCTGTAGTTACTGAAGTCTACAAAGCAGCTGTCAGAACACACCTCACAAAACCAAAGGAGTGAATGCTTTGAGAACCTGATCCCAAGCACATAAATACAGCTGATGTCCTACACCACGATTCCTGCATAAAACCTGTGCGCTGCCCGTTTCTTACCGATCAACATCTCGTACATGATGACCCCAAGTGACCACCAGTCACAAAGCTTGTTGTATCCAGTCTGCATGAAAACTTCAGGAGCAATGTAATCTGGAGTTCCCACAGTAGAAAAAGCCTGGAACAAATACCATCAGTTACGCATCTTTAGAGAAAACTGCCTGATATGGAAGTGGGAACTTACACAACGGTTATTTTGAGAAAGACACTAGATTGCCTCAAAGATCCTTTAGCAAAGCTGTTTAAAACCTTTATTTCAAGGCACATGGAGACAAAATCAAGACGTTCACGTGAAGGAATCTTAAAATACCGTCAGGGAAGTGGGGAAAGGTATCACTGTCTGTATACACCTTGGGATGGTCTTTAGCCCTTTGTTATATAGAAAGTGGCAAGAACTGTTAGTTTTAGCTCGGGAGACATCAGATATCAATGTAAATAATTACAGCAGTGCCATCTCAGTTACAGGTCACCAGCTGTTCAGCAGATGGATGAAGGACAAACTAGAATCATTCCTCTTTCTCAAAGAAAAAGCACAAATATTTTTATTTCGGTAGTGTTCAGAACTCTGAAATGGATGACTGCCCTTCATGTAAATACGTGTGCCATTTGAATGCAGCAGCTCAGCAGAGAACGTTTCCAAGCAGGTGAAACGTACTTACCAACTGCCGTCTGTTTCTCTTCCAGGTCTCTGCTTTCCTTTTGGAATTCATGTTCTGGAAAGCTAAAGGAGATTGAAATATATGTGACTGACTACCAGTCTCACCCAGTATACATTTTTAACTCCAAAACATCATACTAAAGATCTCCCTTACGACATCAAAAAAAGATAGCCAGGCCGGGGCAGACAGCCCATTTTGTATTCAGCTGTCCCAGTAAGAGCTCACAGTCCCCAGGTGCTCATCACTGGCCCCTACAGCCAAAATTTACCACCATAGTGAAGCTGGAGCTATTTGTGGAAGCCCACTTTAATTCCCCCCGCTGAAGGCAAGCCACATCAGCAGAGATGAACTAGTTAACCTGCCTCAGCTTACCTGGCACCATCTAAGGGGCACCTGCAGTGGCAGATCCAAGTGGTCAGCAGCCTCTAGCAGGCAGTGGCAGCTGACAGTTAAGAGGCAAAGCAGGGACGTAACCTCTTCCACCGGTACAGATGGTTGCAAAGAGCACATCTGTCAATACCCTAAACCTACCAGCAACTTCCAAACCTAACACTGATAAAATTTTATCAAGCCTTTCATTAGCAATCCATGCTTTCAGCGGCTTTTTTAACTCCCCCTGAGAAAATTACTGAATATTCAAAGAGACTGTGTGCTCACCTGGTAATTTAAATAACACTTGAGATAGAGCTAGCACCTACCAAATCACACTGAGTTTTCATTCAAGGTTTAATACACATGCAAAGAAGGGCTACATCCGAATCTATTTCAAAGATAAACTTCTGGAAACGAGGATTGTGTTTGTACGTTAAAGTAACTGAAATTATTTTTATAAAGATGTTTTACAGAAAATCAAAGTTACACCTCAGGATGCAGTGTTGATTATTAGACCCTCCACTGCTGACTTCTAGCTTCACATTGAAATGAGTTATGTCAGGCACCAACACCAAGTACACAGATACCCTTCTGAAGCCAAATAACTTACTGAAGTCACTAGGAAGACTGTGGTTCAAGTTCCTATAAAATTCTGTTCTGTGGGCTTTCTTTAGTCCGGTACATAGACCAAAATCTGAGAGTTTCACATGACCCTAGAGAAGAAAAAAAAATATATTAAAAAATACAAACCCATACGAGACATTATTGTAGCAGATAAACTTTGCTACTTCTTCCCCTCCCTTTATTTTGTATAATCAATAGACGCACTCTTTTTGCATTCCTTGTTTTAGCCTAACACTGGATGCGTACATAAAGCCATTGATACGTTCATCACTACTATAGAGAAAGCCCAGTAGCTGTTTACTTCAAGAAATCTCTGCTCCTCTAAGCTCCTGACCACTTCAGAGTGAAAGCAAATGTCTCCAGAGGCACCTGTAATCCCTGGATTTTGTGTTGACCCCAACAGGCAAACACCTTAAATTCAGTAATTGGACCGGTGTTAGTGCACAACATGCAACCGCACCAACTAAGTGCAATTTTTAAATGTGTATCTAAAAATCTACATCCTTTTCAGAGCTCTAAATTTGTCTGTGTCTAGATGGAGACACACAGAATTCCAGCAGTAATTCCAACAATGCATTAACTGGCAAAGTAATTTCCTGGTAAAGTAATTTCCTGGTGGCAAACTTTCTCCCAGCAAGCTAAATTTTAAGCAAACTTGTAGTGAGCAGTAGGAAGATACTGACACAATCGTGCTTTCTGCACATTACCTGCAATAACCACCTAGAAACAATCGGGTAACCCGGCCAAGCCTTCAGAAATCAGAAATAGATTCTGATTCTGAGGGAGATCATATCTCTGTCTTCAGTCTCGCTAGAGGAACAACTACATCCTTTACATCTGATATCATCATCTACCCAGCAGCTGGCAAGTGTGACATACAAGATGTGAGAGCAAAAGGAAACATCTTTTGACTAAGAGGGGAGAACTGAAACTGCGTGTTTTAAATTGCAGCTGAAATAACCAAAAAGTGACAGAAGAGAGCTCGTAAGTGAGGTACGGACACAGCTGGAGGTCCTTCTTGGCTTTTGTTTCCCCAGCGATGTGGCAGATCTACCCTCAAAAGCCAGAAGGAACAGGGCTCCGAAAGAAGCACCGCCACCCACTGCCTTTCACAGCTGTCAACACTAGTTCAGGTCGATAATTAAACTTGCAAGACCTATTTACTACTCCCCAGCCAGTGGTCAGTACACACCTTGCTATCCAGGAGAAGGTTGTCGGGTTTTATGTCCCGATGGATAAAGCCCAGCTGATGAATAGAATCAATGGCTAGCACAGTCTCAGCTATATAGAACTGTGTCTCTTCTTCTGTTAGAGTGTCTTTTTTCATCAACAGGGTCATCATATCACCTAGAAGCCCATCCCCCGCAAATAGCAAAGGTAAATAAATACAAGCAAACACACAAACTCCACTCTTGTTAATTTTTGAAGGCTTTTACAGAGAAAAGAGCCAAGCTAGTTAAGACTTCCTGAGGTTTTAAATATTTCATATAAAATACTACAGTTCCCCAGCACCTCTGTGACAAACTTTCATATTTTCCCTTGTGTCACTGTATGGGGAAAGGTTTGTACTGTCATTGCATTAAACTCACTGAGAGAGCTAAATAGCATAAAGATGAACTGGCAGTATAGAAGCATCCCTTAAAGGAGACTGCCGCGGACTGCCACTCTTCACATCTGAATCACAGATTAAAATAGACACTTTACAAAGAACAGATTGCATTTGTGCAGTGTCATCTCAGAAAGCATTCTTGTGGTTTCCTTCATCACATACATTACAGGCTTTCAGGATAACTTTGAGTTACAGCAGCATTATCATGCAAGAACAAACATCATCCTTTAAAAAAAAAAAAAAAAAAAGACCTTAAAAGCTGCTCCCGCTGCAAGCCAGCTAAAAGCAAAAGGTTACAAAAAATGCAAACCTGGTTACGTTATGGTTCTATAGATAGCCAGTGCGTGGTAAAGATAAGAACTAGCCCAGTACTGAGGCCAAGTTTCAAACATCTGCAGCTGGCAGACCCAGGCAGATAACCTCCAGCCTGACCCGAAGACCTCAGCACCCCGACTGTAAAAAGCTTTACAAAAAGCAAAAAGCTTTACAAGGACTTGTTTCCTCACAAAGTAACGGACAGCACAAGCACCGCTGGATGGTAACCACAGAACACTCTAGGCCCAGGCTACAGTTGTAATTAAGAAATTAGAAATCCACAAGCAAAAGGAAAGCAGCCTTTTGATTTCGGGTAGTTACCTCCAGGCAGGAACTCCATGATAAGGTAGAGGTTTAGCTTGTCCTGAAAACTATAGAACATTTTCACAACCCACAAACTGTCTGCCTCCACTAGAATGTCCCGCTCCGCACGAATATGGCCAACCTGGAGATACACATATGCAGCTGATTAATTACAAGGCTGTGTTTTATTAGATGCATTTATTTCACAGATAGTTCAAGTATTACATTGAAAAGCATCAAATACTGAAAAGACAGCAGTCAAACTTCTGCACAAGGGCAGAAACACTACCAAAACTTCAGGAAGTTACACCCCTCGATATTTTCGGGTAATAAAATAGCATCACATGTTCAAATACAAATCCAAAAGCCATCCTTCTGACAGTAAAAAGGTGAGAAACTTTCATTAAGCTGCTATTATTTTTCCAAAATGTTTCTTTTTTTGTCTGTTTTCCTATGTGATAAAGCCCATTGAACAGCAAATCCATTTTACTCCTCAGCGTGAAGATCTGAAAGACCCTTTTACGTTCAAGCGTCTTCACTGGAAATTTTATGGGGACTTTTGCCTTTGGACATTTACACTTGAATAACATTTATACTTATTGTGTGACTTTTGCTGCCATAAAGTAAGGCATGTAGGGGGACGAGAGAGCACTAACCTCACTCCTTTCAGCAAAAACTCAAGCTACAGAAATGTAAATCACCCTCCTCAACAACAAGATTCCGTACAAGAGAGATAACCCATATTTACATTTTTAATCTTTCATTTCTTACGGCATTTTGGTCCCCTTCAAACCAGAACTGTACAAGTGATAACGGAACACTATGAAAACACTTATCTTAAAACCACTTGGATAACAGACCACTCCAAAACACAATTTATTACTGTGGGAAGATTCAGGAGGAGAAACACATGGTTGATTATAAAAACAGGTTAATCCTATATACAAAAGCAGCTCCATTTTTTACAAAAGTATCTAACAAATCTCTATAAACCTAGCTCTTCTTTAAAAAGTTAGCACATGCTTCAGATACGGCTTCAGCCTATTCCCACAGATTTAGACCAAAGCACTGATATAGCAGTGCTGCATGAAGCTTGTGTGTGAACACACTGCTGTTTGTTTTTTTTAAACAAGTATTTTCAGAAATGGAAACCGGTTCCTGTTTTTTTTGAACACACACAGTGCTTCCTAGATTGACCCCAGTGCTGACCAAAAAGCGATGGTCTCAGACCATTATAGTCCCAGAAATACTAGCAGAGGAAAGCCTTAAAAATGTTAAACTTTATGTCTCTGAGTCAGAATTCCACGTCCATATCACTTTGATATTTATATCTGATTCTGTAAATCAGAAATGCAGTAGAACACCGATCTTTATCTATACGGGATCATTTGTGTATCCCTATGTGTAACATCATCATAAAGCAAGGAGGCACGTACGTTAGATACGTAGAACCATCCCTTCTCTTTCAGTGGAGAAAGACACCTGGTCCTTCGAAAAACACTCTGCTTCCCCACGTTTTCAAGCAGAAAGAGTTCAGCGCTACCTTGCTTCAGACCAGAGAGCCTCTTAGCAAAGTGTTACGATCGCAATTTCCATCGCAACTAAGTGAGGCGTTAGAGGTCGTCTGAAACACCGTCCTGAGCGTTCTGTGACATGCAATATAGCCTGCAACTGCTGCTGTAACACTATTAGGTGAAAACTACATAACCTTCAAACTTCTGCACTGTTACAAGGAACGTTTCAAAGAAAAAAAAAAAAAAAAAAAAACACACTGAAAAGAGCCTGCAAGAAGACAGGTCCTTGTGCATTCATATGAGATTTTTCTGACTTACTTCCTCCATAAGAAATGGGAAAAACAAAACAACCCCACAATTTTTTAGGTAGTAAACCTAAACCACAGATGCGTGTTACTCCTCTCCACACATCACAGTGACCTCCCCAAAGTCATCGAAAACACGGACGGTAGCATTGCTACTCAGGGTGGCTATTCACCTGCTCTTTTTCAAGCATATCAGCTTTGCGCAGTATTTTCATTGCGTAAACATGCCCCGTATCTTTCTTCTGGACAAGTCGCACCTAGGAAGTATGCAAAAACTTGAGTCAACTACACCATTATCACCACAGTTCCCTGACAAATTTGGGTGTCAAGTCTTTGGCTTCCAGTTCATGAAATCATACCAGATTATAAAGAGAAAAAGCATTCCATAGGGCACAGTCACGTCAAACAAGTTCTGTTAATTCTAAGAGATAAAATAATTTTAACAGGAGACGGCACGCTGAGCGATCATACACCTAAAGCAGTTGGGCCAAACCCACTTTCTCTGAAGAAGAGGCCACCAGAAGAGACTGCTGGGGGTGGCCCTCCTGCTCCCCGTCTGTAAGGCCAGCCCCAGGAGGTCACACAAAGTACGCTGCCAAACATCAAGTCCTTTTCAACAGCATTCATGTTCCTTTAAAACACATAATGTTTTTAAACCAGCATTTATTAGGCATAAAGGCAGATGCGTGGGACTTGTTAAGCTAAAAAACAATCTGCAGTTATTACAACATTTATTTTTCACTTGTATAAACTAGGCAAGTCTTTAACAAATACCAGTGCTGTTTAAAAACACATTTAGTCATCATTTCAGGGCTTACCTCTCCAAATGCTCCTCTGCCTATTACTTTTAAAGACTCAAAGTCTTCCAAACCAAGCCTTGTTCTCTTTAGGCGAAGAAACTCTGTTTCCTTTTGTGCATGTGCTGACCTCCTGATTCTTTTCTAGTTTAGGGGGACAAAAAAACACCCCACAGTGAGAATTCTGCAGGTGAGCTCCATGGAGAACACAGCAATTCCATTTATTTATGGAATTTATAAATTCCATAAATCTCTATTTATAAAGAAAAATCACTTTTATTTAACCATTAAGATAATCTTCCCATGTTCATTACCTCTTCGTCTTTTAAGCCTTCTTCTTCCATCATTTGTTCTAGCTTCTTTTGTCTATAGCAGAGACAAAATAGAAAAATAAAGGCTGAATCACTGATTTGTTTCTTAGTCACACCCTGGTCTATGCTTGCTGTGAAAGGAGGATGTAATGCCAGCAAGTGAAAGTGTAAATGATATAGAAGAGAGACTCAGATATGAGATGAATTCTGAAGACTCTGATATTACAGCTTTACCCTTCTAGCCTTTTCCTCTCTAATTTTGACGATCTAAATCTGCCTCGAGTTTCGCATCCGATTCAAGTGCATGTTTTTGTTGTATATTGAAGGGATCTGGGTTCAATTCTTGTCTCTCTCTTTGACAGCTGGGCAAGTCGCTTAAGGCCAGAGACAGAATAAATATTTAAACATCAAAGTCTCACTTATTCCAGGGAGAATTAGCTGTTTAAACACATCTGTGGATCTGCACTGTAATTTCTCTGCATCTCAAACTCATCATACACAAAATGAGACCAAGTTACTTTCTATTTCCTAATACCTGAGATACTCAAAATATTTGGGAAGGGGAAGTATGTCTGTACACATTCTGCCCCTTAAAGAATCAGAAATATTTACAGCCTTAGTACAAAATTATCATTTGGGCGAAAATAAAAAGAGGAAGCAAGACTTCAGAGGGAGGAATGGCCTCAGGGGACTTTTGTAATTACCCCCTGGGGACCTTTTCCCCAACACTGATCATATTAATAGCTGGCTGAACTGGGATTGGTGGTTTGGGGTTTTTTTTTCCCTCTCCATGTGTGTTTTTACTGGTATAACATTAGAAATGTACTAAAAAATTCCTTCTCTTTATGCAAGTCATTCTTTGCAAGATCCTGTTCCGGCCTCCTGTGCTACTACGCAGCTGCTGCGACACGATAATATTCTGAGTTATTGCTTCCACAGTCGGGCACATTTAAATCACTTTGCCCTTATTTAAGTACCCAGTGAGCCCTGTCTGGTCATCTCATTTCACACTCAAAACAGTGACTCCAGCAGCAAAAGACAGCTGCTGCAATACACAGAATTAAATAGCTCAGCAAGACCAAGCGGTGCTGAAATTCCCCCAAATATCCTTAACAGGTCCTATAATTGCACAGCCACAGACACATCTAGTGTTAAAAAAAAATAAAGTCTAGTACATTTGTTCAGACAAAGTCTCGATCCTAAACCAAAAACCCTGCCATTGAGGTTTTGGGAGTAGACAATGGCACTCGTAATAAAAAGCAAGAGCCATGTGAAGAGAAAGAAAGGAATTAAATCAGTGATATTATCTGTTTGGATTAGACCTTAATCTCTCCTTACTAATTTGAAGCTTTGAAGAAAATATGTAAGCAAGTTAGTATTTATTTCTAAATTGCTCCCTCAGTCCTGCAGTTATTGTCGTTAGCAGGCATTCCTCTTGGATCTAGTTAGGGTTTTGGCAGAATGAACACTGAAGCTTCTTCAAAATTCTGATTATAGGCTACATTGCAAGTTGGGAGAACGTCAGAAGTGCCGGTGCTACAGCTTGAGGGTATTCAGCAAATTGGAGGGTTCCAGCCAAAGGAAAGTAAAAGTCACGCTTAGCAGTTACACCGCTGTTATACTTTGACCAACGTAAAGGGATGCCATAGGTGCAGCTAACTCACAGATCAGGAGTTAGCATTAAGTGACAGTCCTCACAGCCATCCCTCATTGTCTCTGGAAAGATTCCCTTCCTTCAGCAGCCGACGTGACCACACATTACAACCCACACTGGAAACGATGCTCTACAACGAGTTTTACATACTACAACCAGGGACGTAAAATGGGAAGAGGCAACAGAACACAGGCAAGAGAAATGTTTGTAAACGTTGGCTTTCTACTTCCAAATTGTACTTGAACGGCCCCAAGCACATCCCAAAGTTAGTTTCTACTCCATTGTAATCAATGTATATAGAATCAAATCGAATCATCAAATTATATGTGGAGTTTTTTAAACGCGGTAACAGTGGTATCACCATTGCACCTGCAAGCATGTTTCTATTCCTTTCAGAAGAAATTCTGAAAAGCTCCAGTCTAAGCTACTGGGGAACTCAGAAACCCAGCGGTTGCCTCTGGAAGCTTCTCGTGCCAAGCCCCATCCAGGTGCCCACCTTGGGAGCTTAGGTACGTGCTCAGCACAAATCTTCTATTTTTGCCTCGGCTCCAAAAAACTAAATGCAGTTAATATGTATTTTTGGCTCTTACCCAGGTTGGAAAGAAACCAAGAAAGATTTTTACCTCATCTCTCGTTCTTCATGCTGCGCAATGAGATTGCTGTAGAAGTTTTCCAACGTCACCTTCGTCATCGTAACTCGCTCCTTGGTGTGATTACTCATAGACGAGCACGGTGTCGGGCCTGTCATTGCCATGGCTGTTAGGAAAGAAAAAGGGAGGAAACTTTTAACATTATAAATGACAAATAACCTTCAAACAAGAGCTGCAACCAGCAAAGTGATGCTGAACGACAGAGTTAAGATTTTAACAACAAACGCTGACAGCCCAGTCGTCTGAACTAAGACTAAGTAGGGAAAAGTCTTACAAAATAAAAGGTACAAGTCGAACTTCCTGTTTTGAACATTTTTGATCTGAAAATAAGAGGGAAGGAAACTTAAGAAACATGATGCCTCAAAAACCACAATTTCAGGCAGTACTGTGAATGTTTATTTCTGCCGATATATTCTATCTTTAATAAATGGTAGTATTTTCTTAGTTTTAACCGCTGAAACATCTATTCAGAAATTCTTCCTGTGACCCTTGCAGAAATAACGCCATCAGTTGCCTGCAGTCTCTTCTGCTCTGAAATTTATCAAAACCCCAAAAGTCATCGCAATAACAGAGCAAGCGAGGGAGGAAAAAGCAAAACAAAAAAGGCATTCAGTTGCTTTTAAGCTCTCTTGGTTTTCCTAGAGGTTTTCACACAGAAATCTGGCAAAATCCAGAAGACCACCGCCTTTGAACAAGTTGTAATTTAAAAAAAAGAAAAAACACACCCTAGTGTAAGTATTTATTTAAGAGAATCCAGTAGGTCAGCATCATAGCATGCCACTTGCAACCGGTAGCATGGAAGTTTCACGGCACGTTGGAGAACCAGCTGTACTTTCTCAAACGCACCAAAATGCAAAGATTTCAAGTGGAAAGCCACCTTAGCCCAGTTCTGCCGCTCATAACTGAACTCGCAGTAAGGTAACCCAAGTTTCGCAACTATTACTAGAAATTGCAGACAAATCTAGGTTACGCACACTTCCCGTTTTTACCGTGCCTGGGCAGTGGCAGTGTTTTAAGAGTGACTTTTTGCTGTTGGCTTTTTGGGGATCTTTACACGGCCTCCTTACGTGCCGTTGCAAATCACGGGCACCAACTATTTTGTCTGCTGTGTTCCCAGGTTGGCTCCCAGAAAAGATACCAGCGTGGGGGCCGGCAGAGCCCCCCACCGTGTGCTGCGTGAGATGGAGCTACGGCTGCGCGGAGGAACGGCACCGAGGGACCGCGGGCCAGGGGCAGGTCACCTTCCCTGCACCCCGAGGTGGAGGAGATGGACCGCTGCATCCCACTGCATCCCCGGTGGGAAGCCCAAGCCCCCAGGTTCACACCCTGGAGAGCAGAACGTGAAGGTTTTGTGACAAAAACAGGTTAGAAAGGGGGAAAAAATGGGATGGAAAGGGAAAGTAGAGGGCTGGAGGGCAGCAGAGCCAAACCACCTGTTGGTGCTCGGGTCCCGGCTGCACCGGGGCCACCCGACGCCCACCCAATGCCCACCACGGGGCAGGGGGCTCCAGCCCCCCGGCCCGGCGGCTCTTCGTGCGGCCCGGCAGCATCACCGGCAGCGGACAAAAGGGGCCCGAGCCCCCCGGCCGAGGGGGAGGAGAGGGTCCTCGCCGTCCCCCTGCCCGCAGCGCGGCCACCCCCGGGGGAAGCGGGGACCTCGCCGCTGGAACGCCCCTGGCCCGCAGCGCCCCCACTCCCCGCCCCACCGGCCCGGGGGTCTTCCGAGGGGGGGGGGGATGCGGTCCCCTGCTCCCCCAGCCCAGCCCGGGAGCGGCGCAGGGCCTCGGGGGAGGGGGACGGGATGCCGAGCACCGGGCGTGGGGGATGCCCGTTGCACCGGCGCGGGAGCGGCTTACCGGAGCCCCTCGGGAGGAGGGCGGCGAGGAGCTGAGGGCGACGGCGGGGTCTCGGCGCCGCCAAGGCAGGCAGAGCGGCTGCGGGGGGGCGGATGGGCGGGGGGACGGGACCGGGGCGACCGCAGCCGCTACCACCGCCCCCCGCACCGACAGGGACCCGGCCGGGACGAGGCGCCCAGCCCCGCGCACGCAGCGCGCATGCGCCACCCTCCCGCCCCGCCCCCACCCGCGCATGCGCATGGGCGCGCCGGCCCCGGCGGGGGGGAGCGGAGCGGGGGGCACGCGGCGCCTGCGCGGTGGGGCCGGGGTCCCGGGGTGGGCGCCCACGCGCACGTGCGGAGTGCGGTCCCCCCTTTGTCACTCCCGGGCTGCGGGAGCCAGCACCGAGCTGCAAGGTGCCAGCCGCCCGCCGCGGGCCTGGGGAGCCACATCCTGCACCCCGCAACGGCGCTGCGCAGCGCCCAGGCCCCCCGCCCCTCCCCCCCATAACGCGGTGGTGGCTACGGGAGCGAGGTGTCCCCGGGGATGGGTGCCGCGGGGACCCCGATGGTCGCTCAGGCTCCCGGGGCTCAGGGAACGGTCCCTCGGTCCCTGAGCGAACCCGCGAGGGCCGGGGGCTGCGGTGCTGAGCGGGACCCGGCCCCCGCCCCGAGGTTTTCCATCAGGGCCCCCCCGGGTGCCATCCCCGGCTCTGGAGGGTGGCACAGCCCCGCCGTGGGCTCAGCATGTGGCTCCTCCATCCCAGCTCAGGGAACGCTGCTTGGGCAGCACAGCCCATCCTCATCCCGGCCGTCCCAGCTCTTCCCAAATATCTGAAGCCGTCTGTCTCCATAATGGTTTGATTGGCCTTGGGAATCTAACAGGGACATCTTGAGTAACGGCATGACAAAAGAAATGTGATTCCATACTCGTCCCGATGTGTGGAGATAGTAGCAAAAGAGGATTTTGCTTCATTTTATCTACATTTCTACAAAAAAAACCCAACTGCAATTCAGAGGGTGGAACGGGGTTTTATTGTTAACATCAAGGATTTATTGGGGTTTAATCACTGAGAAATACCTTCTGCACATGCAGAAGCCCACCAGCAACAGAGGAATTTCAGGATTTGAAATGGTGTGTATAGTCCCTACAGGATGGAAACGCTGATATATTAGTAACACACACGACAGAGATTTAATTTCTGAATTTTGCCATTAAACTGGACCTTGCTTTGCTTAGACAGAGCTGGTCAGTTTGATACTAAAGGTGAACAGCAAAATCATGTGCTGTCTCTTTCAGGAAACACAGCTGGCCTCATGAAGCTGGTTTTCTGCCCAGAAAACCTGATAAACTGGGGAAGCTCTTCGAGAGGATTTCACATGGACAAAGAACAGTCTTGAAACAAAAGGCTTATAACAGGGACCCTGGAAGCTGATCCTCGTTTTTTCCAGCAGCAGAACAAGGTGAATGTCTCGGGCTTTGGCTGGGAGGGGTGGAGATCACTGCCAGCTTCTCCCTCTGTGGCCCGCAAAAGTTTGGCACCTTGAAGGAAAACCTGGGAGATGAGAGGCTCAAAGCATTCTGTATGCTGGAGAAGCAGCAAAACCAAAAAACCACAACTTTTGGACCTAAAGTATAAGAAAAGTCATTACTCCTGCAGTGCCGGGCGGAACTGCAGGCAGGTGTGAAATAGGAGAGCATCTGTATCGGGAGGTCACTGCTTCTTCAGGAGGCAGAACATCGGGCTGCAGGCGAGCCTGTGAGGCTGCACATGAATGAACCAAACTTCTGATACGTGTGGGCTACGGGAGCGTCAAAGAGCTGCCACAGCCCTACGGGCTTGGTGACAGACGGGGAGGGCCCTGCCACGGAGAGAGACATTTCTGGCCTGTGACAGATGACCCCGTGTCACAGCCGCAGTGGTCAGCCTGCCTGCTAGGGAGGGGACCTGGGCCTTGATCAGGGTCTCTGTTCGACGTCTAGGAGTAGTTAATGGAACAAATGGACGGGGTTTCATTTTTTTTGCGGTTCACCTTTGCGCTAGAGCTTTTCCTTGCGATCGTCACGTGGGTAAAGCAATGGGCTGAGCTGGGTTGAGGCTAGCGGGGATAGTTCTGTAGCTGGGTGCTAGGGTTTCTCTTGCTGCCTAGCTCTTTGATTTGAAGGAGGTGGAAAGGGTCTTGCGGGTTCCAGTTACCCTTGGGGGTCTTCACTTACTGCAGCAAACCCAGGTGCTGTAACGGGGGGGAGCCCTGCTCTTTTTCCGTGAGTTCCAGCAGCTGCTTCATCAGGCTTGAAGTCTCATCTCTGTTGATGCTGTTGTAGAGATCTGAGGGATCTTGGCTCTTCTGCGAATCCCACATGGCATTTGAAAGCGAAATATCCCTGCTGCTGGCTGTGTGCACGCTACCTAGGGCGTTGTGGAGCCACATCAGGCGCTTCAGCCCTTGAAATGCCCTTCCCTTGTCATGCATGAGCTGATGCTCTGTCACTGCTCTCTTACTGCAACAGGAAAAAAAGAGTTCATTAGGAACCAAGCACAGCCAGATCCGAGCTCCTCTTTCAAACTGATTTGCACCCATCCATTTTGTAGGCTTCCCTAAGCTGAGGCAGGAGTACCGGTGGTGCCTACAGGTGATGCGGACAGCCCAGAGGTGAGGCTGGTGGTGCTGGTGCTCACAGCCAGCCTGATCCCTGCAAAGCCCGCAGCGGGAGCACTCCCACGGCCGGTTCCTGAAGATGGGAAGCTGAAACACGGCCATTCCCAAAACATATACCTCCAATCTCCTTCTTTTTTTTTCTTTTTTTTAAAAAAAGCAAACTGGGGAGACAGCGACAAAGTGACTTTAGCAGGCTTAAAGAGCTCTTACAGAGATTGGGTCTTTCCCAAATTTGGATTCTTTTTCCCTTTTCATGACCTTAGTGTTCTAGGCTTGTTGGATTTGTTGCTTTCCTTCCAGAGATGGAAGTCAGGACTGATTTAACTGAAATCAGTGGCGTCCATGAAATGAAAACAAATCTATATTTTCTTCAGATATACCAAAAATTTCTAGCCAAATACTAAGGAGGACAGTCTAATTCTGGGATGCAAATATTTCTGGATTTCAGGCTGGTTAGATAACATCTAACTGCAGCTATAGGCTCCCACTGCAGATTTGGATCTGAATGGGAACCTAAATAGGGAATTTTAGTGTGCACTATTTCCATGGCTTGCCCTGAACAGCCTTACATGGTTTGCTACTCTGCGTTTAAAAGATTCGGCTGATATACGTTACACATCTAAAAATGCAATTGGTCTAATTTTATACTGCATAGAGGGAGATGTAAAATATTGCCATATCAAATGCATAGAATTTTCCTTCCATCGTGCCCCGGAGTAAATGACAGCAGCAGAGAATACAGCCTATTAAATCAAAGGCAAGCAGTCTTCTAAGAACATTAAGTAAAAGGATGATAATGCTTACTTTTCAGTGTCTTGACATGTTGCAAAACAGGCAAAAAAAAGAACTGCCAAAAATGTAACCATCTGCAGAGATCTCTGGGGCAGGAACATCCTCTCTCTTCTTTAAATCTTCTGCACAGGACAAGAAGCTGACAGTATGATCAAAAATCTTTTTTTCCTCTGTTGTTTCTTTCACCTGACAAAATTAATTTCAGCCTTTAAGCACTGGTAAAAGTGGAGCATTGTACTATGGTGCATCATCCCAGGACCTCCCAGAACATCAGACGTGTGGATTTGTAACATATACCAGTAAAAGATTAATAGGTTTCATAGTATATTTCTACATTTCCTTGCTCATAGTCCTAAATCTCCTTCTCCGCTATTGCTTCTCAATATACTGGTTCCCACTTCTGTGCATTTGGAAGCACAGGAGATTTTGAACATTTTGAACTGGCGAGAGACCTTCCTGATAAAAACTTGCCAGAAATTTAACAAAAAGATCAGGATTGCTGCTTAAGAAATCTGTCACAAAACTGAAAAAGAGTTTAAGACTGGACCATGCAGATCAAGTTAAAAGGTGTATACGCCATGGAACTCAGACCTTTAATAACACGTTTTCCACGAGCAACACAAGTGCTGACATCCAAATCTGCCAGTCCACGAGAACCGTATTTGGCTGATCCTAGATTTCTGTAAGGAAGTGGATTTCTGGCTTTGGGAAATGATAACTAGAAATTCTAATTGAGCAATGATTATGTTAATCTAAGTTATAACTGCAGTCAGTTCTACATCTGCTGCTGGCATTGGTACACCTCTACCCACCCATCCTTTCAACCCCACTGCTCCTTTATCGCCAGGTCTACTGCTAAAATTTCTGCATTTTTTACACTAATGACTGTACCCTGCTTTTAGCATTGGCTCCAACCTGTCCCTTTAGTTATTTACTAGCAATTGCTGTATTAGTTGTTACATCAAAACCCAGATGGACAACAAAACAAAAATTGCAGCATTTAAATTGTTATGTAAGAATAAAAAAGATATGTTCGCATACAATGATTTTTTGAAGAAATACTTTTTGTGCAGAAGCAGTTTGGGTCAATAAAAAACTCAACATCTCCTCAAATAATTTTTCTTTATACTAACTTGAATATTGAATTGTCAATGACTGGATAGAAAAGCAGATTATACATTTGGTTGTAAATTAAGCTTGTCCTTAAGAAGTCTACTCCACTAAATTGTGAGTGATTTCCTTGGCCAATATAAATTCAGAATAAACTAGGCATCAAATAACAAATGGGTATTAGTTGTGATTAAAAAGCAACTGTATTAAATACAGATACATACACATAAATACACAGATGTGTGTGTATTTACATGCTAAATTATTTTAGGTCATGCTAATGCAGAACTTCTGCTCATATGTAATAGATAAGCTGTACTTTCCTAGGGTGATCAACAGTACACTAGGTATTAATTTAAAAGCATCTTCCAGTTGCAAAAGTAACAGTTTCTACTTACTGATGATCTTGTAGCGATCACAGTGAAGTTCTGATCTGTGCAGATGTGTTGTCTTGCCGGTCTTGTCGTGATGTTCCAGCTGCAATGACAAGTGCCTTTCACCTTCTTTTATACCAGCCCAGAAACCACAGAAACAATAGAAATGATCTCTGCAGCATTTTGTGACTAAGACCTTTCCTCTCATGTCAGTGAAATGAGACAGCTCCTCATTTCCAGCGATAATAAATCTTGGATTCTAAAATGTTCTGTTCAGCTGTGACACGTTCATGGACAGTTTCTTACTCCTTTGCTGTCTCTCCTTTTTTGTGAGAACTTTTTATTCTAACACAGCATTCCTGTGCCCCAAGACGATGGAAGAGGGATGTTCAAACCAGTTGTTCCAAGGCTGATCAGGAAAAATGTCTCTGGTATGCAAAAAAGGGCTCACTCCTTGGCTGTCCTCATAAACTCACATGTAGGACACTAAAGTTGTGTAGGAGGAATCTAAATCAACAATACTGATGAACTCGCTAATGCCAGTTAGCATACAATCAGCAAAATGGGAGTTATTTACAGAAAATCTGAGGAGTTGATAAATAAGATCCCACTGGATTTTAATGTTCAGCACAAATTTCATTTAAATCCGTTGATTGTACACTAAACGTATTTGCTTTAAATCTTGGAAACTGGGGAAATGTGGCAAAGAAAACTGACTAAATAAAAATGCAAGTAGTAGCTCAGGCAAAAAGCCACATGATATGCTTTTAAACCTTATGCATTGATGCCATGTGAGGCTTGATAATCACTTTATGATCTCTAACCAGGTAATTTCAATAGAATTTGGATACTCAGGATGTGGCTGGACCATTAAGATGAAACACGAGTCTACTTAAGAGGACCAGTTCCTATTTCTCAAAGTGAAAGAAAAAAATGAATCTATTTTTCACCTCTGTGGAAAAATTCCCTGGAAGGATTGAAAAGGTAATTTGCTTAGCGTTAACCAGAAGCTATCAATTCCTTTTACATAAGACACGGCCATACGTTCCCGTTAAACCCAGTCTCAGGTGAATGCAAACACATTGTCCGAATGGCAACAGGCCCTATTAGCAGTGCTCGCACGACCTCGTCCGTTCTCGCCGCTTCTATGGACATCAAATTGCTCTTTATTATATTCCTCATGACAGCTTATTTTAAGCCCCACGGTTTTGCAGCAATCAAATAAGCATTCCTGATTTCATGACACGAGTCCCAATTGTTAAGGAGCGTTTCACTCATTAAAGAGAACAAAGTGTATCACCAATTAAAGATGACATTTGTTAAATATTGGTAAAACAGGGGCCTACTTCACATCTCAGTTTCCAGGGTAGCGGTTATGCTGCAGTTATGCTGCAGTTACACTGAATTATCCACCCGTGAAACCAAGGTTTCTTAGCTACATCTTCAAGGACTAACGAGCATTGCCCAAAGTCATGTCCAAAACATCTTGTCTCATTCATCCTTGAACTTTTCGAGCCTCCATTATATAATGGATTTGCATTGAATGCAGTTACCGGGAGAGGTAATACCACACTAACCGGAGTGGCTGCAGTGGGCCAGAGACACTGACATGGGGTGGGTAAACAGGCACTTGAAACATTCTGAAACGGCCAAACCGCATCGCCGTGGCTACACTCTTCCACATCTTTTTTTCCACCCAAGGACTTGGCAGAAGTCACAATAACCTTGGTCCTGACTTTGCAACGCCTGCCTGAGGCGTACGTGAGGACAGACCGCGCTGAAGTTACGATCCACCTTTGGGAAGCATCCCGCGGAACGACTTGCCAGCACTAGCAGCGCAGTGGGGAAGAGGTGCTTGCGAGGACCCATTTCCATGCTTTGTGGTATTTCTAAGAAAAGTACGAAACGTGTCAGTTGCACAGCTGATACCACAGCCACACACATAGTAGTTAGTATTTCTAACTACGATGGGAATGTTGCTAATTTCACAAGGACAAATCGTGCAAAGAGCACGACCAGCGGCTATTTTCAGCTGGTCTAGATTAATCTCTGCCCTGAGTACTGCAGAGCAGGCTAAGAGCCCATTTTGCCAGGGATGTAACCAGCAAACCCAGCTGATCGGCGTTTGGTTACCTCGGGGCCTCCCTCAAAGCACATTTGGAGCCATCAAAAGGCTTTTGCTTTGGCTTCAAAGGCTTCGCTCCCACCCTCCAGCTTCTCCTGGTCGGAGGGGCTGACTTCGCACCAGAGGGTGCCTTTGCTGCTCCATCACCTTCTTCAGTGGGAGCATTTGAGCGAGGAGGGCTGTGCAAATTCCCCGTTCCCAGTGAGCCATTCCTTTGTTTTGCTTTCCAGCCCTCTCCCCAGGGAGCCAGGTGGGGGAGGAAGGGAATATGGCTTGTGCAGAGCATGAAAGAAAAAGGAAGGAGAAAGCCTGGAGGCCCAGCTGAGGGGGAAGGAGGGATGGGGGGAGGGAACAGAAAGCAAATCAAATGTGCAAATAGCCTCGTTAGGGCAGGAGGGGTCCTCTTGCCTGGGATTTGAAGACTTAATTAAACAAAGACTGTATTGCATCAAAGAGGTCTGCTATCTGTAGGGAGATGGCTGGATCCGATGAATTTTTTCCACGTGCTGTTCTCTGTTACTCACCAGTAACAGGAGGATGGGCTCCAGAAGGCTTCGTGCTTCCCTAATGCAAAAATCTACCTTGTTCTTTTCCGGATTTTATTTTTTTTTCCCCCTAACTGCTCTTAGCCTAACAGACTAAAATTCATATGAGCTGTTCAGTGCGGCGTGTGGAAAGAAAGACACCGCCCTGTTGAGAGGAAACTGTTTGACCACACTTGGCTGGTAAATATAGTTCCCCTGAGCTGCTGGTGAAGCAGCTGCTAATGAATAACTGCTCTCCCTTCCTGGCCTCCCTAATTGAGAGGTCGGAGGAAATGACACCTCGCAGCAAACCCAGAGGCCAAAGCCTTTTGCACCACTGCACCCGCATTTCTGGGCACTAACGGGGCTGACACCAGCCCTCTCGGCCCTGGGAGGAAGGAGCCAGCAGCAGCAGCACAGCCATAACCACTGACAGCAGATGAACTGCAGCTCCTGGGGAGCAGGCTGCAGGCTTCCCCTCCGTGCTCATAGCTCTTCTGTATCACCTTGTGATCGCTGCGGGACCGTCTTGTGCAATCTGGAGAGCCCTAAGTAATTGCATTTGTGGCAGGTAGGGTCCAGAGCCAGCATCTGGACTGCATGGGGCAGTTTGAAATCCTGGTCCCTACTCCACTACGTACTGCATCACCCCAGAGAGAACTCCGGTCTTCCAGGGGATTAAAATTAAGAGTCAAACAGCCATGAGTCAGGCTCGCCGTTTTCCATTTTCTAATTTCAAGCCAGATTTACAGAAGTGCCTGAGACTCACAGTTCTCTCTGAACACAGCAGCAAGGGTAAGTGTTTTGTCCTGCAAAACCTGCCCTGAAGCCAAGCCTGGGGCTGACTCCTTTCCTTCCCACAAGAGACTTCAGAGGGAATATTTTCTGTGCACAAAACAAATTTGGATGAAGCTGATGCAAAGCCTCGGGGCCTTTCTGCTGTTTCTGTAACACCTGCTGCACCCTCAGAGTTTATCCCTGGTTCGACAGCATTGCGGGATGCCTGGAGAAGTCTGCCGAGAACCTCGACTGAGCAGAAATAAAATAGGAGGTGGCGTTTCTCCCGGTGGCACCGGGCCTGCCCCGGAGCTCTCGGGCGCGGAGAACTGCCGCCACCTGGTGCCTGCGCCTTGGCTGGGCAGGGGGTGCTGACCCCCCGGTGGGTCCGGGGCTGCGGCTCAGGGGCAGCCCCTAAATCCTGCCTGAGAAGCAGGGCAGCCCTCAGGCTACCTGAGAATCGGGTGTCTTGTCCCCCAGGCTCTATGCTAGCAGGGGTGCCCAGCTGCTAATACCTGTAGGACCAAGAAGGTGTTTCTTAAAGGACCAGATTGGACGCAGCTGGGCTGGATTTCTTACTTCTTTAATGGTGCTGGCAAATTATAGAATGATAGGATGCTTTGGGTTGGAAGGGACCTAAAAAAGCATCTAGTTCCAACCCCAGAAGGGACACCTTCTGCTGGACCAGGTTGCTCCAAGCCCTGTCCAGGGGCATCCAGAGCGCTCTGGCCAGCCTGTGCCAGCGCCTCACTGCCCTTGCAGTAAAGAATTTCTTCCTAATACCTAATCTAAATCTACCCTCTTTTAACTTAAAGCCATTACCCCTTGTCCTGTCACTACATGTCCCCGTAACAAGTCCCTCCCCAGCTTTATTGTCGGCCCCGTTAGGTACTGGCAGGCTGCTGTAAGGTCTCCCCAGAGCCTGCTCTTCTCCAGGCTGAACAACCCCAACTCTTCCAGCCTGTCTTTACAGGTGTCCCAGCTCTCTGAGCATCTTTGTGGCCTCCTCTGGACGTGCTCCAGCAGGTCCGTGGCCCCAGAGCTAGATGCCATACTGCAGGGAGGGTCTCACCAGAGCGGAGCAGAGAGGGAGAATCCCCTCCCTCGACCTGCTGGCCACGTTTCCTTTGATGCAGCCCAGGATACGTTTGGCTTTCTGGGCTGCAAGCACACGTTCTTGGGCCATGCTGGGCTTTTCATCTACCAGCAACCCCAAGTTCTCCTCAGGGCTGCTCTCAATCCATCCTCTGCCCAGTCCGTATTGATAACTGGGGGTTGCCCCAACACAGGTGCAGGACCTTACACTTGGTGTGCTGGATCTTGCACTGGTGTGCTTCCAAATGGTGTACTGGTCCTGAGGGAGAGTGGTGCATCAGCCTGCCACCACGCAAAGGTCGTGGGGCTCCCAGCACAGGGTCTGGGGTGGCCATCAACACCCAGCCCTTAGGTGTGAAAGGTGCAGGAAGTGGGACCCCAACAATGGCAGAAGGCTCATGCCTGGAAAGGTGGGGATGAAGGCTGAGGAACTAAGAGTCCCCCAATGACGTGTCATTCAAGTAAACTGGCTTCTTGCAAACTAGTCCTCCAGTGCCCTTGAGGACATGCTGTGCCCCTGCGCTGGGTGCTGAGTGTGCCTTAGTTTAGGTCTGTGATGTATAAATTATCGTCTGTTCTTTCACTCTCCCTTGAGGTCTGAGGCACAGCTGAAGGCCTTCACAGTGTAAAAATTTATAATTTTTAAAAGTGGAAGAATAAGGAACAGGGACTTGCACCCTGTAAACAGAAGAGCCGTTGTGGTGGGAATAAGCTTATGCAAGCTGAACGTAGTGTATCAAAAGATCAGGCAAGTGTAAGTCACTGCTTCGTTAGAAAATAGCCTTCATCAAGATTAGTCTGTTGGCAGGATGTGAAAATGGGGTGAATCCACAAGACCTTCACAAGTAGCCAGCTGAGGTAGGACTCTGCTGTCAGTTTTCTGACTAAGTAAAGGCCTGTCCCCTCAACCAGTTCCTGTTGTGTTTGTGTAATGACGTTTTCCACAGATAGAATCATGCCAGTAAATAAGTATTTTTGCTAATGTCTAGTTTTGCTTGAGGAGCAACTCTAAGAGATCCTATTGCGGATAGAAATATTCTTCAGTAAATATTGTCTCTCTCCTGAAGTATCCCTGAAATTTAGCTCACGTGGCTGAGGTTTCTTCCAAATCATAATGGCTGGAATAGGCTCATTTTCTTTTGTGACATTTAAATCTCAGAAGCCATGATAGCAGCTTGAATATAATACCTTCCTCCTTGTCAGTCTGGCCATGGATTCCGGTCTGGCCACGTTATAAAATAGATAGCTGCGCTCCGCTGTACAGCGTGCCGGCATTAGGTGCCTTTTGAGTCCAGTCTTGGCCCACCTGTTTAGAGCTGGTCTTGCTTGTAAGGTCAGTGTTCTCACCTTCCTTGTACGGAAGAGCCGATGAATGTCAGAGTTCTGTACATCACATAAATATTGGGCACAACTGGTGTTCTCTTACTGCAAAAGCAAAAGAGTTGCAACGCAGCAGGATTTTTCAAACACTATCTTAGAAACCTGGAATAAGGAAGAAAGTAACATAGCACAGCGCAGCTTTCGTATCTAGGTGTATGTACACATATATAGTGCTGCTCAGAGCTGTGTCAGGGTATCATCTCTCAGAGCACAATCAAAACGCTGACTTTTCAAATTACTGAAATGTTGTGTGGCTGTGTTGGGGCATCCTAAAACCGACTGCAGAAACAGGTTGGGGTTTTGGCTGGATGCAGTTGCCTCTAACCTCTGCCTTTTGTCACCGTGATGTGCCACGTTGAGTTGCTTTATAATGCCAAAAGCAGACTGAAAATGGATTGGATTTGGATTACATGTTTTTTTATGCTATGTGATTTACAAAGCATGGTGTTGGGCCTAAGCCCATGCAGGAAGTTCCTTGAACAGAACAGGTGAGTCCTAGGTGAGTGCTGAACACTGTGTTTACTTTGCACGAGGAGAACCTACTTCTGAATAAATCCTTTGTTATCAAGTCTGTCATCTGTAATTATTTTCATATGTCAGGTGTAACTTTGGTGTGAAATTAAAAGATCTATTAAGATTACAAGGTTGTCCACGTTGCTCTCTAACTCATGTTTGATGTGTTTTCGTTTCTTTTATTTAAATATTGTTGCAAAACTTAAATCTTGTTGCAAATGTACATTGTGTGGTATGAGGCAGGGTCTAGTTAATGTTGTAAACCCCAGCGGAGAAGGGAGGGGAGATCATCATCTCCAAAAAAATCATCAAGTGAAATGGCTGAACAGCCCCACGTCTGCTTCAATTATTTCCTTTCTTTGTGTTGCCTCAGGACATTAACCATCAGCTAATTTAGATTACAATGTGTTATATTTCTTTAATTAAAAGCAGGTAACTGTCAGATAACACGATAAAGATACTGTAGAGTATCTAGTACCTCCAAATCCTTGGTTTTCTGTCCCTTGGCCAATTTTGACCCTTGGGATGATTTTACTGAAAAGAGTTGTTAAAAATAATGAGGGATGCTGCAAAAGATTTTGGAAGATTCTAATGAATTATATGAGCTGGTTGTCTTAAATTCTGATAATTTTTTTCTTTATACGCCGGTACAATTCTAGCAGACTGAGGGCACCCCATGCTCTGCATAGTTCCTGCTCGGAAAACACCATCCGTGTGCATTCATTTGTACTCAAAATGTCTTATCGCATATAATAGCACTGCAAGTATTATTAATTATACTTGGAACAGGTAATTTTGTCTTGTCTGGCACAAGTCAAAAAGGATTAAATACAGCCTCCAGACATGGCTGCCCAGGGACATTTATTTGGGGAGGCTGCTGTAGCGGCGGCCCTGGGTGGGTTTTTCCTGTCGCCTGGTAACTCGGAACCAGGGGCTTGGTATTTACGGCAACCCTTCTGGAGCAAGTTATTTAAAACTCATATATCCTGTCTAAATGAATGAGAGTTTAGTAAAGCGCAAACACCACAGACAGTGCTCTCTGAGGCTAAAATTGCTCAGTTCAAATCCCCCTGTTTTCTACCGAGTGCTGAAAAATAATCAATTCCTTCTGTGGTGCCTCAGTAGGCCCAAGCCCAGATGTAAATTTCACCAAAAACTATTGAGTTAACACTGCTTTGCTCAACGTGTTTATTTAAAACCCCTGCTCATGGGGGAAAATGGTTACTAGTGAACTGAAGCTTTCAGACGTGTAAAACCCTAACAACGAGGGGATGATGCTTAACAAACATAGCCTGAATGCATCCCACCGGCTCAGAGAGGCTCCACGAGAAAAGAAAACCTCCCTTTTCCTTTCAGGCAGCAAAAGGGGCTCCTTGGGTGCGCTGCCGTTTCCCGGTGCCAGGGGCCTGGAGCCCTCGGTCGGTCAGCAGCCCGTAAGGCGCAGGTCGGGCCGGCAGCACGCCCCGCCGCCATGTTCCCGCCGCTGAGGCGATGCCCGCCCGCCGACCGTTCGGGCCCGCGCGGAGGCGGCGGGATGAGGCGAGCTGTCAATCAGCCGAACAGCGCCCTCCTGATTTGCTGCCGCCTGCGTCACGTGTGAGAGGCTGCCCGTATATAAGGGCGGGCGGGGCAGGGGCCCGCCGCCATTTTGTCCAGTGAGGAAAAGCGGAGCGGGAGTCTCGTTGAGGGTCGAGTCGGCTACGAATTTAGCGCGGGCTCCCTTCGCGCGCCCTCCCTCTTAGCATCGGTGAGGATCTTCACCTCGGAGGGCTGGGGGGGAGGAGGCGGCACCCGCGGTCTCGGTCCCCGGCAGGGCGGATGGAAGCGGCGGTGCCCGGTGGCGGCAAACAAAGAGCAGCCGCCATTTTGTAAAGCTGGGCCGCGGGCGGTGGCTGCCGCTACGCTGAGGAAAACCGGGCGGGGAGAGAGCGGGGAGGCCGCGGATTGCCTTGGAGAGGCCGCTCGCCGCCGTTCCTGCGTGGCCAGTGAGGCGAGGCGCGGCCGGGCGGGCGGTGCCGCGGGGGTGGTGTGGCGCCTTCCCCCCGCTCGGCGGGAGCGCCGCTTCCTCAGGCCGCGCTGCGGAGCGCTCCGGAGGGATTCCCCGAGCGCTCCCGGCCTGGCCTCCGCCGGAGATGGCGCTGCTTTTCCTCCTCCGCCGTGTGCAGCTTCCCCTGGATCCCGCTCCGAGAACAATGGAGCCCTTCTCCCGCGCAGCGCTCCCCCTGCGGCCCGGCCCGCGCCCTCACCCGGGGGCCGGGGAGGGGGCCTCAGGGAAACACCCCCTTGCAAAGTTGGGAGGCCTTAGAAGTGAACGAAATTCCTAAAAGTAGTGATTTACGATCTAACAGCTAGTTGTTTGGTTTGGTTTTAGACGCCTTCCCCACCACCCCCACCCCCAGTTCCACGCAGCTTAATGTTTCTATCAAATTCAGTTTCTGGAAAAAGCAACCAACAGCATTACTTCCTTGTAAGTGAATAAACACGTGCTGTATATTAAATGTACATGAGCTTTTTTTTTTTGTCCTAGCAATGCATCGTGACTCTTGTCCGCTGGACTGCAAGGTTTATGTGGGTAACCTTGGAAACAATGGCAACAAAACTGAATTAGAGCGAGCTTTTGGCTACTATGGACCTCTGCGCAGTGTATGGGTGGCAAGAAATCCTCCTGGTTTTGCCTTTGTGGAATTTGAAGATCCACGAGATGCAGCTGATGCAGTAAGAGAACTAGATGGAAGGTAAAATTAGCTTCTTGTGTGTTTGGCTTGCCTGGTGAAAAATCAGGAGGTGTGGGTAGTGATAGTCTGAATTGGGAGGCTTCAGCTGGCGAAACCAAGGACTTGGCACATTAGTTACGCAGTGTTTATTTGTACAGTGATACAAGGATAATGTTTCTTCATAGTGCAGGAATAGTGTTGGGATGGTTAATTTTACATTTTAGAGTTGGACTCTAAGTTAGACATGACTTGGACTTCGTGGTGCATGTGAGTTAAATCCAGGATGGTGTTGCTATAAAGAGGCAAAACTGATCAGGGAGACTCTGCTTGGTTCCTTCTGTGCCTGCTTTTAATGGCATGGCAAGCTTTCAAAAATGGCCAAACCTTTTGTTTGTTGTGCTGGAATCCACTTTTTTTTTATACTGACTACTGCGTATTTTGACTGATGTGTATAGACAATGGTTCTGCCCTTGTCTGTGCCTTTTGCCTCTCTCAAGTCCATAGGGCTTCTTGTGCATGCAGACTTGTCCCTGGAAATGCTAATGGATGTCAGTCTTTTTTCACAGAACCCTCTGTGGGTGTCGTGTCAGAGTGGAGCTCTCCAATGGTGAGAAACGGAGTCGGAACCGTGGTCCACCTCCATCCTGGGGCAGGCGTCCTCGAGATGACTATCGCAGAAGAAGTCCTCCTCCTCGTCGCAGGTACCCTAGGTCAAAGTACACTCATAGAGCTGTTGGCACTGTTACCACGTAGCATCCTAGAAGCAGGCTTTTTAAAAGCATGTTGATGGATAACATTCATCTATCTGATCACAATTTGGAGATGGCAAATGCTAAAAAAAAAAAACCCAAAGAAAAAAATACCAAAAAACCCCAAACCCCACAAAATCGAGGTGAACTTAAGTTGTGTTGAATGTTGGCTTTTGTCCTTAGGTCACTGTGCAAGTTGGTAGTCAGTGCCCTCTATCCTGGACTTGTCCTCCTTCCTCCTAAAATCTGCTCATCTTCTAGTCACACTTTCCCTTTCTTCCCCATACTTCAACTTAGGCTGTTCCTTTGCTTTATTCCATAATGGCAAAACATGACATACGGCAGCTTAGCATTTCCATACAGATGTGTTTCTCCGCTTTGTTTGCGCAATTGAAATACTTTCCAAGTAGGCAGCTGTTGAATAATAGACCGAGTAACAGTTGCTCTAAACATCTAGAATCTTGACACTTCACTGTTAGTTTGGAATTAAAACATTGAACATTGGGTGACGATCCTGTCACTTGAGGTTTGCAAACCGAGCTCTAAAATAGAGCAGGATTTTTGGTAACTGACACGTTCTTGGACCCAGACTAGCTTGTCTGGCGGTTTAAGTCTGCAACGTGGTTTTTGCAGGACTGAATTTACCTGTTGCAGGTGAGTGAAGTCCTCACGAGTCAGGGTTTCGAGCTTACCCTTTTGCTGTTGAAAAATAACACATTAGGAGTATTTGTTAGCTAATAGATGGTTGTACTGATGGCTTGTTTTTCATTTTTTTTATGCTTTTTGGTCCATCTATTAATAAAAATGAACCCGTTACAGAGTCACCATCATGTCTCTTCTCACCACCCTCTGAGTCTGCATTAGCCAGTCAACTAGCCCTTTCAGCGTCATGTGACCAGCGCGCCCCATTCAGCTTGGCTGGTGTCGTTTCACATGACCCAGGCATGGCCAGTCGTCAGGTTGCACCGCCCTTTGGTTCCCGAGCATGCTGTTTTCTCTCAGCCTTCTCTCCAACCTTAACCAAATCGGCAGCAGCCACCTCGACCGCCCACACATTCCCGGCCAATCAGCTCAGCTGTTTATTTACCAAATGTCTTCACAACAACTACAGCAGCAGCCTTCGGCTAACAAAAAAGCAGGAAAAATCCACAACACCCCCTTCGCCAACCAACTAAATACAACGCAACATCTGGCAAAACCTTTTCAGCAAATTCTTCTTGGCAGTCAGTCCGGCAGCCTCACCTCACCATTTCTAGCTTGTTGAAACCAAAAACTAGTAAGTTTTTCCTGCTTATACAGTTTACTGCTGGTTAAAATAAGGAGTAAGCGGCTTATAAGTAATTACTTTTCTCAATCAAAGGCTGGCTGTGCATAATTGAGTGGTAACGTACATATGTTGCTTGAGAAAACTTTTAAGGGTGATATGGAAGCTCTTACACTGAATAACGTAAAAACCAGTATATTTGCATGTGAGATGCCAAACTAAATTTTTAATAAAGCTCTAACAAACTTAGCTTTTCCTTGCCAGAAAAATCCTATCACCTTTAAATGGTTTTACTAACAGTTTTCAAAACTTAAAACATTTACTTTTTGGGATGAACTGGGCCGAGCTAAGGTTATTATTTTTTTATTTTTTAATTTTTATTCTTTAAGAAAATAGTCTAAACACACTCTATGGCATTAAAAATGACAATCACAATATGCAGTTCTAATGTAGCGCACTTAATGGCATTATCAATATTTACACAGCGCATTTTCACTTTTTTCCACTTGGTATCTCTTTTATGTCGTGTTATGGACCTTTTTGGCTTGCATGGGTTCCAAAACATTTGGTCTGTGCTATTTTTTTTTTTTGGAACCACTTGTGGGACTTTGGTGTGGTGTTCTGGGCAGTGTATTTAGTTGAAATGGAAAGTGTTGCATTGGACAACTCTGCTATGAAGCATTCTTAGTTAAAGTGAATTCATGGTTGGAAACGTGCTGTTCACACTGAGCTTGGTTTTACTGCCTAATCTTTCCATGCCTTTTACTGGATGATGGATGCCAGTTATTCTTGGCACGTTCCCTGGGCCCAACAGTGAGTTTGACAAGTTGGGAAATGCCTCACCCCATTAATGCTAAAAGAATTGATAAAAAGCCTCACATTTCTTTTTCTGGTTCTAGATCACCACGAAGGAGAAGCTTTTCTCGCAGCCGCAGCAGGTATGCATCTGTTAATTACTGCATGGGCCGTTTTGTCCAGGAGGTTTAAAAACAAACAGGAACAGCTGAATGTTTGGGCTGTATGCGTTCAGAGACTCCAGGGCAAGCGCTGTAACCCAGTAAAAGGGAGGTAATGGGTTTGCTTCTGTCATTGCTTGATTGGAGTTCATATATTTACACAGCTATTTTAGGTTCCAGGGTTATCAGTTGAAGGATGTCAAGAATGGAAGCACTTATGGGGGTTTTTTTGTTCTGCAGCTTCCCAGCGTTCCTGTCAGTTTTTCCCAAAACTTCTGTGTTAAGGTGCTACACTCCCCCAGATGCTGGGAGCCACAAGCAGATAAGAAACACAGTGAGCGCATTCTGCTGTCGTGGGCTGTAGAATGCCAGGTGGTAATGGCCCAGCACTGTAACGCAGTTCTGTGTTAGGCTTTTTGAAGCTCGCAGAGTCTGGAGGCGATCTTTATGTTCCTGCAGCATAGTGCTGCGTTACTGTCAGGGGTGCATAAGCGCATGTGGGCACAGTGTCAGCAGAGGCACTGTTGCTCGCCGTCTGAGCGAGCAGCTGTACACAGCTGCAGAGGGAGAGATAGATGCCTGTTTGCAGCACAACTTAAGCTGTGTTGTATGGCTCAACTGATTGTTCTTACCTGAAGGAAAGGCTAATGCCATGATCTTCAGTGGGTTTCCCCCAGATGAATAATTAAAAACTTTTTAACTCCCTGAAGGGACGCTGTTCCGATAGCTTTGTTCAACCCAATTTAGCTTTGACACTGTAATCATTTTGGCATTGTGATCTTGAACAGGTCCCTCTCCAGAGACAGAAGAAGAGAGCGATCACTCTCACGGGAGAGGAATCACAAGCCTTCTCGTTCCTTCTCCAGGTCTCGCAGGTAGGATGAGCCTGTCGGTGTTTTGAGCAAATGCCTAAAAATGATTTGGTGTCTGGGGTGATACTGAAGAAGGCTGTGGTGGGGAGCTGTCTCTAGTGTCTTACGAGGTTCTTCACCTTGAAAAATTAAATACTTTATTTAAATTTATTTAATTTATTAAATGAACAGTGGTTTTAAAATGCATAAACATAATCACTGATTTGGGCTGGGGGGGAGGGCTGTGTGTTAAAGCAAAATCTGCTGCTCTTGGCACCTGGGTACTAATGTGTCTGTTCTTCTTCAGTCGCTCCAGGTCAAACGAGAGGAAATAGGAGTATGAGGAGCTGTGTACAGGAAGTCATTAGATCTGAGGACAGGAGGAGTATGTACAGAACATTGTTTTGTTTTGAAACTTCATAAAGCTAGGTGCATTTTTAAGATGTTTTAGCTGTTGAACTTGCTTTGTTCCTTGTATCTTGTAACAGGTGGCAAATGTAAAGATGTGAATCTGTATATGGTTCTGAGCAGAACATATGATTTGTAATATTAATCGCTTTACAATATACCATTATACATAATTTTGTGTTTGTGCTGAATGGTGAGCAGTTTGTCTTGCGTAGATAGAAGAATGCTTCTGGTGTTGATGTGCTTGGGCTGTGTTGTGCTGGGATTCAGCTCTTGGGAGGAGGCACGCGATGGAGACATGCTCATTGCAGAAGCGTGGCTGTGAGCGGTGCTAGTCATGCAGGGGGAGATGTAGATGCTTTGTAGTACAGTTCTCTGAGCTAGTCGGGAATGTCAAGCCAGTGGTGTGCGAGGGGAATGGCTGGGCTGCAGTTTTAGCCAGAGCTCTAGTTCTGACTTCCATTACCTGGAACAGAGCTACTTTATATCATGTGAAATACAATTTTTTTTAGTGGTAGGGTCAGTTAATTTTGTACTTTAGAGTACTTGCGTAGGTGATTGTTGACAGACCATCTATTCCAGAACCTCCGAATAGACCAAATACACAGCAGCACTGCAGCTGGAGTGGATGTGTTGTGTGTAATGGTACATTGTAAAAGTTAAGAATTAAACATTTCTTTACTGTACAAGAATTTTCATGTCACTTGTAAAATGTCTTTTGTGAGATCCTTGGGATTAAAGTTTTGGTTACAACTTGTTGTTCGGTATTTAACTTGAGTACCTGCTGTGTACCTTGGCATTGTGAAACGCACGCTTGGGTCTCGTGGCACAACTGTTCAAATAAAACACGCTCTGCAGTACGGGGCGAGAGGACACCGCTGTGTCTCGCTGTGACACCAGCGCTGACTGCTCGGGCGCCGCTCTCAGTGCGGGTGGCTGCTGCCATGGTGTTGCCATCTCTCACCCTGGCAGAAGGCTGGGCATCTGGTGCTGGTGGCACATGTTGGTCCTAGGTGACCATAGTTGGTGATGCTGGCTTGACTTCCCCCCTGAGGGCGAGCTCCTAAGCACTTCCCACCCCAAACCAGCCAGAGCTTCACCCTGGGGTGTTCCGCATCCTGGCTGGGGGTTGGTAACGACACAGGTTTTATGGCTGGTTTGAAATGGTGGGGCTGGGAGCTGGCGCTTTGCATGGAGGTGTCACCGTCACACTGCGGCAAGGCTGGGGTGCAGCCACAGCTCCCGGGCAGCCCAGGGGCTCCTTTGTTCTGTATCCAGGAGATGATGAGCTGCAGCTAAACGCAGAGATGTGTGTTCAGATTAAATCTGCCATGCTGGTTGGGCTGGTGGTTTTAATTCCTTTGCTGGTGGTACCCAGGTGGGGAGGAGGTTGTGACAAGCTGTATCGGAAAGAGATGCTGCTGGGAAGGGGAGTTGTGTATCCATTGCCCTCGGCAGCTGGGGCACCTCTTCCCCGCCGAAGTACAGCATCTAGTTATTTTGTTAATTACTCAGTAGTTCTTGTGGTTGGACTATCGTCAAGGTGTTCCCTGGGGAGCGGTGCTTGGTGCTCTGCTACGAGTGTAACCAGCCTCCCCGTCGCTGAGCAGCCCTAAATCATCCCAAGCGGGGCACAGCGTGAGCTGCCAAGGTGCCAAAGCCGCATCCCTCCTCTTGCCGGCATGCAGCCGAGCTGTGGCTGTTGCGACGCGCTGTCGCGACTCCCCGGCAGAGGTCGGGGTGGCCCCACCAGCCGGCTGGGGCTCCTGGCCTGCTGCTGCCCCGCCGGGTTTGGTCTCAAAACGGTGACAGCTCCCCTCGGGATGTTTGCCTTAGGGGAAAGGCAGCCAAGGGCTGCGATGACATCATGTGCCACACACGGCCGCGTTCCCTTTTTTAATCCCTGTGTTTGATTTGCAGAAGGATTGTGGCTCTGCCGGCAGGTGCTTCCTCTTGCAGTGGCGCGGTGCGGAGGGAGCGGTGTGGGACTGGGACGAGTAACCTTCAGCATCAGCTACCGAGGGGAAAGGACAGACAGAAAGCTGACTGGGGACAGCGTACGCTGTGGGATTAGTGTGCGAGGTAGTCGGTGGAACTTGGGAATATTTATCAGTTCCAGGTTTCTGGCTTTGTATCCTGCTCCTCAGCTGCCTGAGGAGGCTGGACCCGCTGCATGCAGCAGGCAGCTGGCTTTAGATTGTCAGGTGGGGTTCTGATGGGGAACAAAATGAGCAGCTTCTAGAGAAAGATGGGAAGTGTGTGAATGCTGACTGTGCACAGCCCTCCTCCCAGGGTGTAATTAGCAGGTGGTATTTTTAATGCAGCAACATGTTCATGGACTTAAGGCTTCCAGTTTGCTTCTGTGAGAGGGCCACCAGCCTGGGAGCGCTCTTTACCAGTAGTGCTTGCGTTTAAAAATTCTTTCACATTAAACGTACAAGGAAATGTTTGTGTTGACCTTCTAAGGCTTGGGACATCCCTCACCCTTCCCCAAAGATCCTTAAACCAGGAGGGGCCACGGAGCACGGTGGCCTGGCCTGGAGCGGGCAGAGCGATGTCATCCAGGGGCTCCTTGGCGGCACGGGGTGGCCTGCACCCCATCCTGGGCGCTGGCAGGGGAACTGCTGCTCTCTGCCACTTCCCAAATTGTTTCAGGGCTGGGTTTTGTAGCGCTCACGCTGACGTCTTCAGCTGTGTTTCTAATTTGGGGAGAGGTTTAGCCGCCCCTCGTTCTGCCCAGCAGAAGCATCCTGAGGTTAATGCTATCGGAGCTGCTCAGCCGCCCGTCGGCGCAGTATCTGAGCACATCCCAGAAGCGCGTTAGAACAACGTAACGACCCTCTGCCTATGTGCAGTTCGTTCTTCCCTCACGCTCTCCCTGGGGGGAGCATTGTGTGCGAGTGGTTTTGCGAAGAAAAGGGTGGTTTGGCTTTTTTCTTTTTATGTACATGCTGCTCTTTATTTATGGCAGAGAGGGTCGTTTTAAGAACATGCCTTGCACTTAAGATGGAGAGGTTAGATATGTTCGTTCGTTCTTCAGTAGGATGTGTCTCACCGGCCTTCAGGCAGGTTCAGCTGACCAGGGTCGTGCTTGGCGAGATGCTGCAGCCGTACGGAACGCTGGCAGTGGTTCCAGTTAACGAGACGCTGTTTCAGCTGCCGTGGGGAGCTGCTGCAGTTCACCTCCGGAACGAATGCGTTTCGGGAGCTGTGCTATTCTGTGCTCCAGTCACACTGAGAACTAAAATAGGTTCGTGATAGAAGATGGATGCATTTCCCTGGGCTGTCTTTGCATTTCTTTTTGTCTGAAGTCGCTGCGCTGTGCCCTTGGGTCTTCCTGCAGCAGCCAGCGTTGCCTGGCAGGGCAGGTTATGCCTCTTATCTCTGCGTGCTTCTGTGGGGACCTGTCGGCAGCGTTGGCTGGAAGTGACGAGTGCCCCAGCAGTTCTGTGGCTTTTTTTCTTCTGCTGTTAACGTCACTTCTCAGTTCCCAGTTTTACTTTCTTCTACTCATCACCATGAGATGCTGCAATGTTTCCCGACATAAAGATCCTCAAAGCACCCGAACGTTTGCCAAACTTTCTCCCATTTCTGCTGCTTTCAATCCGCGTTCTTGTACCTGTGTTCAAATCGTACCCTAGAAATATTGTCCCAAAACCTGAGCTACAGTCACCATCATGAACTGTCTGACGCTGGTGCTGATGGAGCAGTAGTTAGGAAAGAAAGAAAGTGAAAAACCCGGAGCATCAACCCCTTTTGCAAACAGAAGGCCAAAGGGCAGAATTCCAGCAGCTCTGGTTCGACCTTAGCTCCCGCACAGCCGGGCGCTGGCACAGGACCCGGGACCTGCCACGAAGGCGGGTCTCGGTTTCCCGAGCTCCGATTCCACACCTCAGCCTGCCCCAAACGGGCAGAGTAAAGGCAGTTTTCCCTTGGCAGCCGTGCGGTGAAGCAGTGGGGAAGCTGAAGCAGCGCCCCAGCCTGCCAGCCCACGCGAGAAGCCATCCGGCTTCCTTGAAATGCTGGCGCTGTCTTGGTTTTCTGTTTCATTTCTGAAGTTTCGCTGAGATGCTGCCATTAGTTACATTCTGTTAGTGCCCTTCAAGCAAATCCTGTCATGGACAAAAATAAACATGAGATCCAGACAAATAGAAAATAGACTATGCAATAGGAACGCTATGTTCCCAAGTGATGCATTCATCTATTATTTAATAATGTATTAGCTGACAAAACTTCTAGTTGGACAAATCTTCACGTTGATTCAAGTGGTGATTCTGCTCGATCCTCAAAATAATTTTAGCTGTCAGATTTTCTGGGGGGGTTATCCCAGCTGGAAAAGGGAAGTGTATGTCCTTCCCAGCTAGAATCTGCCACTGATGTCAGCGGCGTTCCTCCACAACCTTCCCGTGGTACCCCAGGACTCATCCTGCCCTGTCCTTGGACACTTGGCTGGCCAACACGCTGACGGCTTGTGATGTACCGCCAGCACGCAGCGACACCGCGCCGCTGCCCGACGTCCCCCGCCATGCAGCCCGGCGCCGCCGCGCGCCCCGGTACAACCCTCCGTCGGTATCAGGGTGGAGCGGTGGTATCAGGGTGGGGCTCCGTGTCACCCTGGGTGTCGCTTTGGAGCCGGCTGGAAGATCGCTGCTGCCAGCTGTGAGCCAAGCATTATCTCCGCCGCACGCACGCGGGGGCTGCGTTGCCCATGAATATTCAACAATATTCAGGGGCGTCTCTGCGAGGAAGCCCCGCTGCTCCACCCAGCCTTTCCCCCGCCGCTGCCCATGCAGGGCTTGCCATCCGTTTTCGCTATAAAATGTTTGCAGTCGCTCGTTTCTGACTAATACCGACGTTATTTGCCATCGCATTAAAAGGCGGTCGGGCACGGCAGGGTGGCCGCCGGCTGGACTGGGTGCTGTGCTTCCTGGTGCTGCACGACGTGGATCGAGCAGCTTTTCATGCAGTGTTATGTCAAGCTTTTGGGGAGGAGGTTAGGGCGATAGGCTCCAGGTGTGGTACGCCGCCACTCCTGCCAGCAGCCGTTCTTCTCGCTGCCTGGCTGACACGTTCTGCTCCAAAACTCGGGGCTGAACCCTCCCCAGATTTTTTCCCCCTCCGCAGGATCAGTCTGACAGGGACTGGTGGGGTATTTTTTGACCTATAGACATTTTGAGGTTTTCACATTTTACATCTCGCCACCTCCCTCTTTGTCTCCCTCCCGCGCTTTGTGGCATATGCGCTCTTTGTGGCATATTACGGTTACATCCATAAATCTTTTGGTCTTCTGCAAAGCCCGGGCTTGCTGCGGGAGGTGGGAAGGGCGCTGGGGCAGCGTCGCTGCTGGCGGGTGCAGTACAGGGCGTTTTCAGCCTGTTCCCAGCCTCTCCTGCGCTGCTGCCGGCAGCTCCAAGATGCAGCAGACTGCCTTTCCCTGGTGCAGTGGGGATTCTCCTGGGCGAGGCAGGGAAACCAGTGAGGGCAGCTGAAACCAAAAGAAAAAGGTTTTTCCTTTCCATATTGGCGCCTGGAACTCCCTGACTCGGATCCCCGTCGTGGGGAGCGGGGCAGAGCTCCACCACGGTGCGTGGCCCACGGCCGTCCCCATCAGCAGGTGTGGCACAGCTCTGTGCCAGCGCTGGGTGTCAAGGCCGGCGGGGTTCGGTGTGGGGCGACAGCTGCTCCTTCACCCCGGCTCCAGGAAGTCCTGCTGTGCACGACCGACACGTAGGAATGAAAATGCTTTTGACCCTTATCCCGGCGTCAAGGTGGCGGCTGTCATATCTCTCCGGTGGCTTTATTGGAAGTTGTGCACACACAGCTGTCCCCTCCCATTACCTCTGCCCCGCACAGCGTCGGTCACCGCACGTGACAGCCGTCTGCGGCGCGTGGTCCGGGTGCTGCCCTCCTGCCGCTGCCGTTTGAGCCGTCCCCTCGCTCCCAGTGCCATGGGGCCGTGCTGCCCCTGCCCTCTCTGCCCCACTCCTCGCCCACAGCCAAGTGAATCACGACCCCGTGCCTGCCCTCACCCCGGGTGACAGGATTCCCAAAACCTGTGACATGAGCGGGGAGATCCCAGGAGGTGCTGACACACGGTGAGCCACCGCCTGGCAGTGCCGGACGGGGAGCGGGCCAGCACACGTTGCCGGAGCCGCAGGTTTGGGCTTTGGTGTCGCTGCCTCCGCAAGCGGGAGCCGAGGGACTCGCAGACACCCCATCCTCCTGTGACTGCACCGAATCGGGATTATTTTTAAAGGTCGTATCGTGAGCAAGCATTAGTCAGCAGCTCTCCACAGTCACCTCCTTCTCACGCACGGCTATAAAGGGCCAGATCATGCTCCTGGTGGATTTTGAACAACGCCACAGCTCGGGGAGCAACAAATCTCCCCGCAGCAGCACCGTGCCACGCGTGTCATCCATCGGGAAGAAAAGAAGTCGGATCGATTGATGGCTTCCCGTGGGCCTGGCTGCACCAAGAGCTGCCGAGGGCTGGGGACCCCGTACAGACGTGGACGGGAGCAATTCTGCCCCACGCTCCGCTTGCTTATCCCCACCCACGCTGTGAATCCTGCCGTGGAAGGTGCTGGAGCAATCCATCCCGCTGGCCTGCTGCTGCCTCAACGGCAAGCTTTCCCTGCCCTCGTTGGGATGCCTGCGGGGAAGAAATGGCTGCAATAAAAAAAACCTAAAACCCCTGTGGACGTTTTGGGTGGACCATGGTCCCTGCATGGGAAGAAGTGGCTGCAATAAAAAAAAACCCACCCTGTGGATGTTTTGGGTGGACCGTGTTCCCTGCATGGGAAGAAGTGGCTGCAATAAAAAAAACCAAAAACCTGTGGATGTTCTGGATGGACCATGTTCCCTGCGTGGAGCTTTCCAAAAGGCTGGAGCGCCCGCCTCGGTTCCCAGCGGGGTGCCCGTGCCCCCTCCGTGGGTGCCGGCCGGCTGCTCGGTCCTGCCTTGCTCTCGGGCCGTAGTCAATGAGGTGAAGCAGCAAGTAAATAAACAGGCAAACGAACGCGGGGTTCGAAGCCAGGTACTCCCTGCTGCCCTCGCCGGGCTCTGAACAATGAGGTCCTTTGCTGCCAGTGGAAAAAAAAAAACAACCCCAACAACAACAAAAAAAAACCCCCAAACCCAACACACAAAGCTTCCAAGCTGCTCATGGAAAGTCAGTGAAGCAATTACGTTAATGACTATGAATGGGGCTAAAAACAATCTGGGATGAAAATGAGTGAGGGGCCGAATGAAGCGACCGATTCATAGCCTGGCTCACGCACCCAGGAGTATTTCCAGTAAGGAAGGGCCTTGTTTTAGGGACTGTCGCATCCCCCATTTGTGCTCGGTGGGACTCTATTTCCACTCTGCTGGGTCCGGTGTCTCATCAAAATGCCTTCATAAATGGAGCAAACAAGGGCTGTATATGGCAGGGAAACAGTCAATTAACACGATCCGAGTTCTTTTAGGGGCAGAGTTAATCAAGCATTCAGCGTTTTGTCATTCTTGTCTTTCTTTCCTGGGAAAATCCTATTAGTATAAAATCACTTAATTGGGCACTTCAAAGAGCTGATGGGAAAACAGTCTTCGCTGGGATATAAACGCCATTCAGCTGAACACTGGGTTCATTTAGACTTTTGCTGGAGCGTGAGTGTTTCATTAAGAGCCTTCACGTTTCCCACTTAAAAGAAAAAAGCTTGTTAGTGGAGATAATAAAAAAAATCTTGGAGATTTGAATCTTGCTGAAGAGGGTTTTTTACTGCCTGAACACGCAGGGCTTTGTTGCGGGGCTTTGTCCCCAGCAGAGCCGCTTACACCTACAGCGAGTGCCTGTCAATCTGCTGTCCCGAGCCGAGGGATTTCACACCTGCCCGGGGTGTTCGTGCGAGTAAAAGCTGTTCCAAGAGGGAGAGTCACCCCCCGCCATCCGTAGAGGTGGGCGACAGCCCTGGTCACACCTTTGGGGTGTTGGATGATGCGTTTGGCAGGACTGGACCTCAAAGCCCATGTGCTCAGCCCCGCTCTCTGCGCCGGGGTGGGGTGGGGTGTGTCCTAGACCAGTTCCTTCATTCTTGGGTTGTTTCCCTGGGCAGAAATTCAGTTTTTTGCAGAGTTTACAATTATCCCACCTGGAAAAACAACAGCGCGTGCCCTGCTCTGTCACTGCCGACTGCATCCCAACAGGATGGATGCTCATCCGCCCAGCCCTTTTCTGTTTCTTCCCCCTACGCTGGTTGATCTAAAGGAATATGAATTTCCCCCCCAAAAATACCACTTCCCATACAGCTTGGACCGCCAGGTCTCCACATCCCGCTGCTGGGGAGGGCTGGGTGAGGAACCGCGCGCATCTCTTCATTTCTGCCATCGGCGCTGGCAGGCTTTGGTCTGGGAAAATGTTTCCAGGTTGACCACGTGCTTACATATTACTGATGGTGGTTATTCTGCCTTTATCAAATCTTTATGTGTAGGTATTTGTGTGCATTTAAACCAGTCGCTGGCCCTCGGCCTGCTGAGATCCTTCCTGGGCACGCCGTTTGGCTCGTCTCCTGGGGCTCAGGGCTGCCGGCTGTGGCTCCCCATCCTCCACCTCATCCAAGCCTGGGGCCTCCAGACTTCCATCACCCGACCCAAACTGTTCCCCCGCCGCGTGCCAGAGCTCCCCCCCAGCTCCCCGGGGCTTTGGGGGTGCTGCGCCCCGGGTCCCCAGTGAGGACGATGCTCAGCGGTGGAGGCGATGTGCCTGGGCACGCTCCCGTGATGAAACCCTGGTTGTGCCGGTGCTGCGGACGGGCTGAGTCACGCACCGACTTTGCCTGCCATGAATAATGTCTTTGCAGCCGTTTCCCCTCCCGGCAGGACCCACCTGGGGAGATCCGCTGGGAAAGAAACTTTCCCAAGGGATCCCCGGCCAGGGCAGCCACCCCGGCTTCTGTCGGTGCTGGGGAGAAGGTTATGTTGGCGTTTGTGAAATCTGCGGTTATTTAATGTGATTCCATTTGCTTCCAGGCGTTAGGATGGGATTTTCAGGCAAGTTGTAAGGATGGATTCCCCAGCGATCACACCCCTGCCGGGTGGGGGTTGGGACACCCCTCGGGGAGGGCGAGCCTGGCGCGGGAGAGGTGACAGCTCCCACTCGGTGGCTAAAAATGGTGAGAAGGAGACACCCCCCCACCCTTGTCCCTGCTCGTCCCCAGCCCTGCGCCTCTGACCTCCTCCTACGTGTTGCTGGGGCTGAACATCATGAGTCACCTTTGAGATTTTTTTTTTTAAGTTCCTGTACTGCCTTTTGTATTAATCACACTTTTCCCCGCCCCCCGCCACTTTTTTTTTCTGGTGATGCCACTTCAGGCTTCACCACGGACTCTCTGACCCAGACCCCGCCGCTGTTCCTCTCCCCGCTTCCCATTTCCAGTAACCCCCAGTGCCAGCGCTCCCAGCTCCTGGTGTGGGGGCACGAGGAGGGGGAGTGACAGCGGAGTTTGCAACAGCCAGAAACCTGCCCCCCCCTATCCCGGGGCGCAGGGAGTGGACCCCCACCCCACCAAAACAAATCACAGAGAGAGTTACAGAGTTCTTTTCCTAAGGGATAACTTAGGTCTGATTTATTTTCTGGCTGGTTTTGCCCTGGGATACATCCCCCATGTAAGTGGGATGCTCGCAGCCGTTGGTTATCCCGCCTCACGGTGCTGTTTTCATCCCTCGCTCCTGCATCCGCGGTGGCTGGAGTTCGCCGCCGGCTGCACAAGCGAGGCCGCTCCTGTCTCCACCACTTTGGGCACCAATTTCAAAAGCTGCCGGTTCCGACGGTCCCGTTGCCTTTTGTGGATTTTACAAAAAGCAGAGTTCGTTTAAGCAGTGAGTATCCTCTTGGTAAATGCTGCTTCGCCTCAGAGCCCTGGCGCAGCCGGTGCGGGGAGGATGCTCATGGTGCTGCAGTTGGGCCGGTGTCCAACTTCCCTTCGGGACATCTTCCTCGCGTCCAGCAGAAGCGTGCCAAGGAGCTGCAGCTGGAGCAGAGCTGGAGGTTGGCGAGGAAACGATCCGCTACTGCACAGCGACGCAGGCAGCCCGCCGCAGTGCAGCTCGAAAGGCGGCTCTTTGCAACCAGGAGCAAAACCAGTTCCCAGATGGGAAGACCAGGGACCCGCTCCCTGCGAGGGAAGGCGGCTGCTGCTCGCCCCCTCCTTCCCTGCGTCTGGCAGGTGGAAAGGCAGGATGGATCCCAGCTTTCCAGGCTAGATCTCTGCAGCGTGTGATAGTCATTCCGGATGCTTTCACATTCCCCGTCCTTCACCTTCCCTCCCCATCCCAGCGTGCCCATCCAGAGGCGGCAGCGCTGCAGGGGGGGACCGGCGATGGCAGACACCCCCGCGGCGCGGCAGCCTGCGGCCAAACACGCCCAGACACCTTCCCCAGCCGCTCGGGCCGCGGGAAGCTGCTGGTCCAGCAGGGAAACGTGGGTGCTTTGCACACCCAGGGTCCTGCTGAGCACCCCAGCACCCGCCGGCCGCAGGGGCCTTGGAGGGTGCCTGGCACTCCCATGGGGCTGCTTCAACCCACCCTTGGTCACTTGGGACCGTGTCACCTTGCTGCGCCCCACCTTGCTGCGCCCCACCAGAGGCCCCGCAGCATCGCTGCACGAGTCGTGATGCCCGCGGGGCCTGGGCAGCTCGTGCCGTGCCGGGAGGGTGCTGCCGAATGTGGCCCCCCCGTCGCGGGGCAGCTGGCTCCGAGGGCATCAGCTCTCGGCCGTGGGGCAGGACTGGACCCACCGACCAGGCGCGCGGGCAGGTGCCCTCCGGCCTTGCACTGACCCCCGGCAGAGGCTGCCCTGGGTTCAGACCTTTCCTGCCTGTGGACTGGGATGTTTCCCAGTTAAGCCCCAGATCCCTCCAGATCCTCCTCGCGGGTTCCTGCGGGACATGCACGGGCTTGTTCCTGCTCTTCATCCCTGCCCCGCAGCCTGCAGGATTCGGACCAGCAGATCCTTCCCAAAACGAAGCCGGGGTGCCGGGGGGGTCCCGTCGGCGGAGCAGACCCCCCGGGAGAAAATCCTGCAGGAGGGGCCAGGGGCAGCCTGCGGCCGGGCCGGGGTCGGGCACTGCCTGGGGACCAGGGCAGCATCACCCCAGCGTGGCTCCGAGGTTGGGCACCCCGAGGGGCTGAGTCGCCCCTTCCTTAATCCGTTTTCCCCCCCCGACAGTGACTTGGGGGGCAGGAAAGCCTGGGGGGGATGGGGACACCCCCCTCCAGCCAGCCAAGACCCTGCGTCTCCCAGCTGGGATGGGACACCCCTCTATCCTTTGGGGGGGGGAGGGTCCTTGCATCCTCTAATGGGGAGGGCCCTGCACCCCCTTTCTGGGGGGTGTCCCTGTACCCCCTTGAGGAGGGGGGTGCCTGTAGGTCCTAATGGGGGGTCCCTGTATCCCCCGTGGGGGGATCCTGGCACCCCTGCAGGAAGCAGGTCCCAGTATCTCCTTCTGGGGGGGATCCCTGCATCCCAATAGGAAGTGGGTCCCCGTATCCTCTGATGGGGGGGGTCCCTCCATCCCCTGGTAGGGGAGTCCCTCCATCCCCTAATGGGGAGGTCCATACACCCCCCCAAGGAAGGGGGTCCCTCCATCCCCTTCTGGGGGTGTCCCTGCAATCCCTGTGGAGTGCTGTGCCTGTATCTCCTAATGGGGGGGGGGCTCCCTCTAGCACCTGGTGAGGGGGTCCCTGTCTCATGGGGGGCTCCCTATATGCCCTGATGGGGGGGATCCCTGCAGCACCCCGAGGCAGGGGGTCCCCGCACCCAGTGACGGCGGTCGCGGCACCCCCGGGGCTGGGCGGGGCTGGGCGGGAGGGAAATCCCGGAGCGGGGGGGGGGGGGGGGGGGGGGGAGGCCCCGCCCCGTCCCTCCGCTTATAAACCGCGGCGCGACGGGCACCGGCAGTCGGGAGACGCGACGGTGAGTGCGGGCGGCAGCCGGTGGGGCTGTGGGTGTCGGTGTCACCGCGGGGGGGCGGCGGCTGTGGGTGTCGGTGTCACCGCGGGGGGGGGCTGTGGGTGTCGGTGTCACCGGTGCAGGCTCGGGGGGGAGGGGAACGCGCCGCAACGGGAACGGGCGGCAGCTCCTGGCCAGGTCCGCGTCCCCCGGTGCCGGGGGAGTGGGTGAGTGCCCCCCCCTCCGCCCCGGCTGCGCTGCGGTCGCCGCAGAGCCCCCCGCCGCGGAGCATACCGAGGGGGGGGGGACGACGGGGTGTTGCCATGGCAACGGGGGGGGGTCTTCAACCCCCTAGCTCCGCCGGCCCCCCCTTCCCCCCCTCCCCCCCAGGGTCATCGGTGCCGTGAGCGGCTGCCGGCTCCATCCATCGTCGGGGGTGCTGTGCTCCCAGCCCCTCCTGTCCCCGTCCCCCCGCAAGCCTTCCCCAACTGGTGTAACTGGTCCTGGGTGCTGCAGGTGGCTGTGGGGGTGGGGGAGGGTGTGTACCCCTCTCCCCGGGAGTGCCCGCGTCGCCAGGCTGGGGGAGGCTTAAGGCAGCCATGCACCTGCATCGCTCGGTGTCGTGGGGACCCCCAAAGCTCTGCCCTTGCAGGGGCTGCTGGAAGCATCGCCACCCCCAGGGGGGACATGGGGGTTGGGGGGGGAGGGGCTGGCCTTGGCCCTTCGCCCCTGGTGGCTCTGGTGATGTGGAATTATGAATCAGAGTGACGCTGTTGCCTCCTGTGGGGTGGCACCTGGGCCCTGGCGGTGGCCGGGGGATGGGGGACGTGGGTGGCATGAGGATGGGGGATGTGGGTGCCCAACCCTGCCGGGGGTGCCTGGTCAGGGTGTCAGAGTGTGTCCCCATCCCGCTACCTGCCAGGGCTTGCCTGGACATGCTGGGACTTGTGCTCAGTGATGTCACCCCGGCTGTGCCGCCGGCAGCCCGGAGATAGGAAGCTGGATTTGGGAAGCTGGATTGCTATTTTTACTCCAGGATGTAATTTACTCTGGGAGCAGGGCAGAGGGGTCGGGGTGGCCCTGGGGACCGATGTGGCCCTCCCAAGCCCCCTGCCTGGAGGGTCTCCAGCTGTGCTGATGGCACACCTGGCAATGCGGTGCTGGGCTCGGGGGGGCTGGTGGTGCTGAGTTTGGGCAGAAATCCCTGCAGGAGGCTGAGCACCCCCTCCCTGGGGAGGTTTGGGGGTGCGAGCCTGGCGATCTGCTGTGGATTTGGGGGTCCCAGATCTGGTGGACAATGAGAAAGCAATCTTGTACAGAGGGATTTTATTTCCATGAAGCTTTTATTTTTTTTTTTAAAGCAGATTTAATGAGCTTGGTTATCCAAGCAGGATGAAGCCTTAGCTCTGCAAGCCGTCAAATCCCAGAGCGTTGCTTTGCTTTGCCCTGATAACAAGGCTCCCCATGAGGGTGGGTGGCGTGAGGGGTCCCTTAGCCTCCCCCCCCCCGCACGTGTGAGGGGGGGGGACTGCTCGGAAGGGAAGACTCTGCCAAAACCATGAAGGTCAAGGCTTTTGGCATCAGTTTGAGGGGGGAAAAAAAAAACAAAAAACAAAACACAAAAACAAAGTGTCTTGTCTCTGGTTGCCCAACAGCTCCTTGCGGATAAGGAGGGTGGTAAACCAAGTGGTCAAGCTTGTGGCATGTTTTTGCAGTTGCTTAAAAGGCTTCCTTGCCACTGGGCCTGGGTTCTTGAGATGAAGAACCTGGCCAGAAAAACACCCTGTTGCTTCACTTGCCTTGTGCCCGCGTGGAAGTGAGACTGCGGTGGGGTCATGGATGGAACCGGCGGCAGCATCGGGATGCTGGATGCTCTGCCCCGGCAGGGCTTTACCTGCTGGAGGGGGAATGGCGAGCACCGTCTGCACCTTCCCCATCCTTCTGTGTCACACCAGGCTGTGGTGGTTGACCTTGGTCATGCTCAAGCTTCTGCCCCCTAAGACACTGCTGAAATCCCAGGTGTCTGGGCCCAGGATGTGTGCTGGCAGATGGAGGTCCCCTCTGGGCTGCCTTGTTGCTGAGCCCAACCCAGCCTGTCCCACCTTGGCTACCGGGTGCTTTGCTCTGGTAGCAAGTGTGCTGGCCCTTGGGCTTGCGGGTGCCTTGCCCAACACCCCAGTAACTTGTTCTGCTTTCCTCCCAGCCGCCACGATGCCCCTGTCTCACAGCAAGGCTGGGCAGATGCAATGCAGCACCAAGGCATGCAGGAACCTCTTTGGCCCTGTGGACCACCACCAACTCAAGAATGACTTTGAGGACCTGATGAGGCAACACCTGGAGGAAGTTCAGGAGCGCTGGAACTTCAACTTTGAGACAGAGACTCCCTTGGAAGGACAGTTCAAGTGGGAGAGGGTCTTCCTGGCTGAGCAACCGTCCCGGGAGGTCCACAGCCTGGTCACGGGCATCAGCAGTGAGAGCAGGAGCTCCTTGGTCCACAAGGTCCCCCCCAAGGACCATCTTGGCAGGATTTGCCCTGAGGCATCTCAGCAGAGCTCGGAGGTCTACAGGGCTGGTTCCCCACAGGGCCTGAAACGTCGGCAGACCACCATGAAAGGTGAGTGCTGGAGGTTTGGTGTCACTCCGTGCGTGCTCGGTGGCATTGGCGGTGTCATGGCTCTCCTGGTAGGGACAGATGGAGGGGACTTGAGTGCAAGACCCCTGCCTGGGTGTGGGGAGGGGACCACCCTCCATGCATTTCTCCTGGGGATCAATCTTCCAAGGGGAAAAGGCCACAAACGGGGGGCATTTTGGTTGCTGGGGGACAGGCAGGGGGCTTGCACTGGGCTTGTGGGTTTTATAGCTGAAGATGCCCCCAAAAATCGTTCGGTACCTTCAGTTCCCACAGCCTGAGCCCGTCCTCCAGGATCAGGGCCTGGGGTGGCAATGCCAGTGAGACCAAAGAAGAGATGGAGACCTACAGGCTCTCCTCCCTGGGACTTTGGGGTGGGTGGCTCTGAGGGGGGGGTCCCACCTGGGCTGGGTTTTGGGACCCTTCCTTGGGGACACCTCCCCTCTCCCTGCCCTGCTGCTCCCAGCAGGCTGGAGGCACTTCCCGACTCTCTCTTTCTGCCCTCCAGACTTCTACAGCTCCAAGCGGAGGATGGTCCCCGACAAGCCCAAGCCGTGATGTGACAGTGCTCGGGGCCAGCTGCTGACGCTGATGTCCCTGGGGGGTGTCCGTGGCTTTCTTCCCCCACCCTGTACTGTATATGCTGCCTGTCTGAAGCAACGTAGAGTCTGTAGTTTCCTATTTATGAGTAGCTCTGGGGTCCTGAGGGACCTCTACTGTGTGCAATGTAGAGGAGTAGCCCACGCTGAGGCTTGTAGCCCAATGGAGGAGGACTGAGATGGGCTTGGTGGGACCAAGGTATTGCCCTGCTGGCAGAGAAGAAAGTGTCCCCTGCCCTGGAGTGGTGGGGCCAAGCACCGTCCTTGCACCGTCCTGCTGCCCAGCCGTGGTCCTTCCCCTGCCTGATGGCTGGCTGTGGAGGACACTTGCGTCCCAGCCACCCGGTGGCACCAGATAGCCTTAAGAAAGGGTCACGGGGCAGAGCTCTGGGACAGCCTGGCCCTGAGGACACCCTGGTTGCTGGCACGTGGTGGTGGCCCTCTAGCCAGCAGGATGGACCCAGGGGTGGTAAACCCTTGTCCGTGCGTGGAAGCAGAGCGATGTGGGGACTGCTCCTTCCCACGGCTGCTTGGGAGAGGGAGCGCTGCTCCCTGGAGAGCCCTTGGGTGGCTCATGGTGCCACCACCCATCAGATGGGCTGCGGATGGTGACAAACCCGCGGGAGGTCCCCAGTGCTGAGCTCGGCACAGCCATTGTGGGACCAGCGCTGCCTGGGGGAGGCTTTGGGGTCCCCTGCACCCTGCTGACCCAACCCCCCACTTCCTTACCCTGTTGGCTTGTCGAGTGGTGCTGCTTGCCCCCATGTTCCTGCCTCCATCACCACTGGCACCAGGCTGGGGAGCTACCTGCTCCGGCTCTGGACTGCTCTAGGGACGCATCCTGCTCACCAGCAGGGATGACACCGAAAGAAGAAGTTGTAGCTTTTTTTTTTTCTTGGACTTTTTTTTTCTCCTTTGGGCCTGGGTGAGAGAGGACCCTCACCTAGCTCTGCAGGGTGAGTGGCTTTGGTTGCCTCTGGGACCAAGGGATGTTCTAGCGCTGAAGGATGAGTCCCTGCTCTTGAGGGACTCGACACTGTCAGGTCTCAGCACTTTCATGGGGTTCATCTCCTGCTCTGCTGGATTTGGGCTCTGGAAACCGGTGCAAGATGGTCCCAGGCAGAAAAGGGATGGGGTCGACCTGCCTTGCACCATGAAGCACTTTGCTCTCAGTGAAGCTGGCAAGCTCCCAGCACTAAATCTTTATTTATGAAAAAAGAAAAATAATAATGCTATTAAGTCTGCATGGGGGGGAAGGGGAAATACCTGTTTGTCTACAAATGTTAACTCCGAATAAACACTCGCCTTGCGTAAGGGAAGCCGTGTCTCTGGGTTCATAGAGAGTGGTGCTGGGAGCAGGGTCTGGCTGTGGGGAGGAGGATGCTCTGGTTGGGGTCTCTGCTTGGGGGTGAGGGGGTCACTCTGGGGGTGCTGCCTTTGGGCTGGTGGCAGCACAAGCCCAGCTGTGGGAAGGGGCTGGTACAGCCCTGGGTGACTCTTCTCCACCATGAAACATCCAAGCGGGGGGGGGGGCAAAACCTTCCCCACAACCCACATGCTTTGCTCTGCTTCCTTGGGACAGCTGGGTGCAGGATCGGTGCTGCCAGTGCAAGCCGTGTGGGATCTCACCGTGGGACCCCTGTGTGCATGTGGGCTCCTCTGCTGCTCACAGAATTCCCCCTCCCTTGCTGTGACCCTGGTCCTCTGCTCCTCACCCTCAGTGCCTCGTGGGCAGGTGGCTGTTAGCCATGGCCAGCTGGTCACACCCCCCACCCCCCCCTTAAGGGGGTCCTGGGTGCCCCGTGCTGTGGCAGCACCGAGTCCTGGCTGAGACTGGAGCTGCTGGATGCCAGGACTGGATCCCCTGGATCCACCGTCAGCTGCTTCCTCTGAGGACCGAGCAAGGCTCACGTGTGGGCTGTGAGCTCGTTACGGCTGATGTGGTAAATGACCCTGTTTGCAGAGGATCCAGGTGAAAACAAAATTTTGATGGTAACAACCGTCTGTCATCCTTCAGCTGAGGCTCCCTAAGGCACCTGCCGGTCCCCACGGTGCTGGGTGACACCCCCACATGCTGATGCCCCTTGAAATGTTTGCAGAGCACAATCCTGCTGCCTTTTAGCTGCTGCTGAGTCAAGTCCTACAGATTTAGCCCTTTTAATGTTCCTCGTGTCAGTCCTCGCAGCCCCCTTGGCTGCTGCCTGCTGCTCCCAACGAGCAGCGGCGGAGGCAGCGAGAAATAAATCAGCAAATAGTCCTTTGTCACCGTTTGTGGGGCTCTGAGGACAGCCAGGCTCTGGCTCTGCTGGGTGGGGGGGAGCTGGTACCTCTGCTGGAGTTTTGCATCCCCCCGGGAGACTCCAGCCCTGCATCTCCTCGCCCAGGTCGAAGAGGACCGTGTTCCCTCCGCTTTGGGGATGCAAAACGGTGCCGGGCTTCCAGCAGCTGAGGGATGGATGGAAACCTTGTGCTTGCAGCCCAGGTTGTATTTTGCTGCTTTCCCAGCCCAGCCTCAGTGCAGAGCGAGGACGCAGGGACCAACCTGCCACGATGGCTGAGAGGGGCTGGGAGGAGGGTCAGGCGCTTCCTCTCCTTTCCCCACCATATTCAATCCCCTTTCACTGGGACCTGCTGGGCATCTCCTCGGGGCTGGATCGTGCCCTCCCACCGCAGCACGGGCTGCTGGCAGGGCTCGGCAGCTGGGAGCAAGATGCCGGAGTCTTGCTGGGCAGAGCACAGGAATCGGGGAGCTCTCCCAGGGGTATTGAGGGGTTTTCCCCCAAAAAGCATCCTTAGGCAAAGCCAAGCCAAAATTCAGCCCTCATGTGGCAGCGCACAGCCCCGGGGGCTGCGAGACACGGTGACAAGCTGAGTTCAGAGGTGGCTTTTGCGAGCTGAGCACCCCAGCCTGGCTGCGGGGTTGCTTCCACCTGGGAGAACCAGTGCCAGCTTTGTTGGGAGAGCGGAGAAGAAAGAGCTGAGCCCTCCACCCGCCTGCAGACGCCCCTGAGCTGGCTGCTGCTGGGCTGGGGTCCCAGGAGGGTGCGATGGGGCTGGGCACCCCCGCAGCCGGTTCCCAGCTTGGATGGGGGGAGACGGGGAGGGCATCACCCTCCACCCCACGGCTCCTGCTCCATGCCTGCGCCGTGAGCCAGGGGATGGGAATCCTAGTTATAACCTAGAGATAGTAATTAGCATTTCCCCTTGCTTGGAATCTCTCTCATTTTGCAGTTAAAGCGAGGGAAAAATGCACAGAACCCACCTGCCCCCCCCACGCCCTTGCCAGGGGGTGGGGGCAGTCGGCGTGTTTGGTGCCAGCTTTAAACTGAGTTAATGATTCAGGCAGGAGCCTTGAAAAAACGTTGGTGTGAGCAGCACAGCGAAGGGGAACCTCCAAATCCTGGGTCCAAAGAACCTCGTGGGGGAGGTTTGCAGGTTTGCCCGGTCTTCGGTAGGATGCTATAACCGGCGGGTTATATCAAGTCTTGTCCTTCGGCTTATTGGGGCTCTTAAAATAGTGTTTGCTGTTTCTCTGCTGCTTTTCCTCTGCCCCAAACGCCTCCCAGCCTTGGCTGGACTATTGCAAATACGGAAGGAAAGGATGGGGAATTCTGCTGGAGATGCCTCCGGTGCCTCTGCTTTGGGATCGGGGGGCTGGGGGGACAGGGACCCTCCGGACAGGCCCTTCCCGCACCCCGCTTGCAACGTAGCAAACAGGAAACGTGTGAGCACCGGCAGTTGAGCGTAACCCGAAAACGGAAAGCCGCCTTGGGTAAGAGAGGGGTGAGCACCCCGGCACGGGGCAGGACGAACACCCTCGGCGTGGGAGCAGCATCCTCGCCAGCCCGCGCACCCCGGACCTGAGGGTCCCCCTCGGCAGGTGGGAAAGGTGAGTTCTGCTGCTCCGGGGATAACTCCTGTATCACCTTAAACAAGAGAAAAGCCAGGAAAACTTGATTTTTAATTCCTACCAGTGAGCTGGGGGGAGGTTTTTCTCGCTACCTGTCGGGGGATTGTGTCTGGTGTCCCTTTTCTGACGGCTGGGAGCAGCGTGGGGTGTTTTGAGGGGGGGGCAGGTCGCCAGGAATCAGTAATGCCGCAGGGATCCCTGCACAGCCAGGGCTGGGGGGTGCGCAGCTCCCAGCCCAGCCCCCCCTTCTCATTCCGTCCCTCTCTGGTGCGGTGGGTTCAGCTTGCCCCCCCCACCCCTCCCCCGCCCCAGGGCTGGGGCAGGTAACTGGGGGCTTCTCCACACCATAAACAACCCCACTTGCCCCCCAGAGCTCCCACTTCTGCTCTCTGGGAGGCTGGGACCACCAGAAGGCACCTGGCTTCTGCCCCCCCCAGCCCCAGCGTCCAGTGGGACTCCAGCAATTGCCCAAGACCCTCATGCTTTAAGGGAAGAGGATGGGTTTGGGGCTTATTCCCACGTTTTTGGTGCACTTGGGGATTTAGTAGAATGGCCATTGCAAAAGGAAAGGGGCAGGGGGCTGGCACAGCCGGGGGTCTCCCCAGGTGGGGAGCGGAAAGCTGGGCTGCGGCCGGCGCCAGCATGGCCCCCGCTCTCGTCACTGCTCTCCGGGGCTGCGGTTTCCCTCGTTTGGTTTTTTGGCTTTGCCATGCAGAGAACAACCCTCACGGCGATGGCACGGTGGCTGCTGGTGACGCTGCTACCCACCCAGGATGGGGAGGGGGGCGCCGGGGGTGTGGGGGGGTCCTGAGCTCAACTCCCACAAGCCGGGGCAAGCACGAAGGCGTGATGAGAAGCAGCCGAGGTCTCGGGCAGCTCTCCCCGGAGGTGACTCACAGCCCTGAGAGCTGGGGGAGGAATTTTAAAAGCTGCTGATGTGCTTGAGGATGCAGGTAGAACCGCCACGTCTTGCCCAGACCTCCAGCATCGCCTTGGCTGGTCCTTTGCCAGTGTCACCTCCCGGTTGGCCCTCGAGCCCCGGCAGTGCCGGTGCCCTGCGCGTCCTCTGTAGCCAGGGCAAAGCAGGGGAGATCTGGGGTGACCACTTGGCCAGTGGCAGGAGAAGCTGCTCGCCCGGCGGGTGCTAGGCTTGAAGCCGGCAGGGACGGCTGGTGCTCGCTGCTGGTGGAGGCTCCGTTTGTGCTGCGCAATCAGAGATAAGCGCCTCTTCCTATTGCCAAACCTGGGGCCCTTCACACCATCCAAAACGAGTTTCTAGCTGGGTCCCCCCACGCCGGAGCAAAGGGCTCTGGCAAGCAGGGAGCCGGCCGAGGCTCAGCACCGGTTTGCCCCTTGGCAGGATGGAGCCAGCAGCCACATCCGAGCGGCGGGCGGCTGCCAAGGGCCGGCGCTTGGGCTCCAGCCGGCGCAAGCAGCTGCGTGAAGGCTCCGGTGAGGCACTGGCAGCAGCCCCCGGCCCTGGCGAAGAGCCCCCGTGGGCATCCGAAATGGTGCAGAGAGTGCAGGACATCTTCAGGGAGCGGGACAAGGACCAGGCGGGGTTTGTCACCCGCTCGGACATGCAGGTATGGGATGGGGATGTCAAATGCTACCGGGGTGGCTGGAAGCTGGATGATGGGTAGGTTTTTCCCCTGATTTGGTTTGGTTTTAGAAATTGCAGGAGGAAAATTTCCCGTGCAGCACAGAGGAGCTGGAGCTCGTCTTCGATGGGCTGGATGCTGCCGGCACCGGGCAGTTAAGCACTGAGGAGTTCACTGCCGGGCTCCGTAAGTGCCAGCACGCATCTCCGAGCAGCCTGGGCTGATCCTGGACACAGCCTCGGTGCTTTGCCAGGGGGAACCTGAAACTCTCCCCTTGCTGGGTGGCACAGGATGACCCAAAAAGTGTCCCCGTGCCTGGGTCTCAGCCCATGACTCGCTCTATTGTGCTGCAGCGGCTTATTGGAGCCACAGGGTGAGAAGTGTTGGGGTTTGGGCTTTGTTGTCCCCCTGGCCGGACACGGAGGGTTTGGGGGTATCTGTCAGCAGGGCAGTTCCTGAGCTCCCACAAAGCTGCCATGGGCCACCGCCGGCGGAAAACAGCATCCCGGAGGGTCCGCTTGGTCCTCCCCAGCCCGGCGTTGGAGGGGGCGGACAGCGAGGAGCAGAGACACTTCGCCGCCTTTATGGAGCAGCTGGGCATGGACAGTGTCTCTGATGAGTAAGCCACCCTGTTTAGCACCCATGGGTGTCCTGCAGGATGGAAAGGCTTGGGGCGGGAGGTCTCCGTGCAGGCAGCAAGCCCAGCAGTGGCTTGGAGGTGCCTTTGGCCCAAGCACAGGAGCAGGGGACAGGATCACGATCACCCCAATGCTCACCTGTCCCCCAGGACCGCACATCCTGAACGGTGCGAGCTAAACGACCCAGCACCCCATAGCTGGCCCAGCTTGGGGGGGTTCGGGGGGGGGGGATGCTCACCACAAAACCCCCCTTTCCCAGCAGACAGGAGATATGGCAGCTCTGGGTGAAGCTCCGGCAGGATGAACCCCAACTCCTGGGCAACCTGGAGGACTTTCTGGCCAAGATGAGGCACCGCATCCAGGAAGCCAGGAGCAAGAAGGCGGCATTGGAGGTGACCCTGAACACGTGAGTCACGCCAGGGCAGCGGAGAGGGACGGGGTGCGAAGGATGGGGACAGGGATGGGGCCCCTGCTCACCCCAGCCGTGGAGACGTACCCAAGGAGGGAGAAACTGGGGTGCTTCTCCACCAGTGGCTGGAGTGGAGGTTTCCCTGGGAGCTGATGTCTGGGGTCCGGCTCCCTCTGCAGTCACTCGTGGGATGGCAAAAGTGCCGGACTGGGGCTGCTGGACGGTCCTTGCGGGGTGAACCCCTCCAGGCAAACCCGGCTGCAGCTCCCGTGGGCGATGTGGGGTCCCAGGGGCCAGCACCCACTGCAGCAGGGTCTGACCACCCCCCCCCCCGGCCCTGCTGTCCCCAGCAGGCGCGTGGCCGAGCACGACAAGGAGGTGCAGCAGCTCTGCGAGGCCCTGGAGCAGCGGATTCGGCAGGAGCAGCAGCGGCTGGAGCAGGAGGTGGGGCACTGGCTGCTCCTCTCCCCTTGCTGCCCATGCCGGGGGGCATCCAGCACCCCCGACCCCCCACGGCAGCTCCCAGATGGGTGAGTGGGTGCTGATGTCCTTGTTGCCATCCCAGAGCATGGCCCGGAGCCACCGGCACGGCGCAGAGCTGCAGCGAGTGCTGGATGCCAGCGAGAGGGAGGTGCAGCGCTTGGTCACGGCGCAGATGGAGGTGAGATGGCCCCAGCCCCCAGCCCCCAGCCCCCCTTTGTGCCTATGGGCTACCCCAGCCGGGCTGTAACAGCAGCACGGAGCTGTACAGCTGATCCCGGTCTGTCCCCACCAGCCCCTGATGCAGGTTGTCACATAGGACCTCCATCCCCACCTTTGCCATCCCCTCCATCCCCAGACGACCCAAGCTGAGTTTCCCACCCACCACTCTTGGGGGGTGGCAGGGAAATTCAGCCCCAGGTCTAGAGGAGAAGGTTATCCACCTTTTTTTTTTTTATTTATTTTTGTTTTGCACGGGGGTTCTGGCGGGGTGTGAGTGTCCTGGTTGCCATCCCGCAGCTGGAGACACGGTGCCGCAGCCTCCGCAGCACGCAGCAAGCCACCAGCACCGAAAACCAGCAGCTGGAGGAGAGCAACCGGGTGCTGGAGGACCGCCTGCAGCACCTCCACCAGCAGCTCCAGCAGACCCACGGGCGCCTGCGGACAGCGAGAGCAGCCGTGGCTTGGGAGCAGGCGGAGGAGCTGGGGTGAGGAGCTGAGTGAGCATCGTGTCCCTCTTCGTGCCGTGATTTGCCCCTGGGGGTTGCAGCAGATGGAGAAATGAGTTTGATGGGTCTCAGCCATCACGGTGCTTCAATGGTCTCCACGGTGCAGATTAAGCGTGGCTTGATGTGAAAAGCATCAGAAAAAAAGCCAGGACTGTCAGCACCACGCACTGAACGTGTCTCCTGAGGGCAGTGCCAGCAGAGATGGGGATGTCCTTCACCCAGAGGGACCCAGCCGGGACTGATCCATGGGTCGTGGGTTTTGCTGTCCTGCTCCAGCCCATTGCTGCTCCTGGGGCAGGGATGGACGTGGTGAATGGGATGCAATTGCCACTTTCACCCCTGTGCTCTGTGTTTGCAGGGACAGAGCGGTGGCAGAGCTGCCTGGCGAGACACCAGTGTCCCCACAGGTACTTCAACTGGGAGCATGGGGATGGGACAGGGTGTCCGTGCTCCGGAGCCTTGTGCTGTTTGGTCTGGGGCTGCCGGAGAGCCCAAGAGCACGGGGTGCTGCTGCAGCAGAGGCAGTGCCTCCCCTAAAAGCTTGCTCAAACTGGGTCGGCATGGTGCCATACAGGTGTTTGGGAAGGGAGGGGGGTAGCAGCCCCTTAGTGCTGGTACCCCCAAGATTTTGGGTGAGTACACCTGGATACCTGCCAGAGAGCTCAGCATCGATTCAGGTAGAAGCGCTCCCTCGCCCAACGCTTTTCTCTCTCCTCTTCCCACCCTGTTCACTGCAGATGAGTCCAGAGAAGAGAGAGAAATACCGCTCCGAGATGCGGATCAGGCTCGGGTCCCACGGCGGCAAGCCCAAATCCAAGAGCACCCACCAAGTGTAAGGGGTCCTGAGCACCCACCGAGTGTAAGGGGTCCTGAGCACCAGCTGCTGCTTCAGCTTGCGCTCCCGAGGTCTGCGAGCTGGTGCTGAGCACCAAGTCCTCCACCCTCCCCAGGGAAAACACGATATTTAGTCCCTTTAATGCTCCTTTTCCACTCGCTCATCTCTCACCCCAGAGATCAGATCTCTTGCCCCAGCTTGTCGCCCTGCATCACCCCCTTGGCTCAGGCACCCAGCACATCTGGCCAGGAGTTGTCTTTTCATCTCCGATAGTGTGAACGCGGAGCCTGGGAAGAGGCACGCTCACTTGCTGGGCAGGATACGGCCCTGGGTCAGGCTCCGTGGGTGTGCATCCCCCTTTCCCTGTCACCATCGCTGCCCACGTGAGCCTCCAGTACACCCGGGGGCTCAATGAAATGGGGTTTGGAGAGGGATGGGGGGGGGGGGGGGGCGTAGATCAGAGACCCCCTGGTATCAGCCCAGGTGGGCAGGAGGGAGATGGAGCCCAACGTGGGGACTGGGCTGACCCCTGCATTTTCTGCCTTCTCCAGGGTTTGGGAAATGCAGCCAGCAGAAATAAGCCTTCTGGGCTCCCCGAGGAGAGCAAGCTCTGCAGAAGAGGACCCCTTCCCAGAATCTCTGAAGGAGGAATGCTTTTCTGACCAAAGCTCTTTGCTAAGAGAGATGAATGATGCAATAGTGGCTCTGAGCAAACAGCTGAAGCCACAGGCACTGGGTGCACCCCCCACACCGGCAGACACTGCCCATCACCTCCAGGATGACGCTGAGCCCCAAATGGGGCTGGAGAAAGGCACAGCCCAAGGCACAACTCCTGGGGTCCTGCCAGACGCCCTCCCCAGCCACACCGGTCACAAGGTGTTTGAAGGAGACCTGAACGAGGGACCAGCTGCGGCTGAGCTTTGTGCTCCAGACGTGACACAGGCTGGTGCGTCCATGGGAGCTGGGCACCTCAGGGATCAGGAGCCAGGGGCAGAGCAGGGGGAGAGCCCGGAGGAGGTGCAGAGGATGTTATTCTCACAAGGAAAAGGTGCTGGTGCGAAGGAGCTGATGTTACAGGTGGCTGAGCATCTGCAAGGAGCACTGGGAGAAAGCATGGAGGCAGGAGAGCAGGAGGCACGGATGGAGGCAGGAGAGCAGGAGGCACGGATGGAGGCAGGAGAGCAGGAGGCACAGATGGAGGCAGGGGAGCAGGAGGCACAGATGGAGGCAGGGGAGCAGGCATGGATGGAGGCAGGAGAGCAGGAGGCACGGATGGAGGCAGGGGAGCAGGAGGCATGGATGGAGGCAGGAGAGCAGGCACGGATGGAGGCAGGAGAGCAGGAGGCACGGATGGAGGCAGGAGAGCAGGAGGCACAGATGGAGGCAGGGGAGCAGGAGGCACGGATGGAGGCAGGAGAGCAGGAGGCACGGATGGAGGCAGGGGAGCAGGCATGGATGGAGGCAGGAGAGCAGGAGGCACGGATGGAGGCAGGGGAGCAGGAGGCACAGATGGAGGCAGGGGAGCAGGAGGCACAGATGGAGGCAGGGGAGCAGGCATGGATGGAGGCAGGAGAGCAGGAGGCACGGATGGAGGCAGGGGAGCAGGAGGCACGGATGGAGGCAGGAGAGCAGGCATGGATGGAGGCAGGAGAGCAGGAGGCACGGATGGAGGCAGGAGAGCAGGAGGCACAGATGGAGGCAGGGGAGCAGGAGGCACGGATGGAGGCAGGAGAGCAGGAGGCACGGATGGAGGCAGGAGAGCAGGAGACACGGATGGAGGCAGGAGAGCAGGCATGGATGGAGGCAGGAGAGCAGGAGGCACGGATGGAGGCAGGAGAGCAGGAGGCACGGATGGAGGCAGGAGAGCAGGAGACACGGATGGAGGCAGGGGAGCAGGCATGGATGGAGGCAGGAGAGCAGGAGGCACGGATGGAGGCAGGGGAGCAGGAGGCACAGATGGAGGCAGGGGAGCAGGAGGCACGGATGGAGGCAGGAGAGCAGGCATGGATGGAGGCAGGAGAGCAGGAGGCACGGATGGAGGCAGGAGAGCAGGCATGGATGGAGGCAGGAGAGCAGGAGACACGGATGGAGGCAGGGGAGCAGGCATGGATGGAGGCAGGAGAGCAGGAGGCACGGATGGAGGCAGGGGAGCAGGAGGCACGGATGGAGGCAGGGGAGCAGGAGGCACGGATGGAGGCAGGAGAGCAGGCATGGATGGAGGCAGGAGAGCAGGAGGCACGGATGGAGGCAGGGGAGCAGGAGGCACGGATGGAGGCAGGGGAGCAGGAGGCACGGATGGAGGCAGGAGAGCAGGCACGGATGGAGGCAGGGGAGCAGGAGGCACGGATGGAGGCAGGAGAGCAGGAGACACGGATGGAGGCAGGGGAGCAGGCATGGATGGAGGCAGGAGAGCAGGAGGCACGGATGGAGGCAGGGGAGCAGGAGGCACGGATGGAGGCAGGAGAGCAGGCACGGATGGAGGCAGGAGAGGAGACACGGATGGAGGCAGGGGAGCAGGCATGGATGGAGGCAGGGGAGCAGGCATGGATGGAGGTGGAGGGAGCAGGATGGACGCAGGAAAAAACAGGCTGGGAAAAGGCACAGGTCCTGGGAGAATCTGAGGAAGTGGCATTAAGCCAGGGAGAAAATCTGGAGGCAGGTGTGGGGCCACCTGAGGCCGGGGAGGCAGGCCTGGTAGTGGGATGGTGGCTCACCACGGATGAGCCTCATCCAGCTGTGGCTCCGGGTGAGTGTGCGCAGCCCACGGGCACGGCGCTGGGGGAAGAGGCTGCCCTGCCATTGGGGCTCTCCGAGAGACTTGAAATAAAGCCAGGAGAGCACCTGGAGCCAGAGCCACCATCCCAGGATGAGATGCAAATGGGAGCAGCCCAGGGTGATGGTGCCTTCCCCGAGGTGACGGTGGCTCCTGGCCCCGGGATGCTGGAGGAGCTGCAGCTCCCGGGAGAAGCCTGGGATGCTGACGTGCTGCCAGCCCAGGCTCAGCGAGGAGGGAGCAGCAGAGCCGGGGCCGAGGCCGAGGTGGAGGTAATGTGGCTCAGGGTGATGGAGCCACCCGGTGAGTCTGCAGGGGGAGACACGTCATGGGGGGGGCACATGGGTGCAGGGGCGCCATGGCCAGTGGCATTGCCACCCACCCGTGTGCAGGAAGGTGGAGCGGGAACAGATGTGCAACCGCTGGAGGCGCAGAGCGGCGATGCCTACGTGCAGCTGCTTGCAGAGGTGGAGGCAGCTCTGCAGCCCCCGAGTGAGGTCGGCTCCTGGGGGCTGGAGCAGGGAGGGAGGGGGGCTCCGGGGGTGCAGCCGCTGGGGGAGGAGGATAAACCAGAGTTAGGGCTGGGGGGAGAAATGGGCGCTGCTGCGGTGCACGGCGAGGGCCCTTCCCCAGCAGGAACATCTGCAGGGAGCCCAGACCCGTGTGGGATGTTCCCAGTTAAGGCTCAGGCACTGGAACTGGTGGAGGCAGAGGATGCCCAGGCAGACGCACGGCTGCATGGGGGTACCAGCCCAGAAACCCCCCAAGGAGCAGCCATACATCTTGTAGAGGAGGCTGAGGATGGGGAACGAGCAGAGGGTGAGCGTGAGCTGCCCCACGAGCCTGGGCTTGATCCGCAGGGAGAGGGGGCTGCTGCGGGCGTGCGGCCAGGGGAGGAGGCTGTCATCCTGGGCACGCTGGAGGCTCAGGGCACTGATGGCAACGTGCAGCTGGTTGCAGAGGTGGATGAGCTCAGACTGGCTCCAGAAGGAAGCTTGGAGTCAGGTCTGCAGCTCCTGAGCGAGGTCAGTTCCCCAGGGACAGAGCAGGGAGTGAGCGTGGCTCCAGATGTGCAACCCCTGGCTCAGGGCGACAGAGCAGAGCTACTGGAACTGGTGGAGGCAGAGGATGCCCAGGCAGATGTGCAGCTGCCTGGGGGTGCCAGCCCAGAAACCCCCCATCAAGGGGGAGAGCCTGCAGCCATACATCTCATAGAGGAGGCTGAGGATGGGGAACGAGCAGAGGGTGAGCGTGAGCTGCCCCACGAGCCTGGGCTTGATCCGCAGGGAGAGGGGGCTGCTGCGGGCGTGCGGCCAGGGGAGGAGGCTGTCATCCTGGGCACGCTGGAGGCTCAGGGCACTGATGCAAAAGTGCAGCCACCTACAGAGGAGGAGGAGCTGAAATCAACCTCAGGATGGAGCATGGGGGCAGATCTGGCACCCCTGGGCGCCGCTGGGCTGTGGGCAGTGGAGCAGAGCCAGGCTCCGGGTCCAGAGGCAGGTCTGTGTGCTGCCCACACCAGGGGTCCTTGGGAGGGAGCTGCTGCGGGGGCACACGTGTCCCCCCCGGCTGAGGGTGCTTCATGCCCTGAGCACGCCACTGCTGGCAAGGGTCCTGAGCCGGGAGCAAAGCTGGGAGCACTCACTGGCCAGGATGGGCAGATCCTGGAGGATCCCCAGACTCTGGGATTACTGCGGGGAGGGAGGATTGCTGCGGAGGGCAGGCCTCTGGATGGAGCTCCAGGGCTGGAAGTGGTGCAGGCAGAGGCGCTGGAGGCAGGGGCAAGGAGTTTAGTGGAACCTCAGGGTCTAGGGCCAAAGCAAGGCTGTGATGACCCTGTGTCTGCGCTGGCTCCCCCCGTCTCTGAGGTGCCGTTACAAATCAGCACGCTAAAGCTGGGAACAGCGATGCAGGAGGATGTTCTCGTTCCAGATGTGTGGCAGCTACGTGCTTCGGGACAGGCAGCCCAAAGCGAGCTCCAGGAGCAGGTCTCCGCACAGGCAGATAAGGTCATGGTGGTTCATGCTGCTTCCCAGCAGCCGGAGGAGAAGCCACAGCATGTGATGGAAACAGAGCAGGTAGCTGCCAGACCTGCTGAGCCTCCAAAACAAGAGGTGCCACCAGCATTAACCCTTCACACGAGGGTCCAACAGGAGGAAGATGCTGGGAATGATCAGCTGGGGATGGTCTTCAGAGACTGTGCACTGGGGGATGCAGCCCACAGCAGCACCCAGCCCCAGGGGCGGCTCTTGCCAGAACAGAGCGAAGACCTCAGTGTTGGTCAACAGGAGAAGATGCAAGAGGCTGGGTGGAAAACAAGCTCAGAAGGTGAGCCCAGCCCAGGAGAGCCAAGGGCTGTGACTGCAGGTTGGTCAGGAGCTGCCCTGAGGGGTTGTCCTGAAGCCCCCCTGGACCCAGACCACCTCTACAACGTGCTCTTTGTTGGGGACTCCCATGTGGGCAAAACATCGTTCCTGTACCGCTTGCACGCCGACACCTTCAACCCGCACCTCACTGCCACAGTAGGTAGGTGTCCTCCAGCTCCTCTCCAGCACAGCTCTGCACCCACCTGGGGGTCTCCATTGCCATTCCCTTCCCTCCACCCCGCAAGCTGCTGGTGTTCGCTACACGCATGTTACAGCTCATGCCAAGCGTGCAATGCAACCAAGGACCACGTAGGACCACCAGCATCACACGTCTGGATGCTCATGAGCAGGCGGTGCTGGTCCTCCATGCCCTCTCTAGGGCACCGATACCGGCAGCCCCAGTGCTTTTCTCTCTGCTTTGCCTTTCCTCTGTGTTTTCCTCTCTTAACCAACCTGGTTTTATTCATTGTGAGATCAGAGACCTTCCCAAAATCCCACCACTAAAGAGCTAAAACCTGGAGGTTCTCTTGGGATGAGGCCCTTGAGCTGCAGCCTCAGACCACAACTGCCCCACGGGCCTTCTCCATCCATCCCCTGCCACAGGGCTGAACGCTACAGCATCAGAACATCCCTCTTTGTGTTCCCTAGGGCTGGATTATCAGATCAAACACCTCATCGTGGACAACAGGCGCTTTGCTCTCCGCCTGTGGGACTCAGCTGGTCAGGAAAGGTGAGGTGCTGTGCTGTCTGCTTGCGGAGAGCAGCCTGTGGTTTTCTTTTTCCTGGCGGATGCCGTGGTGATGGACGATGCTGGCTTTGCTGAGCAAGGGTCAGGAGGGACTTTGCAGTATGTGATCTGATAAAGCATAATAAAGGAAGTAATTAAGATATAAACAAGCACTTGGGCTGTTTGTACAGCCTCAGCAATCAGGATAAGAGCAAAATCTGGGCTTTGCCTTTTTTTGTAGACGCGCATTCCCAGCTTTCCCACTGGGATTTCAGATCGCTCCTAGGCAAAACCTCCTTTGGACCGTATCGGTGATGGTTTAACATGCACGCAGGTACCACAGTGTCACCAAGCAGTTTTTTCGGAAAGCGGACGGGGTGGTGCTGATGTACGACATCACATCGGAGTACTCCTTCTCGGACGTGCGGTACTGGCTGAGCTGCATCCAGGTGGGTGAAACGGGAAAACCTCGTTCTGCCCCCGAAGTCTTGGAACCGGTGGTGACCCCAAGATCAGCCCACCCTCTGCCACCAGTTAGGGATGGACAGCTGGGGGGACCAAGCCCCTTGTAAAGGGTGTTCTGCTTTGCTTTGGCTAGAAAATATTTTTTCTCGGAGGATTTAAATTCATACTGATAACTTTCACATTTTTGAAGTGTTTCCTGGGGTAATTTGTTGATAGCATCATTGCGATAATGATCAACTTTTTTTAAAAATTAAAAACCCCACAGGGAAATGGAAAATGTTGAAAGTTATTTTAAGAACACTTTTAAATGAAGAATAGTCCACTTTGAGTCCTGGGAAATGGGACGTAACTTGTGTCTTACTAAAAACTTCTTGTCAGAGATTTCCAGTCAAGTACAAAGCCAGTGTTCAAAAACAAATGGAACAAAATGGGATGTCGCCTGGCTCAGTGCCCATAAATCCCAGCCCGAGCATCCTCCAGAGGGTTCCTGAGGTTGAGCACAAAGGGAATTCGCTACAAGGGCAACTCATCCAGTTGTCCTGCCCTGTTAATAGACCAGGACAGATGATTTAAAGGGGAAGAAAAAAAATAAATCACTTTCTTAAATGCTATTGAACTCGTTTAAGAATTTATGGTTTTATGTGCCCAAACGTGTGGGCATCCTTCATGGTACCCCTGGCTGTGATTCGAGGCAGGGTGACACGCTCCTGACCCTCCCTCTCTCATGGCCCAGGAGGGAGCAGAGGAGGGAGTTGCTGTTCTGCTTCTCGGGAACAAAACGGACTGCGCTGCGGAGAGACGGGTCCCTACGAAGGAGGGTGAGCGCTTGGCCAAGGTGGGTGCTGGTCCTGCCGTGATGTGCTGCGCGCCCGAGCGAGGCAGGACAGTTGAGGGTGGGTGCCCCCAGCCTGAGCACCCGGAGGAACATGAAAGCCCTTAACTCGCCTTCCGTGCATCCGTGGTGCAAAGTGGTCCCTGAACCCATCTCTCACCCCTCCCTGCCTTGCTTTCCCCTTGCCGTCTTCATTTTGATCAGCACCATCCCAGTAAAACAGTTTATGGAACTGGATCTGTAAATCAAAACGTTTTCAGCTTCTCTTATCTTTGCTGTGAAGCATCACCTGTCTTCCCAGCATCACTTAAATACTAAAACCACTAAGCCTGTCCTGTTTTAAAGATACTGAAAAGCTTAAAGGGTGATTAAACTCTTCAACTATAGATGAGTAATAAAAATTAGGCAAGAAGAATCTCACCTTTACCAACTTAATTTTAAAATTTATGGATTTGGGCCAGTATCTGTTGACCAGTTTACAAATGGAGATGGCAGGATTGGGGGTCAGATGCTTTTTTTTCCCCCAAACCAGTCACTGACAGGCACGAAAGACATGGGAACACCTAGTTACATCTCCGTATTTTCTCTGCTAACCCAAGAGCATCACGCCTTGCTCTGTCTGCAGCCTTTTCCTCGGTATTAAAAGTTGGTGTTGCAGCTACCAGAAAAGCTGGATTTCACCCTCATACCCCAGTAAATAAGTTATTGAGTTATTTGTTTCCTCGAGACCCTCCTGTTCCCCCTTGACTGTGACTGTCCCATGGTTATATTAAGCTATTCCAATGCAAGAATATTACATTTCTCCCCGGGCTCTGTGTCTTGCAGGAGCATCAGCTCATGTTTTATGAATGCAGCGCTGCCTCAGGCCACAACGTCTCCGAGTCCATGGTCAGCCTCATCAGGTGAGCCATGTGCTTGGATTTTGCCAGCTGTCCTGAATTTACTGGGCTCCCTCCTGGCTTTTTTAACTCCAAATACCAGGGTGTTAGCATCACCAGAGACTCCCTGTGCCCAGACGTGGGGAGAACTCGGAGCAGCGTGTGCAGGGCTGGAATGAGCCGGGGATGAGCGCTGTCTCCTGAACAGCCAGCATGGCAAGGACATTAATGAAATTAACCTTTTTCAGGATGCTGCTGGTTTCTCCACGGGTTGACTGAAATAAATTCTGCCTGCGATTTGATTTAGGTTGGCATTTTTTAGCAGAACCCATGGTTCTCAAATCATGAGCCGGGAAGGCTCCTAACTCCTTCCAGCCACGCTGAGCATCCTTTCCCGATGTTTGTCGAGACATATAGCACAGGGATACAAACTGGGGGGGTAACACCTGGCTAATTTGCTTCCTTTTCTTCCAGGTTGCTCAAAGTTCGTGAGGATGAGTTGAAAGCTAAGGCAGAAGAGGTACCAAAGCCACCCCAGAAGAAAAAGGGCTGCTGCTGATGTGGTCAGAGCCCTCGCTGTGATCTGAAACTGCAGCAACAGCCAGAAAAGCATACAAGTAGCCCTGAGGCACCACCTCTCCCCCCACCTGTGCCTTCCCCCCCTCATGTCCCCGGGATGCTGAGCAAAAGCCACTGTGGAGGAACTGGCTGTCCCCCAGCCCCTTCCCCGTCCATCTCCTGCCGTTATCCCACAGCACACGAGCCCTCCAAAATGGGCGGATTTCCCGAAGTAGGAAAATTCACCTCGTTCTTCAGGAGACAAAACCCGGGCTAAGGAATGAGGCAGAAAAGGAACCCAGCTGGGTCGGAGGTGCTGGAATGACACTGGGAAGCAGCAGGGAGCAAAGCTGAGTCTTGGGATAACAGGAATGAACATCGGGGAGTCACCCGAAGGCCAAGGGATAAAACGAGGGGGTTGGGGTCGGTGCTGCTGTGCAGTGGTGGCTTTTGCTCTGGCTTTGTCATCCGATCAGATTGGGTCTGGAACGACGAGATACACAATATATCCTAAAAGCACTTGCTCAGTCTTTCCGATCAGGCACAGCAAAGCTGGTTTTGCCCTTTCCTGGTCCATCGTGCCGGTGAGCAGTAACGGGTTTTGATGGAAAACTACTAAAAACTTTGCTCAAAATAAATCAAAAAAAAAAAAGCAGGTCCAGGCTAATTGAAAGAGCACCGGGCTGGCGGAATGTATGGTCAGGTAAATGCTAGCAAAAACTCTTTTTTGCACTATTTTTGCACTATTGCAGCCGTCTCAGGGTGGGCAGGGAAGAGCAAGGTGCTGCACCCTGCCCTGCTGCAACTGTGGCCGCTTCTTTATATCCTGGATCAGTTTTAAAACGCAGCATGAAAAATCTAAACAAGACCATGTCACAATTGCCAGTTGTTGGTTTTTTTTCTTTTTTCTTTTTACAGCTTGATGCAGAGAACTATACTTTTGCAGAGAAAGACATCCAGACTAAATAAATAAGAATATAAGTGGTTTATTTCAGTATTTTTATATATTGCATGTGTTGTGTTGCTGCCCAGCAGCTCAACAGATGTATTTAAAGGCTACGCTTACATGTGGATTTGGGGGAATAATTCTGCTCGGATGAGTTTGCTTTTTGTTGTCATTATTTATATGTATATTTTGGCAAAGCATAATAGTAGCCAGTTTCTGCTTGACAAAAATACTGTGACAACAAGGGTTGGTTTTCTAATGACACTATATATTAAAAAAAATATAAAAAAAATCATTCTGCATGTTTGTAACTGTTTATAGCTCAGCTTTCCAAGGAAACAAGGCTCGGGAGCTCCTGATGCCATGTCTATGGACCTGTTTTCCCTTTCCCTGCTTCAAGCAGTTGTGGGATCCGTGGGCTGCCTGGCACTCCCCAGCGGGCAGCTACTGCAAAGCTCCGCGACGTACCGACGTCGGTACCAATAAAGGCCTGGCTGACTGGGACTAATTAACGTCCGTGTTGATGGAAAAACTGCAGTTTAAATTTAGCCTTTATCAGACAACGCCAAATCTCCGTGGGAGAGACCTGCAAGGCATGGAGCCGGGCGGGAGCAGGCTGCTTGGTTCTGCTGCTCCCAGAATTATCCCTTTGGATGGAGCAGCTCCATGCGATACCCGACGGTGGGAATGACAGGTGGGTTGATTTGCAGGTGGAGATGAAATGAGGCTGCTGGTGGACCAAGCTCACACTCAGAAACGGCAGGGTTATGAGCTCCACCAGGCAGGGTCCAACTTGGCAGTGGCACAGGAATTTTTAAGTCTTTTAGGGACGAGTTCTCTCCTCTGCATGCCCCATCTCACCGCTCCGGCACCTCTGCACCACTCCAGCACCTAAGCCTTCCTGCAGCCTCCACAAGCCACCTTCCATTGGCTCCATCATTAAAAGACTTTTTTTTTTCCTTAATGCAATATATTTACGCTCCTGTTCCTCTCTTAATGCAATATATTTATGCCCCCATTCCTTTCTTAATGCAATATATCTATGCTTCCATTCCTTTCTTAATGCAATATACTTATATTCCTGTTCCTTTGCAATATATTTATATTCCCATTCCTTTCTTAATGCAATATACTTATATTCCCTTTCCTTTCTTAATACAATATATTTATATTCCCGTTCCTTTCTTAATGCAATATACTTGTATTCCCGTTCCTTTCTTAATACAATATATTTATATTCCCGTTCCTTTCTTAATGCAATATACTTATATTCCTGTTCCATGCCAATCCCTCTTTCCCGTATTTCATTATAAAATATTTTTCCCGATGGAGCAGTGGGAGCAGCCTGGAGACCGCAGCTCCTCAGGAGGAGTTGATGTGACTCGGCCCAGAGCTCTGCCTGGAGCCGGTGTTTGGGGTACCCTAACCATGGCTTTTCCTGAGGCTTTTGGGGCCCGTTTTCACTATTTCTGCTTTGCTGGTTTATGTTAAAATCATATAAATTCAAGCGCATGTTGCACATATGCTGCATGGGAAGAGAAGCACCATTTTAGCCTGGTCAACCCCAAAATGTGCTTTTTGGGGGGCTCCATGGTGCCTCCCAGCCGTGTGTGCGCTGGAGCATCCATCGGAGCCGCTTTGCTCTTCACCTGAATTTCTGGGGTTTATGTGCGGAGGGTGCTGCCTTGCCGGGCAGCAGTGGGAGGGTGCAGGAAAATGTATTTTTTTTTATTTCCTCGCGAAATAAGAAGAGTTGAGGTGGTCGAGGCTGAATTTTCCCGTTAGATGGCAGCAAATGCGGGAATACCCTGGCCCTGCCACCCCGCTGCTTGGCCAGGGAATCCCGCAAACAAAGGGCTTCCCAGCCCAGCAAGCGGAAAGGCTCCTTATCCCGCTGGAAACCCCGTCTAGGAAAAAGGACTGAGTTTGTGCCTAAAGCATAAAACACCCGTGACCTCTGCTCCAAACTTGGAAACGGTTTTTTTTCATGGCCAGGTTGGGAGAAACGCCAGGAGGGCAGGAAGAAAGGATGGAAAACCCAGTGGGAGCGTTGCTTTTGGAAGCATCTTCCAGCTTTAATAATTCGCCATCCCAGGACCCCCCTGGCGCTCGCCAGCCCCTAACCACACGCACGAGGGTCCAGGTCCGCGATGGGAACAGCAGGAGGGAAACGCGTGTTTGTTTGGACCACAGGAATATTTAAAAAAAAAATAAAAATAAAAAAAAAATTAAAAATAAATCAGGTGGTTTCCGGTTGGCATTCTTGGGGCGCTCTGCAAGAGCTCGGGGGGCTGCCCTGGGCAGACCCCAGCCCCGGGTGCTGCCCCCCACTCCCTTCGGCGCACCCACCTCGGAAGCGGAGAGCCCACGACTCACGAGCCAAGGCTTTGGGTGCCCCGGCCACCCCATCCTGCGGCTCCTCTCCCAGAATTTCATCCCATTCCCCAAAAAAGGCCAAAAAATGGGATGCGGAGCCCATCCCGCATCCCACGGCGGGACTGACGACGGGGCAGGGCGGTCAAACCCCATAGGAAGTGCTTTATTCTCACAGTGTTTAATTAAACTGCAGAATTTAATTAAATAATAATCTTGAATTAATAGAATAATAATAATAAATAAATAAAAATATAAACATAAAAACTAAAATTAAAAATATAACTTAAAATTATAATAAATTTGAAATTTAAAAACTATATTAATAAAAAATAATAAAAATATGAATTTAAATAAACTGCAGGGGGTCATTGGGGTCAAGGCCACCACCAAGGCTGAAAAGGGACCGATACCGGGAACACCCAGCGCGGCCACACTCAGCCGCTGACTCGGAAAATGAATTTAATAGCAATTAGGGACTGGAGCCACTGCAGAGGCTGGGACCCCTCCGAGACCCCCCTGCTCCTGCTTGCTCCCGAGTTTTTGGTGCCTGGAGGAGGATGGGCTGTGGGGACCCCACAGTTTTTAGGGAATGACCCCCCTGCCACGTGGTCACTCAGGCTGCGGGAATGGGCATCCCTGTCCCCACGGGGTGCAGGGTAGGGGGGGTTCGGGGGGACACTGGGTGGGTCTTGTCGGGGGGCACGAGTGCGGCTTGGTGGGGCTGGGGGAGGTAAATGGATCTGGGGGCTTAGGATGTGTTTGGGGGTGGAAGGACGTGTGGGTGCTGTCAGACCTGGTTGTGGAAGGCCTTTGGGGTGCTGGGGGGGGGTCAGGGGTGCTGAGGGCTCGGGCAGGTGCTGGGGGTCTCTTAAGGTTACTGGGGGGTGTTTGAAGATGCTGGGGGTGTCACAGAATGCTGGGGGGGTGTCTTACGGTGCTGGTGGGGGTCTGATGGTGCTGGAGGCTCGGGTAGATTCTGGGAGGGGTCTTAGGGTTAGCAGGGGGATACTGAGGGTGCTGGGGGGGGTCAGGCAGGTGCTGGGGGGGGTCTCAAGGTGTTCATGGGGTCAGGTGGGTGCTGGCAGGTTCTTAGCATTCCTGGGGAGGTCTGGGGGGCCTGTGGGGTGGGGGGGAGCTGTCAGGCTGGTGCTGGGGGCTCAGGTGGGTGCTGGGTGTCTCAGGGGGTCTGGTGGGTGTTAGGGCCTTAGGGGGGTCTTAGGGCCACTGGAGGAGAGGTCTGGATGCTGGGGTGGGTGGGTGGGGTGTCTGGGTGCCTGGGGGGCTCAGGGTGATGGGGAGTGTTCTGGGTGATGGGGCTGGGGGTCTCAGGGTGCCGAGGAGGGGGGGTCTGGGTTCCCGGGAGCCTCAGGGTGCTGGGGGGTGCGGGGGTCTGGGTGTGGGGGGTGTCTGGGTGCCCGGCGGTCTCAGGGTGCCAAGGGGGGAGTGTCTTGGTGCCGGGGGGTTTCTGGGTGCCTGGGGTCTCGGGGAGCCGGGGGAGGTTCTGGGTGGTGGGGGGTGTCTCGGGGTGCCCGGGGTCCTGCGGTGCCCAGGGGTCTGGGTGCGGGGATATCTGGGTGTGGGGAGGTCTGGGTGCCCGCGGCCGCGGGGTGGGGGGGATCTGGGTGCGGGGGGGCTCCGGGGTGCCTGCGGCCCCGGGGTGCTCAGGGTGCGGGGGTTCCGGGGTGCTCAGGGTCCGGGGATTCCGGGGTGCTCAGGGTCCGAGTGCGGGGGTTCCGGGGTGCTCAGGGTGCGGGGCTCCGGGTGCCCAGGGTCCGAGTGCGGGGGTTCCGGGGTGCTCAGGGTGCGGGGCTCCGGGTGCCCAGGGTCCGGGTGCGGGGATTCCGGGGTGCTCAGGGTGCGGGGGCTCCGGGTGCCCAGGGTCCGGGTGCGGGGGTTCCGGGGTGCTCAGGGTGCGGGGGCTCCGGGTGCCCAGGGTCCGGGTGCGGGGGTTCCGGGGTGCTCAGGGTCCGAGTGCGGGGGTTCCGGGGTGCTCAGGGTGCGGGGCTCCGGGTGCCCAGGGTCCGGGTGCGGGGGTTCCGGGGTGCTCAGGGTGCGGGGGCTCCGGGTGCCCAGGGTCCGGGTGCGGGGGTTCCGGGGTGCTCAGGGTCCGAGTGCGGGGGTTCCGGGGTGCTCAGGGTCCGAGTGCGGGGGTTCCGGGGTGCTCAGGGTCCGAGTGCGGGGGTTCCGGGGTGCTCAGGGTGCGGGGCTCCGGGTGCCCAGGGTCCGGGTGCGGGGGTTCCGGGGTGCTCAGGGTGCGGGGCTCCGGGTGCCCAGGGTCCGGGTGCGGGGGTTCCGGGGTGCCCGCAGCCCCGGGTGCCGCCCCCGGCGGCCGGGCGGAGGCGGAAGCGGGACGCAGCGGCGCAGCCCCGCCCCCGGCCGCCTCCGTCGGGGCGGGAGGAGCCCGGAGCCGGGCGGCGGAGCGGGGCAGCCGCCGGGCGGGGACAGGGTGAGGCCGGAGGCGGCGGGGCCGGGCCGGGGCCGGGGCGGGGGTCGGGGATCGGGGGTGCCGGGAGCGCCGGGGCGGGCTGGGCCCGGGGCTGGGCCTGGGGGGGCTCCGCGGGCCCGCGGGGGCTGCCCGGGCCTCAGCGACGCCCTCGCCAGGCGCCCAGCTGCGGGGGTGGGGGCTGGTTTGTGCTTCAATTTTTTCGGTTTTTTTTTTTATTATTATTATATAGTTTTTTAAATCCTGGCTGGAGCTCCTCGGCCTCAGAGATAACTAAGGGCGATGCCGTGGGCCTGTGGCGGGGTCGGAGGGGCTTCCCCCCGGGCTGGGACCAGGCCCCCCTCAGCAGGGCCAGGGGGCGGCAGGAGCGGTGCTAAGGCAGATGAGGATATTTTTATTTAGACTGTTTCAGGTTCGCCAGCGGGGCGAGCGAGCTTGCCCTTTTAAAGACTCCTCCGACAGCCATCCGCTCTGAATATTTAGCTTTTTAAAGCCTGGGTAACACCCGCCGGGCCTTGGGTGGACTGGGCCCTCGGGTGGAGATCCTCGGCGCCGGGGCCCTCGGGGCTGAGAGCCTTCAGGCAAGAGACCCTTCGGGCCGAGATCTTTGGGGCCAGAATCCTTGGGGCCAGAATCCTCGGGGCCGAGATCCTTGGGGCCAGAATCCTCGGGGCCGAGATCCTTGGGGCCAGAATCCTCGGGGCCGAGATCCTTGGGGCCAGAATCCTCGGGGCCGAGATCCTTGGGGCCAGAATCCTCGGGGCCGAGATCCTTGGGGCCAGAATCCTCGGGGCCGAGATCCTTGGGGCCAGAATCCTCGGGGCCGAGATCCTTGGGGCCAGAATCCTCGGGGCCGAGATCCTTGGGGCCAGAATCCTCGGGGCCGAGATCCTTGGGGCCAGAATCCTCGGGGCCGAGGTCCTTGGGGCCAGAATCCTTGGGGCCGAGATCTTTGGGGCCAGAATCTTTGGGGCCGAGATCCTCGGGGCCAGAATCCTTGGGGCCAGAATCCTTCGGGCCGAGATCTTTGGGGCCAGATTCCTTCGGCAGAAATCCTTTTGGGCCAGAATCCTTCAGGCCCAGAGCTGCCGCGATTCCTCTTGGCAGCCAGAGCTGCTTGTTCCTCCGAGGGTGGTGGAGTTCATAAAAAAAAAAGTGGCGATAACATATGGGTCCCCCAGCACAAAAGGCCTGTCTCTGAGGGGCTGCTGTTCGCGAGGGATAAGACTCACTCAGTATGTGTCTGCGGCGGGGAAGCGGGTACAGTAGCCTGTTGTTATTATTTTCTCGCTTGTATTGTGATAGGAAGGGATAGAATGGGGTGTTGTTGGTTTTTTAAGGCTTCATCTGTTCTCAAAATAATGTGGGAGCCCACTGCCTTACTGCCTGGCTGAGGATGTGGGTTGCTCTCGAGTTTGCTGAGCTGCGTTGGGTTTTTAGCGTTATCTGTAAAGGTGTTTGCTCAGAGTTGAATACGAATGTAGAGGCGGGGAGAACTGGGATGTATCCCAGTGTTTTATTGTAGTAGGATGCTCCTGCTGTTTGGAAAGGGGGAAATCGTCGTGTTTGATGGCGTTTCCGTAGGGATAATTGTTTTAAGTGGTTCCAGGCGGATCCTGCGAGCAGGGGAAGCTTGCTGAATCTGCTGGAATTCGGTATGGGAGAGCTTCACAAGCGAAAGCTTTGGCGCACGGGAGCCAGAGGAAGCTAGATAACCTTTCAGACCGGTCAGCGTGCCAGTTGCAGCGTCAAGGCAACTAGAGTAATCATAAAAACTGGGGGGGGCGGGGAAGGTATTTAATATTGTGCAGATGTGCTGGCTTTTGCTTGTTCTAGGAATCAGGGTATTGCATGGATGAAAGAGTTAGTAAAGCAATATATTGTTTTTATAGAGTCAAGTGCATGCCAGGTGCTTTACAGACGAGAAGAAACGGTCTCTGCCTTGGAGACTTTACAATCCATAATGAGATATTATTGATCAAACCTGCTCTGAGACAGCTTTGCTAGCCCATGGGGCTGCTCAGGTGGTAAGATCTGGGACAAATATTTGCATGGAATGCAAGGAATGTCAGTAGAGCAGGGCCAGGAGCTAATTAACCTGGCAATGTAGTGCAGCGTGTTCTTATTGCATGCTTGGGGTTAGGTTTGGTTTTAATTTGGCATTTTACTCCTGTGGTGTTTCTAAGGCTATGGCTAGAAATTTGACACTAATGTTAATATAACATCTGACATTAATTGCTTGAGTTGGATGCTTAGGCAGCTGCTGACCAAACAAATAGGGGTTATTTTTCAGCCAGATGATTTTCCTGACCTGGTTCACCATGTGACCACACAAACAAATGTGCAAGAGCAGAACAGGGAGCTGATCTTGGGGGAGAGGAGCAATTGCTGAAGCTGGTAGTCCTGTTGAAAAGTGTCTGGGTTTTGGGTGGGGTTTTTTTCTGAAACTACACCCTAGCGTTGCAGGAAAAAAAGATATTAAAAATGCTATTGCTTGAGTTCTGACTTGTAGGAGCCCATGGTTTAGGTGGGGAGCCATCGGCCAGTTCTTTAAAGGTAAATCAGATTCCAAGTTTGGTTGAGAAACAATGGTGAAACAAGAGAATCTTATTTCTTGATATATACGTACATACGTTTATGTCTGATTTGTCCTGTGGGAGCGATTCTTGCAGTGGATCAACAGACTTCACAGAGCAAGGTGGGGAATCGGGTGAAGCAACACACTGGATTGAGGAGCTGGTTCCTGGTGTCGGGTAGTATTTAGAGGAAAAGGGGGACAGGGGCCTGATTTCCATTTACAGCTGTGAGCTGGGTGCCTCGATCACGCTTCTGGTGTTTTTACGTGATGGTCCTCAGTCTCTGCATTCAGGGCAATGCACTGCTAAACTCCATCTCCCTAGAAAGTTTCAGTTGTCCCAGTTTGATCCAGGTTAGAGTTTTCCCAGCTCAGAAACAAGGGTTGTAAAGCAAGACCTCATAGATGCTCCCTTTCTCGCAGCAGTGTTTTTCCAAGGCAAAACATCTCTCTTAACAAGGGGATTCTCATATTGGCAGCTAGTAGCTTGTCCAGCAATTCCTTTGCATCTTTTCTTCAGCCCATCTGCTGCTCATGGTATCACGAGGCTCTGCCTTTGTGGCAGACAGGCAGAGTGGTGGACGAACCCATCTCTTTTTTTGGCATCTTAATGTCGATCGCTCATAGGTGTGTTCTTACAAGCTTCCCTGTTGAAATTTCATGGTGGGAAATGATTTGCTATCAAATGTCATTTTGTCTCTGCGTCTCGTTCACAGTGCAGTTCTTGCTGCGGTATTTATGTGGCATTTCTGCACGTGAATGACCTGCAGGCAAACTTTCGGAGGAACCTCGGAGCTTTCATTGCCTGCGGAGCACGCTGCTATCGTGTTACTGTTACTCAATAATCAGTTGGCCTGGACATAGGTTGCGAAAATTTAAACAAATTGTAAACTGTTGAACTTTGCCCCATGCGTACTGCTTATTTGTCTGTCCTGTTCCTATTGCTGACAGGGGATTTAATGAAAACAAATCTACGTTAAAATAAGCGACTAAAATTCTAGCCCAGGAGAGCTTAGCTTGGCTGCTGTGTGTGATGATCTGCTTTGTATTGCTGGCTCTTGTACTTGGTGAGTAATTGCTTTATGGGACGGATTCGTTTGGAATAGATGAATAAATAGAGTTTCATTGATTTCTGGGAAGCGTTGTTCATTTACATAAGCTGCGAATCTTGGTCGGTTCTTCTCTTGTCAGGAAATTTCACGGCTTTTTTCAGTCCCCAGGAGATATTGAACCCACAGAGACTGTTGGGATTGCAGCTAAATTGTTGCCTTTGGCTGCCAACAGGTTTGCTCCAGAGAAGCCTTCCTCCTTGCCTAGACATTGTGATGTTCCTGTGATCTCTCTGCACGTGCTGGTGTTGAGCTGTACGGCTGGAGTGTGTTTTCTGTTAACGTACTGAATCTCTCCGCAGGGATTTTTCATCGGAGGCCATGGAGCTTTCAGCCAATGAGCTCAGCATTTATGACAAGCTATCAGAGACAATTAATCTAGTGAGGCAGACTGGCCACCAGTGTGGGATGTCAGAAAAAGCCATTGAGAAATTCATCAAGCAACTTTTAGAAAGAAACGAACCCCAAAGGGGACCTCCACGATACCCTATCTTAGTGGTTCTCTACAAGGTAAGATGTCTTTTGTGCATGCACAGGCCGTTGGTGGGATGGAGTTCTCCTTTTGCACCTGAGCCTTTTATTTCCCATTGCATTTTCTTGAAGAATTTTTCTGAGTTCTTTATTTAAAAAGCTGTGAAGTGGCTGTGAAGCGTAGCTTCCTTCCTTCATCCCATAAGCTGGTTTGAAAACAGAAGACAGCTGACCAGGATTTGAAATTGCTCATGTGTGCTGAAAATGTTGCATGTCAATACACCTTCCTCTCCTTAAATTATTAAAGAACGAGACTTGGATTGATTCTTCAGGCAAAGATTCTCTGTGTCAGCACCCTCAGTGGAAATGCAAGGAGAGGAGGAGATTCTTAAAGTTCAGGTTGAATAATGAAGTTTCTGTTTCTACCCCTGTCACAAGTTTCTGCCTGTCTTTATTCTCCTTCTAGTCTATAAAATAAACCTGCTGCCGTGATGCTTGGTGCTAGAAAAATGTTTTGAGACCTTTAACCAAAAGGCGCTGTAAAAAGTTTTGCAAAGTGGGTGAAAGGGATGCTATTGTTATGTAGGTTCGAGATGCTTGCTGCAAGGTTGAAAACCTTTCCCCTGGCATAATACTTAGTCATATTTTAGTGTTGTCTTTACAAAATCAACACAATGGTTTCTATTTAGGAAAAAAATCAAGCCTTCTTCCTTGCATCCTATAAAAAGCTGTAAAACAAGGCAGAACAGGAAACTGGAAAGGGGAACTTTAGGCTTCTGTTCTTGTTTTTGCTGTTGATTCACTTTGACTTTGGCCAGGGGCAGAAATGCATCATGTCATCTTTTTTAAGGCTTATTTGGGATTCTGGTATGGAGGAGGGAGCTGGTGCCAACTCTGCCAAAGTGTTTCGAGGCTCAACGGATGTTTGCAAAAAGCCTTGAAATCCTTGTGCAAGAGGTATGGCAGAAGTGCAAGCTTTTATTTGATTAGGTGGGAGGAATTGGAACTATCTGGAGATAATCCTCATTGCTCTGGTGCTGGATTATTTGCAGTGCTAAAATATACGAAGAGTTGTGTGGCTTGGGTTTGAAGGCTGCTTAATTTTGTCCTTGGACAGCCCTAACAATAAAACTGTGTGACAACTCGGTGTACGTAAATAGCTTTGCAGTTGAGTGAGAAGCCACAGCAAAAATTTGGAGCGTTCATCTTGCAGCGCCCAGCCACAACCCTTTGATACCAGCCAGGAGGTGTGTCCTGGTCTGGAGATGCATCACCTCACTGCGGTATAATTAATTAAGTGCCTGTTTTCTCTCGCAGGGCCTGCTCACACTGGGATTGGTCTTGCTGACTGTTTACTTCGTGATCCAGCCCTACAGCCCGCTGCCGCCTGAAGCTCCGCTCTCCAGAGTCCATGCCTGGGGCTCCCTCATCGGTCACATCCGGCTGCTCTCCCTGCCTATTGCCAAGAAGTACATGCTCGAGAGTAAGGAAATTATTTCTCTGCTGTAACATAAGCCTAGCAAGAAATACCAAGTTAAATACCAGCCATGCAAATCATTTGAGTGTCTCCCTGAGCACCGAATAACAAGTGTGTTACTGGCATGGCACCATGGTTTTCTCTTTTCCTACCACTGTACTTAAAAATAGCATCCTGAATTCTAGCTAGGGCTCTTTCCTTCCATTCGTTGGGGCTGAAGCATATTTTATCTCTAACTTCATAATTTTGTTCTTGCACATTCTCTTTTCCTTGCTTTTAACACCTCAGGTTTTTTCTTCCACAAGAGTTCCCCTTCCTCTCAAAATTTCTGCAGCTCTGAGAATCATACCGCGATAGCTGTGCTGGGTAAATGTCACCTTTTTTTATTTTTTTCTGAGTAGGCAGGCAAAAACAGTTTTATCAACCAAATCTTGGTGTCTGTGAGCAAAGTGTAGAAACCTCAACATGTGACCCGGGTTTATGGAAAAATAGTTTTTGCCAGGTGGCGCATTGGGAAGGGACCGTGGGCTGGAGAGCTATGGTGTTCATAGCCATTAACGTAACATTAAGGGTAATAGGTGTGTGTGGACGGCAGATAAGTGGCTCCCTAATGACGTGGTCCCATCAAGGGAGAGGAATGTAATAGATTTTCCTAGACTGGCATAATAGAAATGGAAAAGTTTGAGTATTTCTCATTCTCAGTTAATCATTTCCACTGACTTAGGCTGGCAAATGGGTGGAAGCATGGACACCGCCTCTCTGATAAAATACAAAGACTGTCAGTAATGATAAAGCTGTGAATTATTTTGAGCAGGGATGTGGCACAGTGTTGATCAACTGTCGGCTCACTGTAAAAACAAACTCCTGTATCCATGCCCTTGACGGGTTTATATTTAGCTTCAGCAGTTCATTGTGTTGGAGTTGTCTGTTCTGGCTCTGACCTTCCTGCCATCGCTCAAAAAGGCGCTCTGAAATGCCAGCACCGTCCTGCATTTTCACTGTGTGTCTCCCTCTCTTCCGCTGACACGTGGGATTTGGGTTGACTTGGGTTCGTATGGGTGGGACGGGGTATCCCCATTGTTCCTTTCCTTCCTTGTACACTGGGATCTCTCGCAGGGAGGAAAAAACAGAGGCGAGGAGATGGCTCTGATAGCCGCTTGACATGAGTAGCCTGCTTATCTACTGCGTTTCAGCATTGACAGGAGCGAACGCCCCTCTGCTTCTGTATGGAGAAGGAAGCCAATAGGAACTTGAATGCTTGTATTTGTTCAGTGAGTTTTTATTCGGAAAGTTTACAGGTTCTTCCTTCAGATGCTGCAGGGCCGCCTTGGACGGGGAGAGCCCGGGGAGGTTCCTTGGGACAGCAAAAAGTTTATAGGACAAGGGCTGCCTGAAATCACGGGTGTCTTGCTGGGAAGCTAAAGAAGAGCAGGAGCAAGTCTGGGCTACTGATGGGAAAACCAGCTGAATGGGGAGGAGACTGGGGAGCATCCAAAGGAGCAGGGGGAAGGGGAAGGATGGATGGAAAGGAAGGATGCGAGGTTGTTGTGGAGGCACGAGGGATTTGATATGCATTTAAACAAGTCCTGGAAATGTTCTGAAGTGATGAGCAATTGGGTGGGCAGCAAGCCAGCTGTGGGGAAAGGAGGGGAGGCACGAAGGGGACAGGGCAGCGTCCGCTTTGTTTTTCCAACCACTATTAAGTTGTGGTGGAAACCACAGCATGTCCCAGTTAGCAGATTTGCTACGGATGGCTGGGGGAACTTTGATCCTGCCTCAGCAAAAGGAACTGGACTAGACCCCGGTTGTTTGAATGGGAGAGTGCGACACCCAGCCTGAACCTTGGCTGGATTCCTGTGGGAATCCCTCATGTCCTGGCTTCCTGGCAGGCAGCTGTGGCCACCGGACTGTCCCAGCGGCACCGGTGTCAACTTCATGGCTTGCTGCTGAGTGGGCTGTGGTAAAGCCATCCAGCACAGACCCAGGAGAGGGAGTTCCATGGCGTGAGGCGGAGTGGGCTCCCAGGCTCGCTCTCAGCGCTGCCTTGTGCGTGATGTAACGTTTTGCCCTTGATTTTGGCCTTGGGGCCTGCTGAAGGAAGGCGTAAAGCTGCCTCTCGCCATCGTGTTTGTTGATGTGAGCATAAGGCTGGGAGGTCTTGCAGGCAGGTCTGGCGTTCTCTGAATCATGCTTCCATAGGAGAAGGTTTCGTGCAGGGAGACTGAGCAGCAGAGAAAACCGCTAACGAAGGGACTCGATGTGCAGACTCCTCTTCCTTTCTCTATGTAGATCCTGGTAGATGAAAATTGTGAGGGGGCTGAGGACGAAAGTTGGAGCTTTCTGTGCTTGGGCACCAGTTCAAATCCAGCTTGGGCTGTTCCTGTTGAAAGCCACCTGTTAGCAGTTTGGAGGCTGCCTTGGCCCACCGGCAGTGCTGGCAGACTTCCCCTGGCCACGCCGCCCGACGTGGTGCAGACAAAGCCTGGCCATAGCGAGCGTGGGCGCACGGGTGGTCCGTGCCGTTTCCTCCAAGCCTGAAGCGCCTGGGCGGGCAGGGGCAGCCTGCCTGCGTGGGGCTGCAGTCTGGGGCTCTGCTGTCCCCCCCGAGCCTGCTCGGGGAGCAGTGGGCTCGGGGCAGCTTTCCTGTCTCCGGGATTGCAGGTTGGAGCCTGCTCCCCTGGTAGGTGTGGGCTGAGCAGCCAGGTTTGTGTTGCAGAACAAGGGGAGCTCAGATGCCTGGTTTCCCCCGAGAGCCAGAGCCCCACGTTAGAGTGGCGGTGAGGCTTTGGGAGGAGCAGGGGTGGAGGATACTGCTGCTCTCTCCCACTGTCTCGGGGTGACCTGCCTGCACTCTCACCTTCATCCTCGTCCCTTCCATCCCAAGAGCCGGGCTGTGGATGACAAGGGCTGCCTGTCTGCTGGTGGCTGTGGGTGGACCTTTGAGCAGCCGAGGTGAGGAGCAGCGTCCGCAAAGCACTCTCTTGCGTTAAATTTGTAGGATTAAATCCAAAGTAAATTTCCTTTTTGCCTGTCTCTGCTCTGTTGCTTGCTGGCTTTCTCCCCCAGATCAATTCCCATATTAAAACGAATGTTCCCACCCTTTGTTTCTTCAAAGATGACTCTTAGACCCTTGGGTTTGGCGTCTGTGCCTCTTTTTCAGCTGTTTTCCCAGGGCTAGGAACCCAGGTCCCTTCAGCTGGGGAAAAGTTCTGTGGAAATGTGGTTTGCATTTGCTCTTCCTGAGCTTGTGTTTACACAGAGCTTGTGTAAGCCCCAGTGCTGGGTCATGCTGCCTGCTCGGGGCGGGGGGAAACGCCTCTCGCCGCTGCAGCACGCAGCTGATAGCCGGCAGGATCAGCGCTTCCCGCAGCCCCCAGGGAGGTGGTGGGTTTGCAGACCTCTGGGCTCTACCTGTTGTAAGGAACACGGTGGATTTGGGGTGGGCACATCGGTTAACTCAAGGCTTTGTAGTGCTGTTCCAAGGAGAAAGTAGGACCTGTGTAACTGGGGTTGCTTCTCCTCTCTGACATAAGCTGGGACAGACAACTTGTTCCCTCTGTGTGGCAGTTCTCTGGTGCAAAGGGCAGGTACAAATGCTTCCCTCTCCCTGCGAGTATTAGGAAGCAATCATGAGCTTTCCAAGCCTTTAGTAATCAGAGCCAAAGGAAAAGGGATTTTCTCTTTTAAAACGACGATGATGGTCACTCGACCGAGTGGTTCTTCCTTTCCCAACTGTGTGACATCCTCATAGCTTTCTTAATATCTAAATATGAATTTGAATGTCAGCTGGTTGATAACCATTCCCTGCCAGCCGCACAGAGCAATGACACGATGAGCAGAGCATTAAGTTGCTCTGACATTAACTTGTGTTTCTGCCCGTAGTAAATTCGGTCCTTGCAGCTCGAAAACCTGCGGGTGGGTCAGTGGCAAACAGGCTCTCGTCCAACAGTGCATCGTACTGATAGTAGAGGTTTGTAGTGACCTCGGGGAAAATCCAACTTGGCTTCTAATAATGAGACCCAGCCCTGAACGCGTACTCCTACACGGTTCAAAATCAGCCGGATCAGTAGCTACTCAGCACACCTAACTTCAGACACAAGCACACGTGTATCTCGGTGTTGGAAAAAGGATCCTGCGCAAGTTACCCCCCAGCTTGCAGAAGGCTCCTCGTGTTAAAGGCTCCTCGTGTTAAAGGCTCCTCGTGTTAAAGGCTCCTCGTGTTAAAGGCTCACTCCTTTTTGCCTAGACCAGTAGGGCTAAAATCATGTTTATGGATTTTATACACAATCTGTTTTAGAGAAAGGAACGCAACTGGAGGAGCTGTGTTTAAGCAACACCTTGTAAATGGCCTGTCACTGTCACAGCCTGCTGGGTGGGAGAGCTGTTTGTGGGGACTGGTCAGAGCAGGCTGGGTTACTGGGAGAAGACAGCAGCCTCTGCCTCTTGGCTGGCCGCCTTCAGTTTAGCTGGAGGCTTGCCTTGGCACCTGGCCAGCTCCTGTCTTCTTTCTGATCTTAACCCTTTGCAGGCAGCCTGCGATGGGCCAGCCACGCTTCTCTCCACTTCGCACTCTCCTCCCCTCTTACTGTAGCCCTAAGTGTGTTTATCCTCGGCGCAGCTCCGCGCAGGCAGGGAGCATCCAGCACGCCTGCCTTACACGAGGGTGGACTTTCTGCTTCTGGAGCACCCAGGTATTCAGCCAGCCTTTCCCCAGCCTGCCAGCCCAGGCTGTGTCTGACCTGCTGGGTTCGGTGATGCGTGAGCCGAAGGAACATGGGGCCCGCTCGGAGTGGAAGGGTTGCACAGGGCTGCTTGGGAGGTAAAGCAGGATCTGATTTCGAACTTCTTGCTGCCTTCAGCGCGGCCTTCTCCTCTTGCTCACAAAGGAGCTTTTTTCTTTTTTTTTCCCCCTAAGTAAAGTCAGGCTGGTTTGCTCTTGCATTCATGCATATTCTCATGCACCCGCTCCGGGGCCTGGAGCATTTTGAGGCGTTTTGAGCATGGTGTGCGTTGCAGCACCGTGCAGGACTCCTTCCCATCGCCGTACAGCTGCTGCTTTATCTGATCTTTTTTTTGTGTGTGTAAACAACCCTTTTATAATATAACCTGAGAGTGACCAACAGGCATGTGTGTTGGCTCGTTCAAAGCAGGGGGAAAAGAAAAAGGCTGACTTTGCAGGGCAGGCTGGTGCCAAGCTGTTTTCATTTACTTTGGCGTCCATTCAGCCTGTGGACTGTTTATTTGGATTTGCTGATAGTAAACTAACTACAAATCATTGTGGTAATCCGGAACATGAAAAACTCTTCCTTTTGCTTCTATGTCTTGATGGCTCCAGAATTTCTTGTTTCCTCACTTGCAGAGTGTGTGTGCTGTACGTGGCCTGTTGCAGAGGTGTTTAGCAGCCTAGCAGAGCTCTGTTTGCGCTAGTGACACACAGACTTCAAACCTTTTACAGACTGAAGCCACCATCAGGCAAGTGGCGGCAGCTGGGAGGGGTTTGTTTCCAAAACCTGCTGTTCCTCCAAGCCAGATTGCTCACGCAGACACTGCCAGATCAGCACAAGCTGTCTTCTAGGGCATGTAACCAGAGGTGCAGGCTGGAGTGGATTTTGGAGGCTTTCCTGACAGCTTGGTCCCTGCCTTCAGTTTTCTAGATTGGTAGGTGCAGATTTCTCCTGGAAATAATGTTCTTGCTCCCCAGTGGACTTGGGCTAGGCTGAGCAGACTTGATTTCACAATGTTTCATTGGATCAAAATAATTTCTGTGCTTTGCTAGAGATTGACTAATCATCCTTTGGTTGTTTGACCAGCCGTTACCCATTAGTGAGATGAATGAGTATTTCTTGGAGCTGTTGACTTTTTACCCAGAACAAAAATAGGGGTTTCTTGATGGGTTTATTTGTAGCTGTTATTTTGTTGCTAGCTGTTCCTAAAAATGCTAGGAACCAAACTGGGAGGCACTTTCTTCTCCTGGCATAAATATATTCAGTATACTCAGAGCTACAAAAAAGTTCAGCGTGAGGAAGTGGTGAGGACCTTGTGCTGAACAGGGACTTTCTTTGTAGTATATATTTAAAACCCCGCTGTGATGCATTCCTTAATCAGGACTTCCACACTGTAATTAATAAGCTCTCCTTATGATTCCTGTCTGACTTGCTCAAGAACCCATCAGTTTAGCCTGACTTTGACATGACATTATAAATGATCAAATTAATTTTTAACCTAGTGAAGAATTTCAGCAAGATGGAGCTTGGGAAGCGTTGTTTTTGCAGCAAAGTGCACTGAGTATCTCCTCTGAACTGTGCCACACGGTAACTACAGAGCTCTTAATTTCTGCATCTGTAAAGTGAGAACGATGAGATTTACCCATGTTGTAGATTGTGATCACGAATGGATGTCTAAATTGCTTTTGAGTTTTTAGAACGCTGTTTTATCTTTCTGTAAAGTCTGGGAAAGGGGGCATGGTGATACTCATGTAGTAATGGCATAGCACAACAAGTAGCAAGCTGTCTGCTTGAGGAGTACAGTATCTGTAAGTCTGCAGTGGTCCCGACTCGGCAGGTGGCTAGTCATCTCTCAGGAGCAAGAACAGCCTGGCCTGCATATTTGGCTGTCAAAGCAATAGCAGTAGGTTATGAGCTGCAACTTCACTTTAAGGTTAAGGGCTAGACCTTGCAAATCCCTGTCCTTAAAATAATGGAAAACAGCACTGTAAAATCCAGCATCTGGAAACTAGGTATTTCCAACAGGAGGGAGAGCTGCAGCCCTTCTGTGATGATAGCAATTGGACATCAGAGCACTGAGGATCTCGTGGGCCCTTTGTCATAGAATCATATCACAGAATGATAGAATGGTTTGGGTTGGAAGAGACCTTAAAGATCATCTAGTTCCAACCCCCTGCTGTGTGCAGGGACACCTTCCACTGGACCAGGCTGCTCCAAGCCCTGTCCAGGGGCATCCACAGCTTTTCTGGGAAACCTGTGCCAGTGCCTTGCCGCCCTCACAGTAAAGAATTTCTTCCTAATATCTAATCTAAATCTACCCTCTTTTAACTTAAAGCCATTTCCTCTTGTCCTGTCACTACATGCCCTTGCAAAAAGTCCCTCTCCGGCTTTCTTGTCGGCCCCGTTAGGTACTGGCAGGCTGCTGTAAGGTCTCCCTGGAGCCTTCTCTTCAAGAGGCTGAACAGCCCCAGCTCTCTCAGCCTGACTCGGGCTGTGCTCCATCCCTCTGGTCATCTTTGTGGCATCCTCTGGACTTCCTCCAACAGGTCTGTGCCCTTCTTATGTTGGGGATCCCAGTGCTGGACACGGTGCACTAGGTGGGGTTTCGTGGGATCAGAGTGGAGAAGGAGAATCACCTCCCGCGACTTGCTGGTCACGCTTCTTTTGATGCAGCCCAGGCTACTGGGAATCTTACAGGTGGGACTGAATGACTCTTAAACAGCTCTGCCCTGTGTCAGCCATAAGAACCAGCTTGTGGTTGGGCTTCTGCTATGAAAATGAATGGAGGAGGCAAGTATCCCACTGTCAGATGCACATCCATAAAGGGTCCCTTTGGCCAAGGGGAAGGTACGGTCACAGGCAGCAGAGGGTAGGCTGAGGCCTTAATCCCTCCCTTTGAAGGGTCTCTTCAGATCCATCTTGACAAATCCCTTGACTTTTACGAACGTGTGGCTGTAGGGAGATAATGTAAAAGTGGAAATCGGCATCTTCTCATCGTCGGATCTAGCATGTAGGAACGGGGCTGTAGCTGTCAGTGCAGCGCCATAAATGAGTTACTGGGTTGGGCCTGGGTGAGCCCACCCCCATCCTGAGCTTACCTTTGAATTGGCCAGTGTAGGGTCGGTCATGCTTTTGGAGAGCCTGCAGATCTACCCTGATGACAAGTATTTTTGTAGTTCTCGATGGGCACGTTGGACCCTGTGAGGGACAGTCCAAAAGTGTTGTAGGTGTTAATGGAACAAACAGCCAGTCTTGTACAATGGACCTACCAGAAAGGACAGAAAGATGTCTTGTGAATATCCAGCGCGTAGACTGGTCTTCCGTGGGAGCCCCAGGTTCATCCTAGTCTTGCAGAAGTTGCTTCAAATCTCCTAGCACCGATCCCTAGTGAGGTATGCGGTGGGACTGGGGAATAGCATCATTCTCAGAAAGAGGAATCGGGGATCTGGAACCAACCTTTGTGGACTGTGGAGCTGTTTAGTGCATTAGGCAGCCCTCTGGGGAGCTTTCTTCTAGTTGTTGGGGGTGACTGGAGCAGCAGCCTGGAAGGACAGAAGACCTGGTGGTGGTGAAATCCTGGGGGGTTCTCCCTTCCCCTGGACCAGACTTTCCTGTGCGGACCTAGCTGTCGCTTGCCTGCTGTCCTGTGCGCTGGGGAGCAAACCAGCTCGGTGGGGAGCCAGCAAGCTGCCTCAGCACCTGCAGCTCTACGTGCAGGAGGTTTTCTGTTTTCAGCACTTTGTTAGGTTCGGGAGCAGCCCTTGGCTCCGTGTGTCTTGCAGGAGCAAAATCTCACCCTGCTACAGGGCTTCCCTTTGAACCTGCTGTGGTGGCAGACTGGTATTTCGCCCTCCATATGGTCCCTAAAGAGACCAGGGCTGTTGCTGAGATCCTGCTTTCAGATCTATGTGGGCAAGTTTCCATAAGTTTTATTGCTTCACTGCAACGGGCAGAAGCAGGGCCAGGTCTTCTCCATAACCTCTCAGCTTCCAATCTGATCATCCACACCCAGCATCTCTGGGGTTGTGTGCACACACCCCTCTCTAGTTCTGGGGACAGCCAAAAACTTGGGAGATCCTCTGTGAAAATGGCCAAGAAGGGCGGGGTGCTCATTTTAAATTGATTGTAAGTTGAAAATTATTTTTCTGCATAGTGGAAAGTACAGTCATAAACTCCTTCTAGCATTAATCATAGATGGATTTTAAGGAAAGTTGTTATCTCTTCGTCTGTGCTGTGTTAGCAGCTGGAAGTCCCCAGGCCTGGCTCTGCCAGGAGCTCTACTGACACAGAGGAGAAGACAGCTCTTGTTCTGGAGAGCTAATAAAGCGTAAAAGCAAATAACCAGGTGGGTCTGACCAGTGGGGAACTGAGATTCGGCTTCGCAAACTGCAAGCTGCCCCTCAGAAAAGGGGTGCAGAAGCACAAGCGTGGAGAGGAGGTTAGTTGGGACTGGCCCGTGCTTCTGTCGCGTAATGGATAGTTGTACGTGTCCGTACCGCAGCTGCTTCCCTGCGCTCAAACTCCACAGGGATCATTGCACACGCCCAGCACTTTAATGGTTGACTGTGAGTGGATGGAACCATCGTGTGATGGTTGCACTGGGATGAGGAGTGCATCTTTCTTTTCAATCTCCAAGCAGACTCTGTGCACGCAGACAGCGCGCCCGACTCCAACCAAAATAATCCCCCAGGGTGTCTGGGCAGGGTGATAATGTAAAAGGAATGCAGGGAGGGTAATCGAAAGAGAGAATAAGCATCCTTGGTAAAACTCCTGCTCTGGTCCCCGGTGTGCGGTTGCATGCCCTCTCCTCTGTGCGCAGCCTCTTCTCCCTCCCTCCCTGGGAAGGGCAGGCACTTTTCGCTGCCCGTACTTGTCATGCCAGTCACACACATGCTGGTGCACAGACTAACACCCTCAACAATAAATCTAAAAGATTAATTACCAAAAAAAAAAAAAAAAAAAAAATCCCACAACCCCACTTGCGGCATTTGAAATGCGTCTCAACTGTGCTCCGCTTGGGTTATTCATGGGGAAAAGAAATAACCTCCTGAATTGAGCAATTGAGAATGCAAATATCCCAGCCTAGCTCAAAAAGGAATCAAGCTCTATACTGTCAAGCTGATTAGCATCCCGTTACGTGGGGTACTGCCCTGAGCCCAGAGAGAAACATTTTGGGACAGCTGTGCTTAACGCTCTGGGATGAGGTTTCTAAATTTTGCCCAGAGAGAAATTACAGTGTTGCTGCTCCCTGTATGATGACAGACCATAAGATATGTTTTCTTGGTCTCTTCATGGCAACTGCCCTTCCTCTGGTGAGATCTTTCAGCCTTTTGTTTCCTGTCACTGACCAGCTGTTTTTTGTGAGTTGAGGGGTTTTTTGTTGTTGTAAAATTGAAGCTTTCTACAGGCAATGGAACAAAGATTTTCTTTTTTCTCTTGTGAGCAGGGAGGGAAAGTACGTTGGAGCAGTTTCTCATGAGAGTGGGACTTCTGCTTGCAATAAGGATTTTACACTTTGTTTTGCCTTTTTACCCCTTTCCCTGAAAGCAGTGTAGACGCGTCTTCCAGAAAGGCTAGGAATTATATCCTGATCCTTTTCAGTCCCTATCCCAGCAGTAGGGTGGGAAATGCAGCATTTGGGAGTTGATTGGAAATATTCAGAAAGAAAAAAAGCAAAGCGAATCCCAAATCTGCTCTTTATTGTTACGTTCCAATGAACCTAAATCCTCTGTAACATTCCTCGTTGTCTGTTGCAGATGTCGGAGGGAAAATTAAGGCAACAGCTTTCCTGTTAAGTGCTGTTCATGAGTTATTACCCACGCACAGGAGCATGAGCATGGCTGGAAACCGCAGCGGCAGTAACAGGCAGGCTGCGCGTGGTCTTTTTCTCCCCCTGCAAAGCTGCTGTGCATCCTCATTTCCCAACTTTATTTTTTAGACAGGCTTCGCTGTCTCTTCTTTCTTCCCTTTCCCATCCACTCCATTTCCCAAGTGGGTGGCCTGCAGTGATGTCAGGGAGACGAGCTGTTTTGAAATGTGCTGGCACTGGACAGGACGGGTAGGCCTGTTGTGATGGCAGATCTCTGGGTGTTTCATGTGAGATGTGTCCTGAGCCTTGGGTTTTTCCTAACCTGCCCTGACAGATCAAGTGCTTGGGTGGATTTGCTGCCACTGCTCGAGTTAAACATCTCCCTGTCGGATTCAGGCTGCAGAACCAGGGCTATCACTGCCACAAAATGACAGCCACGTCCGTTAGGTGTGGCAGCTGCTCCTGCAGACCCTTTCGGATAGAAATACGTGGGACATTCAGCATTATTGGCCCTTGTCCTGTTCATTCAGTGCTGCGGCATGTCATTTCTGTCCGTGTTTACTGACTTTTTTTGTGCTGGGAGGGCTGTTAAGCTGGAGGAAGGAGGCAGGATATAGGCAGCAAGTCATGGTTTCACATAAAAATTGCATTTTTGAGGGTGTAAGTATCTGCAGTGTTCATTGTAGGCCGGTTCAGCTGATTAGGGTGTAACAACAATTTCTGGAATTTAAAATGGATATAGCTGTGGTCCAGGGGTTCCTCGTGCTGGGACTTTTGTCCCCATTTCGTCTTCAAGTCACTGCACGGGGTGAATGAAAACAGCAGCAGCACATTTTGGGGAAATTCTGCATTCCCCAGCATCTTCCGCATGTCACGGACTGGGCAAACTTTGCCTGGGACAGAGTATTTCTTAATTAACGCATAGGTGAAGGGGAGGGTAGTGGTTTCAGGTGTATCTTAGCAGGGTTCATGGCCCCAGTGCTAACCGTGTTAAGAGTTGCTCTTTTCAACTTGGATTTCTTTTTTGTCGTCTGGGTGTCTCCTCGATAACATGTTTGGATTGCTGTTTTACTTGCGGACTTGTTTCAGTTTAATTGCACTATATATGGTGGTTGACATCCTGCCACCGATAATGAAAGGGTAGCTTAGCCTGTATGCCTGAAACGTACAGAGAAGTGGAATTTCCATAAAGCTCTCCCATTTCTCACAACCCTGAGCCACATCTCCAAAACCTTCAGCCTGTGCTGGAAACGTTCAGCGATGAGCTCCCTGCCCGGTGAAGCTTGCTCTTTTTGAGTAACTTGCAGCCATTGGAAGCTGTAAGAAATCTTAATGTTTCATGTCAGGGATAATGAGTTTATCATCGAGTCTGTCTCCTTTCCATTTCATTTTTGATCTTATTAAACATGTTTCTCTTGTTTCTTCCCAAGAATGCCAGGACTGGTGGGCAGCAGGTTGCAGACAGAACGCTTCTACGCTTCCTGCAAACTGCACAGTCTGTTCTGCTGTGAAAAGCCTTCAGATAGTGACAGACTTTGGAGAACTATCAGAAAAGCTCCAGAGGTCTCAGCCTTTTCTAATCAAGGTAACGCATAGATTTGTAAGGCTGGATAATTGGTCCAAACTCTTGAAGAGCACCAGCCAAAGACTCCTGCCCAGTATTTTCAACCACAAACTCAAACTGCTGGTTGAGCAATCTAAACAATCTAAGTAACATTCTAATATATAATATAATAATAAACAATCTAAGAAGACGTTTAGAGCCACTTTGAAGATGTCGGGGGGTGAGGAGCTCACTGCATCTGTAGCAGGTTTTTCCTCTGACTAATTACCGTCGTGGTTGGAAACTTAGCAATCTAGATGGCTGTCACTCTCGGATGTTCTTTGGCAGGATGGAAATGGGAGCAGGGAGGAACCCGAGGTGTACAGCTTTTATCTTTGTTTTGTGTCGTTTAAGACGGGGCAGCGTCTCTCCTATGAAGAACTGAAGCATTTTCAGTCCCAGGATCCAGAACTGTCAGAGGTTATAATAGAAGAAAATTCAGCTGAATTGTGGAGCTGCCCATTTTTCTTTCCCTGGTGAGTCAAAGACAAAACACATGATGGATGTATACATCCTTTCTGCACGGTGCCCAGGCTCTTTGCAGCACTTTAGCTGGAGAGAGGGGGAAGAGGAGTGGGTTACAGGCTTCTGGCTGCTTGCTGGCACTGGTTGGATCCAAGGAGAAGGCTTCTGCACTAAAAATGGAGTGTCGTGGCTGGGACTCATGTATTGCTCCCCTTAGAAGACAAAAATATCCCAGTGACTGAGTGCTTGGTCCTGTTCTTCAGGCCATAGCTTAATCATCTGGGCTGTGGTCTGGTCACCTGAGGCAACTGGTTTACATTTCTAATCAACTGTGTCTGCTCAGTGGAAATCCTCCACCATTAGGGTCAACCGAGAAGAGATACCATGACTTCTACAAAACACTGAGGAGTAACTAGCTAGGGGATCCTGCAATTTGTGCTTGGTTCTCACACAGAAAAAAAGAGCCAACGCTCATCCTGATCCCCTGTTGACTAAAAGCTTTTTGCTAAGGGATTTTAGTGTGGCTACAAGACGTGAACAATTCGGGGGTCTGTAAGGTCGCAGGGCAATCCAGCGTGGTAGCAAAGTCTTTTCACGGGGAGAAGGGTGAGAAGTAACATGGGCAGGTGCCTCCTGGTGCGGAGCGGGCTCCCTGGCACATCCCCACGAGCAGAGGAGCAGTGTCCGAGCAGACCTGGAGAAGGGCATGGTGGAGCCTGTGCTTTGGCTAACGTTTAGGTGGGATCTTCTGGCTGCACTTCTCGACTGCAGCAGTGGTAGATGATCAGGGTACAGCAGTATTAATCACGTCAACCACTAGACAGAGATGTAAAAATAACAAGCCCCACCCTGGCTTTTCCAGTTACATTCCCTGGCCGGGAGAATAGACTTGATTGCCCCCGCCTTGCCATGTGGTTTCAGTTACGGTTGCGTGCAATGCCACCTCTCTGCATCTTTTGTAACTAATGGATCCGATCAATAACTCGGATCATTTTAAGGGAAGAGAGCAGGGAAGTTAAGTTTAGGCATCCATCATGATCTGTTTGTTCCCTGTTTACGTGGTCCTGCTGCAGGTACTAAGAGGAAGATGTGAAGGAGCACAGGTTTAGAAGCTGAGAGGCTGAATTTTGCTCCTAGCTCCTGGGGCTAGTCTGTCATGCTGTTTATCAAGCATGAATATTTGTGAAGAATTTTGATCTCTGAAAGCAGACTTTTAAATACAAGCAATATCATTGCGTGATACTTCTTTAACATGGGTCGCTTTGTTTTGTCTAGGAACAAATCTGTGAATAAAACTCGGATTCTGCAGGAACTTTTCCCCGCTTCCTCTTTGCTCTCCTTCCCCAAGACAGTGTCCCTGGAGAGCTGCTTCCTCATCCGCCATCCAGATTTGGGGAATAAGGTGAGAAATTCATCCCGGAGGCATTATCTCCTTATCTCTGAGTTGTCCTCCAGAAGTCCCAAGCCTCTGAGGGATTTGCAAGACATTTCCAGCTGATACAATCCTGGCAAGGAGGGTTTAGGGCTGTGCCAGTTCTGTCCGTTCCCGCGTAACGTGGCATCTCACGGTTGCCGTACCACCCACAAGTTGTGTCTGGTTTTAGCGCGGGTGGTGCACCGTGCCCATCTCCCTCGGCACTTAGAGATGCCTGTGTGGTGTCCCAGCTGCGTTCACGTTTATGTCCTGGGATTCCTCTGTGGCTGGTGGAGGGGGTGGCCTTTTTGTGCACAGCTGGGCAGAATTCATGTAAGAGTTGCGTTTGAGGAGCCGTTGCTGGCAGTGTGTCTCGCCCATTCTGAGATACGTGCCGTAAAGGCATTTCACTGAAGGTAGTGACACTTCAGGCTTCTAGCCTGATCCCCTCCTCCGTTTTTTGTGGGCTTTGGGGGGGTGGAGGGCCTGCATTGCCTTGGCCAGAAGAGGGGAGGAGGACCCTTGTGTGCAGCCGACCTCAGCTGTGATCTGCTGGCAACTGGGGGAGCAGAACCCCGTGGTTTGTGCTGTCTCGCCTTGCTGCAGGGCAGTGACTCCCCCTTGTGTGATCAGACCGACCCGAGAAAAGCTGGCGAGGCTTTTGAAATATTCTCCTCTTGCCCCAGAGCTACAGTTTGCACAGCCTCTTTGCTGTTGGAAGTGGACAGCTCACCCTGACCGTCGTGCCTCTGGACGAGTGCAGAGGACACTGTGAGATGTTCAAGGTGGAGCTGGAAGCTGGAGATTTGGGTGAGTACCGGTGTTGTAGCGTGCGGGGTCTGGGAGATCTCTTGGAGTCAGGAGACGGCTTGAGGCTTCTCTGACACCTGAGAAGGTGGTGTGTGCCCTTCCCGCCTCCAAACTGGTGCGTGCCTGCTTGTCACAGTGCGGAGGAGTGATCATTCTGGACTGGGAGTGGAACACAAACAGTGGGATGCCATGGGATGCTCAGTCTGAAAACCGAGCAGTGTGGGCTGCTCTGCTGGGCGTCCCAAACCCAGTGTGTCGTTGAGCGCTGGGTCTTTGCAGAGCGCTGCTGCACACCCGCAGCACTTCACGGGAAATGTGAGCAGTCGTTAAGCCTGGGTTGGATTCCTCTAATACGGCCTCTTCGTTGCATCTTCCAAAGGTTACGCCAGCGCGGATTACTGGACGATGAGCTTCGTGGCCAGAGGGACAGAGCCGGCAGTGGTTTGTGATGGAGCTGCTAGCTAAGGATGGTGGGGTGGGAAAACAGAGCTGTTCCCAGGACAAGAAGACTTTCAGCTTTGAAGCCAAGGCAACATCTTGAAAAAGAGCGAGCTGGGGCAACTGGGGCAGGCAGCTTTGCCACCCTGCATGTTTACAGTGTTTAAAAATGACTGTTTTCCTGACCCTTGAGGTAATTCTTTGCCTTTCCTCAAATGTATTTTGGGAGAAGCTAAAGCTGTTCACGACCTTCCCTGTCCCCTCAGGTAAGCCCTGGGTTTGCAGCGAAGGGTTTTTTCCAGGAGCAGCAGAGGGATTTCTCAGGATGAGATTCACTTTGTGTCCTTTGTGGATTATGGCACTTCTGAAACGTCGCGGGGAGGGGTTGGGAGTGGAGGGGGCGGGTGACATTTCTGTGTACGTTCCTCCTGAGGAGGAAGCTTTGAGCCTGTCTTGTCGGGCCAGCTCTACAAAGGGAATGAATTGGTGATGTGTCCCAACTCCACCCCCTCTCTCCACCGCGTACATAGCTGTGTGCCTCGGTGGTGTACCCCGCAAAGCTGACCTCAGCTCCGTGCTCCAGGGCTGAGGTGAGCCTTGCAGCCTAGGGGCAGAGACCCTCACCCACTGCGTCGTTCTTGTACCAAAAGAATCTGTTCAGGCCTCTTCTTTGTGTCTTGTGATCACTCTTCTGTGGTTCTCTATCAGCAGGTTGTGAGTGAGTCAAATGGTAACTGTGGGTTTGGTTTTTCTCCTCCACCTCCTTTCCTATAAAAATACCGATGCACGTTTTGGTGGTGCTGGTGCTGGGAGTGCAGTAGTTCGGGATGGAGGTGGGGCTGGGTGCAGAGCAGCTTCTGATTCCATCTTCTGATTGTGCACCTAAGACACCAGGGCTCACAACCCTTTCCGTGTGCTCCTTGCTTTGAGAGATGCTGCCTGCCTTCCCGGCCCAGGGTACCTACGGGAGCACCTGAAAGCTTCCTCGTCCCTGGCATGGTTTTTTTGCATCGACTCCTTCCAGACCTGGAACTGTGTCTTCAGAACGAACGTTGGTTTTTCCTGAGTCCTTTCCAAGCTGCCTTCGCATGCTTCCTGTTGCTTGAGCACTGCTTTATCCAATGCCCTGAGAGAGGCTCGGGTTCAGTGTTTGCGGGCTGCGGATGCTGCGGTCCCTTCCAAGTCTGATCCTTTGGGTCTGATCCTGCTCTTGAAGATCATTTACAGATGTGTCAGGCTGAACTCATAGGCCAGAGCTGGGGTTCAGGACATACTCTCACACTTGTTAATATGGAACTGGGAGGGGTTTTGTTTGAAAGCGAGTTAACTGTGTTCTCAGGAGCAAGAACCTCTTCTGTAAATATTTTAGGTACGCGTAAAATGACAGATTGGAAAAATGTCTATCCAGCCTTTGGTTTTGAGCAAGACCAGGAGAATGGGAGCAAACCCTGTACTAATCTTACTAGCATCTGACAAAACTGCCAAGTGGGATGGCCATGTCTGGTGCCTGTACGAGGATAAGGCAGAGGACAGTTCCTGCTCCAAAGAATTTAGTCTGTGAGGCCTTGACTCTGCAAAACGTTTCTATGCATAACCCTTGTTTTTCTCCTGTAAAAAAAAAAAAATGGGAACAGCCTCAGCACCCGTGTCAGTCTGTGTGCACGGCCCTCGGCAGTGGACCGACACGGGACCGACACGCAGCAGATCTAGTAGAACCAAAGGGGGAGGGTCTGACTCTCTCGGGACAGAAAAGGACTAACCTAATTTGTAGCAAAATATTAAAGGGAATTGGACTCGTAAGACTTCCACTAGTAATGTTAATGTTTGGGGTGTGTTTTACATGTGTGACACTACATGCAATCTTGTACATGCCAAGACACACACGCCACCCCTCTCCCTCCTCTTAAAGCCTGGATCTTAGTTAATGGAAATTCGGGAGTTTGGTGATGGCAGAATTAGGGCCTCGTTAGTGACCGTTGCTATTTACGCTTTGGCAGCTTCTCAAGTCAAATTCAAAGGTTGACGAGGTTATTTCACCTCTTACTGGTTTTGTACCTGATCCATTTCTGTGAAGCGCTGGGTTAGAGATGCGTACGGAGAGAACCCGCGGGACCCATTCTTGCTGAGACTGCGGGTGCTTTGGCGATGCTGTTACTTCTAAGTGTCCTTGAATGTAACTTGTAAAAGAGCTGCGGAGACAATTCTCAAGTGTCTGTGAAACGCCTGTGTTTTGTGAGTCACGCTTAAGCCATTGTGGCCGTCTGGCTCCTTGGGGAAGAAGCAGAGAAAATGGATCTATTTATGGTTGCTGTTTAGATTGGGGGGAGAGGGGGTGGCGGGGGGGGCTAGGGCAGGTTTGTGCCTATTTAGCAAAAGTGCTCTCACGTATTGCTTCTCCCCTCAAAGAGTTGCAGCTGGTTGGACAGAAGATGGTGAGTCTGGACTGTTTGCAGATCAGCTTTCCAAGTGCACTTTATGGTCTCTGCATAAGTTTCCAGATCTGTGTCTAGGCGATACATTGCATATGTCCCAACCTTGCTCCCTTTGGAGTTTACATCATTTGTTTTTAAACTTCCAGTATATTTTCTCTTCCTCTTCCAAAAACTGTAAGGAATTAGCTGCTAAACTAAAACAGGAGGGCAATCCTCCTGCTGATAAAGAGCTGATTTTGGCCCTGAGCGCTGAGTGCGGAGCCCTGGTCTGTAGCACGGCTTCTAGAGCAGCTCCTGTCTTCAGCTGCCAGAGAAGCAGTGCTCGTGCCTTCCGCCTTGCAATGCAGCGAGGAGCCGGGATGGAAAACTGGGACGTGAGGCCGGGGTGGCAAAACTAGGATGGGCGAAAGGACGTCTTGACACCTTGGCCAAACAGCTGCGAGTGAGCCTAGCTCATCTTCCTCACCCAGAGCTCCAGCTTCACAGAGCCTCTGCGAAGGCTGCGGGAGGCTGTGACTTCCCCAGGGAGCCTGGCAGCTCCTCGTGGCCTGCCGAGGCTGAAGGGGGAGCGTGGCTATTCCGGCATCGCGGCGGCAGATGCGATCGGGTGAGTCGCAGAGGGTGTGTGTCCCTTCGGGGGCTCCCTTGCCTTCAGCTTCACTTTGGCACCTGTGCGTGTCCCAGCGCATGTGCTGGTTTGGACAATCCCCCCACTCCCCACCCCGGCCGGCTCGGGCAACGCGTGCATCCCAGCTTTTCCAAACCTGTTTGTGTGCTTCAGAGCTCTTTGCCTGTGAGCCGGGAGATGGGCTCCTGCCCACCCCGTGTCCCGGAGGCTGCAAAGCTGCTCTGGAATCACGCCGGCGAGGTGCGGCGAGTCAGTCCCACCGGAGAGCCCGGCGGGCAGGGGTGCGGAGGGGGCATCTTGCTGCTTGTCAGGGTAGGAAGCTGGGCTGTCGCCCATCGGCAGGGCAGGAGGATCATGGTTTAAAGCTGGTTGCGAAAAGCAGGGGTCATTGACCGTTGCTCTTAGTTCCTGAACTCAGGGTAACTGAAAGGAGGAGAAAGGAGCAGTATTATTTACTTCAGTACCAGGAAATCAGCATCCCCTAAGGAACCAAGCTGCCAGTTTCTATTGATTTTTTTGTTTTGTTTTGTTTTTTTTTCTCCTCGCTGGCATTGCACACACTCATTCCCCAGAGGCAGCTCTACAAATCCCAACCTCAAACTCCCTTTGCAGCGCCCTGGAGAGCTCTCCTAGGAAATCCAACCCTAGAGTCTGGGGGCCCTAGCTTCTCCTGCAAGTCCTCTTGCTGTAATGGTCTGGCAGAGGAGCTGGTTTTACTGGGCTGGACAAAGCACCCCCCTTCTGGGGCTGGCCTCTGCAGCAGCCAGGCTCGCAGCGTGGGAACAGCCCCGGCGAGGGGAGGTGGGGGCAGGAGAGCATCTCAGCAGCCGGGTGAGCTGTGTGAACGCCAGCATCGCGGGAGGGTGATCCTCCTGCCTGCAAAACCCCGTGTTCGCATCGGGGACACCGCTGGGGACAAGGACGTTCGCACATCGGCCAGTCCCAGGCTCAGTGGTTCACTTTTAGCCCCGCTGTCCCCAAGGGAACCAAACACTTTCGGGGGTGAGGCTGTTTGTGGGTGCACGTGGAGCTTCTGCTACCTGCAAGCCAAATTTGCTCCTCTTCGTAAATTTTATATGTAGAACTATATATTCGCCTCTTCAGGAAACTCCTTGTAAAGGATGGGTTTACTGTCCTGCTGAGTTAAACAAGGGAGATGCTGGACTTCCCCTTTGCTTTGGCCATTCAAACAAGTGACAGGTGATTTATTTTTAGCATTATCTTTTTGTCTGCGGGGAGGGGAGCCGTGTTATAAAGGCTCAGGGGCGCTGGGAGGTAAAGCTATATATGCATAAAGACTGTTTCAATGCTGAACACTATAAATTCAGTGGTGGATTCAAAAAAAAAAAAAAGAATGTAAATATGCACTTAATGCAGAATTTTATGGATGGTCATAATTTAATATATTGCAAACTTTGTAAATACTTGGGAAAAGCCTGTAAAGTGTGTAAATAAATGAGATTTGTATGTAAGAAGAATAAAAAAAGTTTTTACTTTTTACAATTAAATACAAGTGTTAATGCACCTTTTCCCCTTTCCTGATTTTTCTTTTCACGTTGCCTGTCAGCCACCGAGGGGTTATTTAGCCCTTTTTCGGGCACTTTATCTAAGCAGAAAGGTCATTTTGAGTGAAAAGTCGGGATGCTTCTGTTTGGGAAATGTCAAAAGAAACACTTTGGAAAATGTTTTGTCAATTCAGCCTGGTTCCCTAAACAAAGTTGATGCAACAGCTCTTTTCTTCCCAACAACAATCTCTGTCCTTCCTTCCCGATTGTTCCGGCCAACCCTTCAGGGGCAGAAGAAGATAAACTCCTCCAGAGCTCGTCAAAACAGGCGAAGCGAGGAGAGAAGGATCCAGCCACTACCGAGGCGATGCGTTTGACGCCGGAGAAGCCCCGCTGAAGACCCTCGAGCCGTGGGTCAGTAGGAAAGGAGGGTTTCTCACTTCCCCAGCACAGAGTTGTGCCTTCCCGGAGCCCACCGGCCCTGAGCCCGACGCCGCACCCCCTCGGGTGCTGCCATGGGGGTCCCCTCTCCCGCGCTGAGGCTGCCGGCTCCCGGGGGGGTGGCGGACGGGCTGTTCCGTGAGTGAGCCGGAGGAAAGCTGCATTCCTCACGCGCTTACCTAATGCCGGCTGGACACGAGCTTCTCGGCTCCAGGGTGGGGCTTGGACCCTGCGCTGTTAATCTCGAGGCTTCAGACGTTGGCTCCAAAAACAGCCGTCGGGGCAGGTTGGGGAGTTGACAAACGGCCCCGCGCCCCCTCTGCCAGCAGCCGCGCCTGACCTTGCCGAGCGCATCGGCTGTTCCTCACGTTTCCCCGGGAGCCACGCGCCCGGGTTGTGGCTCCTCCGGGGCTGTTTTCCCCACAAGCACCGTGTGTCCCGTTTTCCTTATTCCTTGCTGCTGCGCTACCTCCTGCCAGGCTTAGCCAGGATGCTGCCGTGCCGGGGGTGATGGGGGGCTTGGCCCTTCACCTCCGCACCTCGCTTGCAGAGAGCAGTGCGTGCGTTGGGGTCTTCTCAGCACTGCCTTGCTCCTCGCCAGCCAGGGCCCCGTGAGCTGGCCAGCAGGAGCTGCAGCCAACGTGGGTCCTTTCTAGATGTTTCTCCAGGTCTCCAGAGACGCAGCAGCAGAGCAGTTGAGGTGTCTCATGATGGAGACAGGTTTGCCTTGACCCAGACTCCTTAGCAATACACGGGGGCCCCAGTGTGACCAGGTGAGTTGAAGATCACCCGTCGAGGTGTCACCCTCAGACCCTGCTTGCAGAAATTGTTCCACTCTTGAGAGTATGGCAGAGCCAGGACCTAACGAAGGAGAAGGTAAGGTGCTGAGGTAAGAGATTTGGGGGGCAGTAGGAGAGCTGTTGTGGTAAGAGGGGTGATCAGCATGGTCCAAAGCAACAGGAAAGATGGCAAAGCGCTGCCTGGGGAGCCAGGAGGGGAGAGGGGGAGGCAGAGCCGACAGCGTGTGATTAACTTGGCTCTGCTGGCCAGAGCTGCCCACCCGCTGATCCGAACAGCCTGCGATCCCCGAAGGAGCTCCTGGAGCAGAGCCGGGGCGGTTGCACAATCGCAGATGGGGAGGAAGAGGCTGCAGGGCTGGAGGGTCCCTGCAGGGCAGGCTGGAGGGTTCTCCACAGGGCGGGCTGGAGGGTCCCTGTGGGGTGGGATGGAGGGTCTCTATGGGGGGGGGCTGGAGGGTTTCTGCGGGGCAGGCTGGAGGGTCTCTATGGGGGGGGGGGGGCTGGAGGGTCTCTATGGGGGGGAGGGTCTCCACAGGGTGGGCTGGAGGGTCCCTGTGGGGTGGGACGGAGGGTCTCTATGGGGGGGCTGGAGGGTCTCCACAGGGTGGGCTGGAGGATCTCTATGGGGCAGGCTGGAGGGTCCCTGTGGGGCGGGATGGAGGGTCTCCATGGGGCAGGCTGGAGGGTCCAGGACACCCGATGCTGAGCCCTGGGGAGGGGGCACAGCCTGTCCCCACACAGCCCCTGCTCGGGGCGCTCCAGCCGGCAGTGACAGACTCTCAGCCCCTCCTTTTTTGGGGCAATTTCAGCTGTTCTTCTCCTGCTTAGGTGGCACAGGGAAGGGGCATCAACCCTCTGCTTGCTCCCCGCTTCCCAGCAGGCTGGGGGAGCCCCGGGGGGGCCATTCCTCAGCCCCCCGCTGCTTCCCCCCAGTGCGGCCAGCGTGGATGTGGGGCTGGGCGAGGTGGGCTCTGGCTCCCAGCTGGGAAGTCGCTGGAAACTCTTCTCAGCGGCTGCATCTTGCTGCCTTCGTTTCTAGACGCAGCTGCGTTCCAGGGACAGGGGAGGACCCTTGTGTAAAACAGGGCTTTGCTGGTTGCTTAGGGATGATGATGATGATGATTATTATTATTATTACAATTTAGGAGAAAAGGGACGGGGGTAGAAGAGAGGACCCACAACCGGGGGCTAAGGGGACGCCTGACGTTCGGAGCAGCAGAGGTTTAGGTGAAAAATGCCAACCCAGGGATTATGATTCAGGCGCGGGGTCTGCCTGGGGGAGTGGACCCTGCGTGCCTGTTGGCACCGGCCATGCTGCTGCCTCTCCATCAAGGCCGATATGTGAGATGGGTGTGTACCGCGTGGCTCCGAAACTCCACTCTAATAAAGAAATACATTTCCTCCCCAATCTTCAGGCTGTTGGGTGTTCCTTGCTTTTGGGAGGTGCTTTAAATCCAACTGCCAGAGCCGTGGGCTGCTAAGAGCAGAAGCTGGCTGCACGATGCTGAGCTCAGGTCTTCCTCCTGCGTTCCTGTTGCTCACAGCGCTGGAGCTGAGCTGGTCCCTGAGTGATGAAGAAAAGAAGATAATCTTGGACGGGCATAACAAATACCGCTCCCAGGTGTCTCCCCCTGCTATGGATATGCTGAAGATGGTAAGTGGCTTTTGCTGCAGGCGTGCAGAAGGTGTTTGCGCAGTGCAAGCCTCCATCCTAATGCCAGGAGGGATCGGGGTTTGCTCTAGGGGAGGCAGAGCGGGGTTACAGCTGGGCATCCCTGGAGGGGTTCCCCAAATTCCCTCTGAAGAGATGAGTTTTCTTTCATCTATAGAGCTGTCTTTGATGGTTTCTGGGAGTTCCTCAGTGGGATGCGAGCCCCTCGGTGGTCTGTGTGAAAGCAAAGCAGCTCTCACTCACTGAGTGCCCGCTGGGGCCCCTTGCCATGGGGAGGACAGGCCGGTGAGACTTTGCCATGAGCTGGTGCCATGGGCTGGAGGGAGGAATCCTGCTGCGGGGCATCGCCTGCTGCGTGGTGTTCACCTTTGCAGGTGAACAAGCTTTTCTTTAGAGGAGGGAACGGCAACGTCAAACACGACGACCATTCCATTATTTGAGCTTTCCACCATGCTCCTAATGCTCACCGTGCCTTGCACACGGCTGTCTTGGGGGTGGGGGATCCCCCTTTTTGCTTGGGGAAACAGTCAGATGCCCACCATCACGTGTGGCTCAGTGGGAGCAAACCCGAGCTCTCGAGCTGATGCTGCTTTTTGTCTTCGCATCCTTGATTTGATTAAGACTTGCCTATCGTGTTGTATCTTGTACCACACGTGGTTTTTCTCGCTGTTAACAGAACTTGTGGAGGAGAAGGACTGTTTAGTGTGGATAGCTGGGGTGCTTTCCTCTTGTGGTGCTTGGAGGAGACCTCCCTGCCTGGCCCAAATGTTGCCCAGGCTGAATTAGACCTTTGTGGGCTGGTAGACGAGAACTTGCCAACTAAATGAAGCAAGAAGTGATATGTAGGTGTAGGAGGGTCTGACTGCTGACTTTGGGCTCGAAGGGGATGGAGCCAGCACCCTAAGCACCATGAACCCGCGGGCACCCACCGGAGCAAGGCACAGAAAACTGGGAGTAGAAGAGCTTTGGAGGCAAAGTCTTAGAGCAAGCCTGAGAGAAACGATCTCGCAGGGTCCTGAAGTCAGCAGCAACCCTGAGCCTGTGCCTGCTGCTCCCAGCTGGACTGCGTGCTCTGGGATGCTCCCTCCGCAGCGTTGCTTTGCTCCTGCTTAAACACCCAGGACCCGCTTGTGCTCTGGAGCTTTTTGCTGTTGTTGTTGTCTTTTTTTTTTTTTTTTTTTTTTGGAAGCACAACAAATGTTTAGCTTACAGCAGCCCCGATGATTTCTTGGTAGAGGTTTTCGATGAGAGCATCGTCCTCGCCTCCCTCCCGGGATGTTTGCTTGGGCTGCCTTCGCCTCCAAGTTCACCTGCTGCCATGGCACCGTGCCCAGCTGAGGTCACCCCGTTTGGGACACGGCTCTGGTTGCTGTGGAAATAGTTAAGCGCTGGGGGGATACGTAGCCTAAAGCCACGTTTCTAGTTTTTAATGAGGCAAACCCTGCAGGTGTGGGTCGCCCGTTTACGCAGCCCAGCTCCGTGCCAGAGGGATGCGCGCTCCCCAGACTGGGTTTCCAGCCATCGCTGTCACGCTGGCCCAGAGCCACCGCGGGAGGTCAACCAGCACTGTGCCCCCATCCAGATATTTCGGTGTTCCCTTCCCCCCTAGTCCCTTAGCACTGCTGCTCCATGGCGTGTCCTCCCCCGCTCAGCACCCCGATGGTGACGTGCCCTGCACCAGGACCCTGTCCCTCGCTGGATCCAGCCCTGGCTCCGAATGGGGGGATCCCCCCCAGGCCACGCTGTTGGCCGGGCTGCCTTCCAGCCCGCGGCAGAAGCAAAGCGGCTGTCTCCATCAAATGGCACAAGGACGGGCCAAACAGCTGCAGCGTAGGATTCCCCGTGTGCCTCCTTGCGAGAAAACCTCCTCCACCTCCTTCTCCTCCTCCTCCCCCTCCTCCTCCTCCTCCTCCTGCATATCAGTGTGGCCAGTGGGCTCAGCTGGCGGCCTGTGTGTGTGTGTGTGGGGGGGGGGGGGGGGGGGGCTGGCTCTTGGCACGCAGCCAGCGGCCGCCTCTCAGATCCAGGCGAGCAGATGATGTTCCCCAGGAGCGCGTGCTCCCAGTGTCTGTGCAGCTGCTGGGGGGGATGCGCCCCGCTCTCCTCCCATCCCCACCCTGATCAAAGAGGGGTGTCCCAAAGCCCCCTCCTGCGTGGCCTGGGGTGAGTTTCCTCCCTGCGACCACCCGACTTCACGGTTGGTCCACACTGAGCTGAGGATGCTCCGCGATGACGTTAGATGTGCTTGGGGTCGTGAGAGTCGCGCCGATGCGCTGACCTGCTCCTCTTTGAGCTGACGGTGGAGCTCCCCTCTCCTGAGGGCCGTGTTGGGCAGGGATTTGAATTTTACGTGTCAATGGGGAAATGGTGGCCAGAGAGCCCAGGGGTCCTGGGTATGTGTCCTTTTGGTGTCGGAGAGCCCAGTGTCCCTCTCTGGGCACTGACGCTGAGCTCCTTTCAGAGCTGGGACGCGGAGTTGGAGGCCTTTGCTCAAGCCTACGCAGAGAAGTGCATCTGGGACCACAACAAGGAGAGGGGCCGACGGGGGGAAAACCTCTTCGCTATGGCCCCAACCCTGGACCTGGAATTTGCCGTGGAAGACTGGAATGGGGAGGAGAAATACTACAACCTGACAACTTCCACGTGTGTCCCCGGGCAGATGTGTGGCCACTACACCCAGGTACCGGGCGGTGGTGGGGAGGGATGGGGCTGTTGGGAAAGGAGTTGTACCAGAGCCCCAGCTTCTCCCAGAGTCCTTGCAAAGGAGCCGGGTGGGAATCATGGTGACGCAGGGGGACCCAGGCACGGTCAGCCACAGGGACAGCCGTGAGCAGCCCTTTGGAGAAGACCTTTTTTTAAACATGCTCTGCAGCCCAGGTCATGCTGAGCAGAGGTGGGTGCCAGCTTGTCTTAGGCAGAGATGGCTGAGTCTTGGGTGGGAGCAAGGAGGAGCAGAGACGGTGGTGGCAAATGTGAGGATGGATGGATGGGGGGTGCCAGGACCGAAGCGGAGATGGTGATGCTCTACCTGGGCAGACTATGTGGTAGGAAAGCTGTGGCATACAGGAATGTGGGCTGCAGCCCTAGGCTGAGAGGTGGTCCAGGCAGCAGCAGGATCCTGAATGCTGGAGCAATGTGGGGATGTGGGATCTGGGGCACACGTGAAGAGATGAAGGGGCTGTTGGTGTAGTGACAGAGAAGCCTTCAAGGCCAGGGCACAGGTTGCCCACAGGACATCTACCTTCACCCAACCACTTCACCTTCACCCTCTATCTTTGTCTTAGGTGGTCTGGGCAAGCACGCATCAGATCGGCTGTGGGGCAAAGTTTTGTGAGAAGATCGATGGAATCGAAACAGAGGACATGTACCTGCTTGTTTGCAACTATTATCCCCCGTAAGTCCCACACCTCACGCAGCTTGGTGGGTTTCGGTGCTGGAAATGTCCTCGTAGCAGAGCAGGATTTGGCCTTGCTCAGAAGTAAAAGCAAAGCAATTCCAAGAAAGGCTTTTGTTATCTTGGGCTGGT